>NC_081409.1:342715102-343400102 GCF_030272615.1 Cryptomeria japonica
GGCCCTACCGAACTAGGTTCGGTTGGCAATCCAATCAATGCTTCAAGATACACTTCCACGTAAAATTTCAGCCCAATCAGATAACCGAGTCAAAAGTTATGACCCTACGAAGTCCCTGCATCAAGAAGAGTTAATTTATTAAGTGAATCAAGCATCTTACAATTAACCAAAGCCACTAATAATTGTAACATTTACAATACTATATACTCCAATAGAATAACTATTTTAATGACCAAATGGATCTAGGTCTTCAAAATATGAGAGACATTTTTGTATAGTGTCATAACACAACCTTGTAGGATCAGACAACTCATTCGTATGTCTCACGGGCACCAAGAAACGTATCGCAAAATTTGACAACTTTCCATGCTTTGAGCATGCAAGTGAGATGGACGGTAGGGTGTGGCCCAGATTGATCGGACGAGTTGGAGAGTGAAATGAAGGTATGATAGCGTAAACCCCGCCACATGGATACATATGAGCTGATGGTTCGGTGCCATGATGAGCGGATTGAAAGTTAGGGCATTGTGCAACTTTTCATTGAACTCATTTTACACTTTTTCTCGCAACCAAGAATTGGCATGGGAAAATGGATCTAGGTCTTCAAAAACCAAGAGAGGTTTTTGTATAGTGTTATAACATGACCTCATAGGATTAGACGAATTGTTTGTATGTGTTAAAGGAATTGAGAAACGTGTCATCAAAGTTTGACAACTTTTTGCATTTTGAGCACTTAAGCAAGATGGCCGATAGGGTATGGCCCACATCGATTAGGCGAGTTGGGGAGAAAAACAAAGGCATTCCTACTGTAAACACAACCACCCAAATTTGTAGGCTTTAATGATTTGTTGCCATGAAGAGTGGATTGAAAGTTAGGGTGTTGTGCAACTTTTCATTAAATTCATCTAATGCTTTTTGTCACAACCGAGAAACTGTTGGCATGGGAAAATGGATCTGGATCTTCCAAAATTAAGTGGTTTTTGTAGACATTCATAAAATGACCCCACAGGATCAAATGTCTCATTCCTATGTCTCAGAAGCACCAAGAAATGCATCGCCAAAGTTTGACAATTTTTCACACTTTGAGCACTTAAAGGATTTTGCTAGTAGGGTGTGGCCAGAATTGATCGAGCAATTTTGTGAGTAAAATAAAGGCATTCCTAGAGTAAACATGGCCACATGGATGTGTATGAGCTAACAATTTAGTGTCACGATGAGTGGATTGAAAGTTAGGGCATTGTGCAACTTTTCGTTGAACTCATTTTACACTTTTCTCGCAATTGAGAAAGTATTGGCACATGAAAATGGATCCAAGTCTTCCAAAAATGAGAGAGATTTTTGAAGAGTGTCATAACATGACCTTGTAGGATCAAATGACTTGTTTGTATGTCTCACAGTCATCGATAAATGTGTCGCCTAAATTTGACAACTTTGAGCACTTTGAGCACTTAAGCGAGTTCGCTACTAGCATGTGGCCCAGATCAATCGAGTGAGTTGGAGAGTGAAACAAAGGCATTCCTAGTGTAAAACCATCTATATGGATGTGTAAAAAGTTAGAGCATTGTGCATCTTTTCATTGAACTCATTTTACACTTTTTCTCGCAACCAAGAAAGTGTTGGCATAGGCAAATGGATCTGGGTCTTCTAAAAAAGAGAGGTTTTTGTAGAATCTCATAACACACCCTATAGGATCAAACATCTCATTCATATGTCTCACAAGCTCTGAGAAATGCTTCCCTAAAGTTTGACATTTTTTCACACTTTGAGAACTTAAGGGATTTTACCGGTAGGGTGTGTCCTAGATCGATCAGGTGAGTTTGTGAGGGAAAAAAAGGAATTCCTAGCATAAGCATGGCCACATAGATGCGTACGAGCTATCGATTTGGTGTTACGATGAGAAAAAATAAATTTAGGGTGTTGTGCAACTTTTCATTTAACTCATTTTACACTTTTTCTCGCAACTGAGAAGTTTTGGCATGGGCAAATGGATCTGATTCTTCCAAAAATGAGAGATTTTTTTGTATAGTATTGTAACATAACCCCATAGAATTAGACAACTTGTTCATATGTTTCAAAGGCATCACAAAAAGCATCACCAAAGTTTGACAACTTTTTCAATCTTTGAGCACTTAAGTGAGTTTACTACTAGGGTGTGGCCTACATTGATCAGGCAAGTTAGTGAGTGAAATAAAGGCATTCATAGCATAAACCTAGCCACCTGAACATGTACTCACTGATGATTCATTTCCATGATGAGTGGATTAAAAGTTAAGGCATTGTGGAACTTTTCATTAAACTTATCTAACACTTTTTGTCGCAACCAAGAAAGTGTTGGCATGGGAAAATGGATCCGAGTCTACCAAAATCAAGAGTTGTTTTTGTAGAGTGTCATAACACAACCTTGTAGGATTAGATAACTCATTTGTATGTCTCATGAGCACTAAGAAACACGATGCCGAAATTTGATATTTTTTCACACTTTGAGCACTTAAGGGATTTTGCTAGTAGGGTGTGGCCCGGGTCAATCGCGTGAGTTTGTGAGTGAAATGAAGGAATTCCTAGTGTAAACACAACCACATGGATATGTACAAGCTAACAATTTGGTGCAACGATGAGAGGATTGAAAGTTAGGGCATTCTGCAACTTTTCATTGAACTCATTTTACATTTTTTCTTGCAACCAAGAAAGTGTTGGCATGGGCAAATAGGTCCGAGTCTTCTGAAAATGAGAGAGGTTTTTGTAGAGTGTCATAACATGACCCTATGAGATTAGATGTATCATTGATATGTCTCACAAGCATTGAGAAACGCATCACCAAAGTTTGACAACTTTGAGTATTTTGAGCACTTAAGTGAGTTAACTTATAGGGTGTTACCAAGATTGATTGAATGAGTTATAGAGTGAAACAAAGAGGTTTCTACTGTAAAACCAGCCACGTAGATGCACATGAACTGATGGTTCGATGCCACGACGAGTGGATTGTAAATTAGGGCATTGTGCAACTTTTCATTGAACTCATTTTACACTTTTTCTTGCAATCGAGAAAGTGTTGGCATGGGAAAATGGATCTTGGTCTTCCAAAAATGAGAAAGATTTTTTTTTTGGATCATAACGCAACCTCGTAGGATTAGATGCCTTATTTGTTGTTAGACAGTTCAAATAATTGGGAGACAACTGAGAGGGGGGTGAACCAGTTGTCATAGGTTACCAGAATATTTAGCATTTAAAACTTTAATACCAAAACCCAAAACATTAATACCAGAATGTTTAAACAAAATACCAGAATAACAGATAAACCAATTAAGCATAAACAATAATCAAAGAATAAATACCATCCACATGACACTAAGATTTATATGTGGAAAACTCGATAAAGGGAAAAACCACGGTGGGAAGCCTACCCACAGTCAGATAATACTTTTGCAGTAGGAATGTGAATTACAATTGAGGGGCCTACATTTGTAGGAAGTCCAACAGCCTATAGCGCACTGCTCATCACAAAAGGAGTCTCACTAAATACATAGAAATCCAGACTACAATCTGGAAGAATGAATGAACTACAAAGATAACATCTCCTATGCCTAAGTACAGTTACGGTTAATCTCAATATAGGATGACTAAATCCTCTTACATAAACCCAACTTGATCTCCAATGATCAACCAAATTGTTTGCCTAAATGATATTACATTATTCGCACATTACATATCCATATCCCATTCTTAAGACCATGATCATATACAATGAGATCTTACATCATATATATACAAACCCTTGACCATAAACAATTAGGTTGGCCACCAGACAATAAACCAATTACATAATTACAAAACATGTCAACCTAAGACCAAACAAATAATATCCAACCCATAAGACATCCTAGAAACACATCAAGAGGTCCAATCCACACGTTACATTAAGCCAGTCCATAACCTAGATACACCAGGACCCAATATAGGTCCATAGCCAAAGCAATAATCCTAATCTGCCAAGTCTCGAATGTGATCACCATCAGCATCTTTAAACTCCACCAGAAGTTTCACCAACACTACTTATGCATATGATCAAAGATCTTCATCAAAGCTCTACCGGTGAAACCCTCGCCGAAACCACAAACCAAGCTTCCAAGTAAGAAAGATAGCATCTGATCACCAGACCAAAACCAACTGACTGAATATGAACATGAGTAAACCAATTCCATAACCAAATCATACTAGAGAATACCGGATCATGACAGATCCAATACAGCCAGAAACCACACAACCTAGCGGAACCAAAAGGGTGCTGATAAAGTATCCAAAACAACTAGTGTTGACATCAATGACAAAACATCAATGCAACACATAATAAATTCCTCCAAATGGCCAACAAAATCCCCCTTCGACATTGATGGCAAAACTAGATGTGAAAAACATCTAAGTACCAAGAAATTCCAAACAAGTCTCTCCCAATGGAAGACAACCAACAATCTCCCACATAAAGATATAGAAATGAAGTTCTGAAACAAAGACCAAACTCACCCTGTGAATGATATCTCTGTAAAGCTTTGTATTACACATATATTACTCCCCCTAATGTATACAACTCCTTAAGTTTTTCACATCAATATCTCTCCCCCTTTGACATCAATGCCAGAAATCATATAAATATCAAATCAAAAACATAAACCACTGAATCACAAGACTAACTACTCCCCCAGAGCAGTAGCATCCTCACATCAATGTCGGAATGATTAATATCTCTAATAGTGCATACCAGACCGATGCCAAAAAAAGCATCAATTAGTTCTCTACTGGAGGGGCAGAAACCCCTAACTTGTCTCTTGGGTACTCAAATGGTTCTTTAGGAAAAGGTTTAGTGAAAATATCCACAATCTTCTCATTAGTGTTCACATAAACCTGTCTAACTTCATTTTCTTTCACCTTCTCCTTCAAAAAGTTATACTTGATAGATATGTGCTTTGTCTTAGAGTGAAATACTGGATTATTTGATATATCAATAGCAGTAGGGTTATCACAATGAATAAGTATGGGTCTAGTGCAGCGTACTTTGATATCCTTCAACATTTTCTTCATCCATAGAACCTGTGTACAATTAGTACAAGTAACAACATACTCAGCTTCAGTAGTAGATAAAGAAGTACATGATTGTTTCTTGCTGATCCATGAAACTAATTTCTTTCCAAGAAAGAAAGCTCCACCGGAAGTACTTCTCCGGTCATCAACATCTCCATCCCAATCAGCATCTGTATACACACATAAAGTAAAGTCATAATCCTTTGAGTACCACAAACCATATTCGGATGTGCCTTGCAAGTATCTAAAAATTCTTTTCACCACACTCTCATGATTTTCTCTAGGATCACTCTGAAATCTAGATGCAATACAAACAACATTAATTATGTCAGGCATAGTTTGAGGCAAATAAAGAAGGCCTTCAATCATATATTTGTATCTTGTAAGATTTACCGGTGCAGAAACATCTTTCCTTGTCAATTTCTCACTTGTAACCATAGGAGTACTTACCGGTTTAGAATCTCCCATACCAAATTTCTTCAAGAATTCCTTAGCATACTTAGTTTGACAGATGAAAATACCTTTGTCAGTCCGAGTAATCTGCAAACCTAAGAAAAATTTAATTTCCCCAATCATAGACATTTCAAATTATTTCTCTATATTCTTAGAAAATTCCATGCACAACTTATCTTCACCTCCAAAAATGATGTCATCAACAAATACTTCAATAATGAGTATATCGTCATCAGTGATCTTATCATATAAATTAGTGTTAGCATTACCCTTAGTAAAACCAAACTTTAAAAGATATTTATCCAACCTTGCATACCAAGCTCTAGGTGCCTATTTCAATCCATATAAAGCTTTGCTTAACTTGCAAACCATGTTTGTATCATCTGAAAGTGAAAAACCATTAGGTTGCTCAATATAAACTCTCATCAAGATCCTCATTCAAAAATTCACATTTGACATCCATCTGATAAACCTTGTAGTTTTTATGGGCAGCATAGGCAAGAAATAATCTTATAGCTTCAATCCTAGCTATAGATGCAAAAATCTCACCATAATCAATTCCTTCCTTCTAAAAATATCCTTTACAAACCAATCTAGCCTTATTCCTTACAACTTGACCATCCTCATTCAATTTATTCCTAAAAACCCATTTAGTTCCAATAACATTCTTAATTTTAGGCTGGGGAACTAAAGTCCATGTATTATTCTTCTCATTCTGATCTAATTCTTCTTCCATAGCTTTCAACCAACATTCATCTTTACATGCTTCAATTACTGATACCGGTTCAAATTGAGAAATTAAACATACCTTATTAGATGCCAATCTTCTTCTTGTTATCACTCCATTGTTCTTATCCTCAATGATCTCATCTTCTGAATGATTTAATCTCACATACCTAGGAGTCTTCTGACTCTCTGTTCCTCTTCCTAGTTCTTCAATTACTGTTGAATTTTTTGATACTGCTAGAGTAACTGGTTCAACACTATATTCCGACAAAGATGCTACCAGTTTAGATAGAATCATTTCCACCACTGGTTCTTGCTCATAAACTCTTATTTGACTTCTATTCAGCTCATCCACCTTAACATTAGCACTCTCCACAATTCTCTGCAATCTCTTGTTATAACATCTATATGCCTTGCTTTCATTAGAATAACCAAGAAATATGCCTTCATCACATCTAGGATCAAATTTTCCAATGATATCATCTCTCATGATATAACATTTACTACTAAAGATTCTGAAATAGGTGTATTGCCAAACCATAATTCATAAGGTGCCTTACCGGTTTCTCCTTTTATATGTACTATGTTGAATGTATAAACTTATATGCTCTCTTCTTCTCTCCAAGAGATATGAGGTATACTAGCTTCCATCATCATTGTTCTAGCAACATCCAAGATAGCTTTTTTCTTCCTTTCCACAACTCCATTCTTCTGAGGCGTTCGGGGAGCACAAAATTGTCTCATTATACCATGCTTTTCACAAAACTTATTAAAGTCACCGGATTTGAATTCTCCACCATGATCTGACCTCAAACATTTAATCTTCAATCTTGTCTCTCTCTCAACTTTAGCCTTAAAGAATTTAAACTTTTCAAAAGCCTTAGATTTCTCCCTTAGAAAAGTAACCCACATCATTCTAGAATAATCATCAATGATTAGCATAAAATATCTATCACCTTGAAAATTTTTAACTCTATCAGGGCCACACAAATCAATGGGCCAGTGCAAGAAGATGAGTCCACAATTTGGCCAAAAAATGGAAGTGTTTTCCCCGATTGTCAGGTTTTGTCACATTTGAGCTTAAATTTTGAAACACTTGGAGATTGAATTTTGGAAAAAGTCAGCAATATAAAAGATAGCCTTATGAGTCTACTTTCCAATTATGTAATTTATTTTAATACCCACATAATAAAAAGTAACTTTTTGAATGGAGTTCTAAAAACTATGTTTTAAAAATGGTTGTTTCAGGACCATACCATGCATGTGTACGACCCACACTTTTTGACACAATTAAAATTATTTTCTCTAACCATTTTGGGAAATGATTTGTAACACACTGAATATTGATGAGCATATTTTTTGGTATTTTTTTAAAATATTTTTTTTTAATTAATTTTTTAATGACCTTAATTATCTTTTTTAAAATTTGACGTGTATGGCCCACATAATTTGATGTAAACTTAACATTTTTTGATTTTTTTTTAAATAGAAAATAATTTTGTGTAGATTGATGGCATATTTTTTTTTTTTCAAAATTCATTAAAATAAAAAAGTTATTAAATTAACAAAATTAGCTAATATTTTAGGTTTATGGACCCGATTTAGTATAAATTAAATGAAAAATAGTTAAAATAATCAATTTTTTTAAAAATTACATATTTAGAATCTAGACAGTATAATCTGAAATGGATTTTAATTTCATATAGAAATTCTCTAATTAGAGGCATGTAAACTATTTTAGAAGTTCATATTTGAGCTTTCCATCATGGAGATTTGAATTTGTAGGTCCATGTCTCAGGTGTGGCCATCCTAGGCCTATCTCGGACCTAACCCCAAGGCAAGTGGTGGGTTGTGGAATCAACTTCCATAAAACGGGCCCCCATTTTGCCTGTTTATGAAACAAGGCCCGTTTCGAATGGGCCCCCGTTTTGAAAACAGGGGCCTGTTCCTAAAATTACCATTATTGTCCAAAAGTGACAAAATGCACTCGAAAAAAATAGGTAAAATTGGATTTAAAAATGGCAGCCCGTTTTTTAAAAATGGGACCCCGTTTCGTTTTCAAGCGAGCCCCCATTTAAGAATAAAACGGGGGCCCATTTAGTTTCACCTCAGGCCCCCATTTCTTTTCGCCTCGGGGGCCCGAAGCAAAAATGGACTCTGTTTTTTGAAAACGGGCCCCCGTTTCTAAGAGCGCATTTTCCAATCCATAGATTTCTACGAGTTTGTGACCCATTACCTTGCACTTACCCCAATATGAATAAGATCAAGAACATCATTAGATTTATCTTGTATACTCTTAAAAGAGGTTCTGACCTATTTTCCCATTTGACATTCTTTACATATCGGATTATAGGGATTCACAATCTTAGGTATATCTCTAATTGCCTTAGTTTAACTGATCTTTACAATGCAATCAAAATTCACATGACATAGCCTCTTATGCCATAGCCAACTCTCATCAATTTGTGCAATCAAACATGTCTTCTCACTGAAATTCAAATGAAATATATTACCTTTTGTCTGTGTACCGGTTGAAATCTCCAAATCAGATCTGTTAAACCTTCAACATAATAAACATTATCAATATTGTGCTTACCATCCAATGATATAGTTACTTTTCCTTTGATCATACATGCTTTGTCATCTCCAAATCTAACTAGACTGCCATCAAATTCTTGCAAAGATAAAAAATTCCATTTATCTCAAGTCATCTGATGTGAACAACCACTGTCAATTACCCATTCATCCTTGCCTTCAATTTTAGTAGCAAGTGCCTTCTCTTCAGGTACATTCTCTTCCAGTTCCAAAACATCTTCCTTGATAGCTAGGAACACCCATTCCTTCCCATTGTCGGAACCACTAGTAGAGTCTTCTGTCGGTTCATCATCAGAATTAGTAACACCTTCCTCATCCTCTATGTAGCATGATTTGTCTTAGATTTTCCTATACTTATACTTGTTCTGAAATCCAGGGTTAGACTTAAATGATATTTTCACTCTTTCCTCAAATCTTGAATTCCTTTCAAGACATCTAGATGCAAAATGACCAATCTTATTACATGCAAAACATTTAAAAGGTGCTCTCCCTTCATACTTACTTCCTACTGGTCCTTTAGGTAATCTTCTAGAAAATAGTGCTTCAAGTTTCTCAAACTCATCATCTTCTCTCTTCATATCATCCAATTCCTTTACATATAAAGCTTTCCAACCTTGCTTACCGATTGATGATGCACATGCATGAAAAGTAGGTTCAGACTTCATAGCTCTAGAAGGTCCAAATTATTCAAGCTCAAAAGCAGATAATTTCCCAGCTAAGGTATCTCTATTGACAGAAGTATTAGCCATTGTTATCAATTCATTAATTGTAGTAGCCTTCATCTTGTAAGCTGGTGGTAGGGCTCTCAGAACTTTAGAAACAATTTCATCTTCACTCAGAGTTCCACCACAACATTGAATTCCCATAACAATCTCATTTACATTTTCTATGAATTTAGTAATCCTTTCATCTTCTTCCATCTTCAGGTTTTCATATCTCACCCGGTAACCATCAAATTTAGCAATCTTTACAGTAGGGTCACCTTCATTAAGAGTCTCCAACTTATCCCATATATCCTTTCCAGATGATTTGTCAGTTAATCCTATTATTTGTTGATTAGAAAGTGCACACAAGAGAGCTTCTCTTGCTCTACAATCATTCTCAAGCTCCTTATCCAAGTTTGCCAGAGGTGGGTTTCCAGATGTCGGATTATGAGGTGTAACACCATCTTGTGTGATCTCCCAAATATCCTTACCGAGAAATATCAGATGAGTCTCTATCTGAATTTCCATACTGTGTAATTTGTTCCATCAAGCCTAGGAATATCTCTCCAAAAGATATCTCGAGATGAACTAGACGAACTTGAATTGTTAGTCACCATAGGATCTTCCTCAAGCGGTTAAGCTTTTTGTGAAAAGGACTAGAACTCTAATACCAATTGTTAGACAATTCAAATAACCAAAAGACAACTGAGAGGGGGGGTTAATCAGTTGTCACAGATTACTAGAACATTTAGAATTTAAAACTTTAATACTAAAACCCAAAACATTAATGCCAGAATTCTTAAACCAAGTACCGGAATAACAAATAAACAAATTAATCATAAACAATAATCAGAGAATAAATACCATCCACATGACACCAAGATTTATATGTAGAAAACCTAGTAAAGGGAAAAAAAAGGTGGGAAACCTACCCAGAGTCAGATAATACTTCTACAGTATGTGAATTACAATTGACGGGCCTGCACTTGCAGAAAGGCCAACATCCTAGAGTGCACTACTCATCACAAAAGGAGTCTCACTGACTACATAGAAATTAGGACTACAATATGGAAGAATGAATGAACTGCAAAGATAACATCTCCTATGCCTAAGTACAGTTCTGGTTACACCCAATACAGGAGGACTAAATCCTCTTACATAAACCCAACTCGATCTCCAATGGTTGACCAAATCCTCTGCATGAACGATATTACATTATTAGCATATTACATATCCATATCCCATTCCTAAGACCATGATCATATATAATGAAATCTTACATCATATATATACAAACCCTTGACCATAAACAATCAGGTTGGCCACCAGACAATAAACCAATTACATAATTACAAAACATGTCGGCCTTAGACCAAACAAATAATATCCAACCCATAAGACATCTCGAAAAATACATCGAGAGGTCCAATCCACACGTTACATTAAGCCAGTCCATAACCTAGATACACCAAGACCCAATATAGGTCCATACACACCAAAACAATAATCCCAATCTGCCAAGTCTTGAATGTGATCACCATTAGCATCCTGAAACTCCAGCAGAAGGTGCACCAATACCACTTATGCATATAATCAAATATCTTCATCAAAGCTCTACTAGTGAAACCCTCACTGGAACCACAAACCAAGCTTCCAAGTAAATAGGATAGCATTTGATCACCAGACCAAAACCAACTGACTAAATATGAACATGAGTAAGACAATTTCATAACCAAATCATACCAGAGCATACCGGATCATGTCAGATCCAATCCAACTTGAAACCGCACAACCTACTAGGACTAGAAGGGTGTCAGTAAAGCATTCAAAATAGCTAGTATTGACATCAATGCCAAAACATCAATGCAACACATAATCAATTCCTCCAAATGGCCAACGGTTTGTATGTCTCATGAGTACTGAGCAATGCATCGCCAAAGTTTGACAATTTTTCACACTTTGAGCACTTAAGGGATTTTGTCGATAGGGTGTGGCCTTGGTCAATTGGGCAAGTTAGTGAGTGAAAAAAAGCAACTTATAGTATAAATTTGACCACATGGACGTGTACAAGTTGAAATTTTGGTGCCATGATGAGTAGATTGAAAGTTAGGGCATTGTGCAACTTTTCTTTGAACTCATTTTATACTTTTTCTAGCAACTAAGAAAGTGTTAGCATAGGAAAATGGATCCGAGTCTTCCAAAAACAAGATATTTTTTGTAGTGTGTCACAACATGACCTCGTAGGAATAGACATCTCATTTATATGTCTCATGGGTGCTGAAAAATGTGTCACCAAATTTTGACAACTTTGAGTACTTTGAGCACTTAAGTGAGTTTGCTGCTAGGGTGTGGCCCACATTGATCGAGCGAGTTTGAGAGTAAAATGAAGGTATTCATAGTGTGAATATGACCACTCATATGCAGAGAAGCTAATGATTCAGTGCTATAATGAGTGGATTGAAAGTTAGGGTATTGTGCAATTTTTCATTGAACTCATTTCACAATTTCTCACAACTGAGAAAGTGTTGGCATGGTCAAATGGATCTAAGTCTTCCAAAAATGAGAGAGGTTTTTGTAGAGTATCATAACACAACCTTGTAGGATTAGATGACTCATTCGTATGTCTACCGAGTATTGAGAAACACGTAGTCAAATATTGACAACTTTGAGCACTTAAGTGAGTTTGTTGCTAGGGTGTGGCCCGCATCGATTGGGCGATTTTGAGAGTGAAACAAAAGCATTCCTAGCATAAACCTGGCCACCCAAATTCATAGTAGCTGACGGATTGATGTCACAGTGAGCGGATTGAAAGTTAGGGTGTTGTGCAACTTTTCATTGAGCTCATTTTACACTTTTTCTCGCAACCAAGAAAGTGTTGGCATGGTCAAATTGATCCGAGTCTTTGAAAAACAAGAGAGTTTTTTGTAGAGTGTCGTAACATGGCCCTATAGGATTAGATGGTTTGTTTATATGTCTCATGGGCACCAAGGAACACATCGTTGAATTTTGACAACTTTGTGCACTTTGAGCACTTAAACAAGCTCTCTACTCGGGTGTGGCCTACATCAATCGGGTGAGTTCAAGAGTGAAACAAAGGCATTCCTAGTGTAAAATCAACCACCTAGACGTGTATTAGTTCATGATCCAGTGCCATGACTATTAGCCTTTCATAATTTAGACTGTTAATGTTGGTGGTCAAAGGCCAAATCAACACACCTATGACTCAAAAATTTACGAACCTTAACATGAGGGACCCTACTCAAGGTTTATGATTTATCCTTCATGCATCTACCATCGAAACTTTCCCCTAAGACCCTATTTATGGGCAATAACATTGGTTATATAGGACTGTCCCAATCTGTCCTTTTAGGACAATTAACCATACACTTAGTTTTAATCAACAAAATGACCTTGAATCAAGTTTGTTTGTTTCATAGGGTCCCTACACCTTGTATTTAGAGTGCTTCCATGTTGGTTACAAGGTTTACACATAACAAAACAATTCACACTTAATCAGTCTCAATTGAGGGTTACAATGTCTTATACACCTTTTAGAAGAGTCATACATATGGGTGTCTTTTTAGCCCCAAAGGTCACTAGAACAATGATAAAAACTTGTGACACCATCATACATCATTCTCAGTACTTTTTCTATCATGCCAATGCTAAATCATCCTTCCATGCATTCAAATGCTCTCAAATCCTCTCATATATCAATATATGAGACCTGTTGTCTTATGAATGCACGTGTAAACTTCATCTCCAAGCCTTGCAAGTTGGAGATATTGTACATATAAAAACATGTCCTTCCACAAGTTTTTGGCATTTTTCATCAATGGAGAGCTGAGAATTCCATTTTTGTTTGTCATTGTTTACCCTAGGTAGGGTTTTAGGTAGTTTTTAGAAAAAATGCAATAACTTTCTTTCTACCTAATAAAATTACACAAAACCAACTTTAAATGAAATATAATTCATCCCTCTATCAATCCCAATTAACCTCATGACCATACCAAGTCGTACAAATCTATACAATGCACGAGAGAAACAAAAAAATGTAGAAAAGTGTAGAAAAAAAAGAAATTTCTTTCCCAAAATGTCTTACAATCCTTTATTCCAACCTTTGGGTTGTGTTTACAAGGTATATTTATGCCATACCCAATTATTTTCTCACCCCCAACTGACCTACAACTACCCTTTAACAACATATTAAAAAGTAATCATTATAAGTGAAAAGTTGTCTTGACAACATTGACAACAATGATAACATTTTAGCAACTTTTACATCTTGCACTCAAATTACACCAAAACATCCAGAATGGTCCTAGATGACCTTTATAGGTCTCCAATGACCTTATTTACATCAAATAAACCAAAACAAAACAAAAACTCAAAAATTGAACATAAGGTGTATGAGAGGGTGCCCCTGTAACACTCTAAAAGTTTTGTGTATTAGACAAGTTGGCGAGTGAAACAAAGGCATTCCTAGCATAAAATAGGCCACCTAGATGTGTACACATTGATGATTCATTTCCATGATGAGAAAATTGAAAATTAGGGTGCATTAATGCAAGTTTTGATTGAACTCATGTGGCACTTTTTGTCATAATCGATAAAATGTCGCCACGGGCAATTGGATCTGAGTCTACCTAAAATGAGAGAGTTCTTTTAGAGTGTCATCTCATGACCCAATGGGATTAGATGACTCATTAATATGTTTCATGAGTTTCAAGAAACGTGACACCGAATTTTGACATTTTTTCACAGTTTGAGTACTTTAGAGATTTCGCTGCTAGGGTGTGGCCCACATTGATCAAGTGAGTTGGCAAGTGAAACAAAGGATTTCCTAGTGTAAACCCATCCACTCAAATGCATATGCACTAGTGATTCATCATTATGACTAGCAGATTGAAAGTTAGGGTGTATTGCAATTTTTTATTGAACTCATGTAATGCTTTCTGTCGCAATCGAGTTTGTATCACCACAAGCAATTGGATCTGAGTCTACCTAAATCGAGAGAGGTTTTTTTAGAGTGTCATCTCAAGACCTGATGGGATTGGAGGGCTCATTTGTATGTGTCACGAGCATCAAGAAGCACAATAATGAATTTTGACAAATTTTCATACTTTGAGCACTTTAGGGATTTCACTACTAGGGTGTGGCCTACATCAATCAAGCAAGTTAGTGGGTGAAAAAAGAAATTCCTAGCATAAACCCATCCAGTTGAAAACATACACACTAATGATTTGTTGCAAATTTTTATTGAACTCATGTGACGCTTTTTGTTGTAATTGAGAAAGTGTCACCACAAGGAATTGGATCTAAGTCTACCTAAACTGAGAGAGGTTTTTTTAGAGTCGCATCTCATGACCCCATGAGATCAGGTGGCTCATTCGTATGTGTCATGAGTATCGAGAAACGTGATACCAAATTTTGACAAATTTTCACAATTTGAGCACTTTAGGGATTTTACTACTAGGGTGTGGCCCACATCGATCAAGTGAGTTGGCGAGTGAAATAAAGGAATTCCTAGTGTAAACCCAGTCACCTAGATGTGTATGCATTAATGATTCATTGCCACAATGAGCCAACTAAAATTTAGGACGTAATTTGCAATTTTGGGCCTATTTATCAAGTGTATTAAGGAAGTTTGGGCAAAAAAGTGACAAATCATGCAACATTATTACAATACTCCATTTTTTAGATTTTACTACAATAATCAAACCTCAATTGTAACACGAGGTATCTGAATTTATAGAAAGAAAAATTATATTACACATAAGTATATCGTAAAGGCATTTGATATTACAATGCCTCAAGTATTTAATATATTCACAAATACAAGTCATATGTACATATATCCAAATATGATTGAGATTACAATTTTTTTCATTTAAATTTAATCCATTGAATGATTTGGATCTGATCTACTCTTTATTGTTTCTAGTTTTGCCTCATGGTTAGACACACAAAGCTTCCACAGATTCTTGTTCAATGGTCTACCCCCGTATTTGATCAATTGAACATTTGATGCTACAACAAGGTTAGATTTTAATGAAGAATCTTTCTATGCATCTTGAAGTCCTTGAACAACCACAAGTTAGACTTCTTCATTGGGTAGCTTCTAAGTTATGTACCAATAAAAACCATTGATCTTGTGTGGTACTCAATATTTTCTCCAACTACCAAAAACAACATGGATAATAATATTTTCTTTCAAAGGGCCATCCAATTTCTTTTTTACCTCCACACAAAAACATAGATAATAATATGTTCCTTCATTGTCTTTATCTACAGTAACTGCATAAACATGCCCTACAATGATAAAATGAGATGAATCTTACACACAGACAAAGTCAACCAATACTTCCATCTATATGAGTTATAGCACACTCAGAGGTCGATATGTCTCAAGTGGGATTAGAGGCCTCATACACCATTCATCCACCCACTCCTTTGAATCACACTCATTACATGCACCATCTCTAGATGAAGCACAATAACATTCCATATGTCACGTATGGATAGTCCATGAACCAACATTAGAGCTTCGGAAAGAGTCTAGCTCACTTGATCCTATCAACGTACAAAAATCCTCAAATTTGGCAATGTTAGTATCATCTACCAACCAAAATAACTATGAAATGAAGACCTACCTTCATTATTTGGACCCATTATAGCATTTCACCACTAAACAATTGAATCTTCATCTTTCAAGTTTGCATTCTCTTTGTACTTTAACTCTTCTCGTGCTAAAGCTCTTTTCATACGTGCTCTTGCACCATCATAGTCCCCCTTTCCATGCCAAACCTCAAATAAATTCCACATATGCTAAACACCAGTCAACTTATGCATCCTACTCAACCAGTAAAACATCTAAGAGTTCTTGAGTTATGATGCACAATTATCTGACCATATGATATGCCCCTGCTAGCCAAATCATGGTAGAAAATCTAAAAGCAACCTTGCACAACTCTGCAGAGTGTGTGCGATCATCGCTAATGTAAAAATTATACTCTGTAAATATCTTCATGTCCTCCTCCATACTATCATGTGAATGAATCAATGTTATATGCACAAATATAGTAACCTGTGTGGAGTTGTAATATTGCAATTGCACCTCATTTTGTGGTTGCAGTGTGTATTTCTCTACAAAGTCAACAACTGAAATGATTGCATCAAGTGGCAATGTATCCTTGCATAACTTGAATTGTGAGTCCAACCAATGAGCTCGATGGTTATTCCTTGCATAATTATACACTATATTCTCACAAAAGATACCCATAAACTGATACACTAGAATCTTGTCACAAACCAATTTACACCTTTTTGCTTCTTTGTCATCTTTTAGCATGTAGGTCATTGTCTTATGTTTTCCAAATTCCACTAATTCATTACCAATTGCATGTGTACCCTCCATATGTTGTCATGATCCACCACAATGAACACATGTGCCATCCAAGCAACACTTATTGTAATATAGTTGACCATCCACTCTTTCACAGAAGATGCTAGATATGAATTCCCTTGAAGATGTCGGTGGACCATTTATGTTGCATTCCTAAAAAACATTGTTAGTATGCAAATCTATACATATGTGTCAATAAACATTATAATGGTTATAAAATTTAATATGTACTCTACAACAATAATTTGTGTGTGTGATTTATGTTGACATAAAGAGGCTTTACCATCTCAAAGAATCTTTGAATAATTTTAATTTGAGTGGGCCCCATATAGATATCGGGCCCAACGATGCTCTATCTAGTTCCCTATCTATATCCCCCTATCTAGACTCTATCCATAGCCACCCAAGAAAAGTCGAAGTATAGTAGATCATATATTTTACTACCAATCCTCCTTCTTACAACATCTCTTTGATTTGGAGAGACTTGTGTTATTCTTCTGAAAATCTTCAATTAGAGATCTCAAGGATTCAACAATTGCTCTATCTTTGTAGGGTAGTCTACTGAAGAATGCCCATAACTCATTTTCATATGGATCCTCCACTCTTTGATGCCTTGCCATAGCTCTCATTAGATTTTGTTTACTTCAATGCTTTACTTGTCTTTCTAATCAGGTGAGATTTCTTAGTTTGAGTTCTTACAATTGTTGATGTAATGACACATCATGTGGCATTACTATCTTTTTGTGCGTGAGTTACAACCCACACTATCATATGCACTCATTAGATTATTCACAATAGATTTGTCACTTGATTCACTCAATGTTCTTAGCCCAAGAATCTTCATTATGGGCCTAAATTTTAGAGTTCTCATCATTTCAACAAATAGTTGGCATCTTCTTGACTCATTTAAAGGCTCAAAAAATAATTTCCATATCTAGTTAGCATGTCTTTGACAAGTAAGATTCAAAATCTTATCAACCATTGATTTCAAAAAATTAGCATCAATATCAATCAAATACTTAGGTGTTCTATGCAAAACTCTAGCAAGTGTTCTCAAACTTTGAGATGCCTCAACATAAGGAATTTCAACAACATTAGGGATAGATGGCATACCTTCAACTCAAGATGAAAATGATGACATACCTTGAAATTGATGTGTACAAGATAGTGTAACTCCAACACTTTATGTTAATCATGATGTACTTGAAACGTCAAATGTCATAGAGGGAGTTCATTCAATATAAGATGTTGTAGACAACAATGGTGTTCCAATAAGATATGGTGTGCCTTCAACTTTAGATGTAAGAGATGGTGTGCGTTCAACTTGAATTGTGGTAGATGGCATTCTATCAACCTCCAGATACAATTATCTCATTGCATGAAGGTTTTGCATATGTTACCTTTGTGCTACCAATTATGTATCTCTCTTAGATTGGATGGATATTTCATGTTTCTCTTAAATTGGCACCTCTTCTTATATGGTATTCAATTTCCTTGCTTTATGAAGTTGCCTCATTCCTTCTCTTTTTGTTTCATTCTTAGCTTCATGCTCTTTCGGTGTTAAATTCTTTGGTCGTTTCCTTGGCATGATAGTGATTTCTACATGTACATGCACATACAAGAGAATGAAGTTAGTTCATAAAGAGAGTTCAAGAAGCATAAGAAGGGGGAATCATAATCCATCTATGATTGTCCTAATTAATTTAGGGAAGTCCTAATACATCTATGGTTGTCCTAATGAAGTTAGGGCAATCCTAATGCATCTATGACTATCCTAATGATGTTAGGGAGATCCTAATGAAATAAAGTTTGTTCAATTTAATTAAGGTTGATTCAATTTAAGCAAGGATGATTCAATTTAAGAACATGATTGGTTTTCTTTTTCATTATCGTTGAAATTGGTCACATTAACTAGGAACATGGTAACATAATTACATTAAAGTCAAACTTAAACATAAACTATAAAAAAAGAACAAAATCAAAGGGATATTAAAAGTGGATATGTTAATATGGATATTACAAATTGCAAATTATGCATATGTTAAAATGGATATATGAAATTATAAATTATTTCATATTCTTTTTTTTAATTACTTCATAATCTTAAAATGGATATATGAAATTGCAAATTTTGTTTTAAATTACTAAACAAATAATTTTCTTATGCAACTTCCTTCAAATTCAATGTTGTTTAATGTAATTCTAATAGGATTCTACAATAAATTTTGACAAGAGCACTTCTATTCTAAAATTTTAAAAAAATAACACTTAATAAGTATTTGAACTCTAGAAACATGAAAATACTACCTCAAATCATCAAATTTGATCTAAAAACTCTATATCTTCCTCTTCTATAGTGTCAAATGAATAAAAATGGGGTGGAGAAGTAATGAAATATACAAAATAACCTTGAATAAAATGCCAACACCATGGAGAAGCATTTTTTTGTCAGATAATGTGCAGAAAGCGAACAAAATCAGAGAATGTGGGCTTGAATCACAAGTCAAGGGTCTCAAATTAACATTTTTAATGTAGCTCATTTGGCTAGCACCATATTTGGTGCTAGAAAAATGACTCATTGAAATTTTATAACCTTTGATAAATTTGGAAAAATGTTGGAGAAGGATAAGAGAAAAATAAAAAGAGAGAATGAATGTGAATAGTGAGAGACAAACATAGACACAAGACCCTCACCCATAAACCTTTTAGCCTCAATCAAGAACTGTAAACTTTATACAAATACACCAAAAATTCAAGTATATGTCCAATACTCTAAACCATGTAATCAATACCCTTAACCTTGTACTTGATAGCCACAGCCATAGAAATTAAACCATTTAAACCCTATAACCCCATATGCTAAATCCTTGACCCTATACCAATATCATAGACCCTATAAACCCATATGCTAAACCATTAACCCTATACCTTATACCTAGAAACCTATAGTGAGGAAGAAAGTGAGGTCAAGAGACCTATAGAAAAGAGTGAGGTGAGAGAGGGGAAAAGATGAGGTAAGGATGCAGGGTGAGATAGAGAGGAATGGGGGAATAAAGGGTGTGTGACACTTAGAGAGCGAGAGAGAAATTAGAGGAGGGATAAAAGAATAGAGAGAGAGAGAGAGAGAGAGAGAGAGAGAGAGAGAGAGAGAGAGAGAGAGAGAGAGAGAGAGAGAGAGAGAGAGAGAGAGACTTAGAGATGGGGGTAACGAGGGAATGGGAGAGAGGGTGTTGTAAAGAGAAGGTGGGGAGAGACCTAGAGAGGGAAAGGAATGAGGAAGAAAGTGAGGGAGATACCTAGAGAGAGGAAGAAAGTGAGGGATAGACCTAGAGAGGGAAGAGAGTGAGGAAGAAAGTGAGGTCGAGAGACCTATAGATACTTGAGCGAGGTGAGAGAGGAAAAATATGAGGTAAGGATGGAGGGATAGATAGAGAGGGAGGGGGGAATAAAGGGAGTGCAGAACTTAGAGAGGGATGGGGAAAGAAGAGGAGGAATAGAAGAAAAAAGAGAGAGACAAAGAGACAGAGAGACAGAGAGAGACATAGAGAGAGAGACATAGAGAGAATGGGAGATTGAAGGAATGTTACAGATCGGGTTAAGGAGGGAATCAGGTAAAGAGTGTAGAGATGGGGGTAAGGAGTGAGGGAGAGGTTAGATTGGGGTTTAAGGGGGGTAGGGGGGATAGAGGGGTAAACATGAAGGGAATGAGAGACTTGGGGATAAAGGACATAGAGGGGAAGGGATGTGAGAATCCTAGAGGGGAGAGAGAGGTGAGATGGGGGTTTGAGGAGGATGCCGGGGGGGGGTAGATAGGTAAACATGAAGGGAGGGAGATACTTGTGGATAAATGACATAGAGGGGAAGGGAGGTGAGAGGCCTAGATGGGAGATTAAGGATAGTGAGGGGATAGAGAGGTAAACATTAATGGAATGAGATACTTGGGGATAAATGACATAGAGGGGAAGGGAGGGGAGAGGCCTAGGTGGGAGAGAGAGGTGAGATGGAGGTTTAAGGAGTGTGGGGGGGATAGAGAGGTAAAGATGAATGGAATGAGATACTTAGGGATTAATAACATAGAGGCGAAGGGAGGTGAGAGTCCTAGAGGGGAGAGAGAGGTGAGATGGGGGTGTAAGGAAGGTGGGGGGGGTAGAGAGGTAAATATGAAAGGAATGAGAGACTTAGTGATAAAGGACATAGAAGGGAAGGAAGGTGAGAGGTCTAGAGGGGAGAGAGAGGTGAGATGGGTCTTTAAGGAGTATGGGGGGGATAGAGAGGTAAACATGAAAGGAATGAGAGACTTGGGAATAAGTGGCTTAGAGGGGAAGGGAGGTCAAAGGCCTAGAGGGGAGAGATAGGTGAGATGGGGGTTTGAGGAGGGTTGGAGGGGATAGAGATCTAAAAATAAAGGGAAGGAGATACTTGGGGATAAAGAACATAGAGGGGGAGGAAGGTGAGAGGCCTAGAGGGGAGATTAAGGAGGGTGGGAGGGGATAGAGAGGTAAACATGAAGGCATTGAGAAACTTGAGGATAAAGTTCATAGAGAGGAAGGGAACTATGAGGCCTATAGAGGAGAGAGAGTTGGTAGACTTGGCGATAAGGACATAGAAGGGAAGGGAGGTGAGAGGCCTAGAGGGGAGAGAGAGTAAAGATGGGGGTTTAAGAAGGGTGGGGGGGATAGAGAGGTAAACATGAATGGAATGAGATACTTAGGGATAAAGGACATAGAGGGGAAGGGAGGTGAGAAGCATAGATAGGAGAGAGAGGCGAGATGGGGATTTAATGAGGGTGTGGGAGATAGAGAGGTAAATAGGAAGAAAGTGGGGGAGAGACCTAGCGAGAGGAGGGAGTGAGGAAGAAACTAAGGGAAAGAGGTGAGAGAGGTAAAGAGATGGGAGTAAGGATAGAGAGGGAGATAGAGAGGGATAGGGGATTAAAGGGATTGTGAGAGCTAGAGAGGGGAGGGATAAAAGATTAAAGAGAGAGAGAAGAGGTAAGGGGAGAGAGAGATGGAACTACAAGTGAAGGAAGATAAAGGTGGACCAAGAGGGAGATTTAACTAGAGAGATAGATTTTGAGAGGTGAGATACCTAGAGGGGAGAGAGAGGTGATATACCTAGAGGGGAAGAGAGAGAGGTGAGAGACCTAACTAGGGAGAGAGCTCAATGTGAGATGGATAGAGGTGTATACCTCAAGAGATGGAGAGGGAGGAGGGAGAGGCCATAATTGAGAGAGGAGAGTGACATAAAAAATGGGAGACAAAATAGCAAAGAGAAATATAGAGGAGAGAAGAGGTAGATAGTGAGTTTTTGAGATACCTAGAGAGGGTAAAGGTAGATAGGTGAGGGGGGGAGTTCACAGAGAAAAAAAGAGGTGCAAGTAGGTAGGGAGAGAATTGGTGAGGAGGGAAAGAAATATGCAGAAGATAAATTGAGGTGATATACTTAGAGCCTAAGGAGGAATGGGTGAGAGACACAATCGGTAGAGATAGATATAGAAGAATAAAGATAGCTAATGTAACAAGAAGGGATAAGTACTGAGGTAAAGAGGCAAGGAGATATGGGTATAGATGGAGAGAGAGGGTGGGAGTAGTATTTAATGATTGAGAGAATCAATGTGAGAGGGAGGCAAGGGTAGATATGGGGATAAGGAAGGAATGTGAGGTAGATAGGACAAGAGAGAGAGAGAGAGAGAGAGAGAGAGAGAGAGAGAGAGAGATAGATATATATATAGAGAGAGAGAGAGAGTTTGAGTGTAAATTGAGTTCCAAACCATACATTAAACTAACAAAGAATTCAAGAATCTTAAACATTGTTTCAATGCTAAACATTTGGCATCCTCACAATTTGGCGCATGCCAAATGTGGAAAATAGACTTTATCCAAATGGCTAGCACTAAATTTGGTGCACAACAAATGAGAAAAGCTCATTGTTCACATTTGGTGCACACCAAATAGGGAGAGCACCATATTTTTCATGTGCCAAATGGTTCACTTTGGGAAAAAACAACCCTATGGATTGGATTTGCATTGGGCATCCAACCCAAAGGTTTAGACGACCATTTCAGGCTAGAGATGTTTTTTTATTAGAAGATTAAAAATTTTGACATATTTTTTGTCGTGCTCTCCATCAGGTTTGCATGTGTTTCAATGCAACTAAAAAAACCACCATAGCGACCTTAAGCTCCCTCTTAGCTATCCAACCATGTAATTTATTTTAAATTTTTATTTGTTAAAGCTTTCATCTTTAATTTCCTTTGTTAGTGTGTCCATTTTTTCTTAAAAACCAACATGTGCTATTTTGGGTATAGTTTTTTGTGTGCTATATTGGGTATAGTTTTTTACACGTTCATTGGATTTTGAAGAAATTTACACTTTTAGAAACTAGACTCCATTCTACACAACTTAGAAAAAACTTGATTTTTTATTAATTTTCAAAGATTTTAGAGGGGAGAACTCAAATTTATATTTTTTAGGATGTGTCCACTTTGAAAATTAGTAAGAAAATCATATAATCATTAAAAAATTAGCCAAAAAATTCAGCATAAACTACAAGGTGTTAGCTAATTTCTCATTGAAGTGATTTTAAAAATTAAAAAAAAAAAACATTTTAGGGGGGCCATAATAGACGCTATGTTATGTTTTTTGCATAAAAACAAGACCACTTTTTGTGGCCCCCTTTTTTGAAGTCCTTAATCTTGACCATTTTCAAAACAAATTAGTAGTTTAGAAAGTAGACTTAAAGCAGTCCGCCTCTTGTTCTTGTTGCATCTTCAAATTTGGAGTGAAACTATGTTCAATTTATGGTTGAAGTTTAGACTTTGGTGATTAAAAAAAAAAGTGGCATCTTAAGACCCCCTTTTGTTACCACAACTTGGTGTACATACCCATCAACATGCATCCATTTGAATATTTTATCTTCATGCTTCTATTGAATGTGTTAGGGGTTGCTTTCATAGAAGTTTAATTTCATGGTTTACTAATTTGGTGTTATGAATCCTTTGCCTAATTCCTACACCATATTTTTTGGTGAACCCAATGTGAACATGCATAACCTATGACTTTTGAGTGTGTTTGAGTAATTTGTAGGTCAAAATTGTAGAAAGAAGGAGCCTTCGAGACCTTTCTTAGAGTTCTTGTGCACTTTCACACTGCTTCTGCACAATTGTGCCCTGAAGTTGCATAGGTGTGGCTTGGAACTATCCTATGTTATTTCCTTTTCCTCTTCCTCTACCTCTTCCTTTTCTTTTATCAGAAGATTCACCTTGAGATTTAGTAGTTTAAGAGGGAGAAGAATTGAAATTTTCTTCATTGTTTATAGAAGATTGGAAATCTTGCACAAAACATTTTGTAGAACACTGCATACGCTCCTCATGAGATTGGAAAGAACCAATTAACTCTAGAGCTTTTAAAGTAGTTATATCTTTACTTTGTTCAATGGAAATCACCACTCGATCAAATTTAGGAGGAAGAGACTAAAAAAAAAATTCTTCAATTTTTTGGTCTATTACAATTTCTCCTTGAGTCCTAGTAAAGAATTCATGAATGGACTCATATTCTTTCATCCTCAAATTTTCAAATTCTCTTCAAAAAGTTTGAAGTCTTACCAATTTGATTTTTTCTATACCTTGGTATGTAGTTTGTAGAGCCTCCCATGCATCTTTTGATTTTTTCATACTGGCAATTCAAGGAAAAATTGAAACATCCAAGGCAGATTGAATGGTGAAAAGAGCTTTGTTATCCTTATTTCTATCTTCTTTTAGTTGATTTTTTTCTTTGGGTGTTAATGCATTCAATTAATTTTGACATGTAGCTTTTTGGTATTCACCTTCCACTAATTCCCAAATATCCTAGGATAATAGTAGGGTCTTCATTTTGATACTCCAATAATCATAGTTATCTCTGATAAACAATAAAAGTTGAAATGGTAAATATTTGCCATTAGCTGTCTAGAGATGACTGCTACTCTGACCTTGCTACCAACACAATGAAAAATCTTGCAACTTGCTTTGATACCAATTGAAAGATTATAATAATTTAAAAAAACACCATCAAGTATTGAAAAAAATGTTATTTAGTCAAAAGAAATTTGTAGCTATATCATTTATCGTATGAAAACTCTCTAAAAATTATCATAACATCGACAATATTTATAGATTGTTAAAGTCTATTAAAACAGTAGAAACTAAAAAATAAAACAATTTTTCTATAGTGTAGACAACAGTTTTTAAAGCTAAACTAAATCTAAGTTTAACCAAGCAGTTTCCATACTGTTGTTTTATTTGAAAAATAATAAAAAATAAATATAAAGATATGACGTTTGACACAGCATCAATCCAAATGAGCAATTTGATCTTCAATCCAAAACAACATTCTCATCTCCTACGTATCAATCATATCTTCACAACACCGACAACATTATTGATTCCAAGAAGAGTATCACTCTTAAGCCTTCTACACACAGTCCAAGATCTTCATAGATTTCTATAACTTTCTATCTAGAATAATTCAAATTAAAAAAGTTGATTGCTTTGTGTTGTTTTAGGTTCTACCTAGCTTATTTGGAGATAGTAATCTTTTTAGTGAAACATGTGTCTTGTTGAAATGCTAGAAAAAGTAAACAAATCAAGACTCAGTTTTGATTGATATTTTTAGTGAGGTCATGCAAGGCTCAAATTTGTAGAAGCACAAAGGAAGCATGGTGGGCCCTCATCTCAACTTATTTTGGAGTTCTCACACTAAGCTTATCTTTCCTCATTGCCTTGAAAAGTTCTTCTTTCCTTCTTTGCCCTCTTAGCATGAGCCATCTTTCGATGAGACACCTACATGTGTTCTCTTAAGCCTAAGACATGTGTAGATAGTAAATATTATATGTTTGGAATAAGCGGCTATATGTACACTTTGAGAACATCGAGAATATAAAAGGATGAAAATCAAACTGCCAACTTAGTTAATTAAATCTAATTCAATCCATGTGTGTGGGATCCTTACTAATTGTGTGATTGGGAGCAAAGCCCATGATGATTCAAAGCTCTTCTACAATGGCATTCTTCTCACATTGAAATAACCCTTATTAGACGGCCAGCCTTAAACCACATACACTAAGAAACATATTTGTTGGCAATTGACACTCTATTGGCTGGTTTCACTATGTTTTCATTGATGTCAACATGATTTTGGGTTCCAGTTTCATATGGTGTACCGACAAGAACATCACAAATTCTACATCGACACCAACACCGGCAGGTCAGGAAGATTTCTTTGGTCACAGACAATGTAGACCGACATGGTATAGCAAAGGTTATCGGTACTGGAGGCCGACTTTTCTTGGATCCGGCATCGACAACTTGTTTTAATGTTTATTCATTTATGTTATATGGCCGACATGTAATCTGATATTATATATATCTCTGTAAGTCAACATAAGCCATAAATTTGTATAGGGTATATAGGGCAGATTGATTAAATCATTTAAATGTAGTAAGGAGGTAATGTAATGGATATGTAAAAGTGATATGATGCGAAATATATCAGAGAGACTATGTATGTGAGGAATTCATTGTAAGGATTATTCCAGTAAAGGGGTTTAGGGTTTCAACCAGAGTAAACAAAGCTTAAACTGGAATTGTATTCTAGCATAGAAGATGCTATCTTAGCAATTCACACTTCTTTGGATTGTTGTCTGGACTTTCATGTAGTTAGTGAGGCCCCTATTGTGATTAAGCAGTGTGATTTAGGTTGTAAGCCTTCCTGCAAGTGCAAGCCCATCATATGGCCAGTGGATTGATATTGTGGGTCACAAATCCCACCGTGGTTTTTCCTCATTGAGGTTTTCCACGTATAAATCTATGTGCTACGATTCTCATTTATGTGTTTGTCTAATTGGTTTCTTTACTTCTTTCAATTTTGTTTATACTAGTATATCGGTCGGTGAATGAATATTTTGTTAAGGCTAAATTTTACTATTTTGGTATAACACTGATTCACCCCCCCCTCTTAGTGTTATTGGTTTTGAACAATTGGTATCAGAGCCTTATGCCTCAGAGGAAGTTTAATAACTTGAGAAAGATCCTAAAACTAGGATCATTGAATATGGCTTTGGAGAAGCAACTTGAGATGGCACTTGAAGATTATGATGCTGAAAGATTGAAGAACTTAAAGCTACAAGATGAGTTGAATTCTGCTAAGAAATTCAATCTTGTCCTACAAGAGAGGCTATCATCTATTCAAGCTAGGAGGAAAGAACTTTTGCAAAATCAGGATGATGAAGAGAAAAATGCACATAAGGAACAATGCCAGAAATTGAGTCAGGAGAACATGGTTATGAAGAATGAAATGAAAGCTATAACTATGACGATGTCTAAGGAGACTGAGGATAGAAAGAAAAAGGAATAAAATCTTGTTGTATCCCTAAAGAACAAGTTTGATGAATGTGGTAGGTTGGTTCATGAAAATGATATGTTGAGAACTGATTTGGTACAATCCCAGAGTAATGAACAAGAGCTTGAGAGATAAATGATATACTAAGAGATTATTTAACTGCTACAAGTGAGTACAAAGAAAAATTCAAGATCATCTCAGCACAACTTGAGTTATTGAAGAGACAGAGGTGGATTGGAGATTCCAGTGGACTTGGATTTAAGCAAGGACAGAGTTCCAGTACTGCTAATGAAGATCAAAACCATAAGGCATTGGTAAGACAATTTAATGCTTATAAATTCAATGGTAGATGTTTTGTTTGTAATAGATTTGGTCACATGGCTAGGCAATGTAGAAACAAAGAAAATCAAAACCCTAATTTTATTCTCGGTAAATGTTCTAAATGCAATAAAATTGGTCATAAGACAGAAGATTGCAGAATGAATGTAAAATGCCATTCTTGTGGGAAATTTGGATATATGGCTAATCAGTGCAGGTCAAGCAATTTCACCGATTTTAGCAAATAAATTCAAAAGAACAATGTTACATGTTATGCATGCAATGAAATTGGACATATTGCTAAGTTTTGTAGAAGCATAAATCCACCAGTTAATAATGGAGGATCAAATGAAAAAGGAAAATAAAAGGTTAGTGAAATCCAACAAAATCATACTCAGAGATGGGTTAGGAAGACTAAAGAACAATCATCAGATGGGAATGTCCTAGTTACCTATCCAGCAAAAGAGGCTGCTCCTACACCAGTAGTGAGCTCATCCGGTAACTAAGGCAGATGCCTTAGGGGTGAGAAAAATTGATGAAGATGATGCATATGCCTCGAGAAGAGGTTTTGGAAAATGTTCCAGATATTGGAGAGGATTATCCAGCATGGATATGTTTAGAGCGAGATCTGGTATCTTTCATCGATGGTCATTTATGTCAATGGAAGATTAGGGTTTTTCTTTCGAAGTATAAAAGGTTGAATACACTTTATTGTTAATCACCCTACATTCAGAGCGATTGTAGAGTGATTTAGAGTGACTAAGTGTGATCAGAGGCAATCATATTTCTTCTTGAGCGACCTCACCAATGTCTGGAAGAACTTGTTGAAGGTTTTCACTGAGAACGATCTAAAGGTATTTTTCTTGAAAAATGGAAGTGGGATTATCTTTTGTTCCTATTGTTGCAATTCCAGTTCTAGTGGAGGTTAAGGACCACCCCAGGCCAATTTTCAAATGGTATCCACATGTGGCTACCAAGGAAGATTTAGTTGGAGCATTTTCTCGCATTCTAGAGGGAGTAGTGTATGTAGAAGATGTTAGGGCATACATTCACTGTCATATAGAGGACTTAAGAGCTTTACAGATCAAGGGAATGTATATGAATGAACTAATGGGAGAAGTTGGAAAGATTAAACCGGCATATCAACACATTGAAGATCTAGGGTTTATAGATATTCTAGATATTCCAGAGTTTGAGGATGAAATAATTAGATATGTACTGAGCAGAGTACATGGGGAATTCATATGGCTAGATAGACCTTATAAAATCACTAAGGAAGCCATCTGGGCAATTACTGGCTTGCCATCGGTAGGGCAACATCCTGATAAGAAAGTGTCAAACAACTTCGTGAGGAAGATCACCGGCGCCACATCTGACAAGAGATCAATGAAGGTGACCACTATCACTGACACCAATATCAAGTTTGGAAGCATGGTCATAGGATACAAGGTAACTCAATCAAACTGACTGAATTATGTTTCCAGTTCATGTATTTTGGCTGCATATAAGATGATGAGAGAAAATGTAGAGTTATATCTTTACGGTTGGATGCTTGAGGAGTTATTGATCAACTTAGGGAAGATTAAAGGTGAGAAGAAAGGCACCTTCTAGTATGGAAATTTGTTAGTCTTCTTGATGTTAAAATTTCTAAATGATACACTCGGTTTTGATAAGAAACAATTGGCTTTTGACATTTTGGTAGGAAGACAGTTAAAACAATCAATTGCTGCATTAGGAAGTCAAAGGGACGATAAGGTATGGGGTTATTTCAAGGTTTTTCAAAAATGTATGAGGTATAGGATAAGAATACCTAAGCATATAGTAGAGAAATACTCTACCGACATATTTTTTATGGTTAAGAAGGATGTGACTCTCATGGAGGTAGTCAAGCCCCAGAAGATTTTGATGGTGGAAATTGAGCCACTGATAAACACAAATGTACAGACAAATACTAAAACACCAGTTAATACTGAGAACATTGTACAAGATACTAAAATTGAGGATAATTGTCCTCCGGATACTAATGTACAGGTTGAGGATATTGTTCCTAGAGAGGAACCAATAGTTGCACAAACTGCACCAAATGGCGAAGCCACTGGTGCAAGTGAGGAGGTAATAATGGATAAATCATCAGAGAAAATAGGGGAATCCTATAGGGAACCATTTGTTGACACATCATTATTGACAATTGACACTTCTCTAGTGGAAAATAAAACCATCACAGAGATGAATCCCATAGAATTGATGATGATGGCTGCTCAAAAACTAATGAAGGAGGGAACCACAGACAAGGGGATTATAGATCAGTCAATCACTATTTTGCACAGATTGGTCCTAGAGTGTAAGATTGAAAATGAAGTGAGCTCTTCCAACAAGCTTAAAATAATCACTAAGCACATATCAAAAGACTTTCAATCCTTACATCAAATCTCTAATAGGCAAGCACTTGAAAGATTCACTCAGGTTAAAAGAGCCTCTTTTGATCAGATGATTGAGAAAGAAAAGAAAAAGATTGAGAAGTTAATTTTGATTGAAAATTATTTGAAATAATGTACCAATATATACAGGGTATATTGCAATACTGAGATACTTACAACAAATGTAGATAAAAAGATAAAAGAGATACAAGAGAAAATTGCTAGTATTGCTAACTCTGTTGATGGAGTAATTTCACTAACAACATCAATTGATGGACAAATTTTGACTTTGGAGAACCAATTTTTATCTCTTGAAAAGGAAAGAGATAAAATCATTCGAAGAGCTAGAAGTCTAGGAGGTTTGGTGAGTCCAAGATTGGATTCACTCTGTGTACATAAGAACGAATGCATGGATATGCTGGGAAAGCCCGCACCGGTAGAAGTCAATGAGAAAGAATCTTTTACATATTTATTGAGTGGACTTGTATCTATCTCCAACACATTCAAAACCTGCTGGGATACTTATGTGGAATTACTAGAGAAAGCTTATCTAGAAATCTTGAAACTGTTCAAGCTCTGGTAAGACATTTTTGGAGGTATTCATTGTATAGTTCTTATTCTTTGACATATTTCTTTTTGAGAATTGATGTCAAAGAGGGAGTAGTATAGATGTGAAAAAGGATAAAAGGGTTGCATACATTAGGGGGAGTTACAGAGTTTTTGGAATTTTTGAGATATGGAGTATTTTGCATATTTAGCTCAAGGGGAGCAGGGCAGGATGAAACTAACAGATGAAACCATGACCATTTTTCACATGAGTGTTGTCATCAATGCCAAAGGGGGAGATTGTTGGTGATTGACACTTTATTGGTTGGTTTCACTATGTTGTCATTGATGGTAACATGATTTTGGGTTCCGACTTCATATGGTGTACTAGCAGGCACTTCACAAATTCTACACTGGCATCGGCAATGCAGACCGACATGGTATAGAAAAAGTTATTGGTATTAGAGGCTGACTTATCTTGGATTTGGAATTGACAACTTGTTTTAATTTTTATTCATTTATGTTATATGGCCGACATGCAATCTGATATTGTATATATCTTTGTAAGCTGACATAAGGCATAAATTGTATAGGGTATATAGGGTAGATTGATTAAATCATTTAGATGTAGTAAGGAGGTAATTTAATGGATGTGTAAAAGTGAAATGATGCGAAATATATTAGAGAGACTATGTATGTGAGGAATTCATTGTAAGGGTTACTCTAGTAAAGGGGTTTAGGGTTTCAACCAGAATAAACAAAGCTTAAACTAGAACTGTATTCTGGCATAGACGATGCTATCTTAGCAGTTCATATTTCTCTGGATTGTTGTCTGGAATTTCATGTAGTCAGTGAGGCTCCTATTGTGATTAAGTAGTGTGCTCTAGACTGTAAGCCTTCCTGCAAGTGCAAGCCCATCATATATTGTAATATCTCTTCATATGGCCAGTGGATTGATATTGTGGGTCACAAATCCCACCGTGGTTTTTCCCCATTGAGGTTTTCCACGTATAAATCTATGTGTTATGGTTCTCATTTATGTGTTTGGCTTATTGGTTAATTTACTTCTTTCAATTCTGTTTATACCCATATACCGATTGGTGAATGAATGTTTTGTTAAGGCAAAAATCTACTATTCCAGTATAACACTAATTCACCCCCCCCCCCCCCCCTCTCAGTGTTATTGGTTTCCAACAATATTAAGCCTAGAGAATGTGAAAGGAAATATAAGAGCAAGGAAAGAAAAATAAAATCCAAGTAAGTTTATTGCTGAAGTAAATGTTACCAAGAGAAATGCACAAACTTTGGAGCAATCACCCAAATGTGAAGAAGGAGGCACGAACTTTTGAAAGGGGAAAAGCAAAGAAAAACCCCTTGTGATATTATGAATGAGGCAATACCTAAAATGAGAGAGATAGAGAGAGAGAGAGAGAAAGAAGCTCTTTACAATATTGTCATTAAGAAGAAATGAGAGAGGAGACATCTCTTGAATAGAGATGAGGAGAGGAGTTACAAAGTAACTCCCAAATCTATGAATGCCATCATTCATAAAATGTGTGTGCCATGTGTCCACATCCTCTTATGGAGGAAATATAATATTCCTTAATAAAAGAAAATAAAAGAAATGACTTGTCCTCACACATGTACTAGAGGACAAATTACATGTAGGAATTCCAAAGGAATATCCTAAACTAAATACAAATAAACCTAAGCCAAGTAAAGATTAAATATTCTAACACCCCCCCTTAAGCTTTACTTCGGGAGTTTACAGCAAGCCCTTCAATGGGTTGCAATCCAAGATTTTCACAATGAAATTGGAACTTTTCTTTACAAAGTGGCTTGGTCAAAATATCTCCAACTTGGTCTTCCCCCTTGCAATAGAGGAGTGAAACTTGCTTGTCTTCAATTTGTTCTCTAATAAAGTGGTGTTGGAAAGAAATGTGTTTTGTCCTTGCATGGAAAATTGGTTTTTTAGCCAAGGCAATGGCACTTTGGTTGTGACAATACAATGGAGTGGGTTCGTGTTGAGGTAGACCCAAATCTTCAAGTAGTCTTCTAAGCCACAAGACTTCTTTGGAAGCATTAGTGCATCTTTTGTACTCAGCTTCAGTGGATCCAAGAGAGGTAGATTGTTGCTTTTTACTATTCCAAGAAATTGCTCCTGAACCAACAAAAAAACAATAACCACAAGTAGATTTCCCATCATTGGGATCTCCATCTAGATCGGAATCAGTAAAACCATTTAAAGTAAAATCAGAATTTGCATAATAAAACAAACCTACATTAATAGTTCCTTTAATATATCTTAAAATTCTTTTAGCAACTTTAAAGTGTGTTTGTTGAGGTTTAGACATGAATCTTGAAACCAAACCAACACTATAAGCAATATCTGGCCTAGTAAGAGTTAAATAATTCAAACTTCCAACTAATTGTCTATACAAAGTAGTATCAACAAGAGGAGTTTTCATATCAAGCATTAACTTAGTGCCTAATTCAATAGGAATTGAAACATGGTGAGGATCATTCATGTTAAACTTATCTATGAGATATTGAGCATATTTACTTTGAGATAAGAAAATTCCTTTAGAGGTTTGCAAAATTTGCATTCCTAAGAAATAATGTAAAAGACCTGAATCAGTCATTTGAAATGTTTGATTAAGTTGAAACTTAATATCAGAAATCAAAGTATTGGAACTTGAAGTAAGAATCAAATCATCTACATACAAGATAATAATGATAATATCATCTTCACTATGTTTAATATACAAGTCAGGATCATTTTTACTTCTAATAAAGCCTTGAGAAAGAAAGAATGCATTAATCTTTGAATACCACTCCCTAGGAGATTGCTTTAATCCATAAATTGATTTCTTTAATTTACAAACTAAGTGTGCATTACCTTCTTTAATAAAACCAAGAGGTTGAGACATATAAATTTCCTCATGTAAATCACCATTAAGAAAAGCACTTTTAACATCCATTTGGTGAATAGGCCAATTCATTCTAGAAGCTAAAGAAAGCACAAGTTTAATTGTAGGCATTTTAGCAATAGGAGCAAAAGTCTCAGTATAATCTAAGCCTTCAATTTGAGAAAAACCTCTAGCAACTAATCTAACTTTAAATTTACTAACTTGATTATTAGCATTCAATTTAGTTTTATAAAGCCACTTGCAAGAAACAAGATTTTTACAATGAGGCAAGGGAACTAAATCCCAAGTTTGGTTAGAAATTAAAGTATCATATTCTTCCTTCATTGCTTTTTGCCAATGTGGTTGATTTTTAGTTTGATCAAATGTTTTAGGATCATTAGAATTCATAATAGTAGTCATTAAAGCATAATTACAATAATTAACTCTTCTAGCTTGAAGTCTATCTATTCTAGCTAAGTATTCATCACTATCTTGAATTAAAGATTTAAACTATTTAGGTCTTCTTTTAGAAGTAATGGATTCATCACTAGAAGAAGAGTCATGAGGAGTAGAGTTATTATTATCATCATCACTATCACTAGAAGGAATAGAAAGAGATGCATTAGGAGTAGGGTTAGAGAAGGAGGTTGGTCCTCCACAAGCACAACTTTGCTTTGAGCAAGTTCATCATCCTCCACTTTAGAACAATCATGAATGCCTTTTTCTGCAATACAAACATCTCTTGCAACTTTTACCTTGTTAGTAATAGGATTGTAAACTCTATAACCTTTAGTATTTTCATCATAACCAACAAAAATAAAAGGAGAAGATTTAGCATCTAATTTTTTTCTTTTCTCCTTAGGTTTGTGAACATAAGCTATGGAACCAAAAATTCTTAAATTCTGCAAATTGGGCTTTCTACCAGACCAAGCTTCTTCAGGGGTTTTATCCTTTAAGGCTTTGGTAGGTGTTCTATTAATTAAATAAGTTGCAGAAGCCATAGCTTCAGCCCAAAACTTGTAATCCACATTTTTTGCATGCAATAAACATCTAGCCATTTCAACAATTGTCCTATGCTTCTGTTTCACCACACCATTTTGTTGTGGTGTATAAGGAATGGCAAGCTCATGTTTAATTCCAAAAGATTTCAAATAAGAATTAAATGCATTATTGACATATTCTCTTCCATTGTCAGTACGAAGAATCTTAATTTTAGAACAAGATTGCCTTTCTACAAACATATGAAATTCAGTAAACACATCAAGCACTTGATCCTTACTATGAAGGAAATATATCCATGTTCTCCTTGAAAAATCATCAACAAAGGTAAGTGCATACCTTGAACCTTGGATGGAGAGAGTCTCCATGGGACCCAAGAGATCACTATGAACGAGATGCAATTTAGTATATGCCCTCCAAGATTGACCATGAGGAAAGGGTTCCCTATGCATCTTACCACTCATGCAACCATTGCAAACAATTTGAGAAGGAACAATACTAGGCAATCCATCAACCATATTTTCTTCTTGCATCAATGAAATATAATCAGAATTGAGATGGCCAAGTCTTTCATGCCATATAGTAAAATCAACAGTAGTAAGAAAAGAATACTTTGGAGGAGCAAATTCATAGAACTTGAATAAGTTATCACTATCCATTTTAGCAGTAGCAATAACATGATTAGTTTTTGGATCAATGATATAACATATGTCCCTATAAAAGTTAATCTTATAATCTTGACAAAGTTTAGGAACTGAAATCAAGTTTGATTTTAATTCAGGAACATAAAGAACATCATGTAATTTTCCATTAGGAACATTCACATCACCAATAGCTTCAACTTTGCAACTATGATTATTAGCTAATTGAACAGGAATATTAGAAGTATCAGGATGCAAATATTCAAAACATTCTTTATGAGAAGTAACATGCTGAGATGCACCAGAATCAATAATCCACTCAAGTGGTTGAGAAACTTTATAAGTACATGTAAATGCATGACGAGATGAATTACCATTATTATTACCTTTCTTATAATGAGATTTATGTTGTTGATTTTTTTGATTATTTTTGTTCATGGGCTTTTTACCATTTTGCTTCTTAAAACAATTATTAGTAATATGTCCATCTTTCTCACATGTGCAATGGGGTCTTGTTTGAGAATTATTCTTTTGATTATTGTATGTATTATTATGATTATTATTATGAGAATTGTTATGATAGGATTTAGAATGAGATTGATAGTTAGAAGATTTGTGATTATTATTATTATTATGATTATGATTATTATTATTATTGGATCTAAAATTATTATTATGATTTTGATTTTTAGACATAAAAGCATGTTCACTACTTTTAGGAGTACCAAATTGAATTAATTTAGCTTCCTCTTGACGTAATAAATTATGAAAAATATCATAAGTTAATTGAGTAGCTAAGCTAGGAATATGAAGTTGAGCATGAATATTCGTAGTAAATTGCTGAAATTGATGAGGAAGACATTTTTTTAATATAAGATGAATTAAACGCAAATCAACTAGAGTAACTCCTAAACCAGTTAATTGACTATTAACAGAATCAAACTTTAATAAGAATTCATCCATAATTTTAAAATCTGTATCCCTGAGGTCTTCAAGTTGATCTTGAAGCTGAATTTTTCGGGATTCATTTGAGCTATCATAAGTTGTTTTTAAAATTTCCCAAGCTTCATACGCTTTTGTACAATTTCCAATTAAAACATACAAATCAGGAACCATTGAAATACTAATTAAACCAATGGCTTCCTCATTTTGAGCCTTCCATCTATCTTGGTCAGCTTGAGGAGCAGTTGTAGTGGGCTCAAAGGTTTTATCAGTTGCAACATCCAAAAGGTGCTTACAACGAAAAATGAAAGAAATATGTGTTTTCCATGAATGATAATTGGAACTATTTAATTTAATTTCCGGAATTAATGTAGACATGATAGCAAAATAATGGTTAATAAAAAAATTACCCCCTTTAATTAAAAAAAATGAAAATTAACCTCCTTGATTAAACTTGAATAATAACTTTTAAAAAATAACAATTTTTCTAAAAAAGACTATTTATCAAAAAGTTATTTTCAAATCTTTAATAACAAATTTAATTTTTTTTTTAAATTTTTTTATTTAAGCAAACTTTATATATAAAAAGTTTAAATCGTAATAATAACAAAATAAAACTAGTTAAATGAAAAAAAACTATATATTAAAAAACTTTATTAAAAAAATTATATACTTTTAAAAAAAAAATAAACTAAACTTAACTTCACTTTTAAAGAACCTAAACTTTACTTTTTAAAACAAGCTAAACTTATATAAAGTAAACTTTAAATTATAGGTGAATGAAGATAAAACCTTAAGACTTTTAAAAAAACTTAAAATGAAACGTGAGAATGGATTAAGGTGAGTAAAGAAGGATATTAAATGTAGAAAGGAGGACACGGGTTAAGAAGAGAAAGAGAGAACAACCGTTACAAATGAGAAATAATACACATGCAAAAAAAGGAACGTTACAAATAAGTTTAGATAATTATATGAATGAATAGGTAAGATGAATGTTATTGAGTAGAAATGATAGTTTGCACAGGTATTTCAAGAGCAAAAGAATTATATAATTAGAACAGAATGAAATGTTTAATCATAACCTGCAAACTCAGAGAGTGATACAGAAGCCGCAGAGACGTTACAAGATAAGGATAAGATATAAACTGAATTCTTTAGTCTTACCAAATGCAGGTGATAGAAAGAAAATGATACAACACAGAAGTGAACAATAATAATGATACAAAGAAAAAATAACGAATACGTTACAGATTGAAATAAATAAATATGAAACAAACGATAGAGAAGACTGGAAATGGTGAATACAAAGTTTATGAAATAACAACCAACGACCCCACACTACACAGACAAAGAACAAGTAAACAAAACAAAGTCTGAAATAATGTTAAATGTTTAAACACAGGCAAATAGTTATCTAAAGAAATATGTTAAATCTGAATGGTATATAATTTAGAACTGCAAACACAAAGATTTATGCCTTTTACAGGGCATTATGCCTTTTATAGGGCAGAACCTATAGAAAATGTTAGAGTGATATTTTTTTTTGTAAATACACAGAGATTCAATGAAGAAACAATATAAAAAATTATTTTTATCAAAAAACTTGCAAGTGAACCTGCAAACAAATAGAGAATGCAATTTAATAATAAATCAGATTTGGCGGCAAGCCGACCAAATAGATTAAGGAGGCTGAGTTTGGCGGTAAACCTTCCAAACTATTCACACTAAAAAAGCCAGAAACTTTGGCAGCAAGCCTTCCAAAGCCACAACTTTAAACCAGAAAGAAGAAACTTTGGCGGCAAGCCTTCCAAAGTATTTTTTTTTAATAAAAAAACTAGAATAGAAGATTAAACCTGAAGGCAAACTTGTTAACAAGTTTGAAAAAAAAACTTAAAATCTGAAATAAGAAACCTGCACAGTAGAAAATATTACAGAAACAACTTCTTCTCCTCTCAAGAATGCCTCCAAGAAGGTGAACTCCACAGAATGGTAACCTTCATCAATGTCAACTTAAAACAAGGATTAGAAACCTGCTCTGAAACCATGAAAGAAAATACAAGAGCAAGGAAAGACAAATAAAATTCAAGTAAGTTTATTGATGAAGTAAATGTTATCAAGAGAAATGTAGAAACTTTAGAGCAATCACCCAAATGTGAAGAAGGAGGCACGAGAACTTTTGAAAGGGGAAAAGCAAAGAAAAACCCCTTGTGATATTATGAATAAGGCAATGCCTAAAATGAGAGAGATAGAGAGAGAGAGGGCAAGAAGCTCTTTACAATATTGTCATTAAGAAGAAATGAGAGAGGAGACATCTCTTAAATAGAGATGAGGAGAGGAGTTACAAAGTAACTCCCAAATCTATGAATGCCACCATTCATAAAATGTGTGTGCCATGTGTCCACATCCTCTTATGGAGGAAATCTAATATTCCTTAATAAAAGAAAATAAAAGAAATGACTTGTCCTCACACATGTACTAGAGGACAAATTACATGTAGGAATTCCAAAGGAATATCCTAAACTAAATACAAATAATCCTAAGCCAAATAAAGATTAAATATTCTAACAGTCAACTCCACTAGTAGAAATATGACAAATAAATGACCAGGTGACTAAAACTTTTAGTCACGACAAGTAAAAATGACCAAATTCTAGTCATTTTTTGCAACACAACTATAAATGACTAATTTGGTTATCAGGTAAGAAAGCACAACTAAATAATTAGTCACACAAATAAAAATGACTAATTTGATCATCGGATAAAATACACAACTAAACATCAAATTTATGCTTGAACAATAGTTGCATATATAAACATATTTATATATGTATATATAAAAATATAAAAATATATGTATATACATATATATAAATATATCTATGTATGTATATATAAAAATATATACATATATGTATATACACATATATATAAATATATATGTATACACACACATATATGTGCATATATATACACATATATATACTAAATTGATCATTATATATATTATATGTAATCAAATTAAATCAAATATTAAAACTATTTTAATTGTCTTAAATTAAAAATCAAAACAAAAGAACATATATTTTGGACAGAAAAATGGCGGGAAGTAAATTTTAACATGTTTTTTTTGTTATTCTTTTGTTGAGCAATCAATTGATTGTTTGATTTTATTTCTCATGCGAGGGTTTTTCTTCTCAAACTTTGTTCCCATCGGCAACACTGAAACATAGTAAGTCTCTATTCTACGCATTTCTCTGCAAAAAAAAATCCAGATTAAAAAGAAGAAATAATTTATATCACAGGCCATTATATTTTAACTGGAGTAAAATGAAATCACCAAAAAATTCAAGTCAAGTCAATGCAAGATCTGTTAGATTTAATTGAATAAACCCAACCATTATAGTTTCAATGTATACAACAGATTAATTTTTTGAATATACCCTTACATGGTTGCTAGCTTGTTAATTCGTATTGGTCACAATATACTTAGACAAGATTCTTATTCTTTGTTCTATGCATTACTATGACTGTGTACACTATGTTGATACCCTGATATTCTCGATGTTTTGATAGTGAATAGGGCCTTTATAGACTATTCCTTTTTCTCACCTCAACACTATATTTGTTATATCTATGAGCCCAAACCCTTTGAAACTACATTTTGGCATGTTTCACTGCTAAGAATCCTCTTATCTATTGTAGACTGCCCTCATTGACTTTTGTTGGGGACTCTAACTTTTATACTTTAATATTTTCATTAGTATCTTCATTGATACTTCTATCACTGTTGTAGCTATCCCTGTTTTGATAATCTTCTTGGTTCTAGTATTGCAATATTTGCATGCTTTTCTAAGACTTGATGATGAATAAGCACTTTTGATCCTCCATGAACTATATCCTCTTTCTACAGGAAGTAAATGATATTTTTATTTTGGTTGTAGATTCATGCTTTACTACTCACTATCTACTTAGACCATTGTGATAGTTAATGCATGTTCTGGGATTATATTACCCTTGTCTACCTTGTAATCTAAAATGATTGCCCATTAACTGGGAATGCTCTTTTAGTTATTGTAGACTTATGTGGAATGTACAATGGCCCATTCTTTTGTCTTGATCACTTTGTTTTGACAAAAGATCTTTGGGCTAGAACTCACTGCATCTTTTGGACTGAGATGTGTCATCTTGCATTTGATAATCTTTGAGTTCATTCAATAGTAATTGTACTATAGTCCATACGAATCTTCTCAATGTTATTATTACTTCTACATTTAAGTGGCAAAACCTTCAAACACTGACACATACCCTGCTTTACTCTTGTTCTTGATTGTCATTCAAGGGTTTCCTTAATGACTGTTCATTAATGTCTTTAAGCCTTCAACCTTTATGCCCATCAATATGCCTTGCTACAAACCCTCTGTGCTAGGGTAAACTATCCTCTGCTACTGATTCTAGGGTGATTTGAGAGTGAATATTATTCTTGGTTTGACAACTCTTTATATGCTCTTGTACTATAACCATGTATTACCATTACTCCTTTTTCCGCTAAAGTCTATCTTTTCATCAGTCATATTGGCCTTTAGATTGTACCACAAACTTTTAGCTTTCTTGAGACTGTGATCGATCCTTAGTCTTTTTAAGGGCTCTTGTCAGATTTTTGTTATTGAGCATATATTTAACTCTTAAATCTCTTTTTGGATACCATTTTGTCTAATGACTAGGGTTGTCTATCCTGGGCAGGACTGCATTTTGTATTTTTGATCAAATAATGAGGGTTGCGTTGACCCATGAAACACATATATGAAAAGTAGTTACAGGAGAAGCTCAATGCCTCTGAGCTGCAAGGATTAATCCTTAAGAGCCCAAAGATATACAAAGCTAGAAACCCAGACATATGCAAACATAGTGCAACTTGGATCCTGAAACAAAGATTACCATTTGCATCAGAAAAACCAAAGAGTTATACAGTTGGAAACATTGCGAAGGCCTAGATGGCACTCAGATCCTTTGCCACAATAGCTACATAAGATTTCTAAACAGATCCAGCTTCTATTGCAACCCCAACAACCCCATGAGGAATATTACTGCCTTCTCAGCCCTCAGAGTCCTAGTAAGCATCCGGTTGCACAAGAGGAAAAATAACCACTAGAAAAGAACCCAGTCTCTACACAATTGTCATACTAGAAGGAGAAAGGATAAGCCAAAACTAGGTTGCCATTCTTGTGAGTAATTTATAAATCTTTCAGTACTGTGGAGAAATCTATCTAGAAGACCATCATTTCCAACAATTCATCTGCTACTGTGTCAATATCCCCTTTAGGTTAATGAGAGCCTCTTGAATGCAAGAGAAAAATTCACACACCTCAAAACTGCCCTCCAGTTATTTGATAGAATCCTATAGCTCTACTGATGCCAACAATAATAATTAAATATTTAAATAACCCAATCCTCTACAACAACATTTGGCGCCAAGACATTCAAGTTGGCCAGAAGGTTCTCTGCAATGAACTGTGTTGACTATGGAACACCATTGTTAGCCAACATATCCTGCCCCAAAACACTCTTAATCATCTGCAATGATATGGTGTTGGAAAAGGTGAGAAGGCATTAGATCCTTCAAGCCAACCCATGCATCCACTTGATTACTGATTTATGTTGTAATGAGAGGCAATCCCATCTCCTTATTCACCAAGAAGTCCACTAGCTCGTTACAATTTCTCTAGCAATGCATAGAGAAGACATCATGCAAATTCTTACAGAGGTCCACAAAATCCTTAAAGAGTAGTTTGAATTGTCAACACCTGGCAAACTTCTTATGGATCTTATCCAATCTTGATTCCACCAACATGAAATCCCTATCTACAATCAACTTCCTATAGTTGAGTGTAAGTGCCAAATTCAATCCTTCCACCAGAACATCACATTCTGCCTCATTATTAGACTTGTTACCAAGAAAGAACAAAACATATTTTGCAAAGGAACCTTTATTATCTCTTGGCACACACCCAACCCCAAGCTCCCAGCAAAATTAAGCTTAGAAAATCCCACCAGAAGCCTAGGCCTTGATAGGCAAGCCCTTACTACAAAGGACAGGGAGAGTCAAATTGCAGGTTATAAATTGGTGCCTATCAAAATCCTGTGACATTCACATGGGTTTGAAAGCATTTTTTCACAATTCTATGCATCTAAACAAAACTTATGCCAAGCATTTAGGCATTCAATTTCATGTCCACTAAATAATTTTTGTTGTACTTATAAATAATAATATTTAGGCATCTCAATGATAGTTGAAACTTGAAATTTAAGTTTTTTTCTTCGAAGTCTTTGTCAACTTCAAATTCATGAGCATTTTAAAATATCCAATAAGAATCTAAACCTTGGTGGTTATTTTTGTAAACCTCCTTATTCATTTGTCTCTACGAATATTTATTTTTTGTCATCGGAATCTTACAAGAACTGAGTCATTTTTTGTATATCTAAGTTGAGAAATTATGATTTCTTAGCTTGCCAATTCAAAATCATTTCTCTTGGGGTGCCTGACATATCTATCAATATCTTTATTATTTCATCTTAATCTTGTACAAAACACTTGTTTTTGGTATGTCTTAGTTAAAATTTGCACTTTCTTACCTTAACAATTCAAAATCATGTTGTATGGGGTGCTTGATTTTGTTTTTATTATTTGGTTGTTTGTAAAATTAGATTTATTATTTAAGTATCCAGGAACCTCTACAAACATGCGTGCATGTTGTGATGGTTGTTTGAATTTTTTCCTTAGGCATTTATGTCTATTAAAGTAGACATTACCTTAGGTTGGTTCCATTCAGGATTTTGATTTTGTCTCCTGAATATGTGTTTTTCTCTCCTTCATAACCTTTTAAATTATATTACTTATTGGTAGAAAGATAGGAAATTAAGATTTTTCCATAAACTATGCAGCTACTTATTCATATACATGTAGCTACTTGTTTAATGTATCTAGATATATATGCTATATTGCATCAAGTCATCTGTAAGGACAATATCTCTTTAATCTTTTTTCCCTTACGTATTTTTTTTTCCTGACAGCTATTTCATAAGTCACCATATGTCGTCTCATCTTCAAACAAAGTTGTTTATAGTTCCCTTTCTAGATATTATTTTTGGTTTCCTTATTTCCTTGTTCATAGTTTCAGTTTGAATCTTTTGTCTAGCTGTAAATTAACCTCTAATTATATTTACATTTACAAAATAATCTTTTGACTGGAAAAGCTTATTTAAGAATTTTTTTGTGCTAATTTTGCAGATGCTATATTAGTTTCCTTATGTTTGTGTTCAGAAAATCACATTGAAGCATATTCCCATCTTTAAATTAGCATATCCTTTTTTTTCATAAAAATAAAATTCTCCCCAGAAAAATGATGAAGCAAAAATAAAAATATTAATTGAATCTCTTTTTCTTGTAAGTATGGAATTCTTCCTAGAAAAATTAATGCGAATGTGAGTCAAAATAGAATCTTTTCATTATTCAACTGCAGAATGTTAGTCGCATCTGTTAATAATTGTTGCAGTATTAGTTTTGACTGATGAGAGTTTTCTTCTGCTAAACTAATAATATTAAATACCTATTGTTTGTCATGTTGCAATTTTTAGATCAATCCTACAAAGTACAAGTCAATTTTGTCTGGATTTGGAATTTTACTTAAGGAAGAAGGAGCAAGGGGTTTGTTCAGGGGTTGGGTGCCAACTTTCTTGGGATACAACACTCAAGGTGCCTGCAAGTTTGGATTTTATGAGTACTTCAAAAAGTACTACTCAGATATTGCAGGGCTTGAGTATGCTACCAAGTACAAGAGGCTAATCTACTTGGTAGGTTCTGCATTGATAGAGTTTATTGTCGATGTTGCACTCTGTCCTTTTGAGGCAATAAAAGTTAGAGTGCAAACTCAACCTAGATTTGCTCGAGGATTGTTTGATGGGCTCCCAAAGTTTCTTAGATCAGAAGGAGTACTTGGGTATGTTCCTCAAATCTCTATCATATTAAGTGTTTTTCAAATACACAGGGCAGACCAAATTTCATTGAATTGTTATGAAATCATGAATTTTTTGTTGTTGTTTGTAGTCTGTACAGGGGAACTGGCCCACTTTGGGGACGCCAAATATCATTAAGTATGAAATATTTGTAGTTTCTTAAAAGTTTGTTGAGTATTGATATATAATTAATTGATGTAGTTATTTTGGCTTCTAGATAGTGTAATGTGAAAGCCATGGTTTATATGTGATAGCATTGTAAAACATCTAGCAAAAAACTATGTATAATCTATTTTTAAATATAAATTGAATGGTTTTTTAGGAGTCGATTTACTTCCATTCTTGTCAAAATATGAGGGACTTTATTCCAAACATGTTCTTTGAGGATTCTCTGAGGCCATTAAAAACTATATATATGTGTTGCTGTATCATATACCTTTACTTAGCCTTCGGTCAAGTTCAGTGCTTCTTTTTTCACTTTAATAGGTTTTTTCTTCTTGTTCGCTAATTTTAGTTCACTTCTTTTTTTAACCATCTGTTTGTTCTGGCTTGTTAGAAATTATGTTCAGTTTGCCTCTTTGGTGCTTAGAGGATCTTTTACTGTTTTTCAATTTTCAGTGTTATATAAGTTTTTTTGATAGTTGAAAAATAGGGCATTTGTTAAGTCTCCTTTTGTCAAACCTTTTGTCAACTTTATTCACAGACCATATCTGCCTTTGTGACTATATGGCTCTTTGCTGCTATAACTGTCTTTATGACTGTGTCTTGTCATCTTTTCATAGCATTTCATTGTATTTTTTATTATATTTGACACCTTTAATATCATTCTTGAAGCTGCTATTAATCTTAACCCATGGGCTTTCACATAGCTAGCATCTTGGATTCAAACTGCATATGAAACTGTTTTGTGACTGATTTGAGGATTGCTTTCTCTTGAAATGATCCAGCTGATTGTCCTTTTGGAGTCCTATGAATCTCTCTTCATCCATTCACTGCAATGGCTTTATTTGAATAATGTCCTTGTACCTTTTCTTCATGACTTATCATCATATCTGAAGTGACTTGTCTTTGTAGCTTTTTTCATGACCGTCATGATGCTTTCGGATTGTATTTTCTTATCATTTGGTTGTACAAACACTATCCTTCATTGATTTTTCTTTTTTCATACATTCTCATACATTTGACAGTCACTACTGTTAATTCTTGTTTTGGACCTGTGATCACCAAGGTAAATTCAACTACTTCAAAACTACAATTTTTTTTTTAAAATTATGTATACTTTCAATGCATTTTTCATTAGTGAATTATCGAGAATTCTTAGATCTGAAATATTGTTGCACAATATGTTAATCATGTGTACATCATACTCCATAAGTTTTAAGATTTTTATGTGCAATATCTTCATCATGTGTTGTCTAAGTTGTGAAGATGATGGTTTAACTTCCAATTCATATTATTGTAGCTTCTTTGATTGAATATATAATTACAAAGTGCTCTGGGAAATATAACTAATATCAACAGTGTGTTTACCCATGACTCCATTAATCGTATGAATCAATAAATGCTTATAGGGTAGACATGTCCCATGATCCTTGGAAGTGTTTTGTTCAATTAGTAAAGTTTCCTTTGAATTCATAGTTGGGTTTTATTTAGAATGGTTGGACCCATTACTATAAAATAAAACCATAGCTCGTTGGCCTTTAATATGGTTGGACTCATTACTATCATGATAATGGGGTTGTCATTATGCAATGACAATATACTACATTTTGTCATTGAAAGTCTTAGATTGAACTTTTTTTCCTTTATTGTTTTTTTTTTCTTTTCTCTTGTAACTATGAGGGTTTTATTGGCTATCAAGATTTGTCTTCCTTTTAGGCCGCTATTATTGCTAGCTTTGCTTTGTAACTGTGAGATTTTGCCAAGATCAAGAGGCAATGGAACGCACAAATAAGAGAGAACAAAATAGATGATAGAAATAAATTGTATTCTATCAAGATGAAAAATATGATCAACTGGATCATTAAGCATTCATTACATACAATGAATATGAGCCTCCTTATATAGGAAAGGCTATATGGATATGTGAGCACACAAACATGACATGTGGCTCAATAAGAAACAAGGGTAGGTAGGAAATAGGTGTGGGTAGGTAGGAGAAACAATATAATATTCCAGATGAGGTGGATCACCCACTGAATGTGGAGTGTAACAACAAAATCACACCATAAAAGGTGGAAATTCTCCTACACACACTATCCCAATGTGGCACAAACACCCAAGTGTCTCATACCCAAACTACTATGAAATGCATTTCCTATGTAAATTTAAGTAAGGTGTAATAATATCCAAGATGAATAATTATTTACACCAACACCCCCCCTTAAGTGCAACTTAGGGGAGTGCACTTAAGTCTACAATGCAACTAAGCAATGCAAGATGGGTCCCGGCTATGAGGCCATGTTAGGTACCCATGTACAAATACAAATGCATGCAAACCAATGCAAGGAAATCTCTCACAAAGCAGGGAAAGAGAGAAAAACCCAATGGGAAAAAACCCTCCCCCAAAAGAGAGATGAAAACTAGATACAAAGAACTCTCATAGAAGTATGTGAAGGACAAAACCCCATGTGAGGAAAAAGTCCCCCCAATATGAGAGAAGAAGAAGAGAGACTAGGAAGCCCCCCCTCAATCTGGAATTTGCACCAATGATAGAAGCTCGAAGATTAATGAAGAAACTGCTCCATGAACGTCGAACATCATTCCTCCCCTTAGGAAGAAACAAAACCAAAGTTGTATCCATGAAGTCTCCCCAACCATGAAGGGAAGATGAAGCAAAAATACTCATGATGAAAGGAATCTTTGAAAACTGCTCAAGTGTCCCCATGTCGATGCTGAAAGGTACCCCCTCCAAAGGTGGTAAATTGTGCCACACTATTGAAAAAGGCACTCCAAGATCTAGTGGAGATGAATGTAGAACAATATCCAAAGACTCATATGTCTCCTCAAAAGATAAAGAGACCTCCTCCAAGTGTTGTACAAAAGTATTCACAATCATGTCAACCTCTAAAGATTGATTATGTAGAGAATGCACAAGAGGGTCGGAGTTATCCCTCGCAACAATCAAAGAAGGATCATCTTCATCAAAGAGAAGATGAATGTCATCAATGGTGTCTCCCAAATCTACAATGTAGGAGTCCACAAACAAACCTGTAATGTCTGTCAAGTAGGCATCCCAGTCAACTGAAGCTGGATGACATGAAATATCCTGCTGCACTAAATCATAAGAAGGCAAAACGGTCGCACTAGCTGCATCATCAGGTGCAATAGGTGGTGTGATATCAATAGAAGGAGATGAAATGCAAGGCTCAAGAACGGGGTCACATGTGAGAATCCCCAAGTTCAAATGTTCAAAGTTCTTCTCAAAATCTGAATCATCAACATAGGAAGAATCGACCTCATCAAGAGGACCAAAATCTGAAAAAGAGTACAACCGAGATGCATGATCAACCACCCCAGTCGCAATGATAGCTCCACTCTCCATGTCTCTAATGATAACTGAATCAGGTGTGAACTCCATAGTTTTCCTAGTTGCCCCATGTGTGATTTGATAGATGGAAAGAAGATTATTTGTCAAGTGGGGTACACACAACACATCATTGAAGGAGTTATCCCCAATGGCAATAGATCCTTTCCCAATCACATCCATGTATGTATGATTGCCCATCAAAATCTGCGGCATGTGACAAGGCTCAAATGTAGAAAACATAGACTGCGAAGATGCCATATGATGAGAAGCCCCTGGATCTAGAAGCCATCTCCCTGAATCATGACTTGTAGTAGCACAAAGAGCTTGCCCCTTTCCTTTATCTGTCCCAAAAGAGTGATCCTTTCCTTTATTCTTGGAAGAAGAAGCTGATGTAGACATTCTAGAAGGTAGGTTGATTCTATTCTTCTCAAAAAGATTCTTCAACTCATCAATATCCTTCTTATAACAATGATGTTCATCATGTCCTGACTTCTTGCAATATCCATAAAAAAGATTGTCCTTATATGATTTCCTCTTAGGTGAGAATGGTGAATCACCTTGTTGTGGAGAGGAAGATTGTGCTCCATCTTGTTGTGGTTTAGACTTAGGTTGCTTTTGATTCTTGCCTTTTCCTTGATTACTTTGATTCCCTTTGTCAGCCACCAGAGCTTGTGACTATGAAGATTTGAGAATCCCCATCGTGGTCAACTTAGATTGCTCAAGTATCAACATCTTCGTGAATGAATCAAATGAGGGAGAAGTGTATGAGGAACCTTGAGCTAACCTATGGGTGTGAAAGCTAGATACAAAGGCTACATACTCTGAAGGAAGCTTGTCCAACAAGTTATAAACCAATTGAGCATCTTTTTTGTCAATTCCACAATCCTTTAGTTTTGCTCTTAATTCAGTTGCTTTTGTGACATAATCTTGGATTGTATCAAAATCCTTGGGATCCAAAGTTGTGAGTTCACTATCAAGATTGTAACCCTTAATCTCATCAACTTGACCATAGAATTTCTTAAAAATATCCCAAGCCTCTTTAATTGTTGTACACTTATCAATGTGAAAAATGAGGTCATCGGATACATATTTTCTAAGAGTTCCAAGTGCCATAGCATTCTTAGTAAGCCATTCAATTTGAGCATTAGGATCAGCCTTAGGATCAGGTGGTGCTGTAATAGTTTCATTTACATAATGAATGAGTCCTTTTTCCATTAGTTTACTCCATGCCTTAATTTTCCATGATGCATAATTATGAGGAGTTAAAAGTGGAAATTTAGGAGAACCCATAACACCAAAATGAAAAAATGCAAGATAGAGAGAGGCACAATCACACAAAACACCCCCCCAAAATACTAAATCAAGAAATCCCCCCAAAATGGTGATTTTGGCACTTTATACTTAGTGCATATACAAAGGGCCACTTGCAAAAGAAGGCAAAGTGGACTTTGGATTTCAATTTACAGCTTCTCAAAATGAGATCTAAGAGACTTCAACAAATACTGCTAGTGATCTAAACTAAGATCTAAGCAAAATGCAAGTACCAAATATGCCAAAAATGGCCAAATATTGAAAGTAAAATTTCTACTTAAAATCACTACAAACAGATGGCAGATTATGAAAGTAGATGAAAAAATATGCACTTTCAAAAAAAATGGCACCTGAAAATGAGTCCATATGAGCCCAAACGAAGCCCCCAAAGTTGTAAAAATTGGGATTTCATGATTTCTGAAAAACCTGTATCCGAAAATCAGAAAAATCCTGCACCACTGTACAGATCATAAAATTCTACCCCAAAACAAAAAAAATTGCTCGAAAAAATGAGTCCAGATGAGTGAGATGTTGCTATTTGAAAATTGTCTGCAAAATTATAATTTTTGGAAAATTTCTGCCGCAACATCAAACTTCAAATGCCTCTATATTTGGCCTCCGAAGTCTGATTTGGATGAAACAAAAGCCAAAACTGACTTTCTTGGACCTCCTAAATTCAATGGTAACCTCATATTTGACCCAACAAGCTCCAATAAAAACCTGCAATACAAAACTCCAAAATACACAACCCCAAATAACATCAAATTTCTCTCAATTAGCAAACCAATGACACTCTAATGGCTCTGATACCATGTGAGACATGGATATGCTCTGATACCATGTGAGATTTTGCCAAGATCAAGAGGCAATGGAAAGCACAAATAAGAGAGAACAAAATAGATGATAGAAATAAATTGTATTATATCAAGATGAAAAATATGATCAACTGGATCATTAAGCATTCATTACATACAATGAATATGAGCCTCCTTATATAGGAAAGGCTATATGGATATGTGAGCACACAAACATGACATGTGGCTCAATAAGAAACAAGGGTAGGTAGGAAATAGGTGTGGGTAGGTAGGAGAAACAATATAATATTCTAGATGAGGTGGATCACCCACTGAATGTGGAGTGTAACAACAAGATCACACCATAAAAGGTGGAAATTCTCCTACACACACTATCCCAATGTGGCGCAAACACCCAAGTGTCTCATACCCAAACTACTATGAAATTCATTTCCTAAGTAAACTTAAGTAAGATGTAATAATATCCAAGATAAATAATTATTTACACCAACAGTAACCGTTGTCACAAGGATTTTCCTTTGGTTGCCCTCTTTTGGTTTCTTCTAAATATTTGAATTCAAATTTATCATTGACAACTTTGACTCCTTGTAATTTGGGATTACTGCCCTATACTCTCCTCTATGTGTGGCTACAACAACAATAAGGCTTTATTCCTTCTTCATATGATCCTTCTTTATATGATTGTTACCGTTGTCCCAAATTATTTTGTCATTTTTGACAGTGAATAATCAACTATGCTTCAATATTTGGCCTAAATTTGTCATGGCCATGGCATGTACTATATCCTAATGACATCATATCCTTATAATGAAAATAGGATAAAACAAACCCCTACTGTCAAGATTTTATGTGATAACTTGTAGCTTACTCCAAACATGGGCTGCTCAAAATACTGCTATTGTTTTGAAGATTAACCTTCCTTCTTTGTCTTTATCAATAGTGTATTAACCTTTATTCACTGTCTTTATTCTTTATGGGCCATCTTGAAGGCTTTGAATAGTGATGCTCTGATCTATTTTTGTGTGACTATCCTAAAGACATGTTACAATCAATCCACTTTCCACTATTGTTAGGCTTGTTGATGTTATAGGCTGAGATCATATTGACCTACATTTTCTCTTTGATACCAAGGACTATTTCTTCTTATTTTTGAATTTCTTTATCTCATTGCAAACCCAAGGTATCTTGATCAACCTTCATGCATATTGTTCTTGACAGTCAAATGTATTTTTTTGAATGACAAGCTTATTGGCATGAAACTTTGTATCTCATCCACTTGCTCCACTAGTTGTCCTAATATAGGACTATATGCCCTTATTTGCTACATCCTTGAATAAAAGTGTTTCTACTATGACCTTTTCTTTCCATCTCGTATGAATTTGGTGCATTAGACCCTACACTGTCTTTTAGTGTAGCAAACCTCTATTCACAGTGATTTTGTATCATTGATATCTCTGTCCAATTGGTGAGATTAAACTAATAAGAAGTTTGCAAGGTATGGTAGATAAATCTATGCACTGTGACTAAAAAAATGTCCTTTTACTGTCACTGTGACACCTTTTCATTACGTTTACTAATGCTTGTGCATTGAACCCCTGTAGCTGCAACAATGCCTTTTCATGGACTGCAAATTGTGACGCAAGAGCATCCCCAGTTCATAGCAATCTTGCATCAACCAAAAATATTTCCTTTTTGTTTTGATTTCTGTTTGTAGTTTGAACATTTCTCTCTGTGTGTCCCAGATTTGGCTCACTAGAACTTGTGGAGTTGTATTTTGATTGAAAAATTGATCATCTTCCTTATTCCCAAATAGTGGAGTATTTGGATCAATTTCCAACAATTTATCGCTATTGGTTTCCAAGACAGTTTTCTGTTACTGGTTGCCTATACCTATTTGCATTTGTGATATATCGGACCCTTCCATAGCTTGTGGAACCCTAAGCGTTGATTTTGATGTTCCTTGGTGTGTGGTCGACCTTTCCCCGTGATCTACACTTCATCCTTTGGATTTTTCAAAGGAATTTATTTGGTGGAGGCTGACCTTGTTGGTTTTACACGTTAGGTCTTGTTCTTCAGGTTTTGATCCCTTTCTAGGCCAACGATATCCCCTTGGATCATATAAATCATTGTAATAGAGCATTAGAATGTATCTAATAAGTTTGAAAAAACATACAAGATAGATGTTAAGATTTGAGGTCCCGGTTGTCACCTATTCTATATTTTGAGCATGTTTTAGCAGGCCTATGAGCTAGTTACTAGAACCCGGTTGTTACCAATTGGTTGTAATCAGTTTTCATTATATAATTCAATTTGTTCTACATTGCCTCCATCATGTCCTTGTGTTTCCATTGTGTTTACTCTTGCTAACCAGTCTAAACTGATCTCTTTGAGGTCCCTCCTAGTCAATGACTGCTTCAAGTGGTATTAGAGTGAGCTCTCGTTCTGGAGATTGTGTTGTCTTGAGAAATTTTTGTTATAGGGTGGCAGACTATGGATCTGACTAGTAGCTATAGAGGATCGATGTAAAGATGACGTGAAGAGGAAATAGGAATGGTGGAGTGTGTGGGAATGCAGACCCTATTGTGATGGTAATGTTGAGAGGAATTACAGCTCGATTGGAAGCCATGGAGGCAGCCTAGAGAATAGACCAACACATTGAAGATGTAAGTGAAGATGAAGGATAAAAAGCCCTAGCTGAACAAGTAAACCCAGCGGCAGCTGATCCGAATGAGGAAAGGTTTTTGAGGGTTCCAAGTAGGGTGAATACTAAACCTCATTTTACCCCACTGGAATATGATGGAAAGTTGGATATTGATGGATTGGATCTTGGAAATGTAGAAATATTTTGATTTTGAAAACACTGCAGAAGAAAGGAAGGTGAAGTATGCCTATACCCGGTTGAAAGGTCATGCATCTCTTTGGTGGGAGCATTTGCAGATTGATAGATAGAGAAAAGGTAAAGAGAAGATCAAGACATGAGATCAGATGGTTGCTAAGCTGAAATCAAAATTTATGCCAACTAATTATCAAGTGAATTTGTTTTGGAAGTTGCAAAATTTGAGATAGAAGGAATCTAGTGTGAAGGAGTACACAAAAGAATTTTATAAGTTGAATATCGATCCGAACATGTTGATGATGAAGTTGAACAAGATGCAAGATATTTGAATGGATTATGGGTGTCTATACAAGATGAACTTAGTTTGATCAAATTGAAAAGTGTTGAAGAAGCTTACCAGTATGCCCTGAAAGCAGAAGAGAAGCTAAACAAAAGACATGAGCAGAGGAAGAGAGGTAGAGGTGGAAGATTTTCCAGAGGAAGATTTAAAGGAGGAGGAGGATATACTAGAGGTAGAGGAACCTATATGGATCATAACAAGGAAAAGGAAGTGAGAAAAGAAGGTAATTCATATTGGAAAGATGATAGAAATTTGTACCAAAGGAGAGAACCGGATGGCTACTAGAATGAGAATTTCGGAAAAGATGATAGAAGACAAGACAAGAGGGTGTTTAGAGGAACTTTCTATAAGTGTGGAGGAGAAGGACATCATGCTTCCAAGTGTAAGAAGATAGAGAATATCAGAAGAATGGTGGTGGTGGAAGAAAACCCCACCAAATCAGATATTAAACCGGAAGATGGAGAACTATTGATGATGAGGAGAGCTTTCTATCATATCAGGAGAGATGAAGAGCCCTTGCAGAGGAAGAATTTGTTCAAGACCAAATGTAAGGTATCCAACAAGTGTTGTAAAGTTGTCATTGATAGTGGCAGTTAAAATAATCTTGTTTCAGAGGAAATAGTGAATAAGTTGAATTTGGAAAGATTGAAATACCCTAAGCCTTATCAGATAGCATTGATTTAAGATGAACATAATTTGTTAGTAAGTGAGAAATGTTTGGTGAAATTAAAAATTGGGAATTATCTTGATGAAGTCTTGTGTGATGTTATGCCTATGGATATTTGTCACCTTTTTTTGGGTAGACCTTAGAAGTTTGATAGACAGGCAATGCATGATGGGACAAAAAGTACATACACTATTATGGCCAATGGGATGAAGAAAACCTTGTTGCCCTTGGAGGAGCCTTTGAAGAGTGAAGTTTGTACGAATGATAGAATTTGTTTGGTAGATGGAAGGAAATTTTTGGATAAATTGAGACATGAGAATATGTGTTTTGCCTTAGTTCCTAAAAAGACTGAGAATTCAGAGCATGAAGAAGAACAACCGGAAGAGATAAAAGATTTGTTGACAGAATATGATGACATCATTTCAGATAATGTGCCTGATGGATTACCACTTGTGAGAAGTATCAGTCATTGCATGGATCTAGTTCCCAGAGCTAGTTTGCCTAACAAAGTTGCACACTGGATGACACTAGTAGAGAATGAAGAGTTGAATAGATAAGTGCGGGAGCTATTGAAGAAAGGTTTGATTAGAGAAAATATGAGTGCTTGTGTAGAACCAATAGTATTAGCACCTAAGAAGAATGGAGAATGGAGTATGTGTACCGATTCTAGAGCAATAAACAAGATTATGGTGAAATACTGGTTTCTTTTTCCTAGGATAGATGACATAATGGACTGTTTGAGCAGAGCCAAGTACTTTACAAAGATAGACTTGAAGAGTGGATATCATCAGATCAAGATTAGAGAAGGAGATGAGTGAAAGACATCATTCAAGACAAATGAAGGATTGTATGAATGGTTGGTTATGCCTTTTGGATTAACTAATGCACCGAGTACTTTCATGAGGTTGATGAATGAGGTATTTGTTGGGTCTCAAATCAACAGATTGGATAGGTTCTAAGGAAATGCCAACTCCTTTGATCAAACCCTCCAATTTACTTGGCCAACATGTAGAGTGAACCTGTTCGGTTGCTAACTCTCTCACTTTAGGCTCTGCAGGACCTAGGCGGGTATACCTATTCACTGAATGTCTCCAATTACCGGTGCTTTTTATAGCAGATTTATTATCCTAATCTGATATATCCTGATCTTGAAATGGCATGAGTTCCTTGAATGGAGATATAGCAGATGAGTTCAAGATTGTTGTTTGTAATAACTGTTTGCTTTATGTTTCTTAATTACTTCTATTGCTTATTAAAATAATCAATTATGAATGAAATGATGAGTGCAACTTGTAATTTAGCCAGTGCCTTCTTTGCTGTTTGGGTTACAGAGTCATTACACTTTTCTTTAGGACTTATGGTGCGAACCTGTGAGACAGTTTTTTAATTCATCCCTTTATGAACCTGTCAGTTATTATTTCTTTTGGAACCAAATGAATGCTTATATCATATGCTGATTGAGTGAATTTAACCCTACCCTTAAGGGACCAGTCAATTAAGCTTTGCAAGGAACAATCACAATCCGCAAGCAAAACTTTCGTTGCAACATTATAATATAAAACATAGATCTGATCTTAAGAACATGAATAACCTTATCTCATCAGACAATATCATAGACGATTGCCAAAAGAAAATGAAATGATCCACAACACATATGCAGAGAAATAGCTGATCAAAATTTGTATTCCATTATAGTTTGTATACAGAAGACTTACGGGCTGTCATCTATCACTATCTTCATCTTATCTCTAATCACTCCCCCCTTACATTACAAAAATCATTCTCATATATATATGAGGATGAAGGCCTTTCATGAAGAGACACGACCTTTCAAAATATTAATCATTAATTTGAGTATTTCTAAACTTAAGCAAAAAGAGATTTAGGAGTCCCAAATGATGAATGTAATCATCGTCTTTGAAGGTTTTGATTCGAGGAGTCTGTTTCTTCAATTCATCTCCCAACGATAGATACTTGAATATTATCTGGTTGACAGTAGGGGCCATATCCTTACTTCGATCTATCTCTGACAAGGCCCAATCCTTGACGCTGGTGAGCTCTTTTCGCAAATCCTCCAGGGATATTACTTCTCCTTCTTTGTAAACGGAGGGCATTCCAACAGGTTTCTCATCATCCAATTCCTTCAGGTCTCTCCTCAGCGTATCCTCAAGTTTGACATGATTCTCCATATACGCAGTCCCCTCAGCTTTTTCCTCTAGCGTCAAGGCATCGACATTATTCAGTACTTCATGCAATCGTGCTTTTAACCTCTCATGCTCTGTTAACGCTTTTATCGTTCCATTATATACTTTCCAATATGGTTCAACCTGCAAGAGCATGTTGTTAAACCGATGTCCTATGATGTCATTGACCAGTTTGTCCATCCTTTGTTGGATACCTTCTGTGCGTTTATTGGCCTTCTCTGCTTGATACTTCCAGTACAGAGCATCAGAGACATCGTCCAAGCTACGTCCCGCGGGGTATGGGGTGTATTCGCTGATAGGAGTCCCTGTCTCTAGTTGCAATACTTTTGCCTGCAACTTTTGATTCTCCTCTTTAGATCTTTCATATAACCCCTTATATGTGACGTTCTCTTTGACCAAAAACTCTGTCTGGTCCAGGTTCAATCTGGCAACATCCAAGTTGAGTTTTGCAGTGACCCTAGGGTCAGTTTTTCAAACCTGATGAACCATGAGGTGCCCAAAGGTTTCTTCAATGTCCACAATGATAGGCCTCTTCCCCTTTGGATATAATGCCCATTGTAGGAGAGCTTTCTTGTCTGGATCATATCCAGAGCCTAAGAACAATTTGTCTATCTCCTGAGGCAACACCTGTTGATTCAAATCTTGTTTCTTCAGGAAGCCATCAAATAAAAGTGCTGAGTTTATATCCCAACCAGAGAAGATGATTACACCGGCCTCTTTTAGTAGTTTCCTCCCTTTCTCAGGAGTCATATCTTTCATGAGGACATCAATCTCATCTTGCAATCTCTTCATCTGTTCCTCCTCTGGTCTTCCAACCATGCTTCGTTTTACATGAGCTCCTTTGTATTGGTACAAAAATGAGAGGAACTCCCTAGAAGAAGCGAATCCATCATCAGCAATGAAATCTTCATGCTCAGTCATTCTTATATCAACAACATCCTTGATGTTAATTTCACCAGTGTCCATATTCATCTCTGCTTCGAAACCAGGAGGATAATCTTCTCTAGGAGAATCAGGTGGGATACTACTGGCGGTCGACTTTGGTGACATGTGGGCTAGGGGCTGACTGTCCTTCTCAGTATTAATGAAATGAAGGAATTGCGAAGGCACTCTATGCATGATTTCTGCTTCATGTTGAAGCAGCCTTTTAGCCACTTCCAGAGGGTCTTGGAGATTTCCAATTAGGTCTCCATCTATCATTCCCCTTGCCCTTTTCCATTTGTAGGCCTCCCAAACTAACTCACTTTTTTCTCTCAAAGCTTTGGCCTCCTCTCTTTCAAGGTTCTTAATCAGGTCATCTGGCATTTTGGCCACATGTATTCCAGATTTGAGTTTTTGTGATACTCTGGCAGCTCTTATATATCCTTCAGGGTCGAAGTTCTCTCTAGATTCACCCAGAGTCATGGCATAGTAGTCTAACTTATTCTGCAGTAAATGATAACTTTTTGAACTTTTAACAATGAAATCAGAAAAAACCAATAAACCTGGAACAATGGATTGTTTACTGGAATCTATAAGGTGTTTAGCACTGACAATAGACAATTGTCTTATAATCTCCAGGCTAGCCACCCTGTTTGGCACTGTAATTGGGAACATGTGGGGTTTTCCTTCATATCCAAATACCCTGATTTCTGTGTGATTGTTATGGCAATACCGATCACCCCAATTATGATCGATCTGTGACTCTGGAGAGAAATCCTTTGGTCTGAGAAATCTTTTGATTTCAAGAGACAAAGTGTAATCCCTGTGTTGCCCAAAAGTTGCACTAAGAGGTTTCACAAAGTATTCTTGAAAGTGCCAGTATTGGTTGTTCATGAACCTTTGGTCCCATGCAGATACCCATAACTGAACTGGCTTCTTCAGACCATTCTTATCATAAGATCTAATGCAGAACTCATCTGACCAGAAGTTAATCTCTTGGCCACAATAAAGAATGATATGCATTAACATGGAGTACAATGAAAAATGAACATTCACAAGGTCCCCTTTCAACTTTTCCAACCCATGATTTAAGGCATCTGCAACATAAGTGGCAAAATCAAATGACCTAGGGTCTTTTGACTGTAAGTCAGCACAGAGAACCATAACCCCAATATCCATGAGTGGATGAGCCTCTAGGCCTAGTACTTGGGCTGCAGCATAATATGTATATTTGAAATATGGATGGAAGTGGTTGACATCAAACGACACCTTGTCATTTTTGCTGAACGAAACAAATGACCCACCCACTTTTGGCCTGTGAATAGGTAGTCTCCAAGTTCTGTAGATATTTTCCAAACTAAAGAATTCTTGTGAAAGTTTCTTCATATCGATACTCTCCTCTACTTCCCAGTCCAAATCAAAAACCATATCAATAGTCTGTTTGTTAATCACTACTAATGTATTCCCTCTGTAATCACATATGGTTTTGGTTCTTGGATTGTAGCAATCTACCAGAGCTTTCATCAATTCTACATCTACAAACACATTTGGGACTACCAATTTGCCTAAGTTCTTCTTCCATAGATTACTTAGGGGTTCAAGAGCATCCCTTCTTTTGTAGCTAAACAAAAACAACTCATGTCCTCTGATTTCAGTCCAAATGTCTCCTAGATTTTTGAATCTATCCTCTAATCCTTCTTCTTCACTTTTAATCTTTTTGGACCTTTCACTAGATGAGGGACACTGGTCTAACAAATCCTGAGTCAGAGCTCTCCCTTCTTTCTTTTGTCTCTTGGGTTTCTCTTCAGGGTTCAGCTCTTTTCCTTTCCTACTCTTTTTAGAAGAAGAAGACGAAGGCTCCATGATTTAAGCAAACACGAGAGACAACACTTACTTGGAGGAATGCTCGGCTCTTCTGGTTATCGTTCGCAAGTTTCTGCAGGTTCTTCGCGATTTTCAGTCTTTTAGCATCGATCTGGTTCTTATGGAAATTCAATCAGTTCAACTGTAATCGTATGGGCAACTTGTGCACAGTTAATGTTCTGTGTCTACAACGGCTACTCAAGTGTTTAAACTTAATTGCAGATGTGACATTCTTCAATTGGGCCTTTAACTCTTTCGCGGGAAGTACAGTTCACTCAAAGTGATCATATTTCAAGTTATCGATGAAACCCTTGTCTTCGGCCGAGTGTTTAAATCTTTCATCGAAAGCCCATTTTCTTCGATACTATTGTTTTGGTGAATAGCCCATGTCGAAAAGCCACTTTCAAGACTCATCGAAACCATTCTTTCATCGATAGACCTCCTTTTCGATAAGTCACTCGCAAGTTTCATCGAAATCATTCTTTCGATGAGTTTCTTTCTTCGGTGAGGGCCCATGTATGTTCATCGACATTCCTGTTTCATCGATAGCCTCCTTTGTCGATGAAACATCTTTTCTTTTGTTCGACGTTATGTCATCGATGAAAACTTGCATTTCGATGAATGCTTTATGAGTCTCTTCGGTAATGATATTCCTTCGAAATCACTTTTTGCCTTTTTGCCTTTTGTTTTCACCTTTTCGATGAAACTTAGAGTATCGATGAGTGATTTTCTACATTCATCGAAAGTAACTTTTTGCCGAAATACCTTTGCTTAGTGCTTTACATACCTCGTTTCGATGAAAATACTCTTTCGATGAAACATTTTTTGAAGTGCTCGATACAGTTTGCTGGCCGAAACATCTTTTAGTCTTCACGCCTATGGGAATATACATTTTTTTTTTATTTTTTATTTTTCAAATATAGTGTTCAACAGTGGCTCTAACTGAGGATGGAGGCATATTGAATATGTCTTCAAGAATTCAGAATCTCTAGTTAGCACAGATTTATGATGGTATTTACAATGGAAATGGATCCTAATCTACTGTACATGTGATATAGAATGTTCAAGAAAAGAAGCCTTTTAAGAATTGCCCATGTACTGGCAATTCTTGGACCTCCCCTGTTGCATTTTGAAGCAAATAGGAATCCTCCCCTTTTTTGTCTATAATCACATATGGGCCGATCCACAAGGGTTCAAATTTACCATGCTTGCCTTTGTCTTGACTCCTGGCATTCCACATTAAAACCCAATCTCCTACACAAAATTTTCTGTTTGATGTCCTCTTGTCATACAACCTTTTCATTTGATTTTGGATCCTGATATTCTGCCTTTGAGCTTCTGCGCTGACTTCATCAAGTTCTACCAACTGCATTATTCTTTCTTGTGATGGATCTTCAACATCTATCTCTTCTTGAATCATAAATCTGTGTACAGGCAAGAGGTTATCCAAAGGTAGTCTGGCCCTTTTGCCATAAACCAGTTCAAATGGAGACTTTCCTATAGATTTTTTCATAGTTATCCTATCTGCCCATAGTGCAAGATTCAACTTCGAATCCCATGCTTTTTTGTTCTGTCCCAGCATCTTTTTAATGATCTTTAGGATGTTCTTGTTGCTTGATTCAGCTTGCCCATTCCCCTGGGGGTGGTAAGGAGAAGAATGTGATATCTTAATGCCATATTCTTCACAAAAAGTGTTGAATTCCTCTGATCTGAAGGACATGCCATTATCTGAGATGATCCTTGCAGGAACACCGAATCTAGTAATAATGTTCTCCATTAAGAATTTTATCACCACCTTGCTAGTGGCCTGTCTGGTAGGTATTGCCTCCACCCATTTGGTAAAATAGTCTGTAGCAACCAATATCCATCTGTGTCCTCCACTGGACTTTTCTGATATTTCCCCTATAAAGTCTATTCCCCACTGTTGAAATGGTTCCTCAGCCAACATTGGTCTCAGTGGGAGTGATCCTTGATACTTTGTTTTATTTGAAAACCTCTGACAAGCTTCACACTTTCTGACATATCTATAAGAATCATTGAAGACACATGGCCAATAATATCCAGCTCTCAATATTTTATGTGCTATAGTCTTAGCCGAGAAATGGCCACCACAAACCCCATCATGCATTTCATGAAGAACTTTATCTGCCTGGTAGTTGTCTAGACATAATAACAGTATCCCATCTCTATTTTTCCAATATAAGTCCCCATTGATAATTACATATCTTGCTGATTTTAGCTTCAGAGCTCTCTTCTGATTATCAGTCATGCCATCTGGACATTTCAAATGCTTGAGATAGTATATGATATCGGTGTACCATGCTGTTCTTTCAATATTGAAGTTAGCTTCTTCCCATCCAACCTGATTCACACCAGATTCCTTGATTTCAGTTCCTGTCATGAGTTTGGCCAGCCCTTGTCCTTTGATAACCTGTGAAATTTTGAGTTCAATGTTAAATTCTTGTATCTGATTGATCCATTTGCATCTTTTGCTCGTGACCTCAGTCTGTCTGAAGATATCTTTTACTGCTGCATTTGGGACATAAGCTATAACTTCAGCCCCTACTAAGTATGGTCTAAATTGTTTCACTGCTTTGACCAAAGCATAGGCTTGCTTTTCATTCAGTTCATATTTTACTTCCGAAGGGCTCAAAGACTTGCTAAAGTATGCAATGGGCTGTTCATACCCTTCTGAATTTTTTTGTAACAACACTGTTGCTATAGTGTGACAAAAGGCGAATGAGAATATCATAAATTGTTTACCAAAATCTGGGGAAATTAGTACTGGTGCCTCAGAAATTGCTCTTTTGATTGCCACAAAAGAATCAATTGCCTCTTCAGTCCAGTCAATTTGGGCCTCTTTCTTCAACATCCTTACTATAGGTTTTACTATGTCTGCAAAATTCAAAATGAACCTTCTCACAAAATTAATTTGTCCCAAGAATGATTGAATGGCTTTGATAGTTCGAGGGATGGGAACCTCATTGATAGCTGCTACTCTTTCAGGGTCAATTCTCACCCCCTCCCTGGATACTATGTGTCCAAGTAGTTTTCCCTCTTCAACACCGAAGTGGCATTTCTTAGGATTCAAGGAAATTCCATATTCTAAAGCTCTTTTAAATATCTTCTCAAGGTGTTCACAGTGATCATCAGCCTTCTTTGAGTATGCAGTCAGATCGTCTTGGTATACTACCATGATTACATCAATCAATTCTGCAAAAGCCACATCCATTGCCCTTTGAAAAGTAGCTCCAGCATTGGTCAATCCAAATGGCATTCGTGCATAAACATAAGTGCCCCATGGAGTTGTGAAGGCTGTCTTATATTTCTCAGTTTCTCTAACTTTCACCTGATTGTAATCTGAAAATCCATCCATCATAGACAACAACTCACACCCTGTTACCCTCTGCAGCATGTTATCCATATTTGGCAACGGATAGTTATCCTTTAGAGATGATATATTCAAATTTCTAAAGTCTACACATAATCTAATATCCCCATTCTTCTTCCTGACTGGTACCAAGTTAGAAACCCATGTGGAATATCTGCATGGTTCAATTATTCCTGCGTCTTTCATCTTTATAATTTCTTCCCTCATTTTTGGTAACAATGTAGGATTAATAGGTCTCTTCTTTTGCCTGAATGGCTTAGCTTCTGGTTTAAGTGGTATCTCATGTTGAAAGAGATCTTCCCTGTAAGCTTTGAGATCTTCATAAGACCATGCAAACACATGTTTGTATCTTTTTAGCAATATTATCAGTTGTTGCCTCATAGTAGGAGTTAATTTTTTTCCAATAAAAACATTTTTGGGGGCTTCTTTGCTTCCTAGATTGATTTGTTCAATATCATTCTCTTTAACAGCTGACCCTTTGGTTTCAATCACATCTTGAGCATTAAAAGTTCTTTCTAATGCTACTAGGCCTCTTGGTAATTTATTTGATTTTAGTTGTATAATTTCATGTCCAAATAAAGTTTCCTTACCTTCAGTTTTCTCCACAAAGTCATTAAAATTTATAGCTTGAGTCTGATAATGATCAACACACTGTAAGAAGTTCAACAGATCTGCATCATCTTGAAACACTTGCCAATTATACAAGTTGTCAGGAACAGATGGTCTTACTTTCACTTCCACTTCAGATATCCCAGTTAGTGTTATATCATTGCCTTTTAATGCAATATTTGCTAAAAAATCTGCCATGATGTTTTTTGACCTATCTATCCAGGTTATCTGAAAAGCATCAAAAAGCTCCATGGTATCCCACACAGCATTCCTGTATTGTTTCAGTCTTAAGTGTTTTGAGGCATATCTTTCCTTTACTTGTGAGACTATTAATTCTGAATCACCAAAGACACTTAGCAATTTGATTCCATGTTTGACTGCTATGTTAAGACCAGTGAGTAGAGCTTCATATTCAACAATGTTATTTGTACATTCAAATAACAACTTGAAAGAATATTTGTAAGTTTCCCCTGTGGGTGAGATAAAAAGGATTCCAGCCCCACTCCCTTCTTTGCTACAAGACCCATCAAAGAACATTTTCCATATCTGACCATCCTTTTTAGTTAGACATGACTCAATGGGGGCCCACTCTTTAATTTTAGGTCTTGTTAACTGTACCTGGAAGTTGTCCATGTTAGTTTGTAAAAAACATACTTGGTTCACTGTTTCTTCCATGTCTTCTATGATATATGTGGACCGAGGTTCCCTTTCAATTTTTATTTCCTGTCCATTTATTGGAATCGTAGCATATGACAAATCCAGCTGCACATACCCACCAATCATATTCAACCATTGTCTAGACAACAACATTCCATAATTTGGAAGAACATCTACCACTGTGATATCTGTTTTATATGATGCTTCTGGACAGGCTGCTAATCTGAACTCTACATCCTTCATGATACCAACCACTGGGACTGATCTATTGTCCATGGCATAGAATTTTCCAAAGGTAGTATCAACTTCCAATCCTAGTTCTTTCATCACCCCAACAGGCATGACATTTATGGCTACTCCTGAATCAATCATACAATTTTTTACCCTTTTGTTGTTTATCACCAAAGTGAGATAAAATGGGTCTACTTGTGTTGGGTTTTTAGTTATAGTGGACCCTAAGTGTATAACTGGAGCCATTTGTTCATTGTTGTCACCTGTTGGGACCTCTTGTTTCTGTTCATTAATCTTTTCTTCTTGGACACCTGAAATCATCTCCAAAGTTTTTTCTCTATACTCAGGAAACCTCATTATTTCCATCAATGGAACAGAAACTTTTAATTGTGTTAATGCAGTTGAGATATCAAATGAGGTAGAGTGTTGTGATGAAGGGAGTTTTACTGTTTCTTCCTTTTGAACATTAGGACCCTTCTTATTATTCTTTGGTACAACCTCCTTAATCATAGCTCCTTTGTTTATTCGCTTGAGTGCCTCATCAGTTTCTTTCATAAAAAGACTAGTAGGTTTACCTTGCTCTAGATTCACCACCCTATTCCTTAAATCATAAGTCCTTTTTGCTTGTGCAACAGCATAAGCTGTAATTCTTCTTTTCTCTTCTTCAGTAGGGATTCTGAGCTTAACACTTTCATTTTTGCTGGTGGTCACAGGTAAGACCGAGCATTGATCAATATTCATGGAATCTGACCTTCCTTCCTCACTAAATGATATCATATTAACAGTTGAATCATCCACATGTTCTTCATAGCTATCCTCCTCCTCTTGCAATCCTTTTGCTACTGCACACAAAGAAAAAGCGTGTGGCATATTGCAAGCATAACACCACATGTCATCGTCTTGACTATAATTTACTGTTCTTTTTAAAGGATCTGGAATTTGTTGATTATCTCTGTGGTTCCTGTCTACTGGTTTTCCATCCTTCCATGTGGTGTTATAAGGCATGTCATGTAGTCTAGGTCTCTCAGGATGGTAGTATTGCTGCTTCTATGTTTTGTTTACTCTTACAGATAAATCTTTCAGGGCATTTAAAACTTTGTCAAGCTTATCTTCATCTCTATTAGCCTTGGGTGCTCTAAGATTGTATAACCTTGCATCCTCTCTCTTTCCCACTTTACCAGCAGCCTTTCTGTTGTTTTCTATAACAATGGCATCTTTCATAACATCCTGGAGGTCTCTAGGATTTCTGGTTCTCAGCTCATAGTTTGTTTTACTGTCATAAGCATTGATATAATACAGAATGCTCACCTCAGGTACTGGTTTCATCCTATTGGGGATTTTGTTTAAAACCCTGTTAAATATTTTGTTAAAATCTATCACTGATTCATTTTGCTCCTTCTTTATACTAATGATTTCGTGCAAAGCAAACTTAGGGCTGTTATGGTCTCCATACTGCTCAAGGAACAAATCTTTGAATCCTGCAAGATCTCTAATGGATGCGTCAGGCAACGTCCTAAACCAATCTCTTGCATCTTCTATTAATGATTGCATAAACAAACTGATCTTGACATCTTCATATGGTAACCCAAAATCCTCAATTACTGCATCAAAGGCTTTACAATGAGCCTCACCTGAAACTGCATTACTTCCTGTGAACCTTGGTATCGCTGTCCTGATTTCATTTGGGATAGGATATGGGTACACTATCATTCCTGAAAAATCAAACTGCCTCATTTGCTCCATATTTATTAGTCCATGCCCTCCATGAGGATTCCCAAAGTTTTGGTTCACATTACCATATAAGGGTATTTGGTTTTGATAAGGAAGAGGGTATTGATTCTGGTGTTGATATTGAAACTGATTAGGGGGTGGATGTTGGTTATAAAATTGACCAGGGGGTGGGTACTGATTATGAGTATGTGAACTTTGCTGGACTGGTGGTGCACTTGATTGCACATGATCATCCCTTTTGCTACCAAACAAGGGATTCTCATAAGCTTTGAAATCATTACCCTTTGTTTTACCCACTCCTTGAGCATATGTTTTCTTGTAGTTGTTTACAACTTTATTAAAGTCATCCTCACCAACATTTATGCCCAACTTAGCACATAGCTCCAAACATTCCTGAGTCCTTCCTGAATCTCTCATCTCAGCAGCTGCCTCCATCATTTGTCTAGTTAAATCTGTAAATCTATCTGCAGGGTCTGCCATACTTGATCCTGATGGAGGTGGTGTGTATTGTCTAGACCGTGCTTCATGATTTTCAAAACCAGGGGGAATTTGGCATCGCCCCTTCTGAGCTTTATATGCTGCAACCAAATCCTCATTCACCGGGCTTAAAGTTGTTGTTCTATCTTGTTCTCTTAAGGGCGAATGTTGGCTACTTTCATGTTTATACTGGTTGTATCTTTCTCTCATGGAATCATTCATGGGTTCTTTATTTTTGTTCTTTCGTTGAGAGAAATCTAATTGGGATAAAGATTATCCTTTTGTAACCGATCTTGTTCCATGCATTGATATTCTTATTTCAGAGTCGCCACCTCTTTCCTAGAGGATATGTGTTATTTATTTTTTCTGAGTTCTTTCCCACAGCAGAGTCTTAATTCTTCTTCCCCAGCAGAGTCACCAATCTGTTGGGTCTCAAATCAACAGATTGGATAGGTTCTAAGGAAATGCCAACTCCTTTGATCAAACCCTCCAATTGACTTGGCCAACATGTAGAGTGAACCTGTTTGGTTGCTAACTCTCTCACTTTAGGCTCTGCAGGACCTAGGCGGGTATACCTATTCACTGAATGTCTCCAATTACCGGTGCTTTTTATAGTAGATTTATTATCCTAATCTGATATATCCTGATCTTGAAATGGCATGAGTTCCTTGAATGGAGATATAACAGATGAGTTCAAGATTGTTGTTTGTAATAACTGTTTGCTTTATGTTTCTTAATTACTTCTATTGCTTATTAAAATAATCAATTATGAATGAAATGATGAGTGCAACTTGTAATTTAGCCAGTGCCTTCTTTGCTGTTTGGGTTACAGAGTCATTACACTTTTCTTTAGGACTTATGGTGCGAACCTGTGAGACAGTTTTTTAATTCATCCCTTTATGAACCTGTCAGTTATTATTTCTTTTCGAACCAAATGAATGCTTATATCATATGCTGATTGAGTGAATTTAACCCTACCCTTAAGGGACCAGTCAATTAAGCTTTGCAAGGAACAATCACAATCCGCAAGCAAAACTTTTGTTGCAACATTATAATATAAAACATAGATCTGATCTTAAGAACATGAATAACCTTATCTTATCAGACAATATCATAGACGATTGCCAAAAGAAAATGAAATGATCCACAACACATATGCAGAGAAATAGTTGATCAAAATTTGTATTCCATTATAGTTTGTATACAGAAGACTTACGGGCTGTCATCTATCGCTATCTTCATCTTATCTCTAATCACTCCCCCCTTACATTACAAAAATCATTCTCATATATATATGAGGATGAAGGCCTTTCATGAAGAGACACGACCTTTCAAAATATTAATCGTTAATTTGAGTATTTCTAAACTTAAGCAAAAAGAGATTTAGGAGTCCCAAATGATGAATGTAATCATCGTCTTTGAAGGTTTTGATTTGAGGAGTCTGTTTCTTCAATTCATCTCCCAATGACAGATACTTGAATATTATCTGGTTGACAGTAGGGGCCATATCCTTACTTCGATCTATCTCTGACAAGGCCCAATCCTTGACGCTGGTGAGCTCTTTTCGCAAATCCTCCAGGGATATTACTTCTCCTTCTTTGTAAACGGAGGGCATTCCAACAGGTTTCTCATCATCCAATTCCTTCAGGTCTCTCCTCAGCGTATCCTCAAGTTTGACATGATTCTCCATATACGCAGTCCCCTCAGCTTTTTCCTCTAGCGTCAAGGCATCAACATTATTCAGTACTTCATGCAATCGTGCTTTTAACCTCTCATGCTCTGTTAACGCTTTTATCGTTCCATTATATACTTTCCAATATGGTTCAACCTGCAAGAGCATGGTGTTAAACCGATGTCCTATGATGTCATTGACCAGTTTGTCCATCCTTTGTTGGATACCTTCTGCGCGTTTATTGGCCTTCTCTGCTTGATACTTCCAGTACAGAGCATCAGAGACATCGTCCAAGCTACGTCCCGCGGGGTATGAGGTGTATTCGCTGATAGGAGTCCCTGTCTCTAGTTGCAATACTTTTGCCTGCAACTTTTGATTCTCCTCTTTAGATCTTTCATATAACCCCTTATATGTGACGTTCTCTTTGACCAAAAACTCTGTCTGGTCCAGGTTCAATCTGGCAACATCCAAGTTGAGCTTTGCAGTGACCCTAGGGTCAGTTTTTCCAACCTGATGAACCATGAGGTGCCCAAAGGTTTCTTCAATGTCCACAATGATAGGCCTCTTCCCCTTTGGATATAATGCCCATTGTAGGAGAGCTTTCTTGTCTGGATCATATCCAGAGCCTAAGAACAATTTGTCTATCTCCTGAGGCAACACCTGTTGATTCAAATCTTGTTTCTTCAGGAAGCCATCAAATAAAAGTGTCGAGTTTATATCCCAACCAGAGAAGATGATTACACCGGCCTCTTTTAGTAGTTTCCTCCCTTTCTCAGGAGTCATATCTTTCATGAGGACATCAATCTCATCTTGCAATCTCTTCATCTGTTCCTCCTCTAGTCTTCCAACCATGCTTCGTTTTACATGAGCTCCTTTGTATTGGTAAAAAAATGAGAGGAACTCCCTAGAAGAAGCGAATCCATCATCAGCAATGAAATCTTCATGCTCAGTCATTCTTATATCAACAACATCCTTGATGTTAATTTCACCAGTGTCCATATTCATCTCTGCTTCGAAACCAGGAGGATAATCTTCTCTAGGAGAATCAGGTGGGATACTACTGGCGGTCGACTTTGGTGACATGTGGGCTAGGGGCTGACTGTCCTTCTCAGTATTAATGAAATGAAGGAATTGCGAAGGCACTCTATGCATGATTTCTGCTTCATGTTGAAGCAGCCTTTTAGCCACTTCCAGAGGGTCTTGGAGATTTCCAATTAGGTCTCCATCTATCATTCCCCTTGCCCTTTTCCATTTGTAGGCCTCGCAAACTAACTCACTTTTTTCTCTCAAAGCTCTGGCCTCCTCTCTTTCAAGGTTCTTAATCAGGTCATCTGGCATTTTGGCCACATGTATTCCAGCTTTGAGTTTTTGTGATACTCTGGCAGCTCTTATATATCCTCAGGGTCGAAGTTCTCTCTAGGTTCACCCAGAGTCATGCCATAATAGTCTAACTTGTTCTGCAGTAAATGATAACGTTTTGAACTTTTAACAATGAAATCAGAAAAAACCAATAAACCTGGAACAATGGATTGTTTACCGGAATCTGTAAGGTGTTTAGCACTGACAATAGACAATTGTCTTATAATCTCCAGGCTAGCCACCCTGTTTGGCAGTGTAATTGGGAGCATGTGGGGTTTTTCTTCATATCCAAATACCCTGATTTCTGTGTGATTGTTATGGCAATACCAATCACCCCAATTATGATCGATCTGTGACTCTGCAGAGAAATCCTTTGGTCTGAGAAATATTTTGATTTCAGGAGACAAAGTGTAATCCCTGTGTTGCCCAAAAGCTGCACTAAGAGGTTTCACAAAGTATTCTTGAAAGTGCCAGTATTGGTTGTTCATGAACCTTTGGTCCCATGCAGATACCCATAACTGAACTGGCTTCTTCAGACCATTCTTATCATAAGATCTAATGCAGAACTCATCTGACCAGAAGTTAATCTCTTGGCCACAATAAAGAATGATATGCATTAACACGGAGTACAATGAAAAATGAACATTCACAAGGTCCCCTTTCAACTTTTCCAACCCATGATTTAAGGCATCTGCAACATAAGTGGCAAAATCAAATGACCTAGGGTCTTTTGACTGTAAGTCAGCACACAGAACCATAACCCCAATATCCATGAGTGGATGAGCCTCTAGGCCTAGTACTTGGGCTGCAGCATAATATGTATATTTGAAATATGGATGGAAGTGGTTGACATCAAACAGCACCTTGTCATTTTTGCTGAACGGAACAAATGACCCACCCACTTTTGGCCTGTGAATAGGTAGTCTCCAAGTTCTGTAGATATTTTCCAAACTAAAGAATTCTTGTGAAAGTTTCTTCATATCGATACTCTCCTCTACTTCCCAGTCCAAATCAAAAACCATATCAATAGTCTGTTTGTTAATCACTACTAATGTATTCCCTCTGTAATCACATATGGTTTTGGTTCTTGGATTGTAGCAATCTACCAGAGCTTTCATCAATTCTACATCTACAAACACATTTGGGACTACCAATTTGCCTAAGTTCTTCTTCCATAGATTACTTATGGGTTCAGGAGCATCCCTTCTTTTGTAGCTAAACAAAAACAACTCATGTCCTCTGATTTCAGTCCAAATGTCTCCTAGATTTTTGAATCTATCCTCTAATCCTTCTTCTTCACTTTTAATCTTTTTGGACCTTACAGTAGATGAGGGACACTGGTCTAACAAATCCTGAGTCAGAGCTCTCCCTTCTTTCTTTTGTCTCTTGGGTTTCTCTTCAGGGTTCAGCTCTTTTCCTTTCCTACTCTTTTTAGAAGAAGAAGACGAAGGCTCCATGATTTAAGCAAACACGAGAGACAACACTTACTTGGAGGAATGCTCGGCTCTTCTGGTTATCGTTCGCAAGTTTCCGCAGGTTCTTCGTGATTTTCAGTCTTTTAGCATCGATCTGGTTCTTATGGAAATTCAATCAGTTCAACTGTAATCGTATGGGCAACTTGTGCATAGTTAATGTTCTGCGTCTACAACGGCTACTCAAGTGTTTAAACTTAATTGCAGATGTGACATTCTTCAATTGGGCCTTTAACTCTTTCGTGGGAAGTACAGTTCACTCAAAGTGATCATATTTCAAGTTATCAATGAAACCCTTGTCTTCGGCCGAGTGTTTAAATCTTTCATCGAAAGCCCATTTTCTTCGATACTATTGTTTCGGTGAATAGCCCATGTCGAGAAGCCACTTTCAAGACTCATCGAAACCATTCTTTCATCGATAGACCTCCTTTTCGATAAGTCACTCGCAAGTTTCATCGAAATCATTCTTTCGATGAGTTTCTTTCTTCGGTGAGGGCCCATGTATGTTCATCGACATTCCTTTTTCATCGATAGCCTCCTTTGTCGATGAAACATCTTTGCTTTTGTTCGACGTTATGTCATCGATGAAAACTTGCATTTCGATGAATGCTTTATGAGTCTCTTCAGTAATGATATTCCTTCAAAATCACTTTTTGCCTTTTTGCCTTTTGTTTTCACCTTTTCGATGAAACTTAGAGTATCGATGAGTGATTTTCTACATTCATCGAAAGTAACTTTTTGCCGAAATACCTTTGCTTAGTGCTTTACATACCTCGTTTCGATGAAAATACTCTTTCGATGAAACATTTTTTGAAGTGCTCAATACAGTTTGCTGGCCGAAACATCTTTTAGTCTTCACGCCTATGGGAATATACATTTTTTTTATATTTTTTATTTTTCAAATATAGTGTTCAACAGTATTGAAGAAATTATTGGGTAAGTTTTTTATTGTGTATTTGGATGACCATCTGATTTTCAGTAACACAAAAGAAGAGCATTTGTTGCATTTGAGACAAATTTTGCAGAGGTTGAGGGAAGAAAAGTTGTTGATAAATCTTAAGAAGTGTACGTTCATGAAGGAAGAATTAGTCTATTTGGGATTTTTGATATCTGAGGATGGTTTGAAGATGGACCCTAAGAAAGTAAAAGCAATTTTTGAGTGGCCTATACCAGAAAGCATTGGAGGGGTAAGATCATTTCATGGATTGGGTAGTTTCTATCAGAAGTTCATCAAAAATGTTAGTTCAGTTTGTACCCTATGACCGAGACAATGAGGGGAGATTAGAAGGAATTCAAGTGAACCACCGGAGCAAATAAAAGTTTTGAACTGTTGAAGTGAAAGGTGATTGAGCAGCCTATGTTTGCTTTACTAGATTTCAATAAAGTATTTCAAGTGGATTTTGATGCAAGTGGAACAACAATAGGAGCAGTCTTGAGTTAGGAAGGGAGAGAAGTAGCTTATATCAGTGAGAAATTGAATGATGCCCAGAGGATATATTCAGTGTATGATCAATAATTTTATGCCATAGTTCAAGCCTTGAAGAAGTAGAGACATTACCTATTGCCTAAGAAGTTTGTGTTGTATACGGATCATCAAGATTTGCAGTATTTGAATAGTTAGAGTAAGTTCAATTAGAGACATAGAGATGGGTAGAATTTTTGTAGAGTTACACCTTTGTGTTGAAGAATAGAAGTGGGAAATCTAACAAATTTTTTGATGCATTGAGTAGGAGAAGAAATTTGCTGATAGAGATGAGAGTGACCGTATTAGGATTTGAGGAATTGATGACCTTGTGTGATGATGACCCAGATTTTGCAGAACCTTGGAGAGCATGTAGAGAACTGGTTATGGTAGATAGAAGCAAGTAGTTGGATTACTTCATTTAGGATGGGATTTTATTGAGAGGAGTTTAGTTGTGCATACCTAAGAGTTCTATGAGGGAGAATCTAATAAAAGAGAAATATAGTGGAGGATTAGCCAGACACTTTATTGTTGACAAAATAGTAGCATTGGTGAATGAGAATTACTTTTGGCCGCAGATTCATAAGGATGTTAGGAAATATGTGCAAAGTTGTAGAGTTTGTCAAGTTGCAAAGGGTACTAGTCAGAATGTGGGATTGTATAAACCTTTGATAGTACCGGTAAGACCTTGGGAGGATATAAGAATGGATTTCATACTTGGATTGCCTAAAATGCAGAGAGGGAATGATTTTTTATTTGTGGTAGTGGATAAATTCTTGAAGATGGCTCATTTCATACCTTGTAAGAAGACATCAGATGCATTACATGTAGAAGACCTATTTTTCAAGGAAGTAGTGAGATTGCATGGACTACCTAAGAGCATAGTTTTAGACAGAGACACTAAGTTTGTTGGCTATTTTTTTAGAGCACTTTGGAAGAAGATGAAGACATATTTGAAGTTCGGTTCTACTTTTTACCCACAGACTGATGGACAGACATAAGTAGTTAATTAGAGCTTGGGAAATTTGTTGAGATGTTTAGTTGGAGACAAAACCAAAAGTTCAGATTTGATTCTTGCACAAGTAGAGTTTGCCTACAATAATTCAGTGAACAGGAGTACTAGAAGAACACCTTTTGAGATTGTTACCATAGCACACCCTAGAGGTATATCATAATTAAGAAATATTAGCACTAAAGACTGAAGAAGTTCAGAAGCAGAAGAATTTGCAAATAACATGAAGGACCTACATATTCAAGTTAAGCAAAATTTGGAGGACATGAACAAAAAGTATAAGGAGAAAGTAGATGAGAAGAGAAGACATGAGGAATTTGAAGCTGGCAATGAAGTGATGGTGTATTTGAGAAAAGAAATATTCCCAGTTGAAACTTATAACAAGTTACAAATGAGAAAGTTTGGACCTTGCAAGATTTTGAGAAAGTTTAGTTTTGGAAATGCATATGAAGTGGAGTTACCGGATAGTCTAGGTGTTTCACATGTGTTTAACATTGTATATCTTCATCAGTATCATGAATGAGAATTCAGTGAGGACAGTATTGCAAACTTGGAGAAATAGTTGCCCCGGAAGGAATGGGATCAGATTGAAGACATTTTGGATAGTAGGATTGGGCTTAGTACTTGAAGCAATCAATATAAGGAGTATCTTATGAAGTGGAAGGACAAAATAGTTTAAGATTCATCTTGGGTTTCTTAGGCAGAGGTAGACCGCCTTGGTTTCCCTATGACCCTAGCAAAGTGAGAGACTTGCTTTTTCAACAACCCTGGATGTCTGATGCAGGAGCATCCTCAGTTCATAGCAATCTTGCATCAACCAAAAATATTTCCTTTATGTTTTTTCTATATGTTTGCAGTTTCAGCATTTCTTTCAGTGTGTCTCAGATTTGGCTCACCGGAACTTGTGGAGGTGGATTTTTCTTGAAGATTTGACCATATTCCTTATTCCCAAACCGTGGAGCATTTGGATCATTTTTCGGCAAGTTATCACTACTGGTTTCCAAGATAGTTTTATGTTACCGGTTGCTTGGAACTATTTGCATTTGTGATCTACTAGACCCTTTTCATAGCTTGCAGATCCCTGAGTGTTGATTCCAATGTTCCTTAGCATGTGGTCGACCTTTCCCCATGATCTACACTTCATCCTTTGTATTTTTCAGAGGAATTTCTTTGGTGGAGGCTGACCTTATTGGTTTTACACGTTAGGTCTTATTCTTCAGGTTTTGATCCCTTTCTAAGCTGACCGGATCCCCTTGTATCATATAAATCATTGTAATAGAGCATTAGAATATATCTAACAAGTTTGAAAGAACATAAAAGATAGATCTTAAGATTTTAGGTCCCAATTGTGACTTGTTCTATATTTTGAGCATGTTTTAGCAGGCTTGTGAGTTTCTTACTATAACCCAATTGTTATCGGTTGGTTGTAATCAGTTTTCATGATATAATTCAATTTGTTGTATTGCCTCCAACATGTCCTTGTGTTTCCATTGTGTTTACTCTTACTGACCAGTCTGGACTGATCTCTTTGAGGTCCCTCCTAGTCGGTGACTGCTTTAAATTGTCTTGGAATGTATGATGATTGTTCTTATCATTAATCTTTGATTATTGTACTAAAGGCTTGATCTACACCTAGAAAGACTATATCATACCCTTTGTTCATTATTCCCTATAATAGTTCCTTGATTGCAAATTCCATTATTGCTCTTGACCTAGGTGCTATTCACTGCTATCTCCATTTGACATTGGTCTTGTACTATTTAGAAATGCCATTTTGTTTATGAAGAAAGTGAGGGCATGGACTGTCCTTCATTGGTCTTGCATATGTATGAGCTATTCTCAATATGATAGATACCCTTTAAATGATCTCTAAGAGAATTTACAAATTATTTTAAGCTGCACATTAATCTCTATCTTCAATAACTCTTCAACTAAAAGTAAGAATAGTGGATATTCATTCACTTATAAATTGATTAATAAGTTGAATGTTAAAATTTGTATGTGTTCGACATCATGGAGGAGCATATTGGAATTTCCCCACTAGACATAGACATAGGCTCATATCTAATGAGTCTGAAGCACTAGCAAATATACTTCCTCCTACTTTCAACATCTCCCAGCTGATTGCTTCTTCTTCAAGAAAGGGCTTGGATATAAAGAATCTTGTCTACCTTTCAGGTGCACATACAACTTTAGTGGAAGAGGAGATTCAGACGTTGACCCTCCACGGACAAGTATTATGTAGACAACCTGAAGAAATACATGTGCAAGATCCCAACTCATAATACCACAATACTTGAAATGGACCTTGGGAGCCATAGGACTTTTGATATTAGTTACTATGAGTTGTTGATGAAAAGAAGGAGACTTTTCAAATAATATGTTGCATTGCTTACTGATGCCACCTCAAGATATTATATTGATCAATTGATTGAAGGCTCCATTGATAACTTTTTTGCTAGATTTGTAGAATTTGTAGAAAACATGGGGCAGATTGGTGTGCTCACTAGAAGTGCAGGAGAGATACACTATCACCATGCTTAAATTAATTACTAAACTAAATCCTTTGTGTGTTTGGTCATCTTGTTTCATATCTCTTTAGGGTATTTCTATTTGCAAATAAAAAAAGAGGATTCCTTGCAATAATGCCCAAAAACCTCTGGGATTGTGGTGATCATTAGTGTGCCATTAAATGACCAAACACCTCTGAAATAGTGGTGTTCATTAGTGTGCCACTAAATTCACACATTTGTAGGTTATAGTTCAAATTGCAGATCTTGTGACAGTTCACAGTGCTCTCTATTAAGAAGTTTCATTGGTAGGTTACTTGTCATTACATCTCAAAACAAAAATAGTGCACAGGCTATACATTTCTCTAGTAATGTAATTATAAACACTAAATTGGTGTCATTAGAAGTAATGAAGTTTAAGTGCATTAAAATATGTTTGCACAATGTATATACACATTTATTGTATAGGAAGCTTTGACATCGTATAACTTGATATATATATATATAGTGCATTATATTTTGTACGTATAGCAGATTAGCTTTATTTATCATGATGTTGAATCAATATTTTAATTCTAACATGTAGCTTGTTTGTATATGTAATATTATTATTTGCTTTTATGATCTAGTTCGAGTTTAATATTATATTATTTTTGCATTATAAAATGATTAAATATACTACCACTAAATAAAAATGATTAAATATACTACCAATGGATGCAAATATATGACTAAAATAAGGAGTAAATATATGACTAAAATAATGACTATGATGACTAAATAAATTACCATTTAACAACAATCAATGATTAAATTAATGACTTAATATATGACTAAACTAATGAATAAATAAATCACTAATATGACTAAATAAATGACCAGATAACAACAATCATTAATGACTAAATTAATGATTAAATATATGACTTAATTAGTGACTAAATATATGACTAAATTAGTGACCAAATCAACAACCAAATCGATGACCAAATCGATAACCAAATTGATCAATCAAAAGAACCAATAAATGACTAGAATAGTTTAGTCATAAATTTGGTTGCTTGATTAATGGTTGGCAATAAACTACTAATGGTCACATGATCAAATTTAGTCATTTATATGCAATTTTTGGTAGTTTTTTAGTCATATATTGTTGTTTTTGTACTAGCTATCTGCGTGTTTAACACTTTTAAGACTAGAAATGTAAGCTTAGTGTGTGCGATTTAATTTGTTAATCCATTAGACCTTGTCTTCCTCATGCTTAGAATAGGAGAAATCCCAATAGTTGAAGGATCTTATTACAATATGCTCCTTATGTTACAAGCTAGGGTTGTCATTGCACCAAAAGATTGACCTGTCAATGCCTGATACAACTACTAGACTTATAGAATCCATAGGAGGTTGTTAAACCATGTCACGAATCCCTGCAAGGGACACTAGCCCACTGCCAACAATCCCCCTCCCAGCCTCACTTGCTATGGCTTGCATGATTCAAACTTGTGCCCAAGCTCTAATACCACTTGTTACAAGCTAGGGCTTTTAATGCACTAAAAGATTGACCTATCAATGCCCAATACAACCACTAAACTTATAGAATCCACAGGAGGCTGTTAAACCACGTCGTGAATCCCCGCAAGGGACGGTATCCCACAACCAACACCTTATACATAAGAGCACCCAAATAGAGAAGTAGTAAGCATTATTTTGTATATGACTTCACAACTTTTCTTCTCTAAAAGTGCATTATCAATTGTATATGTAGTCTTTGTAAATGATCACATCAAGAGGGATAAAGTTTTTCTTCAAAATTGAAGAAATGACTCTTAAAAGTCAAATTTTCGAAGTAGGAAACCTATTAAAGAATGGAGGCATAGGAGGTTGGACGACATTCAATGAAATTTTGTTAGTCGCTAGTAATGGGACCATGGTGTAGACACCTAAAAATGTCTCATCACTAACACACAAATTATTCATCTTAATTGATTAAATAATTCTTATTAAGCTAATGTTTATTCTTTTGAATTAATTTAATCATCATTTTAACATTACTAATTATTCTATTTCTTCTTAATCAATTGATCATTTAACCTCCTCTCTTATTATTAATTAAATATTATTTAATTAAATTTAAATTAATACCTTTAATTAAATAACCATTTTTTTTTGCTCGATAATGGGTCGAGGCCGTAAATTTTATTAATTTTAAAGAAAATAGTTATAATTTTGTGCAAATTCGGTTGGGTGTGGGCACTAGTAGGAAAGAACTGAACGAAGAAAACCTCTGGTCTTGCCCAAGGAAAATCCTAGAATGATTTACATGTCCCCGATAGCCAAAATTTGACTTCTTAAGGGATTACAATAACAAATTTGAAAAATACATCTTGTTGTCGAGAGTTTAAACATGACTTCTAAAACAAGGTTCTGGATTATAGGTGAATCCTTCAGGTGGTAAAGAGTGAGCTGGAAGACCAAGGATTTTTTCGAGTGCTGACCATGTGGGGGATGAATGAGTTAGATTTGGGATCCTGCAAATATAGAGCAATGCTTTCTTGCAAACTCAAAGTTAGGATAACCATATAATACAATGGAAGGAGAGAAGTTGCCTACATCTTCTCAATCTAAGACCTAGAGACAGGTGCCCTTAAAATACCCAGATTAAGGTTGCCCTGCAAAATACATTCTACTATATTAATTGCAAAAATTAAAATATAAAACGAACCAAGTTCATTACAGCCGTGGTCAATATATCGAGGGAGTTAAAGGTAAGCCGCTTAGGAAAGAAAGATGTGGGGAAAGAAACCCAATGTGCCCCATCCACATGATCTCAGATGAATGAAAGTGAAATATTAACAAAACAAAACAAAAGTATCTACATCATCGTACCTATAGCCACATAAATACAGATGTGTTAATAACTCTACCTGGCATTATATGAACACACCTATATCTATGTGTGTATACTTATGCTGGGATAGATACTTCATTAATAAACCCTATAGCATAAATTGCATCCTTTGTGTGTCCTAAAATTGGTGATATGAATATGTGAAAGCAACTGAAAAAAGGTATTGCATATCATAGTAGTTATCTTAAGCGTCTGTATATAGTAGTAGTTATCTTGAGCGTCTGATTACTTTAAACATATAACTTCAAAAAGGCAAGTCATCTCCTATCTAAATACAATAAAGTATAAGAGTCTTTAATACAGATTAGCTTAGCCTAGATTAACAGATTGTCGCAAAAATACCTTACTCAAAAGGCAAGCCCTTTCCCTTGAGCCCCTAACTGGTCTGATGGTGAGACCTTCAGCGAGTTAGAGGATTTCATATTCTCCATCTCGGATACCATGTCCATGTTGATTCCTTCATCCCGAAGGTATATTGCCAACCAGTGGTTGTAGGGAGGTGTTTTCACATTGAACCACCACATGAGGAAGTTTACATTCCTCTGGATGATGGGCCGCTTATTGACAAACTTTGCGGGGTTGTCATGAATCAGTATTGGGAACTGAGGGACCTAGCGGTTGTTCCACATTAGGATATAATAATGCCTTGGCTTGGGAGCTAGAAGATTAGAAGTAACATTAACCATTAACCGATCAATCTCTATCAAAATGCTACGCTTAAAAACCTTTTAACATAATTCCCTGATGAAATCCCTATTGGGCTTGAAATGAAATACTACAGCTAAGAACATAGAGGCTATATCGTAATTTGCTCTAGTCTTGTCCTCATTGTTGATGAAATCTTCCCCTAAGATTTGAGAAACCCCATTGATGACTAGGTCATGAGGGTAATTCACAATGCCTTTCAATCAGGCTGCCTTTATTTCCCCAAAAATGGTCATTTGTCTTTTAGAGTTGTTGAGCTTGAGTATAGTATCCATGATGTTTGGATTTCGCTTAGTAGATAATAAAGAGGCAAAGAAGAGACAACCTAAATAAAGTCGAGAGGTCTGTCTCGAAAATCGAGAGTGAGAATGAAGTGGAGTTAATATGAGTGAGCCAAAATTAATAGTCCTCATCAATAAACATTGGTGAAAGTACCTGCTTGAGAAGTCGATCGCAAAGTAATGAGTGCAAAAACATCCTTGTAACTCCATCATTCAACGTCGCTCATGCTTAGTGTCTGATTAATACTTGCATGATTAGAATGTGCAGAGGGATGATTGATACAACTCAGCCATCACGATGAAAATATCAAAAGCAGGTACGATCGGATTTCAAAATTCGAATTGAATTATTGAAGTGAATTAATGAGTGATGGTAGATGTGGTTTCTGAGATAATCGCGAGAGAGGTAGATATCTAGCTAAGAGGATTAGGTTCATCGAGGAAATGATTTCCTAGCAATCTCTAGTATAAAATCCTAAGCCCTGAGAGTGGATAAATGAGTGAATGCTGAATATATATATATATATATATATATATATATATATATATATATATATATATATATATATACATACATACATACATATATATACTTATATACATGCTTATATGTATATGTATGTATAAATATTTATATATATATATATATATATCATCTGATGTTATATAAAAGAATATATATCAATATGTACATATACATATGTATAGATATATGTCTATACCTTATGTATATATCAATATTAATATATCTCCCAAGGTATATATCAGTTTTGGAATATATCTAAATGTATACCTATATAAACATGTAACTGCTTATCAAGTTGGGATATCAATTATATATATATTGAGAATTATGAATATAAGTATATATATATATATATATATATAAATATATATAAATATAAATATATATAAATATATATAAATATAAATATATATGAATATATATAAATATAAATATATATATATACACACACACACACACACACATATATATAGATAAATATATTTGTATGTATGAATATATTTATGTATTTATATATATGTGTGTGTGTATATATATAATGACTATGACTATATAAACATATACATATTTTTGTGTGTGTGTGTGTGTGTGTGTGTGTTTGTACGTATCCTTCCAAATATATCTCTCGAGCTGTGAGGGAAGGAATGATTGATCCTAAAGTCAGGATCTGAACTTTTGTATTCCTATTTTTGAATATGTAAGGATAGTAGAATGTAATTAGAGATGGAGAAGAGCAGGGATGAAGGATAAAGTAGTTCTCACAGAAGGAAGGCAAGGGATTGAATCAAAGTGATAAGCCATACCTAGTCCGATTTAAATACCTTAAAAGGACTAGAGCAAAGACTATTTCTTATACTTGGGAGAATAGGTGGGAGGAAATGGGGAACTGAGTCCGAGTTACCAACCTATTGGGGATGACTCTAGGTAGATGAAGGCACTACCTTATCAGGAAGATAATTGGTTTTGCTTAGGATTTTGAGCTCCTTTCCATCTGCTCCTATGTTAGCAAGTTCATCTGCTCTATAATTTCCTTCTCTATAGATATGATTGATGATAACAGAGTTGAAGTAGGGAGGCAAGTCCCTAGCCCTTTTAATTAAATTGTTGTTTTTCCAGTTGCAAAAGTTACTTGATCTGAGGGAATTGATGATGATTACAGAGTCTCCTTCAATTTCCAGATTCTAGATTCCTATTTCATGGTAGAGAAACAACCCTTCTACCATTCCAGTGGCTTCTGCCACATTATTAGTGGTTGACCCTATAGGTTTAGCGATAGTAGCCACTTCTTCCCTTTCTCTAGAGTGGATAACACAACCTATCTTGGCTATACCAGGGTTTCCCCTCAAGGCTCCATCAAAATTAAGCTTGAACTAGCATTGGGGTCGGGGAGCCCATTCACACTTACTTCTATCAGATGAGTTGTGATTATCTCCTAAACCAATAAACATGGGGAGGATGATACCGACCCATTTATTCCTAATTGTTACATCCTTGAGAGAAAATTTTGTGTGCTTCAGAGGGGATTTCCTCATAAAATTATTGGTGATCTCAATAATGGATGCCTCAATTTTGACAATCAGGGATTCCAAGCTAAGGGCTTTATCTTTGAAGATTCTTCTATTTCTTTCTTTCCAAACTTCCCAAAGGAGGATCAAGGGAGATATAATCCAAAGGTGACCATAGTGCCCAAAATTTTGGGATACAAGCCAACTCTAAAGAAATGAGAGGAGGTCCTGTTGGCAGGACATACTTAAACTGAGTCTATTAAGCAACCAATGCCAACATGATGCAGTGAATTCATAATTGAGTAATAGGTGGTCCACCTCTTCCTCACTTTTGCAACATAAAGGGCACCTTGAGGAGCCCGCAAAGACTAATTTCCAAAAATGCTCTTTGGTGAGGATTCTCTTTTGTAGAGCAGTCCACAGAAAGGTCCCCGCTTTTGGGGAGCAGGCCTTATGCCAACATAAGGACAGAGGGAGGTTGGAAGTCGACCTGGTTTCTAACTTATGAGCTGATTTATAGCCCCATTTAACAGAATATTCCCCATTCGGAGAACCAAGCCAGATCAAATGGTCTTGGGTCGAATTAAATAATAATTTTCTAGACTTAAGGATACAAATAAGTAGAGAATGACTTCTTTGATTGGGAGGGGATACTAAGAGGGGCTTCTAGACCCAACCTAAAGTCGGGTCTGATTTAGGAAAGGAAACATAATCTCTGACTCGGGTTCCTAAAGAGTGCTCCAATTCTTTCTTTAAAGAGTCATTGTGAATTAGGCTAATAAGAGGGAGGTAGCCACCCCAGGAGTCCTCCCAAAATAGAGCTTTGTCACCTAAACCAATATTCCAAGATATTTGTTCAGAGAGGAAATCTCTGCAATAGGAGATGAAATTCCATATTATAGAACCTTTGGGGAGGAGAGAGGCTCTAAAGACGCTGGTGGAATCGAGACTACCTAGATACTTATTTTTGACTATTTTAACCCATTTCAGATGTGGTTCTTTGTAAATTTTTCATACTAATTTGGCACCAAGTGTCATATTCTGACTATCTGTATTCCTAAAGCCTAAACCTCTATTTATTTTAGATAGGAAAATAGCATCCCATGCTATTAGTGCATACTTCTTTTTATCTCCCAGTCCTTGCCATAGAAAGGATCTCAAGATCCTTATGAGTCTATCCCTAGTGCAGCCGAGGATTTCTAGGCAAGACATATAATATTGAGGGATTGCTGAGAGGACATAATGAATCAGAACAGTTCTACCTGCTAAAGATAGTGTGGTTGGCTATACCTTCGGGATCTACTATCAAATTTCCATTACCATCAATGATTTTGGTGATTTTGTTTATGCTCCTTCTAGCTTTAGTACTGGCATGAAAGAATTTAGTATTTCTATCCCCATTAGCTAACCAAGTATCTCGTGATTTTTGTTTCCAAAATGTTTCCTCTTTTGATAGGATGTCTTCATATTTTTTCATGAGTGTTTCCTCCTTCAAGTATCATTCTTGATCCATACCACCCTTAATCACTAATTTGTTTAGATCATTTAGTTCAAGTTCAATTTTGGCCTTGGCTTCAAATATGTTGCCAAATTTTTCCTGGTTCCAAGAAAGAAGAGCTTGTTTGATCAATTTAAGCTTAGATACGAAGCAAAAGAGCTTGGACCTGGATACCTTGTATGACGACCACCACTTTTCTAAAATATCTTTGAAATTATCTTCTTTCAGCCACATGAGCTCGAATTTAAATGGGCATTTCAATGGCTTGAGGTCTTTAGCTAAAGATAATTGGATCGGGAAGTGATCCGAACTTGAGAAGGGGCGAATGGATACCTTAACTAGGATATTTTTGAGGAAGCCTGAATTGTCCTTAACAAGGAACCTATCCAATCTTTCTGCTATCATGTTGAAACCAGATATTCTATTGGTCCATGTGAAGACACCATTATCTGTATGAATTTCTATGAGGTTATTCTGAAAGTTCCAATCTCTAAAGCCAACTAAGGATTGAGGCTCTCTGGAACGACCACCAGATTTCTCAGCTAGACTACTTATGGTGTTGAAATCACCACCTATAATATAATCTTTGTTCTTATGCCTACTCATGAAGGAGGATAGTTCCTCCCAGACTACTCATTTTAGGTAATTTGGGATAGGACCATAGACATTGATCAAAATAAATCTAAGGTTATTACTAATGCATTTGATATCTAATCCCATCTGAGAACTATTGATCTCTATGATATCTAGAGAAATGCGACAGGGGTTCCATATAATACCTAAGCCTCTAGACACCCCAATCACAGGGACACTTGTCCAATTGTACTTTCATAAATGTTTCCTAAAAGAATCCCCTGCAAGAGAATCAAGCTTGGTTTCCTGAAGAATAGTGATTTCAGCTTTTACTTTGAATATACAATGCTTGAGGATGCGCTTCTTGTTAGGGGCATTTATACCTCTAACATTCCAAGATAACAACTTCATGGTGATGTGGGAGGGAACTTCCCCCTCCCTACATTGAAAACTTTTGTAAGCTTGGTTTGGTCCAAATATTTCCCATCCAAAAGTCTTAACTCCAAATTCGATCTTCTCCCTTTCTTCTTCTAAGAGGATCCGCATTCAGGTTTGTTTCTTCGCACCATGTTGAGGCCTAGAACTAACGGGTCATCTTCCATAGTTTTCCCTTCACGCAGACCAGGGGGAGCCTCTCCATGAATCTCTATCTTGGAAGATAACCGAGGGGAAGGAGAGGGGGGGAATGAATTAAACACTAGGTCTAGCTGATCCTTATTATAAGTGAAATCTTCTGAGCCTTCCTTTTCTAGGGTATGATCAAAATCTCTGTGAGCATCTTCATCAGCTGAACTATGCTCTACAATCTCTATTTGCTCAGCAATGTCTTCTTTCAAGGAGTTGGTAAATTCAAGTAGATCGCTTAATGCCTCTCTATTCAAAGAGATAGAGTCCTTGTCTAGTTTTTTGCTAACCTGAACTACGTTAGGGGATAGATGCATAGTAGGAGAAGAGGGGCTCAAGACCTAACTGACCATGGGGACGTGAGATGGGCCTAATGTGAAATTCCTAAGAGGAGGGTTATGTTATTTAGTATCAAATGAATTAAATTCCATGATGTTGTATTTCATAGGTGCTAGAGCCAAGGGGTGAGGTAATGTGCCAGAAGCGGGCAAGTCCACCTTGGATTTATTGGCCAAGGGCAAGCCTTCTAAAGAAATATTCCTAGGAGGCAGGGTTGAGGCTCGGGATCTAGGAGAAGCTGGCAATTGTCAAGATGCATTTTGCCAATAATAGAGTTAGGGTTAACTTTGTTTGTCTGATAGCATTACTCTTATGGAAAATAAACAATTTTGAGGTGTCAATGATGCTATCATAAATTGAAGGAAAGATCTCCCACTTCCCTACTGATGAAATTAGATCAACATGGCTCAATTTAGGGTTAGTGGACTGAAGATAGATTAATATTTTTATATCTTTCTCATATTTGTTATCCTGAGAGTGTGTAAAGGTCAAGCATTTCCCTAACCCTTCCACTAATGATGTTATTAATTAAGGTGTATGAAATTCAGCTGGAAGAGGCCCAATGTTGACCCAATATATGAAACTCTCAAAGGAAAAGGTTTTAGGATTAGAATTGGGAATCCAGTCTATGCAGTAAAATATGCAACCGTTAAGCAATTTTTCTTTACTTCTGAGAAGATCCTTCTTAACCCTAGAATTAATGCATGAGATTAATATACATTGAGAGCCCAAATTGAAGGTACTTACTAGTTTGTGGAATTTGGTTTCCCACCAATCTTTGACTTCATCAAAGTTATGAAAGGGCACTCTCCATTTAGCAATAAAGTTGTTGTTTTGATGAAAGATGACATTCTTCTCCAGAGCAACTGAATCCCCCTTGATCATGTGATTTCGTCCTTTAGGGTCTGGAGGAGGAGGGAATGCTTTGACTTTCCATTGTGCGGAATGAGGAATGGATGATCTTTTATTATGAATTTTCCATGAGGAGGCTTTCGAGGTTTCATTTGCCTTGAGCCATCGATAGTTTAGCACCTTTCTGAATTCTCTAGCTTTCCCCATTGATTTGTTGAGATTCCTTGCTGGAGGAGGAAAGGAGGAGGGAAAACATGCATATTTGGTACCCTCAAGCAGTGGATAGGAGGACATAGTAGAGTAGGGCGTTGTTGTCGAGGATATCGATCTAGGGTTTGCTAGGTTATGGTGGGCAATCCTATTCCATCTGGATTTTCTGCTCTCCACCACTTGCCAAATTTCGTCATCTTCGCTTGAGGGCTGCTTGCATTTAGGGGGGAGAAGATAGTGAGTTGCATGATATGTGAGTTCAGAGCATTCGCTAAGAGCTAGAATCGCCTATGAACAAAATTCACAGAAACCAAAAATTTGCAGCCAGTAAAATTTTGATTGTTTAATAAATGAATATTAATAAATTAATTGATATTTTAATTAAATAATATTTATTATTTAATTAAATTCAATTTCCAATAGTTCAATAATTTTGTTAAATTATTTAATTACCTAATTCATTCTTAAATTATTAGCTAAATACCTTTAATTAAATAATCTTTATTATTTAATTAAATTTAATTTCCAATAGTTAAATAATTTTGTTAAATTATTTAATTAGCTAATTCATAGTTAAATAATTTTGTTAAATTATTTAATTAGCTAAATATTCAAAATTCCCCAAATTCTAATTTCATCTAATTTTAGTACATATGCATTTCAATTTCATAATTTCAAAAATCTAAATTCAACTTAAATGTAAATCACACTTGAATTTCAAATCAAATTCCTACAGCACATGCTAGAATCTCGACTGGTCAATCAATTCAGTTATCTCACTAGTTAACTCCTCAATCACCTTTTCTAACTCCAAATCAGATTTTTCTAACAATGCAATCAAATAAGTTAACTCATCAGTTAACTAATAAATCTATCTAATCAATCTATTTAGTCATCTCATCAATCAAATTATTTTATCTCTCAATCAATTCATCAACTATCAATACAATTTTTAGCTCACTTCAGTTCCACCTCTCAATCAATCTCCTCTCAAAATCTATAAATTGAGCATCATTCTCCTATTTTCAACAATCACGAACTTCGAATTCTGGTGTCATTCTTATGCAGGTTAGTAGTGAAATACTGAGAGCCATCATACCATGAGAAGAAGAAGAACAATGGAAGCGACTTGCATCTATGCAATAGGGAGTTCTGATTGAATAATTCTATAGCCTTCTTGTTTTGATTGCATGCTTTTATTGATATTATGAAATTCATTAATTAGATAGGATTCATGATTTTCCTATTGTTCTAATTAGCAATAATGAATTTTATAGTAATACATTTGGTTAACCCAACATGAATCAACAACACTAATTTTCGTGCATTTTATGTCTTTGGTAGATTTACAGTACAAAATTTTCCATCCACCACAATAGTAATTTGCATGCATTCTGACACTACTTCACATGCATAGTTATGATGTGTCACATGTGTTCCAAGTAAAAGTAGGGTAACATGTTAAAATCATTTTGATTTATCACTATGTCGCCTCTTTGTTTCAGACTGCGGTCAATTTTTTGTCTATCAATTAATTGCTAATAGGGATGAATATGCAATTTTCAATATCTTTAATGAAATGGTTTGCAAATTAAAATTTAATATTGCAAGATCTAGACAACAAGCCGAATAGAGAAAACAATGGAAATATTATTAGAGAGCTTTGCATGCAAAACACAAATTCATTGAATCAGAGTTGCAGATCACCTATTTTTAGTATCAAAGACGTGTCCAAGCCTATATACTGAAATACAAAATGATAGAGGGGATGGGATCAACAATCTAATAACAATTTATTTTTAAGCCTTTGTTTTGCAGAAATCTAGTTTTTTCAGTTTTTACATAGAAAAGTTTTTCGCATTCACTCAGTTGGTGTGTTGCATTCATTCAATCATTATTTTGCAAGCATTGAGACAGTGTTTCACATTCATTTAGTTTTTGTTTCACATAAGACTAGTAATCATTGATTTTATGGTGTCTCTATGCTTTATCTCTTATTTGGTTTTTTGGTGCTATTGATGGTTTTTCTGTAGCATGTGGCAAGAGTAACAGACATGTTTCGATCGTCCAAAGACAAATCAAACTACTAACTCTTTTTCTTGCGGGATGTGTTTGTTTTCCTTTTAGCATTTTCACATTTCAATTTGGTGCTATAAAATAGACATGCATAGTAACTCAAACTTGAATTTGGATTTAATAAATGGACACAAATCTATCTTCTAATTAGATTAGCTTCTTATTAAGAGGATCTGGTTAATAATGAGAGTGGGGGTGAATCGGTATTAACAACATACTGAAATATTAAACCAAAATGATCAATACTTCACCAAAATAGATCATAACTAGTACCGATATCCACTAAAATCAATCTACTAATCAGATTTACCAAACTACTCATTTAAGTGTTCCATATCATGCATGCAATAGAAAGACATCAACTTAACACAAAAGAAAATCAATCACGATATGAACACTAGGATTTTCACGCGGAAACCCAAATGGGAACAACCACGGTGGGAATTGGTAACCACAAGACAATGCACTCTTTCTTAATGCGCCCTGTTAGGAGCCTAGCCTAGTTAGGAGCTTACAATGATGCCTGGTTAGGAGCAAACCCTGTAAGGAGTCACCCAGTCAAAGGATTTACATTATGAGCTCTGCTAGGAGCTTTGCCCTATTAGAAGCAACCTCGCAGGAGGATTTAAATTCAAGTTGTTGAGCTACCTGGTTAAGGGATTTACATGAACAAGGCATGTTAGGACCTACCCGGTTAAGGGATTTTGATCCTGTTGCTACTATTAGGGAGCAACATATGAACGATCTGCAAATAGTACTTCCTTCTTTCTTGTTCAGATCCACTTCAGCTCCAATATGTTTCACTCTTGCAAAAACACACCTATGGTTTGGCTACACACTCTATTCTTAGATTACCGACACAATAAACTTCATCAAAACTGACCTAAATACATTTTACATCTTTGTCTGTTACAAAACCATAGATACGTCAATATTCAAATGCATTTACATCATATATCATCAAAGATCATTACAAATTGTAGTCACATAAATCTGTCCATTTTAATTAAATGAATATTTCGTATTTATTTGATTAAAAATCCACTAGCCATCAGTTAATTAAATTAATATTTAATTAATTCATCCCCAAACATTCTTCTATTAATTAAATAAATTATTCAAATTATTTTAATTAATTCATTAAATCAAATTTCAATCAATTAAATAAATAAAATCAATTTATTTAATTAAATCCCCCTATTCCTCTTTTAAATAGATTAAATAAAACATTTATTTAAATCATTATCCCCACCCCACTTGCATTTTCCTACAAATGCAACTTGCACACATTTATTGAAATAAATGAATTTTTATTTTAATAAAATCCTATTTTCCCTCACCCACCAAATCCACTTGCAAAATCTAATCCCCTTCTAGATTCTTCTAAACCCTTCCTAATTAGCCTAATCCATCCTCTAAACTTTGTCACATCCCTAAGCAAAGGGAAGTCACTTCTCAAAACCTCAAAGTCTTTGATAACCATTAAAGGCTTCAAGTCTTCAACCACTAAATGTCTCAAAGTCTTGGATAACCTTTGAAAGCTTCCAACCTTCAACCACTTAATCCACAAAGTCTTCAAAAACCATTAATGGTTAACCCAAACCCTCCTCCATGGTTAAAACATTTGTTTTGACTCAACCTCTACCCAACCCAAGGGTCTCATCAGGCCTTTAATGCTTTGACCATGATTATCTCTTAATCATTTGCACAAAGGTTTATCCTTGGATTAACTCTTAATCCAATGGGTAATCTTAATTTAGACTTGACCCTTAGCCTTTAGATAACCATGAGGTCTTCTCAGGCCTTTAATGCCTCCAACCTCTTTTCTCAACCCAACCCTATGTTGACACTTGTCACCATTTCATTGGTACAAATTGTGCACATGGATCCCCAACTTTCAAGCTTGACCCTTGATTAAACCTTTCAATCCTGGCCATCCATTGCTCCATTTTTCCTATAAATAGAGCCCATTCCTTCATAATCCAGATCCTGAAAACTTGTATGCATCTAAGCTATAGACATTTTAGAGAGCACTTTAGCATAAGCAATCTAACATCTTATCATTTTTGGTTAAAATATATCATTTTAGCATCAATAGCATAGTATTTAGCTTTTCATTTCATATTTGAAGCTTAATATTAAATCTCAATCCTCCATAAGCATCCATAGTGCAAAAAGCTGCTGAGAGCTACACTATTTTGGAACTTGGAGAGGAGAGGAACAAGGGAGAAGAAGCTAAGGCCATGCTAAGAGGCAATTGGAGATGTCTCATGATCTTTGTTTTACTTATTAGATATATTAGCATGTCTCTTTGTGTCTCTTTTGGAATGCCTTCATATGTTTAGTTTTAGATTGACTAACACTAATGTTTTGTATGTTTTTGTGTTATTTGATCGTAGACTAACCTTGTGCCATTTAGGAGGGCATCACAAATCATCATACGAATTGATACAACAAATATCAAGACAATTTCAACCATTGAATAATCATAACATGACACCGTACATCGATCTGATAAGTAGTTAAACCCTTAAAACATTCTTCTATGCTCTTCATTGTTTCCTAATAAATTCCATCCTTAATCACGCCAAAACAATAGTTTAATTTCTCACATGAGTTGTGACACGTCACCATCAAGTTATGAACATAATGAAATTCACCGCCAAACCATAAAGCATCATCGGTTAAGAGATCTTGTTACCGGTTCTAAAACCCTACTGAAAATACAACACTAAATCACAAACATGACTTCCGATTATCAAAACATGTTGTGGTTCTATTCATAGACTCATTACAAAGATATTAAGACACATTTCAAACCGCAACACCTAATTCCTCATCAATCTTCATAACCAATTGCTTAAGTATAACATTGTTTCATGTTTACTGGTTAAAGTCCTATTTACCATGTTTTCTGTCAGTTGCACAGTTCATCTCACCAACTTAATCCATTACTAGTTAGGTTACACTAGTAAACCTAGATGGGAAAGTAATCTAGAATAAACAATTGCCATAGTTGGCATCAATGAAAACACAAATAACTGATCACCAAGTCATCGACCAATATCTCAATCTACATCGGTCATATATCATCATGCCATCATTCTCCTTATCATATCAATTATATCATCACCAACATCATCATCAATTATGCCAATCATGCCAACATTCTCCCCCATTTGCATTGATGGCAACACTAAAAGAAAACTCATCATGCTTCACTTTCTCTTCTCCTCCTTTGTATGATCTTATGTTGGTTATATTACTTCTCCCCCTCTGAGAGCAATGTGAAAGGTGCAAATGTGTCTTATAACATCATCGTTGTTGTTGTTGTATCCATCATCTCTGCTAACCTCATCTTAGTTGTCCCCCTAAGGAGTAGCCCACGTTCCATCAATCCATAGTGAAAAATATTCAATAAGTCTACTGGATTTATGTATCACCTGCATCTTAGTTGATCTTGTGTAGGGGTCTAACCCCTAATTTACCTTTGAGATATTCAAAGGTCGCCTTAGGAAAAGTTTTAGTGAATATATCAGCTAATTGCTCTTTGCTAGACACATGTTCCATTCTCCCTTGCTTCTTATGTACTCTCTCCCTCAAAAAAGTGATATTTCAACTCAATATGTTTAGTCCTTCCATGTAATGCTATATTTTTAGAAATATTTATAGCACTAGTGTTGTCACAATAAATAATCACCGGTTCAGCCAAATTCATCTTAAAACCTTCCAAAACATGTCACATGCAAATAGTTTGTGTACAACTCATAGATGCAGCCACATATCATGCTTCTGCAGTTGATCGTGATACACAAGTTTTCTTTTTCTTGGTCCAAGATACCAGTCTACCTCTAGGAAAAAAAGCTCCACTGGTTGTTCTTTTTTGGTCGTCAATATTTCCAGCCCAAACTGCATCTGTGAAAACTTTTAAAGAAAAGTTACCTCTATAAGGAAACCATAAACCATAATCAATTGTTCCTTTTAGATACATGAATATCCTTTTTACTACTACCATGTGTGTCTCCTTGGGACTCTTTTGAAATCTAGCAACTAAACCAACAACATGTGCAATATCCGGTCTACTCTGAACAACATAATACAATTTTCCAATCATAGACGTGAATTCTTTCTCATCTACAAAGGGTGAATCATGCTCTTTTGATAATTTTCAACCTATCACCATTGGAGTATCAACCAGTTTGTAGTCTTCCATCCCAAAAGTCTTCAAAACTTCTTTCACATACTTAGTTTGACAGATAAAAATTATGCCTTCTAGCTGTTGGACTTGTAACCCAATAAAAAACTTTATCTCACCAATCAGAGACAAATCCCTACACAAATCATCATCTAATCCATACAAAAATCAATCAGAGACAAAAACCTTTTCTTCATTTAATCAGCAAAATCCATACACAAATCATCATCTCCACCAAATATTATGTCATCAACAAAAACTTCTACAATTAACATTTTGTCTCCTTCAGTCTTTAAATAGATATTATTGTCCTCATTGGTTCACTAGAATCCTATCTTAATCACATGTGCATGCAGTCTCTCATACCATGCTCTCAGTACTTGTTTCAATCCATATAATGCCTTGTGTAACCCGCATACCATATGTTTATCCTCTGTCAAAGCGAACCCATCTAGTTGTTCTATATACACTTCTTCTTCAAGAATACCGTTCAGGAAAGTTGATTTAACGTCCATTTAATAGAACTTAAAACCTTTAAAAGATGCAAAGGCAAGTAACATCTAACACCTTCAAGTCTTGCCACCAGTGAAAAGGTTTCATCATAGTCTTCACCTTCTTGTGCATACCCTTTGCATACAATTCTTTCCTTATTTCTCACAACCACACCATCTTCATTTAACTTGTTTAAAAAGACCCACTTTGTACCAATCACATTTTTATCTTTCGGTCTAGGAATGAGAGACCATGTGCTTTTTTTCTCAATCTGATCTAGTTCTTCATTGATTGCATTAATCCAGTCATCATCTTTCAATGCTTCTCTAACTGTCTTTGGTTCAACAGTTGAAATCAGACAGGGATTTTCTTTGATTTTTCTTCTAGTTAGCACGCCAGCATTCCTGTCACTTATAATTTGGTCTTCTGAATTATTTATCCTTACATATCTTGGGATTACTGATTCTGATGCAGTGACTTCTTCTTCATGTTCATCATCTTCCTCATCATCTACCGGTTGAGCACCTATTTCTGCATTGTTTTGTTCATCATTTTTTCTGCACTTCCGGTTCAATAAACACTAGTTTTTCTTCATCATCTGCAGGCTCAGATCTACTGATCTCATCAGGTTTGTCAAAGAATTCATCAACCTTAACATTTACACTCTCAACTATCTTCTTTGTCCTTCTATTGTAACACTTTAAAGCTTTGCTCTTGGTGGAATAACCAAGCAATGTTCCTCTTCATCACTCTTTGCATCAAATTTACTAGTAAAATCATCTCTTTTAATAAAACATCTGCTCCCAAAAACTTTAAAGTAACTGACATTAGGATTTTTTCCATACTAAAGCTCATAAGGTGTTTTATCATTACCTTTCTTCACAAGAACCCGGTTCAAAATGTAAACAATAGTGCTAATTGCTTCTCTCCAAAACATCTTCGGTACATCTCCTTGTATGAGCATAGTCGTAGTTGCTTCCACAATTGTCCTATTTCTTCTCTCAGCAATTCCATTTTGTTATGGAGTCCTAGGTGCATAAATTTGCCTCTTTATTCCCTGCTCAGCATAATACTTCACAAACTCATCAGAAGTAAATTCACCACCCCGATCATATCTAAGACATTTCAGGCTCTTCTTGGTTTCCTTTTCTACTAAGGCTTTAAAGACCTTAAATTTACTGAAAGCTTCAGACTTTTCTTTTAGAAAAGTGACCCACATCATCCTTGAAAAATTATCAATAAAACTCATAAAATACTTATCACCATAAAAGCTCCTAGTCCTCATAGGACCACATAAGTCAGTATGCACTTAATCAAGAATATTCTCAAAAGAAAAGGATTTACTCTTAAAAGATGTAGAAGTCATCTTACCGATTTGACATTCTTTACACAACACGTTGTCTGGTTTCACAAATGGTGGCATACCTCTCACCATACTAGATTTGATGACCCTTATCAAGTTATCAAAGTTCACATGACAAAACCTTTTGTGTCATAGCCAACTATCCTCAATTCTAGCTACCAAACAACTATTCACATTAGCATTCAGATGAAATAGATTACCTCTAGTTTGTTTTCTAGTAGAAATCAAATCTCCTTTGCATCCCATGATCCTTCACACTCCACTCTTAAATTCAAGGTGATATCCTTTGTCATTTAATTGTCCAACACTCAATAAGTTATCTTTTAAGCCTTCTATCCAATAAACATCATTTGCATTACTTTTACCATTGAGAGAGATAGATCCTTTACCTTTAATCATACAGGGTGAGTTATTACCAAATCTTACCACACCCCACACCGCCATCAAATTCTTCAAGAGATATAAATTTTCTTTTATCACTAGTCATGTGGTGTGAACAACCACTATCAGTTATCCATTCGTCACTAGAGTCAAACTAAGATACCAAAGCCTTTTCATCAGACAAATCTTCTTTTACAGCAACAAAGACAATCTCCTCATTGTCATCATCTTGAGATTCCTCATCAGTCACTCCTTCATAAATTGCAACATAGCATTGTTTCTTCCCTTTTCCTTTATATTTCCTAAACTTCTCCTTTCTATCACTGTTAGCATAGTTTGCAAGTATATGCCTAATCTTATTGCAAGAGAAACACTTAAGAGGTAGTTTACCTTTATTTTACTATTGCCTCTCAGAAGTTTCTTAGCCAGAAGAGCTTCAAACTCCATCAAGTTGTCTTCATCATTCACATCTTCCCTGCTGCCACCATGACTTGATTTGCATCATAACTATGATAGACATATTTTCCTTTTCTCACAGATGTATTGGTTAAATATGCCTTACAAGTCAATTCAGATGACTTAGAAACACTATTATCAAACCTATTCAATTCAAATGCAATTAGTTTACGAATAAGTGAATCAACAGTGACCTTATCACTACTCATTAACCTTAACTCTTGAATAGTAGAAAATCTGATTGCATGGGAAGGTAAAAGAGTTCTAAGCATCTTACTTACAACAGTGTCATCTTCAATCTTTCCTCCAACACTTTTAATACTACCAAAAAACTCTTTGATCCTTTGTCCATACTGAGCTATATTTTCACCTTCTCCCATTCTCATATCATCAAACTTACCTCTGAGACTCTCTTCCTTATCTTTTTCAACATGTTTATCACCACCATAGATTAGTTCTAATTTCTCCAAAACTTCAAATGCAGTTTCTAATCCGTATACATCTATGCATTCAGTATCAGACAGTGCACTTACAATGGCTTCCAGTGCTTGATTGTTTTTCTGCTGCTCCTTAAATTGATATGGAGTTAGAGGGCTAGTAGGGGGTATATATTTAGTAGTAACATGTTTCAAAAACTGAGAACCCATACCTTTGATATAAATATTCATTCTTTTTTTTCATATTGTGTAGTTATCCTTAGTAAATTTCAGACCCTCCTTCATCATTTTCTTCCAGATCTTTTCCTCAAGCTGTTAAGCTTCCTATACACAGAGGACCTAATGCTCTGATACCAATTGTTATTTAGAGGATCTGGTTAATACTGAGAGTGGGGGTGAGTCGGTATTAACAATAAACTAAAATCTTAAACCAAATTGATCAATACTTCACCAAAATAGAACATAACGAGTACCAATATCCACTGAAATCAATCTACTAATCAGATTTACCAAACTAATCATTTAAGTGTTCCATACCATGCATGCAATAGAAAGATATCAACTTAACACAAACATAAATCAATCACCATATGAACACCAGGATTTTCACATGAAAACCCAAATGAGAAAAACTACGATGGAAATAGGTACCCACAAAATAATGCACTCTTTCCAAATGCACCCTATTAGGAGCCTAGCTCGGTTAGGAGAAGACCCTGTTAGGAGTCACCAAGTCAAAGGATTTACAATATGAGCTCTATTAGGATATTTTCCCTATTAGAAGAAATCTCACAGGAGGATTTAAACTCAATTTATTGAGCTACCCAGTTAAGGGATTTACATGAACAAGGCATGTTAGGACCTGCCTAGTTAAGGGATTTTGAACCTGCTACAACTTTTAGGCAGCAATAGATGAACGATCTGCAAATAGAAATTCCTTCTTGCTTGTTCAAATCCACTTCAGCTCCAATCTGCTTCACTCTTGCAGAGACACACCTCTGTTTCAGCTACACACTCTTTTCTCAGATTACCAACACAATAAACCTCATCAAAACTAACCTCAATACACATTACATCTTAATCGGTTACAAAACCCTAGATACATCAAGATCCAAATGAATTTGCATCATAGATCATCACAGATCATTACAAATCATCATACATATTATTACAATAAATATCAATACAATTTCAACCATTGAATAATCATGACACGACACCACACATCAATCTAATAAGTAGTCAAACCCTTAAAACATTCTTCTATGCTCTTCATTGTTTCCTAATAAATTCCATCCTTAATCATGCCAAAAGAATATTTTAATTTCACACATGAGTTGTGACACGTCACCATCAAGTTATGAACATAATGAAATTCACCGCCAAACCATAAAGCATCATCAGTCAAGAGATCTTGTTACCAGTTCTAAGACCCTGCTAAAACCCTATTGTAAATAGAATAGTAAATCACAAACATGACTTCTGGTTATCAAAACATGATGGGGTTCTGGTCATAGACTCATTACAATGATATAAACATAGGTTTCAAACTCCAACACCTAGTTCCTTATCAATCTTCATAACCAATTGCTTAAGTATAACATTGTTTCATGTTTACTAGTTAAAGTCCTATTTGCCAGGTTTTCTATTAGCTACACAGTTCATCTCACCAACTTAATCCATTACCGGTTAGGTTACACCAGTAAACCTAGATGAAAAAGTAATAAAAAATAAACAATTACCATAGTTTCCATCAATGACAACACAAATAACTAATCACCAAGTCACCAACCAATATCTCAATCTATACCAGTTATACATCACCATGCTATCATTCTCCTTATCATATCAACTATATCATCACCAACGGTCCTTCAATATATCATCACCAATAGTCCTTCAATATATCATCACCAACATCCTCATCAGTTATGCCAATCATGTCAACATAGCTCACAATTTTCTCTCTTTAAAGGAAATGAACTTTTAATTTTTAGTCGCTTGAGCACTTGCTCAATCTGTAGGGTGGACCCATTATTGCATTGAGTACCTTTCCATCCTCCTTTGGGGTCTTGGGAGATAGGGAAAGGTGATAACAACACTCACATTTTATTTTGTAGTAAATGGATATCTTTTATTGGGGATTTCATCACCTCACAAGGATATTTTGAATTTAGATATGTTGGGGATTTCATATCTCCCAATCTCGAGCAGGTTTTTGAGCCACTATATAAATATATTGATTAGGTGGCTAAAGTGTTGAGTGAATTCAATTTATGTGGAGGCCTTCTCTGCATCAATAAGCTCAATTAAAGCCTTAAGTGGCTTTATTCAAGAATCCATCGTTGGACTAGGATCCCTCGGAACATTACTATGAGCCAATTATTTTTAGTTACCAAAAATCCTTACATCTAATGGTTCAGGGTGTGTGGATCAATACTCTATAGATACCTCTCAAGTACCATTCAAGATGAGATAGGATTACCCTAGTTATAAGATCTCTAGATCTTCGAGGATAAGAGAATATGGTATGCCCAAGAAGTGAGTGTCATGGTGGGGGAGTTGGTGCTACCAGAATCTCTATCTATCCATCTTGCTTGTGGTATTTTACTCTAGAGGCTACATTAAATGGTTTCTACTTCAAAACTAAGATTTCAATTGTTTTCACTCTATCTTTAAATCATTTCATGTTTCCAACTAGTAATAGTCAGTCAAATCTTGGGTTAATCTAGGCCCTTTCCCATGTAACTCGGATTGTTAGGGTTTGTCAAAAACAAATTCATTTGGCCATATTGTCTTTGCAATCTATATTCTATGTTCTAAAAAACTCTTGAAATAAAAATTTGGATGCTTAAAAAATATCATATAAACAAAAAACTTGGTCAACAACAAACTAAAAATAAGGTCCTCACAATCAAAATAGAAAAATCTTATCCATGTCTTTGCGATCATAGGTCTATCCAAAATCCACAAGTCTCAAAAATTTTCATAGTCCTCATATTTCACTCACAATATCTTATAATTAGGTAATAAAAGTCCTTGCATTCTCCTAGGTTCAAGTCCAAACATCTTCTCAAAAACTTGTGATCTCAAAAGAACCTCATATCAACAATCAATCAAACTAGGTACCCTTACTCATCAATCTAGTATAAAGTATCATCTATCAACATTTTAATCTCTAGGGTCATCATCAAACCTTAATACTTTTAGAGAAGTTTCAACCATTTGGTTCTTTGACTTAGCATTCCATTAGTTGCATATTTATCTTAGGAATCATCCCTCATTTAGAAAGAGTCTTAGAGCATGCATTAATTTGGTCCTACCAGGTGATGGTTTCCTTTCATTCTTGCAGCCTAATTTAGGACCAAACGATGATCAAGAGGAATTTAGTAATGGTCTTAATTACCTTGTTTGGAAGCTAAAATGGAATGTGCCTTAGTATATAGAAGTCACATTTGTTGGCAACTAACAATCATTTGACTGGTTTCAATATGTTGTCATTGATGACAACATGTTCCGGCTTTCATATTTTGGTTTCGTTTTTTATCGAAAGACAATTCACCGGCACCGACAGGTATCTTCACCAGTAGGAGGAATTCCTTAGGTACCAGCATTGCAAGCCGACATGACTTCATCAGGTTATTGGTATAGGAGGCCAACATCATTTTGGGAGATCTGATAATTGACAATTGATTTTGATATTTATGTATATATAATTGAGCCGACGTGTATATTCATTTTTTAAGGCTTGAAGTATTGTAAGGGTATATAAGTTAGTTGATTAGATCATTTTGAAATGTAAGATAGTAGAATATGAGATGTAAGGATATGTGAGATATGTGAGAGAGATCATGTATGTGAGGATATTTATGTAAGAGGTTATTCAGGTAAGGGTTTAGGGTTTCAGATTGAAATAGACAAAGCTTAACTAGAACTATATTTAGGCATAGAAGATACTATCATTGTAGTTCACTCATTTCTCCAGATTGTAGTCTAGATTTGTATGTAGTCAGTGAGACTACTTTTGTGGTTGAGCAGTGTGCTCTAGGCTATAAGCCTTCCTACAAGTGCAGGCCCCCATATTTTGTAATATATTTTCATATGGCCAGTGGATTTATATTGTGGGTCACAAATCCCACCATGGTTTTTCCTCTTTGAGGTTTTCCACATATAATTCTCTATGTTATGGTATTCATTTTTGTGATTGGATTATTGATTGCTTTACTTCTTTCAATTCTATATGTATCGGCCTAATGGTTTGTGAATGCATGTTTTAATAAGGTTAAAATTGATCATTTTGGTAGAATACTGATTCACCCCCCCTCCCCCCCTCTTAGTGTTCTTGGATTCCAACAATTGGTATTAGAGCCTTGTGCCTCGGAGTAAGTTTAATAGCTTGAGGAAGATCTTGAATCTGGAATCCATGGATATGAGTTTGGAGAAGCAGCTTGAGGTAGAACTTGAAGATTATGATGCTGAAAGGATGAAGAACTTGAAGTTACAAGATGAATTGAATTTTGCTCAGGAATTCATTCTTATCCTATAGGAGAGGTTGTCATCTGTTCAAGCTAGGAGGAAGGAACTTTTTCAAAATCAGGATAATGAAGAGAAAGATACCCTTAATGAATGATGTCAGAAGCTGAGTCATGAGAACATGGTCATGAGGATTGAAATGCAAACCTTAACTATGAGAATGTCAAAGGAGATTGAAGACCAAAAGAAGAAGGAAGAAAATCTTGCTATATCTCTAAAAGAGAAATTTGAAGAATGCACCTGGTTGGTTCATGAAAATGATATGTTGAGAACTGATTTAGTGCAATCCGAGAGTAATGAATAATAAATTGAGAGAAAAATGATAATTTTGAGTGATGATCTGACTGTTGCAAGTGAGTACAAACAAAAATTCAAGGTTAGTTCAACACAACTTGATGAATTATTGAAAAGTCAAAGATAGAATGGAGATTCTAGTGGACTTGGATTTGAAGAAGAACATAGCTCTAGTACTGCAAATGAAGATCAAAATCAGAAGGCACCGATAAGGCATCTTAATGCTTACAAATTTAATGGTAGATGCTTTGTTTGTAATAAATTTGGTCACATGGCTAGGCAATGTATAAATAGAGCAAATCAAAACTATAATTCTGCTCCCGATCAATGTTCTAAATGTAATAAGTATGGTCATAAGACATAAGATTGCAGAATGAATGTTAAATATTATGCATGTGAAAAATTTGGGCATATGGCTAATTAGTGCAGGTCAAGCAATTCAAAAGAACAATGTTGTTATGCATACAATGAGGTTGGTCACATAGCTAATTTTGGTAGAAGCAAAAATCTACCGGTTAGAAATAATGGATCAAATGATAAAGGGAAAGAGAAGGTTAATGAAATCCAACAAGATCATATTAAGAAATAGGTTAGGAAGTTTGAAGATCAATCAACAGATGGGAATGCACCAGTTACTCAACCGATAGAGGAGGTTGCTCCTACACCGGTAGGTATCTCATCCAGTAACTGAGGCAGATGCCTTAGGGGTAGGCAGAATTCATGATAATACTACTTATGCCCTGAGAAGAGGTTCTGGAAGATATTCTAGACATTGGAAATGCTTATCCGACATGGAGATGTTTGACCGAGATCCAGTATCTTTTACCAAAAGTCATTCATATCAATGATGGATTAGGGTTTCTTGGAGGTTAAAAGGTTGAATCCATTTTATTTCTAATCACTTTGCATTCAAAATGATTCAAAGTGAGCCTAAGGTAATTCAGTGCGATCGATATCTTCTTGAGCGATTTCACTAGCAATCGAAAGAGTTCTCTAGGGTTTTACTGGCAACTATTTCCCAAGTATTTATCTTTCATCATGGAAGTGGGATCATCCTCTGCACCTACTTTTATTGCAAATCCTACTATTGTTGAGGTAAAGGACCATCTTAGGCTGATTTTCAAATGATGTCCGCATATAGCCACCTTGGATGATTCGATTGACACTTTTTCTAGTGTCCCAAAAGGAGTTGTATATGTTGAAGATGTCAGAGCTTACATTCACTGCCACATTGAGGATTTAGGAACTAGTGATATTAAGAGCATGTATATGAGCAAATTAGCACATTGAGGATCTAGGGTTTATCGGCATTTTGGATATTCCCAAATTTGGGAATGAGATTGTCAGATATGTTTTGAGTAGAGTGCATGGATAATTCATCTAGTTGGATAGACCTTACAAGATCTTGAAGGAGGCCATTAGGGAAATCACCGGTTTGCCACAGATTGGGCAACATCTAGAGAAGAAGGTTTCTAATGATTAGGTCAATAAAATCATCAGTGCAACATCGGATAAGAGATCAATGAGGGTTAGCACTATCATTGACAGAGACATCAGATTCGAAAGAATGGTTATTGCATACAAGGTAACTCAATCAAACCATTTGAATTCTGTTTCTAACTCCTACATTTATGTAGTACATAAGATGATGAGGGAAAATGAGAAGTTAGATCTTTTTTTTTTTTTTAGGCAAAAGTGGCAAGCCACTATATTATTTATTAATTTGATTCAATGAGGTCAACTAGGAAAGAATCAGTGAAGAAAACCCAGCATCGTCCCTAATATTTACATATATTTAGATATTCTGAACAAGTGATTACAAAGGATTATCACCCATCGTTATACCAAAACCTGAAGATAAACAACACTAATCTTTGGCAATCTCTAGATACAATAGCTTTGGCATCAAGTACCTAGACATAGAACTTCAACATACAAGACTAATCACCAGTTGAAGACTGCTTATCCAGAAAGGTACAATTAGTAACACAATTGAATCCCAGAGATTCTGATCAATTGGCTGCAAATTTACTGTCGCTATAGTCGGCTGCATGGAATTTGATATATTAGGATCCCTTTGCAATTCAATCATAGCCAGGCCCATTGAGTTTATTCTTTCCACCAAGAAGCTCTACACCAATGATGTGCCGAATAGCTCTTCGGACTGTGTTTATAGTAAAAATTATCCTGCTGATTTGAGATTATCCTGCTGATTTGAGATTTGATGAAGATATAGAGCAATGTTCCATTATTGAAAATGCTGCACATTCAAACCTGTGGCTCTCCAAGCAAATGGTGAATATTTTTGCCCAGTTGAAAGATTGATAATTTTTGGGGAAATTAAAAACCCCATCCTCGGAAAAATTGCTTCTGCCGTATAATTTGACAATTAACTAACCAAATGTGAAATTGGAAATAAAGAATCATGTTTCATATTGAATAATAGTGGCTTCCTCTATGACAAGCCATTCTGTTTCCCCATCGCCAACTCCTCTGGTTCCTGAACAACTCTTGATCTTTATTTGCCAATAGCGGTTGAGCACCAAAGCAATATCTGATGCATTGCTCTGGGTACCAGTCAAGCCTCTTCTTGAATTTAAGATAGGTTCTATCGACATTCAAGGCCCTGGCATGCTCATGTTCTTCCCCTTCCTAGGTTTCACCATTTGCATCTTCAGAGACATAATTATGTGCTGCTTGATAATCCAGAAATGTATGCAAAGCGGACAAATATTTTTACTCAGTGCAGCTGTCATTCCAATAGGAGAGGCAAATTGACCCTATGGTTCCAAATCAACATCAACATGTCTATATTTACTGCTAAAACCGTGCTCTGTCTCAAGACTAGTGCCAACCTTGAGTTGCGGGTTGATCAGAGACCCATGGAGTGAAGATGGAAAGGCGGCCTGAGGTAGCATAGTTGTTTTGAAGCCATGAGAGTCAACAATCTTTTGAATGTCCCTGTCCACGGTTGAGAAATCCTGCTGGACTCGAACATGGGTGAGAACCTGTCTGCTCACATTCATGATAATTGGAGGGGAGCCGTGAGTTAGCTGCTGATAGGAATGATTAGGCGGTGTTCCTACAACAATTTGTGGATTTGGCTCATACTGACAATAATTGGATAGAACATCCATTGTGTGAGTAGTCTGATGGCCAGTGTCAGTGTCTTCACTCATAAACTCCTTGCGAGCTTGTCTAACGGGATGTTCTATAATCTTGTGTGCAGCATGATGAAAAATGCGACCATGCTCGCAGTCCTCTGCATTCTCCTGATGCCAAGGGTCAAGACTATCATTGAATTGGATATAGACTTTTGTGCATTGACCAGTTGTACCAATATTTCCAGTGCAGGAATCTTTGGAGGTAACGTGCCTGTGAATGTGACCATGTGTCTTAGCAGGGAGTGTGCCTTGATCACTATGCTTTCCAATGTCTCTGTACTCAAATAGAGATTTATCTTCTCTATTCTGATTTGGATTTGAGGAAGATATAAAAATATGGGAGCACAGGCAAGCCAGTATCCAGAATACCAGCTTCATTATGACTTATTTCTCCATCTAAAAGATGATTTCCCTCATCTTGACTCTTAGATGGATGAGAAGCCATGTAACCAGCTTCCAACAAAGCCCTACCAAGCTCCCGCATATCAAGAGATCCAGCACTATCTTCACCATTTGTCGAATGTCTCCATGTGTCATCCTCCCACCATTCATCCATACTGGAGTTAAGCTCCTGCTCTTGCTCACCAAGCTTGTTTGGTGATTCTGTCCCTGTCAGGCAGTCATCACTTGAAGATGACGATCCTAACAAGGACCCTCTAAACATGCCACCAGTTTGAGATGGTTCCACAAGAATTCATTTCTGAACTCTTATTGTACGCCAACTCAATGGGCTGATCCCACAATTTGGGAGAGGACATCCAAAAATATAGAGTGTATGCTCTTCAATATGTAGTTTATCAGTCTCAAAAGAGGCATAGATCTATGCAACAAGCCCAAGGTCTCGACCACATACACCACACTTCATCAATTCAAGATTGATTTCGTCTGTTGGAACTAGCCAGTCTGGCAAGCCACCAATTTTTGTGGTAAAGTGATCAGAAGCTTCACAATTCTCCTATGCCCATGGCCCAGGCATACCCAAGATGGTAATTTCCTGCTAAACTCGACACTTTAAACATTACTGCTAGTAGAGGCTTCCATGTCATCATGAATAAGATTTTTTAAACCCTTATGTTGCTCAATAAAAGGTAGAGAATGAAAATTAGAAACATAAACCCCATCACAACCCAAGTTTGATAAAAAATTTGCAACTTTATTCCCTTCTCGATAAATATGCGAGATGCAAACATCCGAACACTCATCAAGGAGTCTCCAAATTTGGTTAAGAACATATTTTAGTTTCCAAGAAATGATGCGCCTATGTATACAAGCATCAATAATAACTGATGAATCCCCTTCTATATGTAGCCTATTGAAATAGCCTTGTTTAGCTAATAAAAGCCCAGCCAACATGGCGTGAGCCTCAACAATGTTATTTGTGTCAATAGGCAAGGGAGATACTGTGATTGCTACAACCTCTCCAAGAGAATTTCTAATACATGCTCCAAAACCCAATGGCCCTGGGTTTCCTCTAGAGGCTCCATCAAAATTCAATTTCCAAAAACCATCTGTTGGAGGATGCCAAGTGTTCTTCCGGGGTAAGATATGAGCTGGAGGATGACTAATTTTCCACCCATTGGGAATAAATAATTGTTTCCATTCTTGGACAACTTGGGAATCCCAATGAGTCACAATCGGATTGAATTTAGTCATTTTTAAGCTGGAATTAGTCACTTCCGAAATAGATCTTTCAATACCAATCAAAACAATTTCTAGTGGAAGGGATTCCTTTCTGAAAATACGCTTATTTCGTTCCCACCAGATAGCCCAAACTACCGAGGCTGGGATACATTTCCAGAGGTTTGCAAACAATGATTTTTGATAAAGAACTGGCCATGCTTGAAATAGATCCCAAAGGTTGTTTGGCAATGGGGTACAATACTTAAGTTTATTCAAAATAAAGCACCAGCATTGATAAGCAAATGAACATGTAACAAACAAATGGTCCACAGTTTCATCATGTTCCTCACAAAGAACACATTTAAACGGAGTGGCAATATGTAGTCTACTCAATCTATCACTAGTTAAAATGCTGTGTTTAAGTGCCAGCCATGAGAAACAACCTACTTTAGGAAGAACTACCGGATTCCAACAAAATGAAAAAGCTCTGGAATTAGGTTTGTTCAAAACATTCTGTTGTAAAATTTTATACCCCTCTTTCACTGAATAATTACCATCCTTAGCTGGAACCCAAAAAATCTGATCTTGCGCTTCAGAAAAGTAGACTTGTCTTGAGCTCAAAATATTTTGAAATTGATTAATGTCTTGGGGTGAAAGAGGTAAAGAATTTGGATCCTTCCAATCTATTTTCTTTGAGAATTCACAAACATATTCCACATATTGATTCAACTGGGTCCCCCAATGGATTTCAGCAACTTGAATAATGTTCAAAGAGATCCCACTCTTAGCCAGGGGAATTTGACCATTCCAGGAATCATTCCAAAAGTTAATACTTAGTCCATTATTGACTTCCCAGGAAATATAATCAACTATGATTTTGCGTGAAGCTATCATGAAGTCCCAAATGACCGATCCTTTTGGAGGATTAGAAATAGTGAAGATTCTAGAGGGATCATTGTTATCTAGATATTTTTGCTGCATAATCTTGCACCATGTGGATTGTGACTTACAAAACATGTGCCAAATCAATTTCCCACCAAATGCTTCATTTCTATTGGATAGATCATGTATTCCTGCCCCTCCAGCATTAGGAGTATGTGACATATCTTGCAAAGAAATGAGTGAAATCTTACGAGATTCATCCATATTACCCGACCAAAGGAAACCCTTGATCAATTTATGAATTGTAACTAATACTTTGGATGGGATCTTAAGAACAGCAATAAAATAATTAGGGATTGCAGCTAAGACTGATTTGATCAACAAAATTCTTCCCGCCAGTGACAACCATCTAACTTTCCAAGCTGCAATTTGACTTTGAATACGCTGAATTACCGAAGACCAATATGAAGATTTATTTGAACCCATGAAGAAGGGAATGCCCAAATAGACTGAGGGTAGGAAATCTTCTGAAAAACCCAAGATCTGTATAATTTTATCGGAAACCATTTTCTCAGTGTTGAAAAAATAGATCTTGGATTTCTGAGCATTGATAATTTGACCAGACACTGCTGAGTAAAGATCAAGGATATAAAGAATATGGCAAGCTTTCTGAACATTTGACAAACCAAATAGGAGAGTATCATCTGCAAAAAGAGAATGTGTGATAGATCTTTGTGGATGAATGTTAGATGAATTGTTAATTAACCTAGGGAAGATCAAAGGAGAGAAGAAGGGAACATTCCAGTATGGAAATCTTATTCTTTGTTTGATGTTTTTTTTCATTAATGAAACTCCCAGTTTTGGGAAGAGACAATGGGCATTTGATATCCTAGTAGGAAGACAACTGAAATAATCTATTGCTACATTAGGTAGGCAGCGAGATGATAAGGTATGGGGTTACTTCAAGGAATTCTAGAAGGCTATGAATTATAGAGATAAGGTTCCAAAGAAAATTGTTGAGAAATACTCAACTGAGATATGCTTCATGGTTAAGAAAGATGAAACCTTGATGGAAGTTGTCAAGCCCCAAAAGATATGGATTGAAGAGAAGGGTTATGAAGTTGATGCACAGATTCTAGATGCTTATGCAAAGTTGTTAATTGATGCACCTATTGATGAGGTTGAGAAATCCTTTGGTACTACAAAATAGAAGAAGCAAGAGGTTGAAATTGAGTTTAACCAAAAGAAGAGGGAGAAACAATAGGGAAAGGCAAGAAAATTTGTTGAACAGGTTTCCCAAGATATAAAGACATTAATTGATGTTGTTTCGAAAAAAGGAAGGAAGAGGAAAGAGCCTGAAATATTTATTGAGCCTATTCCATCAGACTCTGGATCTGAGGATAAAACACCCTTAGAATTTAAGAGGGTATTAAGGAAGAAAGTTGAAGAGACTAAGGAAGAAGCTAGGAAGCAACCAGTTAGGAAAGTTACAATCAGGGTACCGACATATAAGACAGCTCCAAAGGAAACACCTTCTACTCCATCTGGTACCGAAAGAAGAAAGAAGATGGATGACACTGGTCTTACACTTGTATTTGATAATGTAACTATTATTCCACCCAAGACTTGTGCAGAATTTGTTGGTAAAATTACTAAGGATCGTATGTTGAAAAATGTGCAATTTTATTATGAGCATTTAGATAATGATGAACAAAGAGAAGTTGAGGAAGCAGTTTTATTTTATTTGGATATATATAAGAAATCTTTGTTGTAAATTGAAAATCAAATACTGGCATAGTTATATGACAAATTATATGCTATAAGATTATCAACAATGGAGGAGGAAGCATATAAAGATTCAAGAGTTGTTAACAACTTGTGCATCTATTACTCTAGAGGAGTTGGACAAGACTCTTGAGGCTATAGATAGGAAGATCTTTCACAACAAGCACATGATAGTCAGCCTTATATTAGGTAGGGTTAATGAGATATTCAAGGAGACCCACAAGGCATGGGTTTAATTCTTTGCTGCAAACCCTAGGTTTTATACTTCACTGAAGGCTAAAATAGATACTACAATCATCCTGATTAAAGGGAAAGGTAAAGATATAATGGGTACAATTTTAAAGGATATTAAGATATTGGATATAGAGACCCCAGTAGAAACTAATGTATAGGGCATAGAGGTGATACCGACAAATGTTGAGACACTGGCTAATTTAGAGAGTGTAAAGGTTGCAAGTGTACAGGTTACTAATGTTGAGGCTAATAGTCCTCCGGATTAGAATGTACAGGTTGAGAACATAGTTCATAAGGAGGAACTGATAGTAATTGATACTGCACCAAGTGGCAAAGCCATCGGTGCAAGAGAGGAAGCTATAAAAGTTAAACCATCAGAGGAGAAGAGAGTAATTCAGCAAGTAACTGGTAATGATCCCATCATTGTTGTCAATTGACACCTCACAGGTAGAACATAAAAGCTTAATTGAGATGAGTTCTATTGAGCTCATGATGATGGCTGCACAAAAGATGATGAAGGATCTATGGACAAATGAGTTATTGATCAATCTATCCCTATTTTGCATAGACTTGTCCTAGAGTGCAAATTTGACAAATAAGCAAGCCCATCTGGCAAGCTTAAAATAATCACAAAGCACATTTCTAAGGACTTTCAATATTTATAGCAAATATCAAACCAACAAACACTAGAGAGGTTTACATAGGTTAAGAGACAAATTTTGATTAGATGATTGAGCCAGAGAAGAAGGAGATTAATGATAAGCTAAAGTTGATTGATAATGCTTTGAGATAGTGTACTAATATTTATAGAGTATGTTGTAACACGGGTTCACTTACAACAAAGATAGTTAAAAGGATTAAGGATACTCAGGAGAAGATTATAGGTATAGTCAATTCTTTTCATGGTTCAAATTCTTTGACTACATCTATTGATGGTCAGATTTTGGTTTTGGAAGCCAAAGTTTCAGCTCTTGAGGGGGAAAAAGATAAAATCATAAGGAGAGCTAGAAGTCTTAGAGGATTGGTGAGTCCCCGGTTGGACTCTTTAAGTGTACATAAGAAGGAATGTATTGACTTGGTTGGTAGGCCCACACCGACAAAACTTAAGGATAAAGAGTGATATGCCCATATACTTAATGGACTTGTATCTATTTTCGGCACACTCAAATCAGGTTGGGATACCTATCTAGAGCTTGTGGAGAAATCCTATCTAGAAATTTTCAAATATATTCAGCTCAAATAGGGTATTTTGGGACATTCTTTGTACAGTCTTTCATTCTTCATCCCAGCTTTTGGTATTTTTTTGGCATTGATGTCAAAGGGGGAGGTATAGGTGAAAAATATATTCTTGACATTGGGAGATATGGAGGTATGGATTATTTTGTACAGATCATGATCACATATGAATATTCAGCTGAGGGGGAGCAGTCTCAGGATGAAACCGGCAGATGGAAACCATTATCATTTTTCACATGAGTGTTGCCATCAATGCTAAAGGGGGAGATTGTTGGCAATTGACACTCATTTGATTGGTTTCAATATGTTGTCATTGATGGCAACATGTTCTGGCTTTCATATTTTGGTTTTGTTGTTTACCAACACACACTTCATCGGCACCGACACCGACATTAGAAGGTATCTTCACCAGTAGGAGGAATTCTTTGGGTACCAGCATTGCAGACAGACATGACTTCATCAGGTTATCGGTATTGGAGGTCGACATCATTTTGGGAGATCCCAAAATTGGCAATTGATTTTGATATTTATGTATATATGTAATTGAGCCAACATGTATATTCATTTTGTAATTATCTATGTAAGCCAACATAAGGCATGAAGTATTGTAAGGGTATATAAGTCAGTTGATTAGATTATTTTGAAATATAAGATAGTAGAATATGAGATGTAAGGATATGCAAGATATGTGAGAGAGATCATGTATGTGAGGATATTTATGTAAGAGGTTATTCTGGTAAGGGTTTATGGTTTTAGACCGGACCAAACAAAGCTTAACCAGAACTGTATTCAGGCATAGAAGATGCTATCATTGTAGTTCACTCATTTCTCTGAATTGTAGTCTGGATTTGTATGTAGTTAATGAGACTCCTTTTGTGTTTGAGTAGTATGCTCTAGGCTGTAAGCCTTCCTACAAGTGCAGGCCCCCATATTTTGTAATGTCTTTTCATATGGCTAGTCGATTGATATTGTGGGTCATAAATCCCACTGTGGTTTTTCCTCTTTGAGGTTTTCCACATATAATTCAATGTGTTATGGTATTCAATTGTGTGATTGACTTATTGATTTCTTTACTTCTTTTTGTTCTATATGTACCAGTATACCAATTTGTGGATGCATGTTTTAATAAGGTTAAAATTGATCATTCTAGTAGAACACTAATTCAGCCCCCCCTCTCAGTGTTCTTGGATTCGAACAACATTTTTCATAAAGGACTAAATACAAAAATCTTGTTGTATTGAGGCTAAATATGAAAGAGAAATCATTCAACAGAGACTTGAGAGACTCAAGCTACAACAATAGCAACAACCTTGTCCTAACTCTCAAGATTGTCAAGTTAGGGTGCATACTTAGTCTAGTCTCACTAGCATACACAATCCATCCTTAGATTCGGGTCTTGCATTTAGATTCATAGTTCATCATAACCAGTCACAAGTCTTGCATTTTTGAGTCATCTTAGGAGTCCTTAATGCCCATAATGTGATCGCAAAAGGCTAAAAGTCAAATAGACCCAAATAGTGACCAATTGTTCAACCCTACCTTGAACATGAATCTATCTACTTATCCACACTCACAACACCAAAGGGGTATAACATTGCCAACAAACATGAACAACATATCGTCAATAAATAAAATCCAACACAACTTAACAATAAAGAACTAGATGTTGCCCAATAGGACCCACAAGTTGTCACGGTCCTAAATGCTCTTCTTAATCACGACAAGGATAGATATATTTCCCTCTAAATACAAAATGGAGCTAAGTTACCCTCAAACTTTGACGTCGCAATAATATTTCCACCAGAGGTTACTTTAAACCATATGAATCTAATGAGGGCAAGACCCAAGGCTTAGAAAAACACAATAGTAATGACAATAAAGATTTTCTTATTATTTATTGAAAATTATTTTCAATATAGAACATTACATTTAAGAGGATCAAATCCTCATAGGCTGCATCACATTATAGCTTACACAATTTTCTGGAAGATACCCTTTCCCACAATCCAACTTTTCCAACCCCAAAAACTACTACAAGCTTCCCCAAATGGGTCCTAAATAGCCTCCCTATGGTTTGGAGTCAAAAGTACAATTTGAAAATTAAAATTTGGCGGTCTGACACCAATACTCAAAAACTGGAAACTTTTTGAAAAGTTGTCCAACTTTCGGAAGCCATAAATTTTGATCCAATGGTCTGACTAACATTCCACTTGAACCATTGGAAGATTCTAAGAGTTAATAATATGATAAGAATCTTCTCCGTAATTCCCACCATTTCTAGGGCCATTCAGGACCGTTTAGTGCCTCAAATCAGACTTCAAAGAGATTTCAGGGGATTTTTGAGAAACTGAAACTTGAATAGTTTTCAAACCGTAAATGATTTTGGCCTGATTATTTTGTCAAAGTGCTTATTTTTCTGTTCTAAAGCTTCCCACAAAATTTTGTCTCCATCCGCCTTCAAATTGAAACTTTCTAAAAATAGTAGGTTGGCTAGAAAAAGCAGTAGAACAATTCTTAAAGTTGGAATTTCTTATTCACCCGAATGGGTATCTAGAAATGCAAAAACATTAAAAGAAAAACTAACAAAGGGAAGTTTTTTGGGTTATGCAGGATTTCCCTTACACCACCGGATGCTCCTATAGAAAAATCAAACACCTAACTCCTCACAAACACACTTTGCATCTTGAAGCTCTACCCAAGGTAAAACTCAAAATACACAAGAAGCATCAAATCAAGCCACTGTGCCTTCAACTCGGAGCTCACAATCAAGCACTTTATCGTCAATTGAAAATGTCACATCTCAAACACAGATTAATGTCTCAAACACCTCAATGCAAAATCAAACTAGCACTGCTCAGATCGTAACTCCCGCAAGTACTTCCTAGCCTACAGTATCAATCTTCATGAGATCTACTTATGGTGGTCAAAGATTGAATCAAGGGTTCACCATTCTACATGGATCAACTCAACCCAATGTTGGCACATAGTTTGCTTACTTTGTAGCACCCACTGGGGCTCACAACACACAACTTCATAATCACTTAATGTTCCAACAATCCCTAATGTACACAAACACTAACCCTTTTTTTGGGAACACATATACAAGTGTGCCTTTTACATAGACAAAGATCTTGGCTCAACAAGTCCAAAACCTATAGAAGCAAATGATAAACATACAATCTGGAAGTAATAAGAAAAGTTATACAATGGAGGATCTTCATCCCTACCTCTCTGATCAGACCTTATACATGCCACCTTTTGCCCCACATTTTGAAACTTCAAAATTTGACAAGTATAGAGGAAAAGGAGACCACAGAGATCACATCAGGGAATTCTTCACTTCTTATATTGAGGTAGCTAATGAAGAAATGTATTTGATGTTTCTATTCCCTAAGAGTCTTGGTGGATCACCCTTAGAATGGTTCTCACACTGACCACTAAAGATCATCTCATGGGGAGAATAGTTGAGCAATTCATAACAAACTTCTCTCACAACATAGATAATCTAGTAACTCTGATGGATCTATGTGTTGGCCATTTGGAGGAATCGATTATGTGTTTCATTAATGTTTTATCATTGATGTCAACACTAGCTATTTTGGTTGTTTACCGATATCCTTCTGGTCCTAGTAGGTTGTTTGGTTCCTGGTTGGATTAGATCATGATGATCTGGTATACTCCAATATTCTTTAGTTTTTGGAATTGGCTTAGATCTAGTATTCATGATACTCAGATTCATGTCCAGTCAGTTGGTTTTGATTTGGTGATCGGATGCTATCTTATATTCTAGTAAGCTTGGTTTGCTGATCCGATGAGGCTTTCACCAGCTAAGCTTTGTTGATGATCTTTGATGTTATGGATAAGTAGTGTTGGTGTGGCTTCTAGTAGAGATTTAGGATGCTGATGGTGATCGTGTTCGAGACTTGGCTGATTGTGATAATTGATTTAGCATGTGTGGAACTAAATTAGGTCTGGTACTATCTTGGTTATGGACTGTCTTAATGTAATGTATTGTTTGGACTTCTCGATGTGCTTCCCGGATGTCTTATGGTTTCATATTATTTGTTTGGTCTCAGGCCAACATGTTTTGTAATTATGTAAGTTCTTTATTGTCTGGTGGCCGCCCTAATTGTTTATGGTCAAGGGTTTGTATATATATGATGTAAGATCTCATTGTAGATGATATATAGGAATGTGCTATAGGAGTGAATAATGTAATAATTTTTCATGCATAGGATTTGGTCGATCATTGGTGATCGAGTTTGGTTTATGTAAGAGGATTAAATCCTTTGATATTGAGCTTAACCAGAACTGTATTCACACATAGGAGATGCTATCATTGCAGTTCATTCTTCCAACAGGATTGTAGCATGGATTTTTATGTAGTTAGTGAGACTCCTTTTGTAATGAGAAGTGTGCTCTAGGTTGTTGGCCTTCCTACAAGTGCATTCCCCTCAATTTGTATTCACATACTTACTATAGATGTATTATCTGACTCTAGGTAGGCTTCCTACCATGGTTTTTCCCTTTACCGGGTTTTCCACGTACAAATCTTGGTGTCATGTGGATGGTATTTATTCTCTAATTGTTGCTTGTGCTTAATTGGTTTATGCATTTCGGTATTGATCTTATGTGTTTCGGTATTAAAGTTTTAATTGATTAAGGTTCTGGTAATCTGGTGACAACTGATTCACTCCCCCTCTTAGTTGTCTTCCAATTATTTGAACTATCTAACAATTGGTATCAGAGGTTTAGTCCTCTCTGCAGAAGCTTAACAACTTGAGGAAGATCTTATGGCGACTAACAGTTCAAGGTCATTTAGTTCATCTATTGCTATCTTTCAGAGAGATATTCCTAGGCTTGATGGAACAAATTATAGAGTATGGAAGATTCAGATGGAGACTCATCTGAGATGTATTGGTAAGGAAATTTGGAAAATCACAGAGAATGGAGTAACACCTTTCAATCCGGCATCTGGCAATCCTCCTATGGTAAACTTGGATAAGGAGATTGAGAATGATTGTAGAGCTAGAGAAGCCCTCTTGTGTGCACTTTTTGGTCAACAAATAATGGGATTGACTAACAAATCATCAAAAAAATCTATATGGGACAAGCTGGAGACTCTTAATGAAGGTGACCCTACTATTAAGATTGCTAAACTTGATGCTTATCGGGTGAGATGTGAAAATTTGAAGATAGAGGAAGATGAAAGGATTACTCACTAGTACATTTGGGTCAAGATTTCGACGGCCAATCGTCGGATTTCCGACCACATTTCATCGCACTACCAACAAAAATGGCCGTCGAAAACTTTGTGTTCAAAGTTTTGACTATCCTCATGGTCGTCACAATTTCGACATTACCCCAACCTTTCTAACGGCCACCATGCATGCTCAATCCGCAAACGAATACTGTCGCCATCTCGGGCTGTCATCGAAATTCTAACACAAAAGTATAAAATTCCGACAAAGAAGTTCCGTCGGATGCACAACATCCTTGTCGGATGCACAGCATCCTTGTCGGATGCACAACATCCTTGTCGGGTGTTTCATTAGTGGTCATTAAAATTCTGACAATGAGAGATGATGTGGGTCGAACGACTTTGCTGTCGGTGCATGAAAGCATTGAACGAGTTCTACTTTTAAAAATTACATGAAACATTTTTAATTTATTTGATTCAGTGTTATCTGCAAAAAATGATTATCAATGATGTTTCCTTTCTCCAAGAATTGTCTAGGACCTTTCCATCAGATAATATGTAACATCGAATGACTAAATGTTTTCTTTACAATTGCTTATTTAATTTAAGTATTATCTCAGCATGAATTAAGATTTATATCTGTACGAAAGCAGAACATACAAGTTGAAGAGTCTCTTGCATGCAAATTTCCTAAAAGAAAGCAAGCAGGAATTATCTTGAATGACATGGAAACAAGCTCATCTGCTGCCTAGAAGAGAGCAATTGGAGAATGGCAGAGGAAAGTGTTTAAGGGTGATAAATAGATAGATAGTATGCAATACAAACAAACAATGTCTGGAGTGTCTAATGTGACGTCTCTAATTTATGTCCGAAGGGTCTAATTGGTTTTGGAGTTCCTACGAAACCTATTGGGCCATGCTTGGAGGTAATCAATGTTTTCATGCAAGGAGCACCTTTTTTCTATTATGAGAATGATACTTTTGCACCTAGGGATATTTGGAAGTCAATATCCAAAAATTTCTATAGTGTGGAACAAGAGTTGGTGGACTCGAAGTATAATTGTCAGCTTTCAAAAGACCAAGAGGTTATGTACACAATCTCCCAATAGAAGAGCGACTACAAGAATTACCTCTCCCCCCCATGACTATTCAGGAAGAACTTCCTCAAACAAAGGGCTATTGGCCTCCATAGGATTAAAGAAAAAAATTAAAGCATAGACTCTAGACGATGTGGTGGTGTCCTCCGTGAAGAACTCTACACTATAATTGAAAATTCATGAGGGAAACTGCAAGATAGTGAAGAGAAATACAATCTTGGAAAGTGGGAAGAATGGATCTTGGTTTGGGTGGGGCCAAGCTAGGTGGCTCCTCTAGAGGTTGATGAGATAGAAATCATATTAGGATTTGAAAAAGATCACACTCATGGAACTTCGTGTGCGAGTGATTGATTGCGGTGTTTGGGTAATGCATTCCAAATAGATACAGTTGCATTCCAAATAGATACAGTTGCATGCCATCAAGATATTACCCATTTGGAATGCAACTGTATCTATTTGGAATGCATTACCCAAACACCGCAATCGATCACTCGCACATGAAGTTCTACAAGTGTGATCTTTTTCAAATCCTAATATGATTTCTATCTCATCAACCTCTAGAGGAGCCACCTAACTTGGCCCCACCCAAACCAAGATCCATTCTTCCCACTTTTCAAGATTGTATTTCTCTTCACTATCTTGCAATTTCCCTCGTGAATTTTCAATTATAGTGTAGAGTTCTTCACGGAGGACACCACCACATCATCTAGAGTCTATGCTTTAATTTTTTTGTTTGATCCCATGGAGGCCAATAGTCCTCTGTTTGAGGAAGTGCTTCCTGAATAGTCATGGGGGGGAGAGGTAATTTTTGAAATCTCTCTTCTATTGGGAGATTGTGTACATAACCTCTTGGTCTTCTGAAAGCTGACAATTATACTTTGAGTCTGCCAACTCTTGTTCCACACTATAGAAATTTTTGGATATTGACTTCCAAATATCCCTAGGTGCAAAAGTATCATTCTCATAATAGAAAAAAGGTGCTCCTTGCATGAACACAGTGATTTCCTCCAAGTGTGGCCCAATAGGTTTCGTAGGAACTCCAAAACCAGTTAGACCCTCCAGACATAAATTAGAGACATCACATCAGACACTCCAGACATTGTTTGTTTGTATTGCATACTATCTATCTATTTATCACCCTTAAACACTTTCCTCTGCCATTCTCCATTTGCTCTCTTCTAGGCAGCTGATGAGCTTGTTTCCATGTCATTCAAGATAATGCCTGCTTGCTTTCTTTTAGGAAATTTGCTTGCACATGACTCTTGAACTTGTATGTTCTGCTTCCGTATAGATATAAATTTTAATTCACGCTCAAATAATAATTAAATAAAATAAGCATTTGTAATGAAAAGATTTAGTCATTCGATGTTACATGTTATCTGACAGAAAGGTCCTAGACAATTCTTGGAGAAAGGAAACATCATTGATAACCATTTTTTGCAAATAACACTAAATCAAATAAATTAAAAATGTTTCATGTAATTTTTAAAAGTAGAACTCGTTCAATGCTTTCATGCACCGATGGCAAAGCCATCTGACCCACACCATTATGCATAATAGAACAAATCAATATACTAGGCTATTATAAAGAATATATACAAAAATATGAAAGAACATTAAATTACCATTACAAACCCATAAACCATTAAATAGTGAAAATAGATATAAATTTGTAAATGTCTCCCTATAAACACCACAACCATAACCAAAACAAAAAAAATTCTTACCCACAAAAACTTAGCTGGTGAGTTGCAAGTCTAGAACATCTCTCAGATGATCAAACCATTTCTTAATTTTGTTCTTCTAGTTAGTCAATGGATTTAGTTGCATGTTCAAGTTTACTATTTGAAGCCTTCTGTTTCCCTATATTTGAGACATAATAAAATTCTTGTGAGTAGAAAATTGATTCAGGAGTTACGTGTGAAGAATTTGGCAAAGTAAATGATGACAATCAAACTCAAATTTTATCTGTCTTGATTAAAGACTTTTATCCTGATGGCATTAAATTAAAGTTCTTTCTCTATTTTTTGGTGATCTCTAGAGCAAAGGTTGCTTTGCATTGACCTGGGATACATTTAACTTGTGTTCTATCTGCGGAAATATGTATCCTAGGACAATGCAATGCAACCTCTGCTCCACCAATACCAGATAGAAGAGAAAGTACTTTAATTTAAAGCCATCACAATAAAATTCTTTCAAGACATATATTAGGTATAAAAGGAAGCCTACCCTGTCATTTGAAGGGGTTTACCTACAATTCAAGTGATCTCTTAATTATAAAATCAATTCAATTCCAAGTGAACGTGCAATCAAGCATTCATCAAGAATTGAAGGAGAAATCAAGTTAATAAAGATATTTAATAAAGATATCATCTTTTAAATTAAGAAATGGGTAGGAGATTAAGAATACAAACCTTCCATATTGCACACTTCAAGGTATATTTAAATCAGTTTAAAGTGTATTCATTTAGGGACCTTTCATAAAACATTCTCAACTTACGTATCATAAAAGGATCTGCTCCACCAATACCAGATAGAAGAGAAAGTACTTTAATTTAAAGCCATCGGGATAAAATGCTTCCAAGACATATAAAATCAAGTGATCTCTTAGTTATAAAATCAATTCAATTCCAAGTGAACAGGCAATCAAGCATTGAAGGAGAATTCAAGTTGGTGCAGGTGAATTTGGAAGACAAAAGGACTCAATGAAGCCATTAAAGACTTTTGAAGGTCTTAGGAGTGAAGAGCCAATCAATTATGCACACAATGAAGCCATTAAAGACAATCACTGTTAGCATAGATTGCAGGATATGTACAAGATGTGTTTGAAATGGATTTAGAAACTTCCAACCAAATGTGATTAGTGAGTATAGATGTTGTAGTGCAACTACCCAGGTACACATGCATGCAAAATATGTAAGCTTAGATAAGGCACATGAACTATTTGACATAATGCCTCAAAGATCACCCAATATCCAATGACGGTTGGGAGAAAGAAAACATCATTTTTTTGATAATCTTAAATATTTCTTTATTCATCACTATAAATCTATTATGAATATAGTCTCAATATTGCAGAAATTTATCCTATTATGAATGCAATATTTAGGGATGTAATCTTTATATATTTTTTTTAATTAGGAAAAGGTCCTAATACATTTATATGGAATGATTACATTTATATTTTATTTGTGTCTCCTAAATATCCACAAAATTTGAAACATTTACCCCAACTAATTAATCTACAGAAAGATACCACTAAAGAAAGAAATTCAATCCTCACCACTATGGTCTTGAAGGCTTTTAAGACACTTGGATTCCTATTTTGGCCCGCTTTTCCTTGACCCTATGTTAAGATAGTAAACTAGTTTGACAGAATCTATTGGGTGGGAAATTGTGTATGGTTGCAATTATTTTCATGCATGGAAAGTGATTTAAAGTTTGGACCAATAGAGGATAAGTATTTCTTGAACCTTCAAGGACATGTGTAGAGCATCGCATGGATGTTTCTCCATTATTGAACCCTTTGAATATGTAAGTAAATTATTTTGGGTTGATGACATAGTAAGTGTGGTATTTGTCTTTTTGATATGTTGTGGATAATATTAATCAAATATGGAATTTTTTTTATGCTATATACACTATTTTTTGGATTGAATTTAGGTAAGCGAAGAGGTAATGGAAGAATAAAAGAGGTACACAAAGGAAGAAGAGTGAAATAGGTGGTTTGGGATGGAGGTTACCTCATCAACATGAATGAATGCCTCATCTATAGAAGTAAAAGGTACCTCTAATGGTTTCAAAATTTGTCAAAATAGTTATGATATACCAAATAATCAAGTGGAATGTCCTTTAGGTAACTAATATTATCTTCAAACTATTTATTTTGATTTTCATCATATCCTTTCCATGTGCATTTCCCTTGGTTTTAGTCCCATTTTTTATTTATTTTATATATATTCAAAACAAAATTTATAGATGCCTCTACTTGTCTCACCACTCATTAATTGTTTGGGATTTTCATTCCATTCACCAAGGTTGGCATCTATTCTAAGACTTTGTGTCATGGCCAAGCTAAATTATTATTCTCTCCATCTTGTTAATGACCATTTCATTAATGAATCCTTCCTCATAATTTTGGATAAGTGAGACAATGTTAGCTCAAGGAATATTTTCAATCCTCTTTCAAGATTCTTTCCCAAGTAATAATCTTGCATATTGGAAAATAAATTATGCTTCTATTTTTCCAAGCTACACTCCCTTGTTTAGATTTATTCTAAAGTGCTCATTGTGACTCATGTTTACTACTCTTCTTATTAGTCTCATTCCAATATCTCCTACAAAAATATGGAATGATTACATTTATATTTTATTTGTGTCTCCTAAATATCCACAAAATTTGAAACAATAATACAATTTTTCAATAATACTATGAGCATCACTTTGATGAAATGAGTACTAAGTGATCCATTCTTATGAAGGGTTCATAAGAACTACTCATGAGAATGGGTCAGCTTGACTCTAAAACTATGTAAGTGAATCTTGATATAAATATCATAGTATGAAAGTCTTGTGAAAACACTCATTCTTCTAGCATTGAAAGTTGTGAGAGATTTATTAAGGGGATTCTCGTGTGTATAGATTCAATGTATAAGTTCAAGACAAATTTTGAGGTGATATTTCTTTCCTTTTGGTACATCTATCTTTAAATTGGATGTTCTTTTTCCTTCATGGTAGGGAGTAAGTAATTTTTATGTGGGTTCCTTTTTTCATTCTTGGATTATTAAGGAAAACATAGTTTGTGAAGAGGAGGTTTTGCTTGTTATCTTAAAAAAAAATTGGGTATTAGCTATTATAATAAATGATAGACAAAAAAATGTGCTCTAAGGATGTTGAAAAGAAATATCTATATGATGGATTCTCTTCCCAATTTATCTTCAAAGTTATTTAGTAAATATTTGGGAAACCAAAATAGGGTATGTTGATTTGCAAAGGAAGAACTAAATCTCCCAAGCTTGTTCGAACAACCATAAAATTTTATGATTGGGATGCAAGGGAGATTAGTGGATTTGATGGGTTGGCTTTGGCTAGATTCACCTAAGACAATTGATGATTTAGTAGGCATTGTTGTCATCGATGCATTGTTAAGGTTATTATGGTTGATTATCAAAGCTAGTGGGATTCAAATATATAGAGGCATGTTTAAGATAATTCTTATCATTGGTTGGTTAATTAAAATATGTTTTCAAGATTGATGCACAAACATATTAGAAGGGCACTTTTATGATGTATGTGAAATAATCACATTATTAAGAAAAATAATAGGTAATCTATAGGCAAGAATACTCCATATATAGATATTCTATATGAGGGACATGACTAATTCCACAAACTATAAGATTGACTAGGCTTTTCTCATTAGTGGAATCATATAATAGCTAGTGTGTATTGTTGGCTAGATGCATGAATTTGTAGTTTCCATACAACTAAGAAATGATAATGTTTCTAAGTACAAACCAAGTGGGAACTATAGACCCACTAATCTAATTTGTAACCACTCACCATGACTATATTATGATAACTCTCTTATTGATAATAGAGAGTATCTAATGCATTTATTAAGACCTTGATTATGGTCATGGTAGACCACACAAAGAATGACTTCAAGAGGAGGCTAAGAAGGTGATCCATGAACAAGAGTTTGTTTCATTCAATCCTTAACATTAACTATCATTAAGGTGGAGAAATTTTTGAGGTGAGAAATTTAGTGAAATATTACTTAATATTCTAAGTGGAGATATTACATACTAATCATGAAGTGTGAGTTCATATGACTCACTGATACATAATGATAAAGTATTACATAATTAAAATTGTAAAAAACTCTACCTACTTGATATTAAATTTATTATTATTCTAATGTGCAAAGAATAAACAAGATTATCTAGGAATTAAATCTATTATGATTTCATCATTAATAGATGGATGGATTGAATGAGTGATCGGTGAAGTAGTTGAATTTGTACCTATAATTCCTCTGTCTGGATTCTCTGTATTACACGGGGAGAAATGGGGGTGATGGGGGAGGAGATTACAATCTTGTATCAAGATGTAGAATTATTTTCTGACCATATTAATATAACGAAAATGAACCAAAAATTATCTTGATTAATCTATTCTAATACCCTAACTAGCAAGGAATTTTGTTGATACAACTGTAGCACAAGTTCAAGAAAATTTATCACTGCAAAAATACCAGTCCTCGAGCGCTCGCATCCAAAAATCTTTCTCATTGTTGTTGACGGAGGCCCGGGCGTCGCCGTTTACACAACCCATTTTGGGCTCCCTTGCGGTCGTCCTCGCTGGTTATGTGCTAGCCCTTGGCACTTTGTGCCCGTGGCACTTCGTTCCCCCGCTGCGACCGTGTTTGTCACCAATGATCGCTATAGAGGCGGGATGAATGAGATAGGTGAGATTTTGTAAAGAGGAGGGATTTTGGTCTTTTCTTTTTTTTCTAAGTAATGCATGTGTTCGTCAAAATTCTGATGAACATGGGCACTTTTTCAAAAAAACCCTATTGTCATTGGATTATCATCAGAATTCTGACGAACATGGGCATTTTTTAAAAAAAAATTCAAATTTTCACACAACGCTCCTTGTTCATCGGAAACCTCCATCGTAATTTGACCCCAAATGTATTAGTGACTACATTCATGGAAAGGTTAAATGAAATTGTCATGGGAATTCAATGTTATGGTGGAACTATGAGTGAAGATGAAATAGTTTCTAAATTTCTAAGAGCTTTACCACTAGCTTATAAGATAAAGGCTATTGCAATTAATGAATTGAGAACAATGGCTAATAATTATGTCAATAAGGATACCTTGGTTGGTAAATTATCTTCTTTTGAGCTTGAAGAATTTGGACCTTCTAGAGCTGTGAAGTCTGAACCTGCTTTTCATGAATTTACATCATCAACTAGCAAGCACAATTGCAAAGCTTTATATGCAAAGGAATTGGATGATATGAAGAGGGAAGATGAAGAATTTGAGCAACTTGAAACCCTATTTGCTAGAAGAGTACCTAAAGGACCGGTAGAAAGTAAGTATGAAGGAAAATCACCTTTTAAATGTTTTGCATGTAATAAGATAGGTCATTTTGCCTCTAGATGTCCTGAAAGGAATTAAAGATTTGAAGAAAGAACTAGAATATCTTTTAAGCCTAACCCTGGATATCAAAACAAGCATAAGTATATGAAAAATAAAGATAAATCATGTTACTTTGCGGATGAGGAAGGTGTGATTGATTCTGATGATGAACTTGTTAGGATTCCCACAGATACTGAGAGGGGGGGGGGTGAATCAGTATCTAACCGATAATAAGATTTTATTGATTTAAAACATGTAGAGCATATTAATAATATGTACCGGTAAATAGAAAGTAATACAATAAATAGAGACAAAAGCAACCACATGAAAAACACACCATAACAAAAGGATTTAATGAGGAAAACCAATGTGGGAAAAACCTCGGTGGGATTTGTGACCCACAATATTCACTTACTGGCCAATAAGAGAATATTACTGCTACAAGAGGGGCCTGCACATGCAGGAAGGCCAAGTACCTAGAGCTCCCTGCTCAAATAAAAAATAGGAAGTCTCATTGACTTACAAAATGGATTATATAAATCTAGTGTCTTGTACTGCTTCAAAATAGCATCTATAATGCCAGATCCAGTACCATTTTCTGCTCTGCTTCTTACATAAACCCTTAACCTATAATTCGCATAATAGGTCTGCCTTATTTCACCTAATTACATCCCTCTTACTTACTTACACAAATGTTCTACAATGATCTCTCTTATATAAGAGTTATTTTACAACTTGCTAAGTCAGCTTACAATGATTTTACAATAATAAACAAAATATACTACAACAAAAATCTTATCGGCCTCTTTGCCAGTATGGTTTCTTTCACTGCTGGTGCCAGTGATTTGAGTGCTGGTGGAATGCCTTGCTGGTGTCATAGGATTGTAAGGTTGCCATTAATGACAAAACCTTCAATCACCTACAATGTCTCATCGGAGTGTGCACATGCCAACAATCTCCCCTTTGGCATTGATGGTAACACTCATGAGAAAATTTCAAAAGTGTACCCAAAACTTCTAATCCAAATTTTTTTTCCAAAAATGTGTACCAAAAATATATGAGCTCCCCTTGAGCAGATAAGTCTTTTGCAGATTATTTTCTCATACTACTAATCCCCCTTTGGCATCAATAACAAAGGTTGTCAAGGTGTCAATAGAGCTGTAGTTTTTCTATCTCAACTTTGTAACTAGGTGGTTACAATTTGAAAAAGATCCACCAAAACCAAATTTATGCTTTCCATAAACTTCTTACTGTCTTTTATTTCTGCCTCTCTTCTTTGAACTATACCGGTGAGGTGCTGCATATGCTCTGCCAATGTTTTATGTCCTTGTAATAATGCCTCAGATATTTCCTTCCTCAAGGATGCTAGATAGTCCAGTCTTGGACTTAGTCTTAGTCTCATATTTTTAGCCTTGTTTATTATTCTCTCCTTTTCTCTTTCTAGCTTTAGTAATTCTTCCTCAAAACTAGTTATCTTTTGCTCAAAAATTGATAATGTATCAGGTGAATTAACAAAATTGTCAGCAAGTTTATTTATTTCTTCTTGTACCTTGCTCATTTTCTTATCTATGTCAACTATTAAAAAGTTTGTCTTGCAAGTATCTTTGTACAAAGTTTTTAACTCCTTGAGTGTGCTACATAGTTCTGGTAGAAGTGTGTCAAACTGCCTAGTACACTTCTTTATTTGATCCTCAAAGAATTTTTGTTTTTCTTTTTCTAACCTCTCTTTGAATACTTCCTCCTTTATTTGCTTAACAGTCGCTGTGTTGTCAGTAATGTACTTAGACAAAGTGTTGAGTTGGCTCAATGAATCCTTATTATCTACATTGCATTTTGGAGTTGTCATCTTCAAAACTAGGATTGTGTCATCTATAGCTTTATATGCCTGTGAACCACAATCAGTTAGTTTCTTTAAAGAATCTAAAAGAACTTCAGTTACATTGGTTGATTTGTAACCTACTGAGGAGGAACCAACATTCTGAATTCTGCCGGTGGAGGAAGAAAAAATGCTTGTAGTGATCTCTGGTAGGTCAGTCTGTGTTTCCATTTCCTTAAGCAAGGGTTTTTGTTTCTCTCCTGTTGTCAGTGGCACTGTTTCCACATGAACTTGTTCCTGTTCTGGAGCCTATTTCTCTGCTTGTCTCTCTGTCTGTTGATCTATTCCAATCTCTGTCGGAGTCTCTGTCTATTTTCCTGTGCTATCATCTTCCACTTTTCCTTTAGTGTTATCAATGTTGTCAGTTGTCGACAGCTCACTAGCCATGTCAGTCTTACCGATTGTGTCTTTATCTACCACAATGTTGACCTTTTGGGTATCAACATCCAATATGTATAGTACCTTTGAATTAGGATTAGTATCCTCTTGTGATACATCCATACTATCATCTGTTGGTTGGTCTTCTGTTGTTTTTACCGGTGGAGTAATCAGAGGCGGTGGGGATAAGTTATCTTTTATTTTGATACTAGGAGGTCCACCAACCTTTCCTTTACCCTTATCTTTGTCCTTTTGATAGACTTTGATAGGCTTGGGGTTCCTATACTCTTCCTACTTTTCCTTCTCCACAAGGAATATATCCCATCCATTTTTTGTTTCTTCTATTACCTCATTTACTCTTCCTGCCATTAGTGCAATATGTCGGTGTGCAGTAGAGAATACTGACCGGTTGGCCTTTGCAATTACATCATCTATTTATTTTGGAGAGTTGACTGGGTAGACAGCAAGTAGTTTTTCAATTTTGATTTTCTTGTCAAGTTCTAAAATAGATTGTCTTCTTGCTTCTAGTCTCTTGAATAATTCATCTGGTAGGTCATCTACAACTTGCATCAAAAACTTCTTATAGATATCTAGGTGTAAAATGACACTATTTTCAACTTGCTCTTTCTCATCTACTGATAGTGTATCATATAATTTTTCTATGTTCTTGAGTTTTCCTTCTTCTGTGATTTCATCCAACAGTTTATCAATTGGAGAAATATTTTGTTGAGTCTTTTTCTTCTTAGGTGTTAGCTTTTTCTTTGGGGTTGTCTTCTTTACAAGAGACCTCACTGCCTGTTGTTTTTATCTAGTTCTTCTAGGCGAGGGTGTGGATACCGGTGAAGGTTGTCTTTTCTTTACAACTCTTTTAAATTCAACTGGCTTGTCACTCTCTGAAGAAGTTTCTATTGGTGATAGGTGAGTTTCTAGTTGTTGTGCCTATAACTCATCTTCAGTGATACTGGTTTGTTTCAGTACATCTTCTTTTATAGCCTTAGCCTGCCTTGAACCTCTCCTTACTATTGCTTCTACTTTTTTTACTCTCTTCTTAGACTGACATGGCTTTCAATGGTCTTAGCATTACCAAATACCTCTTCCTTAGGTTCATTGGGTGCTTCCAAAAGGGCTTTTGCATATGTTCCAATGATGTGGTCATCAGTCTCATAGCCCATTTCAGTAACCCATATTGTTCTTGGGATAATTGCTTCCATCCAGATCTCATCCTTTTTAATCACAAAACATATATCATCCTTGTATTTGTTAACAATTTCTTGTGACAATCTGATTCTTTTGTTCATTCTGGCCTTTAGTGCTTGAAAATACTCATTGATATTCTTTTCCTTGGTTTCGCCCATGTTGTTGAATAAGTCTGATAACTATTTCCCTACTGGTATGTCAAATCCAAGGTTCGTGTTGACTATATCGGGCACCTTTTTGGTTATATGTAGAATTAAGAATACAAGTAAATTACCAAATCTAAAAGTCCCTTTCTTATCCTTCTTGATTTTTCCTAAATTGTCAATCAATTCATCCTTTAGCCATTCACATACATCAATTTTCACATTTTCTTTTACCATATCATGTGCACTTTTTATGCATAAACTAGAAACTAAGTTAAGTTTATTTGCATGTGTTTCTTTGTATCCTAAAATCATGCTAACAAATCTCACATTTATGTTGGTTACATCATTAACCCTTAGAGACCTTCTATCAGATGTTGCACCAGTTAGGTTCATTACCAGGTCATTTGAGACCACCTTTATTTTGTTTGGTCTGCTACCGATGGAGGGTAACCCTGTTACAACTTCCTTGGTAATTTTATGGATGGATTCAAGCCAAAAGAATGCACCATGTACTCTACTTAACACTATCCTAATAACTTCCTTGGGGAAATCTGGAATGCTGAGAATTTATGTGAATCCTAGGGTTTCAATAATTTGGTGTTCAGGTTTTACTTTACCGGAATCATCACAGATAATAGATTTGTACATGTTCTTGATTTCTTCATCTCCTAATTCTTCTATATGGCAATGGATATAAATTCTAGGGTCTTCTGCATAAACAACTCCTTTGGGAATTTGGGAAAAAGCACCTACATTGTCATCCTTTTTAGCTATCTCGGGAACTAGCTGAAATACGGGCCTAGGGTGTTTGATTACCTCAACTATAGTAGGGTTTGCTATGAATTCAAGTACAGAGGAGGATGCCATGATTATAAATACCTTTTTCTACCTCAGGAAGGATTGATTGTTGAAGTGCTTTGCCTCTTTTCTCAAAATGCCTTAGCTTTGGAGATTTCGCACTCTTCGAATGTTTGAATGCTCGGTGGAGTAAAATGGAGCCAAAAACATTAATTTATAATTGTAGACACCCAAAATTGTCCAGTCTAATTAAATAAATATTTTATTTATTTAATTATCTAAGCTTAATTCTTCTATTAATTAAATAAATCTTTATTTATTTAATTAATTCATTTATCCTCTTCTAGCCTTATTTCTCATTTAAATAAATACATTTATTTATTTAAATTATCCTTTTCCTAAATTAAATAAATATCTTATTTATTTAATTGATCCCACTTCTTCTATTAATTAAATAAATCTTTATTTATTTAATTAATTCATTAACCTTTTCTACCCATGACACATGTCATTCATCTCTTAATTCATTCACTACCTACCCCTTTCATTATTTTATTATTTCTTTTACCTACCCTCTAATCTTAGCCGACCTCCTTTTACAGCTCTCAATCTTATCCCTCCATTTCTTATTGTGTCTTCTATATAAGGAGATGCTTCCCTCATTATCAAACCCTAGTTGTTCTATGCATCCTAATCATTTTATGCAATTGACTACACTACGATCCTACTTGCAACCACATTCTGTTCTTTGTTGAGCTCTTGTGCACATAAAATCTGAGAGCAAATATATCAAGCAAGATCAATGGAGATAGGAAGAATGGGGATCAAAACCCTATTGGACATGTGATGGTATAATTTTTGTGATTTCATTTGATTTGCATTGTCTTAGGTAATCTTCATATGTTATGGTGGATCTTTGTTGTTGTTAGGTTAGGGTTTTGTGGTTGAATTCATTTAGCCTTTCAACATCGTTATTATTGTTATCCATTTTCACCATATACAATAATGTCAATTTGCCAGCTACTGCATTTAATGCTTGTCGGTTAAGTAATCACTTAACATATTTGTCAGTATAGAAGTAAATTCAACTTCTTACCATCAACCGAGGGAATAATAGCATATGTCTCATTGATTGCCAAACCCTTAAGGAAATTTCTTCAATTTGAAGAGCTTCCTGCCGGTGGAGTGCTACTTTGTTCTGCCGGTGGAATGTTGATTGGTTCTATCGGTGGAGGAGTATTCCTATCCACATTTAATTATGATTTCCTAATCCATTGTTTTGAAAATTCTTGCTTAACCTCTTCAAATTTTTCTTTACCTTTCAAACTAGAACTTTTGTTGTCTATCAGTGATCCTTTACTTATGCAGAATTTTGCAATATGCCCAATCTTGTTACATGCATAGCAAGTCACATTATTCTTCTAAATAACTTTCCCATAACCTATGCCGGTTTGTGTTCTACATTGATTAGATAAGTGTCCAAATCTTCCACAAACATAACATCTCACATTCATTCTACAATTTTCAAAGTTATGACCAACTTTGTTGCATTTTCAACATTGATCGGTGGGTGTGTTGATATTTTGATAATTTCTAGATCTACATTGATTTGCTCTATGACCATACTTGTTACAGTTAAAGCATTTGCCACTAAATTTATAAGCAGTAGGTTGTCTTACCGGTTTGCTATGATCCTGTGTGTTTGCAATACCGGAGCTTTCACCAACTTCAAAGCCAATTTCACAAGTGTCACCTTTAGGTTTTTGATTCTTTAGTAAGTTACCAAGTTCTTCTGAGCTTTTCTTGAATTTCTCTTTATGTTGATTTGCGGTATCTAGTTCTCTTTCTAAGACTTCTTTATGCCTCATTAGTTCATTTGAGTCATTCTGAGTGTGCATCAGATCTATTTTCAACAAATCATTTTCATAACTGAGTCTTGTGTTTTCATTTGCAGCATCACTTAGTCTTCTAGTCAAATCTTCTTCATTCTTCTTTCTATCTTCAATTTCTTTATAGAATCTCATTGTCATATCCTGCATCTCATTCTTTGTCATCATGTTCTCTTGTTTTTGCTTGTTTATCATATCATTAAGAGTTTCCTTTTCATAATTCTCATTTTCCATCTTTTCACAAAATTCTCTTCTCTTGCTTCTTGAAATAGTAAGATTTTCTTGAATTTCTTGAATGATATCCTAAGCAACCTTTAGATCATCTTCAAGTTTCCTATTTTTCAATTTTTCTGCATCATAGTCTGAGAGAGATCCTTCAAGTTGCTTCATCAAGTTTTCCATCTCTACCAGTGTCAAGATCTTCCTTAAGTTGTTAGGCTTCTGAAAATAGAGGACCAAGCTCTGATACCAATTGTTAGGATTCCCACAGATACTGAGAGGGAGGGGTGAATCAGTATCTAACCGGTTAATAGATTTTCTTAACTTAAAACATGTAGAGCATGCATCTTAATACTGTGTACCAGTAAACAGAAAGTAATGCAATAAACAGAGATAAAAACAACCACATGAAAAACACACCATAACACAAGGATTCAACGAGGAAACCCGGTGTGGGAAAAACCTCAGTGGGATTTGTGACCCACAATATTCACTTACTGGCCAATAAGATAATATTACTGCTACAAGAGGGGCCTGCACATGCAGGAAGGCCAAGTGCCTAGAGCTCACTGCTCAAATACAAAATAGGAAGTCTCACTGACTTAAAAAATGGATTGTATAAATCCAGTGTCTTGTACTACTTCAAAATAGCATCAATAATGCCAAATCTAGTACCGGTTTCTTCTCTGCTTCTTACATAAACCCTTAACCTATAATTCGCATAATAGGTCTACCTTATTTTGCCTAATTACATTCCTCTTACTTACAAAAATGTTCTACAATGATCTCTCTTATATAAGAGTCATTTTACAACTTGCCAAGTCGATTACAATGATTTTACAGTAATAAACAAAATATAATACAACAAAAATCCTGTCAGCCTCTATGCCGATATGATTTCTTTTACTTTTGATGCCAGTGATCTGAGTGCCAGTGTAGAGTCTGATCTTGCTAGTGTTGGTGGAATGTCTTGTCAGTGTCATAGGATTGTAAGGTTGCCATCAATGACAAAACCTTCAATCACCTACAATGTCTCATTGGAGTGTGCATATGCCAACAAAACTGACACAAGACTCTAGTAGTGGTTCCAGCAATAGAAAGGAATGGGTGTTCTTGGTTGTCAAGGAAGATGATCTGGCACTGGAAGAGAATGTACCTAAAAAGAAGGCCCTTGCTGCTAAAATTGAAGATAAGGATGAATGGGTAATTGATAGTGGATGTTCACATCATATGACTGGAGATAAAAGGAAGTTTCTATCTTCACAAGATTTTGATGGCGGTTTGGTTAGATTTGGAGATGACAAAGCATGCATGATCAAAGGGAAAGGAACTATATAATTAGATGGTAAGCACAATACTGATAATCTTTATTATGTTGAAAGTTTGAGGCATAATCTTTTGAGTGTAGGACAGTTGGTGGATAAGGGATTTCAATTACAATTCAAGGATGAAAAATGCAAAATTATTAATAGATCTAGTTTGGAGATTACAACCGGTACTCAGACAAAAGGTAAAATATTTCATTTGAATTCTGATGAGAAGACATGTTTGATTGTACAAATTGATAAGAGTTGGCTATGGCATAAAAGGCTATGTCATGTGAATTTTGATTGCATGGTAAATATTAGTTCAACTAAGGCAGTTAGAGATATACCTAATATTGTGAAGCCCTATAATCTAGTATGTAAAGAATGTCAAATGGGAAAATAGGTCAGAACCTCTTTTAAGAGTATACAAGACAAATCTAATGATGTTCTTGATCTTATTAATACTGATTTGTGTGGCCCTGCTAGAATTAAAAGTTTTCAAGGTGATAGATATTTTATGCTAATCATTGATGATTATTCTAGAATGATGTGGGTTACTTTTTTAAGGGAGAAATCCAAGGCTTTTGAAAAGTTTAAAATCTTTAAAGCTAAAGTTGTAATTAAGATGGGATTGAAGATTAAGTGTTTAAGTTCAAATCATGGTGGATAATTCATATCCGGTGAGTTTAATAACTTTTGTCAGAAGCATGGCATAAGGAGACAATTTTATGCTCCCCAGACACCTCAGCAGAATGGAGTTATGGAAAGAAATAACAAAACTATCTTGGATGCTGCTAGATTCATGATGATGGAAGTTAATCTACGTCATATCTACTGGAGAGAAGCAATGAGCACAACAATCTATACATTCAACAAAGTTCATATCAAAGGAGGAACTGGTAAGACACCTATAGTTAACTATTTCAGAATCTTTGGTAGTAAATGTTATATCAAGAGAGATGATTTCATTGACAAATTTGATCCTAGATGTGATGAAGGAATATTTCTTGGTTATTCTAATGAAAACAAAGCATATAGATGTTATAACAAGAGATTGTAGAGAATTGTGGAGAGTGCTAATGTCAAGGTGGATGAGCATAATAGAAGTGAAATTAAAATTTATGAGCAAGAACCGACAGTGGAAATGATCATAACTGAACCGGTAACACCTTTACTAGAACAAAATGTTGAACCAGTTACTCCAATAGTATCAGAAAATTCAACAGCAACTAAAGAACATGAAAGAGGAACAGAGATTCAGAAGAATCCTAGGTATGTAAGGTTTCATTCAGAAGATTGGATCATTGGGGACAAGAACAATGGAGTGATGACAAGAAGAAGATTGGTAGCTAATGAGGTATGTTTAATTTCTCAAGTTGAATCGGTATCAGTAATTGAAGCATGTAAAGATGAATATTCGATGAAAGCTATGGAAGAAGAATTAGATCATATAGAAAAGAATACCACATGGATTTTAGTTGCCGGGCCTAAAAATAAGAATGTTATTGAAACTAAATGGGTATTTAGGAATAAATTAAATGAGGATGGACAAGTTGTGAGGAATAAAGTTAGATTGGTTTATGTGAACACTAAAGAGAAGATTATAGACATCTTCACTAAACCTTTGCCTAAAAAATCATTTGAGTACCTCAGAGATAGATTAGGGGTTTTTGCCCCTCCGATAGAAAACTGATTGATTCTATTTGGCATCAATCTGGTATGCATTATCAATTATTTATTCTGAATTGTTGTGGTGATGCTACTACTCAGGGGGAGTAGTTAACCTTGTGATTCAGTGGTTTACATTTTTGCTTTGATATTTATGTTAGATTTATGGCATTGATGTCAAAGGGGGAGAGATATTCATGTGAAAAACTTAAGGAGATATATACATTAGGGCGAGAAATTTGCAGAACTTAACTGAGATATCATCTATAGGGAGAGTATGAATCAAAACTTCATTGCTATATTCTTGTGTAGGAGACTTGTATGGCTTTTCTTAGCACTTGGATGTTTTTCACATCTAGTGTTTTCATTGATGGTATGATGAAAGAATAAGGATCCGATCAACTACTAAGAGGGGGGGTGAATCAGTAGATAGAAAATTGATATAAACTTTCACCAATCTCAAAAACAACCTCTCAATGCAAACTCTAAACTGACAAGTTAAACACTGAACTTCAAATACAATAAGTAAACCGATTGACTGTTATAATAGATTAACAATAAAATATCTCGGAAACTCTCAAACCATTTAACTGAATCATTCAAATACTTTACTGACATGAGTAAAACCTCATTTCAGATTACTGCCGATTAACATAACATATCAAAGTGGATTTAGCAGCTAAGCAATTCAACCATAGTAAACATAACCACAAAAACATTCACCACTTGACACAATATTTTTTGACATGGAAACCGAAATGGGAAAAAACACGATGGGGATGAATACCCACAATTATTCTGAACTCTTCTAAAGTTCACCCTGTTAGGAGCCAAGATTATTAAAGCTTTACAATAAGTCATGTTAAGAACAAATCCTGTTAGGGACCACTCGATTAATGGATTGACTGTAATGCCCTATTAGAAGCAATACCGTATAAGGAGTAACCTCGATAGAGGATTTGAAATCCAAGCTAATCGATCACCTAGTTAGAGGATTTGAATAACACTAAGCTTGTGAGAGTTTACCCAGTTAGGGGATTTGAATGTTGTAATTGTTAGAAAACAACAAGGGTTTGTTGATCTTTTTGAATAGCACTACACTTGCTTGTTCAAATCCTTTTCATGCTCATATCTACCTTTACACATACTGTAGATACATAATCTAGTTTGGCAACCACACTCTCACTCTCAACTACAAATTGCCAACTCTTCAACAAAACAACTCATCGACCTTATAAACAAAACAATAGGCTAGTAACACATCACAAACCTAATTCTCTCATCGAGATTACAAACAAATCGGTTCAAGTATGACCATTAGATTACGTACCAATCATTGCACATCATTCAAGATAACCTCGATCGCTCCTTGATCATCGCTTCATTGAACTCTATAACTCATCACATGGTTTACATTACATGTAATGAACTTTCTCATTCCCAAGATAAAAACCGTTATCTCTACATGCCAAAAACCATTTAAAACTCTTCTCATACAACATGCATATGTTTCATAATCATTACCGCTCATCATCAGATCATAAACCAATACAACCGATTCACCAAACTCCATCGGTTAGGGTTTATCATATCAATAGGTAGGGTTTACCGATTCACCTCTCCATTACATAGCAATACTGGTTTCCTCCAGAAACTCACCTACCGGTTGCAGTTGCCTTCACTAGCTCTACCTACAAGTTACAAAACAGCATTATAACAACATCATTACCGGTTAATTAACATCAATGACAACATAACATTTCATTAATACAATCTTCATACAAATATCCTGCACATTACAATAGCCATCAATGCCAAAGGGAGAGATTGTTGGCCATTTGGAGGAATTGATTATGTGTTGCATTAATGTTTTGTTATTGATGTCAACACTAGTTGTTTCTGTTGTTTATTGGCATCCTTCTAGTCTCGATAGGTTGTTTGGTTTCTGGTTGGATTAGATCATGATGATCTAGTATGCTTTGGCTTTTGGAATTGGCTTAGATCTACTATTCATGCTACTCAGATTCATGTTCAGTCAATTGGTTTTGATTTGGTGATCAGATGTTATCTTATATGTTGGTGAGCTTGGTTTGTTGATCTGGTGAGGGTTTCATCAACAAATCTTTGTTGAATATCTTTGATGTTATGCTTCAATGGTGTTGGTGTGGATTCTAGTAGAGATTTAGGATGTTGGTGGTGATTGTGTTTGAGACTTGGTTGATTGGGATCATTGCTTTAGCGTGTGGACCTAAATTGGGTCTAGTACTATCTAGGTTATGGACCGGCTTAATGTAACACATTGTTTGGACTTCTCGATGTGTTTCTGGGATGTCTTATGGGTTGGATATTATTTGTTTGATCTCAGGCTGACATGTTTTGTAATTATGTAATTGCTTTATTGTCTGGTGGTCGAATTGATTGTTTATGGTCGAGGGTTTGTATATATATGATGTAAGATCTCATTGTAGATCATATATAGGAATGTGGTATAGGAGCAAATAATGTAATAATCATTTATGCAAAGGATTTGGTCGATCATTGGTGATCAGATTGGGTTTATGTAAGAGGATTAAGTCCTCTAGTATTGAGCTTAACCAGAACTGTATTTAGGCATAGGAGATGTTATCATTGAAGTTCATTCTTCCTTCCGGATTGTACTCTGGATTTTTATGTAGTCAGTGAGAGTCCTTTTGTAATGAGAAGTGTGGTCTAGGCTCTTGACCTTCCTGCAAGTCCAGGCCTCTCAATTTGTATTCACATACTTACTGCAGAAGTAATCTGACTATCAGTAGGCTCCCCATCATGGTTTTTCCCTTTACCAGGTTTTCCACATACAAATATTGGTGTCACGTGGATGGTATTTATTCTCTAATTGTTTCTTGTGCTTAATTGGTATATTTTCTATTTTGGTAATTGTTTTTTGCATTTCGGTATTAAATTTTTAATTACTTAAGATTCTGGTAATCTGGTGATAACTGATTCACCCCCCCCCCTCAGTTGTCTTTTGGTTATTTGAATTGTCTAACACTATGTGCCACCAAGTAAAGAGAGGGTGAAACATTCATATAATTCCTACAATGTTGGATATCCCTTTCTTGTAAATGTCCATGTCACATCCTTGAGGTAGAACAAGTGGATATTTTTCATAAAATTTCTTGTTCCTCGAGTCAAATACCTGCTACAAATGTAGTGTCTCAACACTTTCAAACAAATCATAGAGAAAGGATTAAAGTGTGAGAAAGGTCTTATGGAGAAAGGTATCTTGAATAACAATAAGGAAAGTGGCTTGACTAGTAACACAAACAACTAGAAGTTGAAATTTTGGTCAAAAAATAAAAATGTGACAAGTGATGGGGTTGTAGATGCCCGCGAAGTAAATAGAACTCAACCTTTGTTTTCATTATAGGGACCAATCAATTCTATTGTGCCAAATATAAATTACGTTTAGGACAACAATATAGCATCCACAAATGCAAATGCAATACAGTCTAGTAATTACAAATTCCCAAGGACTAATACACCAAGAAGAAACTATACGCCACTTGGAGGACCAATTCAGTCAACACTCAAGAAAATGATACAAACGAATGTCATAAATCTACTTGAGGTCATGCCATATGAACTAGGTCCTTTCAAACCAACTTGGTGGAATTATAATGATTTTTGTGATTATCATTGCACCAAAGGCCTCGAAACATCAAGTTGCTATAAACTAAAGAACTTGATTGAAGACCTCATTGATCAGGGAGATATCATTGTAGATAACAATAATGGTTCTACCAATAAAGATCATACTATTTTTAAGGACCTATTTGTTAAACATGACAAAGGAAAAGATTCAAGTTCAAATTCATAGGACAATTAAGCTAACTACACTAAGATTTCCTATGATTATACAATCAACACTATTAGTGTAGGTGATGATGTAGTGGCCGCAATTACTATCAACCCAGGGAATCAAGACTGTGAAATTATCACTCATTGATCAAAAGTAACATTCCAAGGAGTTCCTTCAAATCTTCCTTAGTCAACAGGGAACTACAATGTTGTAGACCGATTGAAGAAAACTCCAGTGCAAATATCACTCTTTGAATTGCTTCGCATCTCTCTGAATCATAGAGCAATCTTGGGCAAAGCACTTCATGAGTCCTTCATCTCCAAAGACAGATGAGAATGCTTTCCAATCCATGGTTGGAAATCTAGCTATTACTTCCCATTTTGCCTTTATATCTCAAGATATCCTAGTAGACAGACCTTTACATAATGACCCACTACATCCAGAATTTTTTGTCCATAAGAGAAAGGTCAGAAGAGTGCTAATAGATGGCAGAGCTGCTCTAAACATATGCACTCTCAATCTGATTAAAGCATTGGGATATTCATGTCTTCACAGTGATCCAAGAAAAAGGCTTGACATTAAAGCTTACGATGATGAAGAACACCCATCAAAAGGAGTGGTTACTCTACCTGTGCAAGTAGGACCTATCACTACAGATGTCACATTCCAAGTGTTGGATAGAGAGATAGGATACAACATGCTATTGGGTTGCCCATGGATAAATACAATGCAAGTTGTGCCATTATCTTTTTATCAATGTGTTAATTTTAAATATAAGGGCATTGAGATTACCATACAAGGTGACCCAAACCCATTTCAGCAATGCAACTACCTAAGAGCAAGCACTGATAACCAGGTTCCTATCAATCAAGTAGCTTATCTTATATCACAAGTGGAATCCTTGGAAAATACAAATCCACAAACCTCTACATCTTATACACTGGCTACTACACAACCTTTGCAAATTAAAGAAGAAGGATGTGGTGAGTATTCTTATTCACACGTAGTGTTTGTGGGGAAATTGTCTCTCTCCCCAAGATCTATTAGGAGACCTCCACCCAATCCAACTATTCAGAACAAAGGGAAATAAGTGATACAATATTCCTCTTCTTGCTCCTTTATTATATGGGGATACTTACAAGAAGGATCTTTGAAGGAAGATGTGAATAAATGGATATATAGAGAAGAGGAAGACAGTTCCGCAATCAAACTCCCCTTCTATTAGTATGGAGATGGCTTCAGAATGTTGCAAAGGAATGTCTAAAATGGTACAATAGGCCTGGGGGCATAGAGGAAAGGAATCTTAGAGCCAATTTTACCCTCAGAGAACCCAATAAATCAAGGGTTGGGATATGGGGATATGACACAAAGATCAAGGGCTAGACAACATACCCCATTTATCTTAAGTATGCATACTCCAAAAACATAGCATTCTGCCAGTGTTATCACTCATCCAAAATATCCACATCAAAGTAATCTCCCAATGATGGTGTTTGTCCCATCATCTAAGACAAATTCATCGACAAAAACTGAGGTATATCCTGCAAATGAATCAAATATCATGGAAACTTAATCCCTTACTCAAGAAATGGCTCCCATTCAAGTTACAGAAGAGAGACTCAATATATCAATAGAGATGGGTGTTGCATTTTCCAATGAATCAAATTTATAGATACCCCAACCTCTTATTCAAGAAACTAGCATAGCCACAATGGTGGAACAAGGGTCAACAAGTTATTGAAACATTCCACTAGTCATAAACACTATCGAGACTCATCTTTCTCTAATTGAAGAAATTGGAGAAATATATGAATTTGAGTTATATATAGAGACATATATTGAAATAGAAATAGACTCCCATGAATATGAATAGATATCCCTTCATAGCAACAACACAAATGTAGTAGACAAATTTTATGATCATCAACCACCTATGGATGATGGTATTACTTATGAAACAAGGAAATAGATCCAAATTCTTTGAAGGAATACTATGAAATTCGCGCATGCATGATATCAACATCATCCCACTTTGAAGAAGGCAAGGACTTGTGCCTCATGTATCCGCATTTGATAGACTGGGGGCAGAAAGAAGAACCACATCTAGATTGGTTCGAAAATGATGAAGCCATAGCAGAATTCCTTGGTGCACAAGAAAGATTACCATATAGAGACCATAAGATTGTCTTTTCAATTGACCTAGATAGAACAACATATTTTAGAGAAGCAAGTTCACCTTCCACTCTTGAAGACCCTGAAGAAGATGAAGACACATGCAAATATAGATTGGATTATCTCCCAATCAAGCAAGAAAGGTCGGAGTTGTTGGTAGAAAAGACTAGAAAAGTCAATACTTGAGATACTAAAAATGTACATAAAATCCATTTAGCAGAATCCCTAATCCTAGAGAAAAAAGAGAAATTTATCCAGTTCTTAAAGAAAAGACCAATAAACTTTGTCTAGTCAGATGCTAGCATGATAGGGTTAGATCCAAAAATTGTTATGCATTATTTGTCACTACCGGCAAGAACAAAACCATATAAGCAAAAGCTTCGAAAAGTGCATCCACAAATCGCTTTGCTAATAAAGGTAGAATTACAAAAGCTACTAGATATGGGTTTCATCAGGCCAATAGACTATGTAGAATGGATATCTAATTTGGTACCTATAACAAAAGCCACTAGGGGCATCAAGATTTGCACAAACTTCATAAATATAAATAAAGAATACCCAAAAGATGACTTTCCACTCCCGAACATTGACATGATTGTGGATTTGATTGCCAAGAATGAAATTTTATCACTGTTGGATGGTTTCTCTTGGTATAACCAAATTAGAATAGCACTAGAGGATCAACATAAGACACCATTCACTTGTCCATGGGGAACATATTGTTGGAACGTAATGCCATTTGGGTTAAAGAATGTTGGTGTTGCTTACCAAAGAGCTATGACAACTTTGTTCCAGACATGATACATGATATCATGGAGGACTATGTTGATGATTTATTGGTAAAATCCACAACCAAAGATAACCATGTTGATTTCCTTTCTAGAATTTTTGACAAGCTTGAGAAATAAAATGTCCAACTAAACCTGAAAATGTGTGTATTTGGAGTAATAGGTGGAAAACTGTTGGGTTTCATAGTCTCAAATATGGGCATTGAAGTGGATCCCACTATGGTATAAGCTATTCTGGAAAGGGATTTTCCATATACTCTAAAACAATTGAGGTCTCTACGAGGAAGGTTACAATCCGTCAGACGCTTCATAGCACAATTGGTAGATAAGTGCCAACCATTTCAACACCTGCTCAATAAATGTGTAACTTTTAATTGGATATACCAATTTTAGGAGGCATTTTAAGCAAATGTTAGAAGATTATATTTTGTCAACACTAGTCCTAGTACCTCCAACACTAGGAAAGCAACTACTATTGTACATATCAACAACTAATTCATATTTAGGTGCACTCTTGGCACAACATGATGATCAAGGCAAAGAAAGGGCTATCTACTATATCAATAGAGAATTGGTGGGATATGAGCTCGATTATACCCCCATAGAGAGAGAGCATGTCTGGCAGTAACTTTTACATCATAAAAACTTTGACATTACATGCTTAGCCACAAGGTGCAATTTATAGCAAAATTTGACCTGCTCAAATATCTCCTCAACAAGGTTGCGCTGATAGGTTGAATGGCCCAATGGCTCATGATCCTATATGAATTTGACATCGAGTATGTTGACAAAAAAGAAATAAAAGGCTAGATAATAGAAAAATAATTGGTAGAAGCACCTATACAGGATAATCCTCCATTGCTCATAGATTTCCCTAATGAAGCAGTGTTTACATTAGCAACTTCGACAATATAGAAGTTATATTTTGATGGATCCTATACCAACCATGGAGCAGGTGTTGAAATTCTCTTAATCTTTCCTCAAGTTGATTCAATTCCAAAATCATATAAACTAAGTTTCCTTGTGCACCAATAACATAACTGAATATGAAACCCTTATCATAGGACTTCGCATTGTTCTACAATGGAAAATAACATACTCACATGTCTATGGGGATTCACAACTCACAGTCAACCAAGTTAATGATGACTATACCACCAAAGATGAGAAGCTAATGCCTTATAAATGGATGGTGTATGACTTCAAGCAACATTTTAGTCATATTATCTTTGAGCAAATTCCTAGACTACAAAATAGAGAAATAGATGCAATGGAAACTATAGGATATCTCCTTGACATGTCGAGTAATGAAACATAGTTTAACTTTATGGTTGAATAATAGATAGTACCATCATATGAGGTCCCACCTTCATAATATGTATGTGTGATAGTTTGTCCTAAGTCACCCTAGTATAATGACATATATGCATACCTTCATGATCAATACATGTCTCCTATTCTCTCTCAAAATCAATGCAAAACTCTCATACGCCAGGCATCCAGACATGTACTCATTGTAGAAACTTTGTACACAAATAGATTAGATGGAACACTTCTTTAATGTCTAAATTCTTAAGATGCACAATTAGCCTTAAACGAGGTTCGTGATGGAATTTGTGGCACCCATTCCAATGGCTCTGCATTGACAAGGAAATTGCTACAAACTAGATATTATTGGCCTACCATTGAGAAAGATGCATATAAGTATGTGCAAAAATATGTTGGAAATATGGATGGAGTAACTAAGAGGGGAGGGGTGAATCAGTTACCACAAAAATAAATCCACAAGTCCCTTAGATGTCTTAAATATAAACTGCTGAAACTCGGTAAATTAACTTATCAGTGTTTATTAAACATTAACATGCATAAAACAAGTAACATGAACACAAGTAACACCAGATATAACGTGGAAACCCAATTTTGGGAAAACCACCAATGTAACTAGTTACTGATTTTCACTCTTCTGAAGTGAGCCCTGTTAGGAGCCAACCCTGTTAAAGGTTACAAAACACACTGTTAGGTGTGACCCTGTTAGAGGATTTGATCACCCTGCTAGGAGTGGCCTTGTGAAAGGTCTTAAGAACAATTCAACCGAATTGTCACCTTGTCAGAGGATTTACAAAATGGTTGTTATACCAACTCTGTTAAGAGATTTCGATATCACTGCTACAATGGTTAGAAAGCAACAATGAAGTGATCTGAATTAAATACAACTTATCTTGCTGATACAGATCTCTGTTCTGCGCCAATAGATCCTTACTGATCACATATATCTTTTCTGCACCTCAAGGATATCACTGATCCTTCATCAGAATTCGCACATTTCTGCTCCTTCACATTTCCATACTTTTCATACTTCACCACACTTCGAAATCGCAACTTGATCTCTCATATATACCATTCAGGTTACCAAGTCGGCCCAATTACAAGTTAAAATGAATATTACATAGGTCGGCTACATATACAAATTTCAATAAATAAATATTGCTTCGGTCGGCTGCATAAACATTTCACTGATGCTCGGTGAACACTGCTGATTCTTCGGTAACCGACTGAACTTGGTAAGTACTGCGAACTCGGTATAGACTGACTTTCCTTCACATATTCTTCGAAGACCGACTTAACTCGGTAAAGACTGCGAACTCGGTATAGACTGACTTTCCTTCACATATTCTTCGAAGACCGACTTAACTCGGTAAAGACTGCGAACTCGGTATAGCATACTGGAGTGCTAGGTAGACTCTGTAACTTGCTTCTCTTACCGTCTGAACTCGGTAGACTGATATGACATTTGTGTAACATCAAAGACAATACACAATTAAACAATTGTATCCAACAATCTCCCTCTTTGGCATTGATGGCAACACAACATGTCATAGCAGAATGAAATTTGAAAACAGATCTTTTCTTTTATGACAGCAACATGCCAACATAACTTTCCCTTTGGATAGAGAACACTCCTTCTTTCAATAATCTCCCTCTGTGAAGTAACTTCATCTTTGGACGGTAAAACTCTCCCTCTTTATCAAACAACTCTCCCTCTTTATCTTAATGAACTTTCTTTTAAATTTTAGTAGGATATGATAGTAACTCTCCCTCTTTGACAACACATGCCAAAGACAATAAGAATTTATCTGAGTTATAATGTACCTTTTGTACTGATTCATATGCAATATTTTCCTGATTATACTGCATCAACTAGTAGATTTTTCACTTAGGATGAGTTGATGCATCACTAAAACTTTTCTTTAGTAAATTTCAGATAGGGGAGTGACCCCTAACTTACCTCTTAGATACAAGAATGCATCCTTAGCCAATGGTTTTGTGAATATGTCAGCAATTTGTTCCTTTGTGTGAATATATTCCAATCTGATCTCCTTGTCCTACACCAATTCTCGGACAAAATGATATTTTATTGCAATGTGCTTGGTTTTGGGATGCATTACTAGATTCTTGGACATGTCAATTGCACTTGTATTATCACAGAACATAACAATTGGTTCTTTGATTTCCATTTTCATGCCTGCCAATAGCTATTTAAACCAAACAACATTTGAACAATTTACTGCTGCAGCAACATATTCTGCTTCTGCTGTAGATTGGGATATACAGTTCTGCTTTTTGCTTGACCAGGAAACCAATCTCTTTCCTAGAAAGAATGCTCCTCCGCTTGTACTTTTTCTGTCATCAATGTTTCCTGCCCAATCAGCATCAGTAAATACTTTCAAATCAAAATTTCCTCCAAATTTGTACCATAATCCATACTCTTCAGTTCCTTTCAAATATCTCATTATTTTTTTGATTGTCGTCATGTGACTTTCTCTTGGTTTTGCTGAGAATCTTGCAACAATACCAACTGCAAGAGCAATATCTAGCCTAGTATGAACAACATACTGCAGCTTTCCAATCATAGATCTATACAGTGTTTGATCTACTTCTTGTGATTCATCTTCCTTGGTAAGCTTCAATCCAGTACACATAGGAGTTCCAACTGGTTTACAATCTTCCATACCGAACTTTTTCAGTATCTCTTTGATGTATTTTGATTGTGTAATGTAGATACCATTTTTGTTCTGTTGAATTTGAAGACCAACAAAGAATTTGATCTCACCAAACATAGACATTTCAAATTCCTTATTCATTTGTACTGAAAATTCTTTGCAAAGATCATCATTTCCTGTGAAAATAGTATCATCTACAAATATTTCTGCTAAGACAATTTTGTTATCTGATCCTTCCTTGATATACAAGCTACTGTTATCATTAGTTCTTTGAAATCCAATCTGAATAAGATAGTTATGCAATCTTTCATACCATGCTCTAGGGGCTTGTTTCAGACCATACAATGCTTTATGTAATTTGCAGACCATGTCCTTCTTTTGTGGATCAACAAAACCTTCAGGTTGTTCAATATAAACCTCTTCATCCAATATACCATTAAGAAATGCAGACTTAACATCCATCTGATAAACTTTGAATCCTTTGTAGGCGGCATATGCAAGTAAGGTTCTGACTCCTTCCAATCTTGCAACAGGAGCAAAAGTTTCTCCATAGTCTATTCCTTCTTGTTGAGCATATCCTTTGCATACTAGTCTTGCTTTGTTTCTTGAAACTTTGCCATCTTCATTCAGTTTATTTCTGAATACCCACTTAGTTCCAATGACATTTTTATCCTTAGGTCTGGGTACAAGAGTCCATGTCTTGTTTTTCTCTATCTGTTCTATCTCTTCTTTCATAGCCTCTGTCCAACTATCATTTCCCAATGCATCTTTGACATTTCTAGGTTCAAAATCAGCAAGTAAACAAGTACTTTTCAACTTACCTCTTGTCATGGTTCCTTCAGATTTGTCTCCAATGATCTGATCTGCTGAGTGATGTCATCTGACATACTCGGCTAATACAGGTTTCTTGCCTTTAGAATGAATTTCATCATTGTCCTCTTGGTCCGGCTCGGTAAATATTGGCTCGGTTTCTTCAGACTCGGTAGACACTGGTTCTGGTTCATCAGACTCGGTAGATACTGGCTCGGTTTGCTCTTTCTGTAACTCGGTTACTGATGACTCGGGAGTAGAAGATTTCTGATTTGCAGATGTATCTGGTATTGTATCAGGTTCAATAGACACAAATCTTCTATAATCTTCTGGTTCTCTTTTGCTTTCTTCTTCAGATCTTTCTGCAAACTCATCAACTTTCACATGTGCACTTTCTATAACTTTATGAGTAGACAAGTTCAAACATCTATATGCTTTACTCTTGCAAGAATATCCGAGGAATATACCTTCATCACCTTTCACATCAAATTTTCCTTTTCTAGATTCTTTCAAAATGTAACATTTACTTCCAAATACTTTTAGGTAACTTACATTAGGTTTGTAGCCATACCATAATTCATAGGGGGTTTTGAATGAGTCCTTCTTCAGCTGTACTCGGTTCAAGGTATGAACAGCAGTGCTGATAGCTTCCTTCCAGTATTTGATAGCAATATTCTTTTCAATCATTAAGGTTCTTGCACAATCCATGATAGATCTGTTCCTTCTTTCAGCTATTCCATTTTGCTCAGGAGTTCTAGGGGCTGATACTTGTCTTTTGATTCCTCTTTCAATGCAAAAGTTATTGAATTCATGAGAGATAAATTCACCACCTCTGTCTGACCTTAGACATTTAAGTCTTTTACCTGTTTCTTTTTCTACTCTAACCAAATACCATTTGAACTTTTCAAATGCTTCTGATTTGTTCCTTAAATACATGACAGTCATCATTCTTGAGTAATCATCAACAAAAAGAATGAAGAACTTTTCTCCAGTATAACTTTCAGTTCCTATGGGTCCACATAAATCAGTATGCACAATTTCTAATATATCTTCAGATTGATAGTTTTTGCTTTTGAAACTAGTCTTTCCCATTTTTCCAATTTGACAATTCTTACATAGACCGACCTCAGGTTTCTTTATATCTGGAATACCTCTTACTTTTCTGAATTTACTTATTTTCACTAGGTTATCAAAATTTACATGACATAACCTTTTGTGCCATAACCAACTTTCTTCAACTTGAGCAATAAAACATGAATTTTCACTTGTTTCAAGTCGGAACAAATTACCTTTTGTTTGAGTGCCTGATGCAATCAGCTTTCCTTGATTATTTAGCAGTTTGGCCTTTCCATGCGTGAATTCCACCTTGAGTCCACTATTAAGTAGTTGTGCCACACTCATCAAGTTGTGATTGAGACCTTCAACCTAGTAGGCATCATCAAATACAAGTTCTTTGGTTATAGGGATTCTACCTCTTCCTTTTATGTAGCGAGGTTCATTATTACCAAACCTTACACTACCTCCTTCATAGTCTATCAGATGTTCAAACTTAGTTTTATCACCAGTCATATGATGAGAGCAACCACTGTCTATGATCCAAGTATCATTTTTGCTTATATGAGAAATAAGTGCCATCTTATCTTCCTCATCATTATCAGAATCATCTCTTATAGCAATATAAACAATTTCATCTTCACTATTATCAGAATCCTTAGCCATAAAGCATGTTTTCTTACCTTTAAATGATTTGTAGTCCTTTTTGCCATTCCATTTGTGATCTTTCTTCTCATCTTTGCTCTGCTTGTTTGGGCATCTAGCAACAATATGACCGACTTCATCACATGAAAAACAGATTAGAGGAACTTTGCCTCTGTATTTTCCTCTGCCTTTGGAATATTTCTTTGCTAGAAGAGCTTCAATTATTTCAAGATCACTGTCTGAACTTGGTTCTTATTCATCTTCACTTTCTGACCGAGATTCCTTTTTCTTTTTTGCCTTTCTCCTTGAGTGAAACCTTAGCTTCAAATGTTGATTCCATGTTTTTGGAAGCTGGAACATAGTTGTCATAGTTGTCTAACTCAAATGCAGTTAATCTTCCAACTATGGCCTCCAAATTTATCTTGTGATTTGCTTCACATCTTCTTTCCTGAATTGCAGAAACTCTGATTGCATAAATGGGTAGTAATGTTCTGAGAACTTTGCTTATGACTGTTTCCTCTGAGATATCACCTCCAGAAGCTTTGATTGCACTGACACTGGCTTTGACTCTTTCAACATATTTTGCAATATTTTCATCCTCACTCATTTTTAATTGATCAAACTGTCCTCTCAAGCTTTCTGCTTTGGCTCTTCTCACATTGTCATCACCACCATAGATATCTTTCAGCTTGTTCCACATTTCAAATGCAGTTTTGCAATCTTTGATATCATCAAACTCTTCATAGCTTAGGGCAGATGCAATGTCTATCATCATGGTGTTATGAGTCTTCTTTGCAGCAATATCAGCAATAGTTAGTGTACCAGTGGGTGTCACATATTCTATGTCAAGATGTGTCAATCCTGTATCTCCAATGGAAGCCAAATGGAGTCTCATGAGACCTTGCCATGCTGAAAAGTTATTTCTGTTTAGCCTTGGAATTTCCCTCTTGTAAGACATCTTGATCTTTAGCTTAGATCCTTGAAATCCTTCCTATAAGCACCGAAAGCTCTGATACCAATTGTTGGAAATATGGATGGAGTAACTGAGAGGGGAGGGGTGAATCAGTTACCACAAAAATAAATCCACAAGTCCCTTAGATGTCTTAAATATAAACTGCTGAAACTCGGTAAATTAACTTATCAGTGTTTATTAAACATTAACATGCATAAAACAAGTAACATGAACACAAGTAACACCAGATATAACGTGGAAACCCAATTTTGGGAAAACCACCAATGTAACTAGTTACTGATTTTCACTCTTCTGAAGTGAGCCCTGTTAGGAGCCAACCCTGTTAAAGGTTACAAAACACACTGTTAGGTGTGACCCTGTTAGAGGATTTGATCACCCTGCTAGGAGTGGCCTTGTGAAAGGTCTTAAGAACAATTCAACCGAATTGTCACCTTGTCAGAGGATTTACAAAATGGTTGTTAGACCAACTCTGTTAAGAGATTTCGATATCACTGCTACAATGGTTAGAAAGCAACAATGAAGTGATCTGAATTAAATACAACTTATCTTGCTGATACAGATCTCTGTTCTGCACCAATAGATCCTTACTGATCACATATATCTTTTCTGCACCTCAAGGATATCACTGATCCTTCATCAGAATTCACACATTTCTGCTCCTTCACATTTCCATACTTTTCATACTTCACCACACTTCGAAATCGCAACTTGATCTCTCATATATACCATTCAGGTTACCAAGTTGGCCCAATTACAAGTTAAAATGAATATTACATAGGTCGGCTACATATACAAATTTCAATAAATAAATATTACTTCGGTCGGCTGCATAAACATTTCACTGATGCTCGGTGAACACTGTTGATTCTTCGGTAACCGACTGAACTCGGTAAGTACTGCGAACTCGGTATAGACTGATTTTCCTTCACATATTCTTCGAAGACCGACTTAACTCGGTAAAGACTGCGAACTCAGTATAGACTGACTTTCCTTCACATATTCTTTGAAGACTGACTTAACTCGGTAAAGACTGCGAACTCGGTATAGCATACTGGAGTGCTAGGTAGACTCTGTAACTTGCTTCTCTTACCATCTGAACTCGGTAGACTGATATGACATTTGTGTAACATCAAAGACAATACACAATTAAACAATTGTATCCAACAAAATATAGACAATGCCAAATACATGGAGATCTAATTCATGCACCTGCTCAATATTTCCAACCTATCACATAACCATGGCCATTTTCCCAATGGGAGCTTGACCTAGTAGGTAAAACCAACCCTACTTCTAATGGGTACAAGTGAATTTTAATAGAAATAGAGTATTTAACCAAGTCAGTAGAGGTAATCCCTCTAACTTACATAATCGACGAGTAGATAGAAAAGTTCATACTCAATTACACCATCTGTCAGTATGGAATCTTGATGTGTACAGTAACAGACAATGGACGTCCTTTTAATAACTAGGAAGTATGGGAATTATGTGATCAATTCCATATTCAACATTGCTTTGCAACTCCCTACTATCCTTAGAGTAATGACCAAGTAGAGACAACATATAAAACCATTCTTAAAATTCTTTAAAAAGTTATCAATAAAATTGGAAGAGATTGGCACCTATAGTTGAATCCTGCACTTTGTGCTTATAGGAATAGACATTCACATAGCTACAAGAGATACTCCCTATTATTTGGTCTACAGATTAAAAGCAATTTTTCCTATTGAGGTATAATTACCATCCTTAAGAGTCTTGTTGCAAAATATCATATCAGATGAGGAATACAAAGTAGCAAGGCTACAAGAGCTAGAATTAATAGATGAAAAAGACAAAGTAAACTCAACCACTTCCAAGTGTTAGGACTCAGGAAGGACAACTGAGAGGGGGGGTGATTCAATTGTTAACTAGTTGTCAATAAATTATAAACCAAATGCAAATTATTCCAACTTAATCTTAGTGCCAGTAAACCAAAATTAATTGTCGATAGAATAGTTTAACAGTTATAGTAGTACCAGTGAAACTTAATGCATGAAACATAAAGAGAAACAACATCCACAACACATAACAGAGATTTTGAGGTGGAAACCCGATAAGGGGAAAAAACATGGTGGGAAACCTTACCCACAATCAGATGATACTACTGTAGATAGTATGTGTATACAAATGGGGTCTGTACATGCAGAAAGGCAAACCGCCTAGAGCTCACTGCTCAATCACAAAATAGGAGTCACACTGACTACACAATTGGATGGTTAAATCCAATGATAATGTACTGCTCAAAATAACATCTGCAATGTTGGATTCAGTACCGGTTTAAGCTCTGAGCATGAGTTCTAAACACCTTCATAACCTTCCTTCAACCATTGAATAATGTCTACCTGATTTGCACAAGGATCTGCATATTTTCACTCTTCAATATTTGAACACACTCATAATGATGATCTTCAATGAGATCTTATGATCATTTATACAAAACCTAAGACCAAATGTATATGTTGACTCACTAAAGATATTACAATTAAATCAATTACAAATAAGTCTTGATGCGATACAACATGTTGTCTCAATACATTTACCAATTAATAAACCATCTCCATAATGTGTTGTGTTGATTTGGAATACATAACATGTACCAGTTCATATCCTAGACCTATCTGCCAGTTAAGACAAATTTGTCAACCCGATTAGACCAATAAGTAAAACACCAAATCCAAAATTCCAATCCATGTCTTCAACATAACCAAATGATCTCCAAGTTATCATCATTTTTGATGAACAATATAACCTGTTGGTGAACATATATCGGTGACTATGGATAAGCCACTAACCATACTGGTGAACCATATTGTCGCTTCAACAATAAACCAATATAATCATAGTGCCAAAACAATAGTGTACACCTCCAAGAAGATAAGTGTTGACATCAATTTCAAAACCAATGCAACACATGATGAAGTCATCCATAATACCAACAATCTCCCCCTTTGGCATTGATGGAAACACTAGATGGAAAAAAATCTAAGTGCCAAAAACAGAATGCCAAAAACCAATAAACCAACAATCTCCCAAAATAGATCAATACAAAGTTCTATAACAAAAACCAAAATCAAAATACATCTCTCCCAAGTTACAAAGTTTTTCCATAGATATCTCTCCCCCTTTGACATCAAATGCCAAAGCAGTTGAGATTTCAAAACATAACATTCAGCCAACTACTCCCCCTGAGAAGTAACTCTCATTCATCAAAGCTGAAAAAAGATTTTTATGTTAGTCCCTATCAGTTTGATGCCAATCTTCATCATCTAAGTCTCTATCGGTGGGGAAATTACCCCAAACTTCTCTCTGAAGTATTCAAATTTTTCCTTAGGCAAAGTATTTGTAAAGATATCTATAATTTTCTCTTTAGTATTCACATAAACCAGTCTTACTTCATTTGCTTCAACATTCTCTTTCAAAAAATTGTACTTAATAGAAACATGCTTTGTCTTACAATGAAATACCAAATTCTTTGATATATCAATTGCTGTTGAATTATCACAATAAATGATTATTGGTTCTTTGCATTTTACCTTTATATCCTTCAACATTTGCTTGATCTATAATAGCTGAGTACAATTAGTTGTTGCTGCAACATATTTTGATTTTGTTGTTGATAATCATGTACAAGTCTGCTTCTTGCTTATCCATGAAAACAATCTTCTACCAAGAAAGAATGCACTGCCAGTGGTATTCTTTCTATCATCTATATCTCCTACCCAATTTGCATCGGTGTATGCACATAAATCAAAATTTTCATCTTTAGGATACCATATACCAAGATTTGTTGTGCCTTGTAGGTACCAAAAAATCCTTTTTACTGTTGATTCATGATTTTCTTTAGGATTGCTTTGAAATCTTGAAACAATACATACTGCATTCATTATATCAAGTATAGTTTGTGTTAAATATAGTAATCCTCCAATCATAGAGTTGTACCTTGTCGAATTAATAGGAGTTGAATCATCCTTCAATGTCAATTTATCAGTTGTAGTCATAGGAGTACTTACCGGTTTGGAATTTTCCATACCAAATTTCTTCAAGAGTTCCTTCAAGTAATTTGTTTGTGTAGCGTCCTAAAATTGTGACACTTGCAATTTTGACTACATTTCGGTCTTCACGATGGCGACGCAACACGCAACCTGAATGGAGACCCCGAAACCTGATTATGACACCAAAAACTGCATTTTCTTGCACCCTGGCCTGAACCTCCTTGCACCCTGCTGTCTTGGGAGGTGGGACCAGAGCACCCAGTGCCCTGGTCCTTCAGGACCAGGGCGCCCAGCGCCCTGGTCCCCCAGGACCATGGTGCCTAGCGCCTTGGTCCCTGGGCCTATTTTGGGCCCGGTCTCCTAAGGGGTCTCGGGTCTTTTTGTTTGCAATTTGGAAATTAACTTTCTTGGTCAGCCTAAGGTCGGCAAAATCAGTCTATCAGCCCTAAATGACAAGTATATAAACTACATTTGCCTCTCCCATTTGGGTAAGGAGGACATATGTATACAAGCGTGGAAACTATATTCAAGCATTCAAGCATTCAAGCATTCCTTCTAAGTCTCCATTCAAGGCTAAGTGTTGCATTCAAGACAAATATTCAACCATTGAAGAGGAGATCACTTACTACATGCTACATACAACATACGACATACAACATCTATACCTTCGCACATAAGGATACAAACATCCTTAGAACAAGGTATTAGTACTTGTTTTACATACATTTACATTTACAACACTTGCTCATTTCTTGGTTAATTCCAAAACCGGGGTTTGATCTAAAGGCAAACCCCTAATCCCTAACCCCCCAATCATCTTCGCTTTTCTGTGTGTAGGTTGCAGGTACGCGGCTGAAATTGAAGATCTAGAATCCTTGTGTAGAGACGAACAGATCCCCCTTCGTTTCACGGATTTTTCAGAGGACCGTGGCGCCGGGCGCCATCGTCCCGACAACTTTTGCTCAAATTTGCAGGACAGCACCGTATCAACATTTTACTGCTAATTCCAGGTCCGTAGCTTCATCCTATATCCCTATCTCAGTTTATAAGCGAATCTTTGTCACTTTCTATGCATTCCTAGCTTAATTCTTCTATCAACATTCTTTACAAAAGAGGGTAGCCTTGCTTTCTTAACCTTTGAAACACATTTAGCATCCAATCTTGCATTGTGTGGGATTGGATCTTGTGGGTTTCAACCCCTCTTTTGAATGTAAAGTCTCTCCCTTAAGTGAAAACCATCAACCCTAGTGAATCTCCCTTCTCTCTCCTCGGAGTTGGAAGAGGGGAGAGCAACTAGGGTTCGATCGCGATTTTCCGCTTTACATTTTGGTGAACCCGACGTGAACATCCTTTCTAACTATTCATGGTTAGATCTTAAAATTGGATTCCTTGATTACATTTCCATGTTTGATCTTTTGCAAAATTTTAGAGGTGATTGCATAAAAACCCTAAAATTTCTTTTTAGTAATTAAGCTTGTGAAGTATTTAATTGTTAATGCTTGTTTCAGATCTGCCCTTCTATTACAAATTATCAATTCATATCTATGCTTTAATTTTGAAAATTAAGTGGTTAAGTGTCAAAACCCTAATTTTTGAAACCCTCTTGATTCAACCTTTGTCCGACAATTTGACTGATCAAAACATCTCCAAATCAGCTGTAACTTTGGATTCCGCAATAAAATCACAATATCTTTCATCCCTGAAAATTTGGAAAAAAGTTGCGAGGACCATGTGCATGCCGAGCGCCATCGTCCCTGACATTTTTTCCAAAATTTCGGGAGCGAGATCTTACTGTATTTTCTTGCTAAAATCCAGAATTTTGGCTGATTTTATCAATTATAACACTTTCAAAATTACAGTCAAAGTTGGTCTTGTGATTGCTTAGATTAAGGCTTCTAAACATTCAAAAATCATTGAAATTGAAATTTTGTGTCAAAATTGTGTTCTTACTGTCCTAAATCTAAAAAGTGTGTTTGCATTCATTCGAAATTTCAGTGCTTTATTCAAATTCTTGCAATTTGTGACTTTTGAAATTAAGTGCTTAATTACAACAACTTTAATTTCCACTTTCAAAATTCAATTTTGCATGAAATTGAGTCAATTTTCAAATTTCAAAATTTGCATTGCTCTTGACATTCCCTCTAAAATCATAACATTCAAAATTTCAGTTTCCCTCTCTTTTTCAAAATTTAAATTTTGCATTTTTCGACAATCTTGGTAGGGTTCAATTTTGAGATTGCAACTTTAATTTGGCCTATCTACAGGTCATAAAATCACTCAATTTTTTCAGATTAGCTTTAAAATCATCATACCTTTCATCCCTGCAAATTTCGAAAAAAGTTGCAAGGACCGTGTTGCACTCCGAGCGCCACGGTCCCGGACATTTTTTCCGAAATTTTAGGAGACTGTCGTGATTGCATTTAACAGCTTAAATCCAGAAGATTGGCTGATTTTATTGAAAATTTCTACCTCTAAATTCAAAATCTTCTCTCTCTTTCTAGTGCATGAGTTTTACAACAATAAGCCCTACTTCCACTATTCCCGTTAGACGAAGCCGTAGAATTAAGTCTTTCCGAGGTTTAATTACCGAGGAGATGGAACCTAATTTGAATAGCCTTTTTAACGAGGACATGGGTAATTCCTCTAATCCTCCTAATGATGAAGAAGCTCTCCATGAGGTTTCTGTAGAACAACTTTCGAAATTGGATAACCAATTTGATGATTTTCGACAATGGATGTCTCAAGAATATCCTGATAGTCAAGCTCTTCCTTTAATTGAGGGTCTAAAACATATGCTTCAAAGTGATAAGAATGGAATTGATATTTTGCGTGGTATTGCACACATTGTGGATTCGAATGTGATGCCTATGAAGAGTTGTGCTGAAAATTTGGGTTATACACAACCTCCTACTCAAGTCAATCATTCTATTCCTTTGATGACTTCTATTGCTAGCGTACCTACCTTTACATCAAACATAATGGCTACTTCTATACAAGACATTCCTCCTGTGATAACCAGTCATGGGGGCAATCCTTCTTCTTCAATTCACCCTGTAGACACCTTGTTCTTACTGGACCACACAAATCAGTTTGAATTAAATCAAGAATATTATTAGATTTCTCAATAATGCTCTTAAATGTTGTTCTAACTTTCTTTCCCATTTGACATTCCTTACATACCGGATTATGAGGTTTCACAATCTTAGGTAAATCCCTTCCTGCCTTAGTTGAACTGATCTTTATAATGCAATCAAAATTCACATCACAAATTATTTTATGCCATAACCAACTTGCATCTATGCGTGCAATTAAACATGTCTTATCACTGGTTTTCAAGTGAAAGATATTACCTTTAGTCTGATTACCGGTTGCAATCTCCAATCCAGTTTTGTTTATGATTTTGCATTTTCCATTCTTGAACTGTAACTGAAATCCTTTCTCAACTAACTAACCAACACTCAAAAGATTGTGCTTTAAACCTTCTACATAATAAACATTGTCAGTATTTTGCTTACCATCCAAAGATATAGTACCTTTTCCTTTGATTAAACAAGCTTTATCATCTCCAGACCTTACTAAACCTCCATGAATTTCCTAAAATGATAAGAATTTGCTTTTATCACCAGTCATATGATGCAAGCATCCACTATCTATAATCCATTCATCCTTTTCCTCAATTTTTGATGCCAGTGCCTGCTCTATCAGTTTGACAATAGGTGTTGATTGATCTTCTTTTATTGCAACAAAATCCCATTTGCTATCTACTAGATCTTCATCTGAATCATCTGTAACACCTTCATCTGCATAGTAAGATGACTTATCTTTGTTTTTCTTAAATCTATATCTCTGATGTTTAGGGTTAGGCTTATATGATCTTTTTTCTTCCTTAGTCTTGCATGTCTATCAGGACATCTAGAAGCTACATGACCAACTTTATTGTAATCAAAACATTTGAAAGGTGTTTTACCTTCATAGTTACTCCCTATTGGACCTTTAGGCATCTTCCTTGGAAATAGTGCTTCAAGTTATTCAAGTTCTTCATTTTCTCTTCTCATATCTTCAATTTATTTTGTATAAAGTGATTTCCAATCTGTTTTGTCAGATGATGATGATGTTGATGATGGTGGTGCTACATTGAAACCTAAATCAATCTTGACAAAAGCAATAGGACCAAATTCCTCAAGCTCAAATGGTGAAACTTTTCACCCAAAGTATCTCTAGAAACTGAAGTATTAGGCATTGTTCTCATTTTATTAATAGCAGTCACTTTCATTTTGTAAGTCGATGGTAATGCTCTTAAAAATTTAGACACAATTTCATCTTCACTTAAGGATCCTTCACAACATTGTATTCCTAAAACAATTTCATTAACGCTTTCCATAAATGCAAAAATTCTTTCATCTTCTTCCATTTTTAAATTTTCATACCTGACCCGGTAACATTCCAATTTTGCAATCTTGACAGTGGTATCTCCTTCATTCAATGTTTCCAGTTTATCCCAAATAGCTTTAGTAGTAGATCGGTCTAATAATCCCATGATTTTTTGATCTGATAATGCACTCAAAAGTGCTTCTCTTGCTTTGCAATCATTGTCCATGTCCTTAGCCAATGTTGGGGGATGAGGTTGATTTAAAATAGGAGCAACATAGCCATTCTTTGGAACATCCCATATGTCTCTTCCAATGCAGTTCAGATGTGTTTCCATTCTGATCTTCCATATACCATAGTTAGTTCCATCAAGCTTCAGACTGTCCTTCTTGAAAAATATTTGTTGCTATAGGATCTCCTCAAGCTGTTAGGCTTCTGCAAAAAGAGGACTTAGCTCTGATACCAATTTTTAGGACCTAGGAAGGACAACTGAGAGGGGGGGTGAATCACTTGTTAACTAGTTTTCAATAAATTATATACCAAATGCAAATTATTCCAACTTAATCTTAGTGTCGGTAAGCCAAACTTAAATGTCGGTAGAATAGCTTAATAGTTATAGCAGTACCGATGAAACTTAATGCATGAAACATAAAGAGAAACAACATCCACAACACATAACACAAAGATTTTGATGTGGAAACCCAATAAGGGAAAAACCATAGTGGGAAACCTTAGCCACAATCAGATGATACTACAGCAAATAGTATGTGTATACAAATGGGGTCTGCACATGCAGAAAGGCCAACCGCCTAGAGCTCATTGCTCAATCACAAAATAGGAGTCACACTGACTACACAATTGGATGGTTAAATCCAATGATAATGTTGTTGGTATTTTGGTATGGTTTTGTCATTGATGTCAACACCTACTAAAGCACTAGCACTCTGCAGATCTAGCAGCATTCACCAGCAAGCAACTATTGCACAGTTATTGGTATATGGTTCACCGGCAGGATATAATGATCACCAACACTTGGAATGATATGGAAGACACTTGGTAATGTCAAAGACATCATGTGGACACTTTGTTTGGAATAATTATTGGTATAATCATATTTGCATATTTTCTTTTACCAACAAATAGGTCCAGGGTTACCTAGGGTTACACCGGCAGGTTTATCTTTTCCAGATCACCATGGCACACTATGGAGATGATTTATTATTGTTGTAAATGCTTTAAGCCGACATGTTTAATCGGTTAATGCATCAGATATTATATTGTTTGTAAAAAATTTTATTGTAATATCTTGTAGAGCCGACCTACTAAAATTGGTCTTAGGTTATGGTATAAATGTAAGATCTTATTTGTAAGATCAAATGTGGAAATGCGAAAAAGAACTAAGTGAATGTATATGCGAGATTAAGTAGAGCTATACATGAAGACATCATTTGAAGGGGAAGCTAGGTTTTTATGGAAGCATATCAACATTACACAAGTACTAAATCTAGCATATGAAGATGCTATTTTGTGTAGTACATTCTTATTGGATTTAATCATCCAACTGTAGTCAGCGTGACTCCCATTTTGTGATTGAGCAGTGAGCTCTAGGCTATTGGCCTTTCTGCATGTGTAGACCCCATTTATGTACACTTACTATCTGCAGTAGTATCATCTGATTGTGGGTAAGGTTTCCCACCATGGTTTTTCCCCTTACAGGGTTTCCCCGTACAAATATTGGTGTTATGTGTTTGTGTTTATGTTTCATGCATTAATCTTTACCGGTATAGCAATTAACTATTAACACTGTCTACCGGCATACTTAACTGGTTTACCGATATTATGCATTAAGTTGGTTGAGTTGTTTTTGGTTTGAATTTATTAGACAACTGATTCAACCCCCCCCCCTCTCAGTTGTCTCCAGGACCTAACAATTGGTATCAGAGCCTAGTCCTCTTTTACAGAAGTTTAACAACTTGAGGAGATCCAATGACTACTAATTATTTCAGGAAGGATAATCCTAAAGTTGATGGAACCAACAATGGGATATGGAAGATCAGGATGGAGACACATCTGAATTGCATTGGTAAAGACATTTGGGAAGTTACAAAGAATGGTTATACTACTGCTATAGCTGGTCAGACCGCTCCAACCACCTTAGCTAAAGATGAGGAGAATGATTGCAAAGCAAGAGAAGCACTTTTGAGCGCTTTATCAGATCAACAAATCATGGGATTATCAGATAGGTCTACTGCTAAAGCTATTTGGGATCATTTGGAAACACTGAATGAAGGAGATTCCACAGTCAAGATTGTAAAACTTGAAAGCTTCCGAGTTAGGTATGAACATCTGAAAATGGAAGAAGATGAAAGGATTTCTGCTTTTATGGAAAGAGTAAATGAAATTGTTTTGGGTATTAAATGTTTTGGAGGAACCTTGAGTGATGATGAAATTATTTCAAAAATCTTAAGAGGATTGCCACTAGCATATAAAATGAAGGCTACTGCTATAAATGAGTTGAGAACAATGCCTAATACATCAGTAACTAGGGTTACATTAATTGGAAAACTTTCAACCTTTGAAATTGAGGAATTTGGTCCTATTGCTACTATAAAGATAGATTTGGCCTTTAAAGCATCAAAATCATCTGCTCCATCATTTGACAAACCAGATTGGAAAGCCTTTTATGCAAGAGAACTTGAAGAAACTAGGAAGGAGAATGAAGAACTTGAAGAACTTGAAGAACTTGAAGCACTTTTTGCAAGAAAAATGCAAAAAGGTCCAGTTGGAAGTAAATATGAAGGTAAAGCACCCTTTAAATGTTTTAACTGCAATAAAATTGGTCATATGGCTTTGAGATGCCCTAATAGACATGCTAGACTAAGAGAAGAAGCTAGAAGAACATACAAGCCTAATCTTGAATATCAGAGATACAAATTTAAGAAGAACAAAGACAAATCTTGCTACATTGCTAATGAAGGTTTAACTGATGATTCTAATGAGGATCCAACAGACAAAGGATGGGTTTTTGTTGCTATAATAGAAGATCAACCGGTAGAACAAGCCCTAGCAGCTAAAGTTGAAGTAAAGGATGAATGGATCATTGACTCAGGATGCTCACATCATATGACAGGAGACAAAGGTAAATTCTTGAACTTTCAAGAATACAATGGAGGTTTAGTAAGATTTGGAGATGACAAAGCCTATTCAATCAAAGGTAAGGGCACAATATCTCTTGATGGTAAGCATAACACTGACAATGTCTACTATGTTGAAGGATTAAAGCATAATCTTTTAAGTATTAGTCAATTAGTTGAGAAAGGATTTCAGTTACAATTCAAGAATGGAAAATATAAAATCATGAATAGAACTGGTTTAGAAATTGCAACCGTAATCATACTAGAGGTAATATCTTTCATTTGAATAATAGAGAAAAGGCATGCTTGATTGCACATATAGATGAAAGTTGGTTATGGCATAAGAGACTCTGTCATGTAAACTTTGATTGCATGATAAAGATCAGTACTTCTAAGGCAGTTACAGATCTACCTAAAATTGTGAAACCTCGGAATACTATATGTAAGGAATGTCAATTTGGAAAACAAGTTAGAGATAGTTTCAAAAGTATTCCAAAAAATTCCAATAATGCTCTTCATTTGATTCACACTGATTTATGTGGTCCAGCTAGAACTAAAAGCTTACAAGGTGATAGATATTTCATATTAATTATTGATGATTATTCTAGAATGTGTTGGGTTACTTTTCTTAGAGAAAAATCAGAAGCACTTTGAAAGTTTAAACTGTTCAAAGCAATGGTTGAAAAAGAAACTGGTAAGAAAATCAAATGTTTAAGATCAAATCAAGGAGGAGAATTCACATCTAAGGATTTTAATACATTCTGTGAAGTGAATGGAATCAGAAGACAACTATCAGCACCTCGGACACCACAGCAAAATGGAGTTGTTGAAAGGAAAAACATAACTATCTTGGATGCAGCAAGAAGTATGTTATCTAAAGCAAATTTACCTCATGTATATTGGAGAGAAGTAGTCAGCACAACCATCTATACATTCAACAAAGTTCACATCAAAGATGAAACCGGTAAGACCCCTCATGAACTATGGTTTCATAATACTCCTACTCTTAAGTATTTCATAATTTTTGGAAGTAAATGTTATATTAGAAGAGATGAGTATATTGGCAAATTTGATCCTAGAAGTGATGAAGGAATATTTCTTGTTTATTCATCTAAGAGAAAGGCATATAGATGTGTTAATAAAAGATTGCAGAAAATTGTTGAGAATACAAATGTAAAAATTGATGAATAGTTCAGAGAAACTTCAAGGTATATAGATTCTGAACCAGAAATAGAAATTGTGACAAATGAACCTATACTAAATCCACCAGTATAGAATGAAGATCCAGTTACCCTGGTACCATCAGAGGATTCCACAGTAATTGAAGAACAACAACAAACTAAGATACCCTAGTATGTAAAATTGAATCATTCTGAAGATCAGATAATTGGAAGCAAATTTAAAGGAGTTATGACAAGAGGAAGATTGACAAATGAAGAGGTATGTCTTATTTCTCAAATTTAACCATCATCTGTTAATGAGGAATGTGAAGATAAATTTTGGATTAAAGCTATGGAAGAAAAATTAGAACGAATTGAGAAAAACATTACTTGGACATTAGTTCCCCGGCCAAAAGCTAAAAATATAATTGGAACCAAATGGGTATTTAGAAACAAACTCAATGAAGATGGTAAGGTTGTTAGAAATAAAGAAAGACTAGTGTGTAAGGGATATTCTCAGAAAGAAGGAGTTGATTACAATGAAACCTTTGAACTGGTAGCTAGAATTGAGGCAGTTAGATTATTCTTGGCTTTTGTAGCTCACAAGAACTACAAAGTTTATCAAATGGATATTAAATGTGCATTCTTGAATGGAGATCTTGAAGAGGAAGTCTATATTGAATAACCTGATGGATTTTCTTTGACAGATGACAATGATATGGTTTGCAGGTTAAGAAAAGCTCTGTATGGATTGAAACAAGCCCCAAGAGCTTGGTATGCAAGGTTGGATAAGTATCTTTTAAAGATTGGTTTTTCTAAAGGAAATGCAGACAACAATTTATATTACAAAATAACTAATGATGATATCTTGATTATAGAAGTATTCATTGATGATATAATCTTTGGAGGAGAAGATGGATTATGTAAAGAATTTTCTATTAAAATGCAGCAAGAATTTGAAATGTCTATGATTGGAGAAATAAAATTCTTTTTAGGATTGCAGATTTCACAGACTGACAAAGGTATATTTTTGAGTTAATCCAAGTACTTGAAAGAGTTGCTAAAGAAATTTGGGATGGATAACTCTAAATTGGTAAGGACACCTATGACTACAAATGACAAATTATCTCAAAGGGATGAGTCTACACCTGTTAATCCAACTAGATACAAATCTATGATAGGAGGTTTACTATATTTGACACAAACCAGGCCTAATATTATGAATGTAGTATGTATTGTTCCTAGATTTCAAAGTAATCCTAGAGAAAATCATGAATCAATAGTAAAAAGGATTTTCTGGTACTTGCAAGGCACTGCAAATCTTGGATTATGGTATCCTAGAGATGAAAATTTTGATCTATGTGCATACACAGATGCAAATTGGGCAGGAGATGTGGATGATAGAAAAAGCACCACTGGCGGAGCATTCTTTCTTGGAAAGAGATTAGTCTCTTGGTTGAGTAAGAAATAGAGTTGTACATCTTTATCAATAGCAGAATCAGAATATGTTGCAGCAACAACTAACTGTACACAGGTACTATGGCTTAAGCAAATGTTGAAAGACATAAAGGTAAAATGCAAGGAACCTATTACCATATATTGTGATAATATTGTAGCAATTGGTATATCAAAGAATCTGATATTACATTCTAAAACAAAACATGTTTCTATCAAACTGAATTTTCTAAGGGAAAAAGTTGAAGTATGTAAATACTAAAGAACAACTTGCAGATAGTTTCACAAAACCTTTGCCTAAGGAGACTTTTGAATATCTCAGAGATCAGCTTGGAGTCATACCACCACTAGTAGAGACTTAGACAGTTGATGATTGTCATCAACCGATAGAATTAAAAGAAAAATATTTTACTCTGGTCTTTGATGAGGAAGCTACTTCTCAGGGGGAGCAGTTGGTATATTGAATTGATTGTTATTCTGTATATGAACTTGGTATTATTATAACTTTGGCATTTGATGTCAAAGGGAGAGAGATATCTATGGAAAAACACATTATCTTTTAAGAGAACTTTGAATAACACATGTTGCTCCTAGGGGGAGAGACTGTTTGAGAGAGACTATTACTCTCTGTATTCTGGTTATGGTCTTTTTGGAGAGATTGTTGGTTTTTGGTTTTTGGCATTTCTGTTTTGGCACTTTGATGGTTTTTCCATCTTGTGTTTCCATCAATGCCAAAGGGGGAGATTGTTGGTATTTTGGTATGGTTTTGTCATTGATGTCAACACCTACTAAAGCACTAGCACTCTGGAGATCCAGTAGCATTCATCGGCAAGCAAGTAACTATTGCACAGTTACTGGTATATGGTTCACCGGCAGGATATAATGATCATCGATACTTGGAATGATATGGAAGACACTTGGTAATGTTGAAGACATCGTGTGGACACTTTGTTTTGAAGAATTAATCATTGGTATAATCATATTTACATATTTTCTTTTACCGGCAATTTGTTGGCATATGCACACTCTAATGAGACATTGTATGTGATTGAAGGTTTTGTCATTAATGGCAACCTTGCAATCCTATGGCACCAAAAAAGGCATTATACCGGCATCAACAGATCACACTCTACACCAGCACCGACACAAAGAAAGGAAGTATATCGGCACAGAGGCCGATAGGATTTTGTTATATTATATTTTGTTTATTATTGTAAAAACTTTGTAAGCCAGCTTGGCAAATTGTAAAATGACTCTTATATATAAAAGAGATCATTGTAGACATTTAGAAGGGATATGAAAGCGATAAGGAAAAATATTAGGCAGACCTATTATGCAAAATATAGGCTAAAGGGTTTATGTAAAAAGCAGAGTAGCAACCGATACTAGATCAGGCATTATAGATGCTATTGTAAAGTAGTACAAGATATTGGATTTGTATAATCCTCATTGTAAGTCAGTGAGACTTCCCATTGAGCAGTCAGCTCTAGGCAGTTGGCCTTCCTACATGTGCAGGCCCCTATTGTAAGTAATATTCTCTTATTGGCCAATGAGTGAATATTGTGGGTCACAAATCCCACCAAGGTTTTTCCCACACCGGGTTTTCTCATTAAAACCTTGTGTTATGGTGTGCTTTTCATGTGGATGTTCTTAATTATGTTTATTGCATTATTTCTTGCATACCGGTACACTGTTATAATATGTTCTGCATGTTTTAAGTCAAGAAATTCTAATCACCAGATAGATACTGATTCACCCCCCCCCCCCCCCCCCCCCCTCTCAGTATCTGTGGGATTCCTAACAATTGGTATCAAAGCTTGGTCCTCTATTTTCAGAATCCTAACAACTTGAGGAAAATCTTGACACCGGTAAAGATGGAAAATCTGATGAAGCAACTTGAAGGAGCTCTTTCAGACTATGATGCAGAGAAATTGAAAAATATCAAACTAGAAGATGATTTAAGGGCAGCTCAGGATATCATTCAGGCACTTCAAGAGAATCTTACTATTGCAAGAAATAAGAGAAGAGAACTTTGTGAAAAATTGCAAAATGAGAATGATGAAAAGGAATCACTTAATGATATGATAAGCAAGTTGAAAGAAGAGAACATGACAACAAAGAATGAGATGCAGGATATGACTATGAGATTTTGCAAAGAGATTGAGGATAGGAAGAAGATTGAAGAAGAATTGACCAAAAGACTAAGTGATGCAGCAAATGAGAACATAGGAATTAGCTATGAAAATGACATGTTGAAGACAGATCTGATGCATACTCAAAATGACTCAAATGAACTGATGAGACAAAAAGAAGTCTTAGAAAGAGAACTAGAAACTGCAAATAAACATAAAGAAAAATTCAAAAAAAGCTTAGAGGAACTTGACACCTTGCTGAAGAATCAAAAACCTAAAGGTGACACTTTTGGAATTGGCTTTGAAGTTGGTGAAAGCTCTGGTACTGCAAATACTCAAGATCACAGCAAACCGGTAAGACAACCTAATGCTTATAAATTCAATGGAAAATGCTTTAACTGTAATAAGTATGGGCATAGAGAAAATGAATGTAGATCTAGAAATTATCAGAATATCAACACACCCACCGGTCAATGTTCAAAATGCAACAAAGTTGGTCACAACTCTGAAAACTGCAAAATGAATGTGAGATGTTATGTTTGTGGAAGATTTGGACATTTATCTAATCAATGCAGAACACAAATCGGCATAGGTTATGGGAAAGCTATTTAGAAGAATAATGTAACTTGTTATGCATGTAACAAGATTGGGCATATTGCTAAATTCTGTAGAAGTAAAGGAACACCGGTAGACAACAAAAATTCTAGCTTGAAAGGTAAAGAAAAAGTTGAAGAGGTTAACCAAGAATTCTTAAAACAATGGATTAGAAAAGCTGATCTAAATATTGGGAATACTCCTCCACCGGTAGAACAAATCAATGCTTCACTAGCAGGACAGAGCAGTGCTCCACTGGCAGGAAGTTCTTCATCTAATTGAAGAAAGTTTCCTTGAGGGTTTGGCAATCTAATGACACGTGCTATTATTCCCTCGGTTAGAGATAAGAAGTTGGAAATTACTTTTTACCGGCAGACAATGTTAAGTGAATACTTAATCGGCATGCATTTAATGTGGTAGATGGCAAAAAGACACTATAAAATTGACGTTTTGGCTCTATTCCATTTCACCGAGATTTCAAACCTACGAAGAGCGCGAAGATTCCAAGCTGAGGCATTTCAAGCAAGAGGCAAGAACACTCCAAGCAATAAAGACAGTAAAAGGTATTTTATCATGGCATCCACCTCTGCAATTGAATATATAGCAAACCCTACTATTGTTGAAGTTATAAAAAGACCTAGGCCCGTATTTTAGTTAGATCCTGAGGTTGCAAAGAAAGATGATACCTTAGGTGCTTTTTCTCAAATTCCCTTGGGAGTTGTTTATGCTGAAGACCCCAGAATTTACATCCACTGCAACATTAAGGAACTAGGAGATGAAGAGATTAAAACCATGTTTAAAACTATGATATGTGATGAATCCAGCAATATAAAAGATGAACACAAGATTATTGAGACCCTAGGATTCACAGAGATCCTTAGCATTCCTGAATTCCCCAAGGATGTGATAAGGATAGTCTTAAGCAGGGTACATGGTGAATTTTTTTGGTTAGATGCAATCCACAAAATCACTAAGAAAGTTGTGAAAGTTGTCACAGGGTTACTGACCACCGGTAAAAGGCCAGGTAAAACTAAGAAGGTATCTAATGACCTAGTTACAAACCTAACTAGTGCAAAATTTGACAAAAGGTCCCTAAGAGTTAATGATGTAACAAACATTAATGTGAGATTTATCAGCATGATATTAGGATATAAAGCTGCACATGCAAATAGACTCAATTAAGTTTCAAGTTTATGCATTAAGAGTGCTTATGATATGATCACAGATAATGCAAAGATTGATATATGAGTGGTTAAAGGATGAATTAATTGACAACCTTGGAAAGATTAAGAAGGACAAGAAAGGAACTTTCAGGTTTGGAAATCTGTTAGTATGTCTGATACTACATATAACCAAACAAGTCCTGGTATAGGCTACAAAGAACTTGGATATGATATACCGGTAGGTAAACAGTTAACAAAACTATTCAATAACATGGGAGCAGATAAGGAAAACAATATTCATGACTTCTTTCAAGCATTAAAAGCCAAAATGAAGAAAAGAATCAGGTTATCAGAAAAGATTGTCGACAAATACAAAGATGAAATATACTTTGTAATCAAGAAGGATGAAATTTGGATGGAAGCAGTCATCCCTAGGATAGTTTGGGTAACTGAGATGGGCTATGAAATAGATGATCATATAATTGAAACATATGCTAAAGCACTTCTGGAAGCCCCTAGAGAACCTAAGGAAGAAATATTTGGTAGTGCAGAAACTATTGAAAGCCAAATATAATCAAAGAAAATAATGAAAAAGGTTGAGGCAGTTGTAAGGAAAGGTTCCAGACTAGAAAGGGCCATCAAAGAAGACGTGTTGAAGAAAACCGGTATATCAGAGGATGAGTTAGCAGCTCCACAACTTGAAACTCACCTATCACTGGTAGGTACCTCTTCGGAGAGTGATATGTCTGCAACTTTCAAAAGAGTTGTAAGGAAAAGAGATCCCTCACCAGCAACCACACCCTCACCTAGGAGGACAAGACAAAAACAACAAGCAGTGAGATCTTCGGTAAGAAAGGCTACACCAAAGAAGAAGAAACTGACACCCAAAAAGAAGAAGAGGACAAACAAAGACTTGGCCCCTCTTGATATACTACTGAATTAAATTATAGAGGAAGGTAAATTGAAGAATATAGAGAAAATATATGACACTTTAATAGCTGATGAAAAAGAACAAGTTGAAAACAATGTTATATTGCATATGGATATGTATAAGAAATTTTTTATGGAAGTAGTAAATGAAATTCCAGATGAACTATTTAAGAGACTAGAAGCAAGAAGACAAGAAGTAATAGAACTGGACAAGAAAATAAAGATTGAGAAGCTACTTGTTGTATATCCGGTAAATTCACCCAAAGAAATCAATGACCTAATTGCTCAAGCCAACCGGTCAGTATTTTGTACTGCACACTGGCACATTGCTTTAATGGTTGGAAGAGTTAATGAGGCGACTGAGGAGACAGAAAATGGATGGGATATATTCCCAGTTGAAAAAGAAAAATAAGAAGAATACAGGAACCCCAAACCTATAAAAGTTTATCAGAAAGATAGAGAAAAGGGTAAAGGTAAAGTTGGTGGACCACCTAGTATCAAGGTTAAAGACAACTTACCCCCACCTCCTTTGATTACTCCACTGGTAAAAACAACAGCTACAAAAGATCAATCGGTAGCTAAGAGTATGGATGTAGAGGATGGTAATCCTAATCCTGAAGTCTTATATATTGTGGATGTTGATACTCAAAACATCAACATTGTGGTAGATAAAGATATAGCTAATAAAACTGAAATGGCTAGTGAGCCTCTAGTAACTGACCAAACTGAAAACACATAGGAGAAACTGGTAGATAACAAAGAGAAAAAGGTAGAGACTCTGACTCTGACTGAGACAATGCAACAAATAGAAAAATAAACAAAGCAAAAGGCTCTGGAACAAGAACAACAACAACAAAAACGGGAACCACAACAGCAACAGGAATAGGAACATAAGGAAACAGTGCCACCGACAACTAGAGAAGTAGAAAAACCATTGCTTAAGGAAAGGTAGACACAAATAGACCTACCAGAGGTCAATACAAGCTTGGTTACTTCCACTAGTAGTACTCAAAATGTTGGTTCATCATCAGGCTACAAATCAACTAATGTGACTGAGGTACGATTAGATTCAATCAAAAAGATAATAGACTGCAACTCACAAGCTTATAAGGCAATTGATGATACCATACCAATTTTGAAGGTAATTGCTCCTAACTGTAATATAGACAATAAAGATTCTTTAGGACAACTTGATATACTATGTAAATATATCACAAAAAACATTGAGAAAATAAAGGAAGAGACATTGAAGGATAAAATAGAAATTGAAAAGCAAAAATTATTTGATGAGCAAATAAAGAAGTGTAATAGAGATTTTGACACACTTCTACTGGAATTGTGTAATTTATTGAAAGAGTACAAAACTCTGTACAAAGACACCTGTAAGACAAACTTTTTGACTGTAGATAATTTTGTTAACTCACCTGATACACTATCAGTTTTTGAGGAGAAGATAACAAATTTTGAAGAAGATTTACTTAAATTGGAAAGAGAGAAACAAAGAATAGTGAATAAGGCAAAGCATTTGAGATTAAAACTAAGTCCAAGATTGGACTATCTAGCATCACTGCGAAAGGAAGTATCTGAGGCACTAATACAAGGACAGAAAATATCGGCAGAGCATTTGCAGCATCTCACCGGTATAGTTAAGAGAATAGAGACAACAATAAGAGATAGTAAAAAGTTTATGGAGAGTATAAAATTGATTTTGGCTGATCTATTTCAAATTGTAACTTTCCAGTTACAAGGTTGAAACTACAAACTCTACTGACATCTTGACAACCTTTGTCATTGATGCCAAAGGGGGAGTAGTCAGATGAGAAAATTCAATATCACAGGAATCATATTCTCAAGGGGAGCACACACATTTTTGGTAACTTTTTTTTGGACTTCACATTTTTTATACACTTTTGAAATTTCTCATGAGTGTTGCCATCAATGCCAAAGGGGCAGATTGTTGGCATATGCACACTCCAATGAGACATTATATGTGATTGAAGGTTTTGTCATTGATGGCAACCTTGCAATCCTATGGCACCAGCAAAGGCATTATACCGGCATCAACAGATCACACTCTACACCAGCACTCAGGACATTGGCACCGACACAAAGAAAGGAAGTATACCGGCACAAAGGCTGACAGGATTTTGTTATATTATATTTTGTTTATTATTGTAAAAACTTTGTAAGCCGACTTGGCAAATTGTAAAATGACTCTTATATATAAAAGAGATCATTGTAGACATTTAGAAGGGATATGAAAGCGATAAGGAAAAATATTAGGCAGACCTATTATGCAAAATATAGGCTAAAGGGTTTATGTAAGAAGCAGAGCAGCAACTGGTACTGGATCAGGCATTATAGATGCTATTGTAAAGCAGTACAAGATATTGGATTTGTATAATCCTCATTGTAAGTCAGTGAGACTTCCCATTGAGCAGTCAGCTCTAGGCAGTTGGCCTTCTTGCATGTGCAGGCCCCTATTGTAAGTAATATTCTCTTATTGGCCAGTGAGTGAATATTGTGGGTCACAAATCCCACCGAGATTTTTCCCACACCAGGTTTCCTTGTTAAAACCTTGTGTTATGGTGTGCTTTTCATGTGGATGTTCTTAATTTTGTTTATTGCATTACTTCTTGCATACTAGTACACTGTTATAATATGTTCTGCATTTTTTAAGTCAAGAAATTCTAATCACCGATTAGATATTGATTCACCCCCCACCTCTCAGTATCTATGGGATTCCTAACATATGGTTCACTGGCAGGATATAATGATCATCCGCACTTGGAATGATATGGAAGACACTTGGTAATGTTGAAGACATCGTGTGGACACTTTGTTTTGAAGAATTAATCATTGGTATAATCATATTTGCATATTTGCTTTTACCGACAATTAGGTCCAGGGTTACCTAGGGTTACACTGATAGGTTTATCTTTTCCAAATCAGCATGGCATGCTATGGAGATGATTTATTATTGTTGTAAATTATTTAAGCCAACATGTTTAATCGGTTATTGCGTCAGTTATTATATTATTTGTAAAATGTTTTATTGTAATATCTTGTAGAGCCAACCTACTAAAATTGGTCTTAGGTTATGGTATAAATGTAAGATCTTATTTGTAAGATCGAATGTGGAAATGCGAAAAAGAACTAAGTGAAGGTATATGCGAGATTAAGCAGAGCTATACACGAAGACATCATTTGAAGGAGAAGCTAGGTTTTTGTGGAAGCATATCAGCATTACACCGATACTAAATCCAGCATATGAAGATGCTATTTTGTGCAGTACATTCTTATTGGATTTAATCATCCAACTATAGTCAGTGTGACTCCCATTTTGTGATTGAGCAGTGAGCTCTAGGCTGTTGGCCTTTCTACATGTGCAGACCCCATTTATGTACACTTACTATCTACAGTAGTATCATCTAATTGTGGGTAAGGTTTCCCATGATGGTTTTTCCCCTTACAAGGTTTCCACATACAAATATTGGTGTAATGTGTTTGTGTTTATGTTTCATGCATTAATCTTTATCGGTATAGAAATTAACTGTTAACACTGTCTACTGACATACTTAACTGGTTTATCGATATTATGCATTAAGTTGGTTGAGCTTTTTTTGGTTTGAATTTATTAGACAACTGATTCACCCCACCTCTTAGTTGTCTCCGGGACCTAACAAATGTACTTCTCAAAATAGCATCTGCAATACTAGATTTAGTACTAGTTTAAGCTCTAAACATGAGTGTTAAACACCTTCATAACCTTCCTTCAACCATAGAATAATGTCTACATGATTTGTACAAGGATCTACTTATTTTCTCTCTTCAATATTCAAGCACACTCATCATGATGATCTTCAATAAGATCTTACAATCATTTATAAAAAAACCTAAGACCAAATGTATAGGTCGGCTCACTAAAGATATTACAATTAAATCAATTACAGATAAGTCTTGATGCGATACAACATGTCGGCTCAATACTTTTACCAATCAATAAACCATCTCCATAACGTGTCGTTCTGATCTAGAATACATAACATGTATCGTTCCATATCCTAGACCTATCCCAATTAAGACAAATCCGTCAACTTGATTCGACCAATAAGTAAAACACCAAATCCAAACTTCCAATCCATGTCTTCAACATAACCAAATGATCTTCAAGTTATCATCATTGTCGGTGAACAATATAACCTGTTGGTGAACATATAGTGGTGACTGTGCATAAGCCACTAACCATACCGGTGAACCATATTGTCGGTTCAACAATAAACCAATATAATCATAGTGCCAAAACAATAGTGTACACCTCCAAGAAGATAAGTGTTGACATCAATGACAAAACCAATGTAGCACATGACGAATTCATCCATAATACCAACACCAAGGATATCTGAATAGACTAAGAATGAGCTACAATAAAAGAGTAAGGGTAAGGTTCTTTGAAGTTAGAGACCTAGTCCTAAAAGAAAATAAAAGAAATCTAGTAGAGAGAGAAAGACTGGGCAAGTTCAAACCTAACTAGCTAGGCCCATATATAATAACAAAGGTCGTGGTCAATGGTTCATATCATTTAAAAACAATATATGGAGATTCACTCTCTGAACCCATTAACAACATGCATCTCAGAAATTACTATGTCTAGTGGCTATGTAGTTTAAGTTTATATTCATTTCATCTTGCATTGCATTGCATATAGTTTCTTTCAAAGTTGTATCACATATAGTTGATTTCTCATTTTTGCATGGCACTTGAATCAATAAAACAAAGGAAATTATGGGAATTGGTCACTTGTTTCAACCTGAGTATCTCAACCTTCATCTCATTTCTTAGATATTCACTTGTGAAGTTTCAGAAACTCAAAGTCGCTCATCTTTATCATTGTCTAGTGTTTAAGATTTTTTGGTTGGGTAGAGAGCTCACTACTATTTTTGTTACCTAAATCTATCAATTGCTATATCTTTCACTCACTAATACATTGCTCTAAATTATTGTAGATACCTAGTTGATAGCGTGACTAGTGAAAAATCTAAAATCCTACTTCAGTGTCATTTTAATTGTCATACCCATGTAAGTTTCTTTACTTACAAACCAATGTAGAGAATAATAAAATATGCTTACCAATATATCAAAAGATCAAAGGCAAAAGAATGATCAAGAAAAGAAATATCAATCAATGTATTGAGTATCAAAAGCTTGGCTATGGGAACATACAAGTAACTCCATCAGAACTATATATGTCTACTGGCAATGGAGCAATATTCGAGAGATTACAATGATAACCTCATCAGGGCTATAGGTGTCTGTTGGCAGTGACGCTCCATCCAGGATGCTTTTGGAGTTAGGATAACTCATGTATCTAGTCACATAGGATTCTAAGGATCGCCAATGGTCATAAGAGTTAAAGTAAATTCAAATACACACACATAGGTAATTGTAGACCAAAGTCTCAAGTATCAATGAAGGAGTTCACGACATCTTCATTTACAAATCATTATCACTTGGTGTGCTAGGTTGAGTCATCTAAAGATTATTGAGAATGGAATAGGTCCTTCTCTCTGAAATGTTCTGCAACCCCAAATTTATCAGTGTAACAAAATGACCAAGTCACACAAGTTTGTCCTTGATTCAAATAAAAGATTGCATTTCATTTATCATTATGCTTTGCATTCATGTTGTGTCAGTCATGATCATGTAAAATGGGCATAGTCCATTGATTGCATTTCCCGAGTTTGCAAACTAAGGGCAAGTGTCTTGAAAAATCAAAAACAACAAATAATGTCCTGAAAGAACACTTAAAATTAGATAAAGTCCTGAAAATACTCAAAATCAAATAAATTCTTGCAACAAAATTCAAAATATTAATAAAGAACGAAATTCAAAAATAGTGAAAAAGAACAAAATTCAAAATCATTGAAAAAGAATAAAATTCAAGGACATTGAAAAAGAAGAAAATTAAAAAATAGTGAAAAAGAACAAAATCCAAAAACATAAAAAAAGAGTAGAAAACCCTAAAAATTAGAAAATCATCCTACAAAATCATCAAAAAATATTTACATAAGTCCTGAAAAAACCCTAAAAAGCACAAAAAGTATATAAAAAAAGCAAAACAAAAAAATCAAAAAATCATGTAATGTCCTAAAATTGTACCCCTTGCAATTTTTGACTGCATTTGGGTCTTTGCCTTAGTGTTTATGCCCCTCAGCCTGATCAGAGACCTAATTATACTCTCACATGTCAAAAACTTCATTCAACTTAGTGATGTGCCCAGCTGTCACCTTTGATCCTGCCCCAAATTAGGGCGAGACCATGACATCGTGTCCCAGTCCCCTTCAATGGGGACTTATTCTTGGGCCCTTCCCCATAATTTGTCTCAAATTTGAAGTGGGAAAACCCCCTCTATCTCAGATCATGTTAGAAAATTAATCGATTAATCCTATGGGTAAGTATATAAGAGGGATTCCCACTCTCATTTGATACATCAGATCAAGAAATTCAATCAAGCATTTGAGTATTCAAGAGATCAAGCATTCAAGGATTCAAGAGAAATTGAAAATTTTTAGTCTTCCTTCAAGCTTTGGAGTGGCAATAGAGTCAAGATTTCAAGCATTGAAGAGGAGATCGTCATTCTAATTCATAAAATCATAATTCCATGTGGAGGCAAGCAAAACTTCACAAGGAGGTATAAGCATTTCATTTTCAGTCAACTCAACATCCCCTCAAAGAGGAGGATTTCTACTTTTAGTCATTTCAATTACATTATTTCAACCACTTGGTTAATTCCAGAATTGGGGTTTGACCTAAAGGCAAACCCCTATTCCTGACACATTCCCCTTTCTTTCTGTGTGTAGGAAGCATGTACGTAGTTGTACTTCTGGAATTAAGCTTTATTTACAAAGATGGAAAAACCCTTTTTGACGCGCAAAAACTATGGAGGACCAAGAGGGGGTGACCTGGTCCAGACACATGGTCCTTACAAATTTTGGCAGATTTCATAGAGCATGTTTGAATCATCTCAAACTTCTTAGATCCAGGTGCACGACAAAATCCTGAATCTGTGGCTTATTGTTTTCTCATATTTTTCTTCATTTCTAGCACTTAGTCTTAATTAAACTAGTCAACTTACAAAAGAGGGTCAAACACATTCCATTCAAATCAATCTACTCAGTATTTAGTCCTAATCTAATTAGTGACTGAATCTATTGGATTCATCCCCTCTTTTGAATGTAAAGTCCTCCAAGAGAAAATTGACTTAGTGATTTCTTCTTTCCATATGGTGAATTCATTAAGCTCCAAATTTTCCACTTTACATTTTGGTGAACTCAACTTCTTACACCCTTAATTCTGATTTTTGTTTTTCGGATTTGAGTGTATGCAATTTAAAATTCAAATTTTCAATTACAAGCTTAATTTCCTTGCAATTTTAAAAAAATAGAGGTTAAATTCACAAAAACCCTAATTTTTTAAATTAAATTAATCTTGTGCAATTTCAATTTTTTCTTTAAGCATTTAATTGAGTCAATTAAATCTAAAGCCTCTTGTTGTACTTCTAAACATCATAAAAGTCGATCCTTAAGTGTGCCCTTTTTTGTTTTTCATCTTCTCGAAAATCCTAAGTGTGTCCTATCTTGACCTTCAAGGCTTATTTCCACATATCTAGACATCTCCAATTCCCATACCCTTTTGGAATTCATATTAAAATCACAATATCTTGCGTCCTCAAAAATTTGGTAAAAATTTGGTCGAATCAAGTAGCTACCTACCTAGTCTCGACTTTTTCTCCCCAAATTTTAGGAGTATGTTTTGACTATATTTTACTATTCAATTAAGAGATTTGTGAAATTTTAATGATTTTAGGTCACCCTAAGGTCGAAAACATATATGAATTTCAACATTTCCATTTGAAATTTAAATTTTAAAATTAAGTGGTTCATTACATATACCCTAATTTTTGAAATTAAATTGATTTCTTCAATATTTCAACATTCCAAAATTTCAAAATTTTAAAATTAAGAGGTTAGATTTGGACAACCCTAATTTTAATTTTGATGTTCCCTCCTTTCAAATTTTTAAAATTAAGAGGTCATTTTTAGCCCTAATTTTAAATTTCTATCTTCTAAGGGATAATTTTAAATTAAGAGGTTATTTTAGCAAAGCTCCAATTTTAAATTTCAAATTCCTAGGAGATTATATTATTACTCTTGATTCTTTCAATCATTTTTCCTAGAATATTGCATTCTAAAAATTGAATTTCCAATTTCCCTCCCTTAGTGCATGAGTTTTACTACTATTAGTCCTACCTATAGTATCCTTGTAAGGAGAATTTGTAGAATTAAGGTCACCCAAACTTTAAATACCAAGGTAATGGAGCCTAATTTGACTAGCTTTCTCAATGAGGATATTGGTGGTTCTTCCAATCCTACAGACATTCCCATTTATCCTCTTGATAATTCTCATAATGAGGAGGATTTATTAACTAGGGTATATTTTGACCAATTGGCAAAGATGGACAATCAATTTGACAATCTTCAGCAATGGATGAGTCAAGAATACCTATAAAGTGAAGCTCTCCCATCGAGTGGAGGATTAAAAAGAATAATTCAAAGTGATAAACATGGTGTTGATATCTTGTGTGGTATTTCTCATATTGTTGATTCTAATATCATGCCTATGAAAAGTTGTGCTTAAAACCTAGGCTATACACAACCTCCTAGTCACATTAATCATTCCATTCCTTTAACAACTCCTATGGCTAGTGTGCCTACCTTCACATCAAACATCATGGCTACCTCTACACAAAATGTCATACCTATAAGTGTTAGTCATGGGGAAAATATCTCTTCTTTCATTCCTCCTACCATGAGTGCTCCCCTTGTTACCCAATCACACTCATCACCTATAAGTGTTAGTCAAGAGGGCAACTCCTTCAATCACAATTCCTTCATTCCTCCTATTAGCCTTCCATATGTTACACAACCTTCTCCATTACCTACTTACCATAATGTCCCACCTCCTTATTCTCAATCTCTTCTTTCATTCAATAATGTTACTCCTCCTTCTCAATCCAACATTTATAGCTTCAACCCTTCTACCAAAGCTACAATAAATAGTCTATCCCAAACAATGTCTTCCTTAAAACAACAAATAGCTTCTATGAATCAAGCCAAGTATAATGTGCCCACATTTGATGTAGCGAGCTCATTATCCAATGACATTGTTAGATCTATCCCTCCTAAACATGTAGAAGTCCCTCAATTGGAACTTTATAATGGAAAAGGTGATCTTTTGACTCATGTTATAACATCCCAAACTTTGTGTAGTGACTTTTCTCATGATCAAAGATTGTCAGCAAAATTGTTTACTAGAACATTGAGGGATAGAACTTTGCAATGGTATTGTTCTTTGCCTCCTTATTCTATTACTTTTTCTCAACAATTCGCTAATTATTTATTCAACAATTTCACAATAACATTGGTCCTAAAGTTACTTTGACTTATTTGATGCATTGTAAACAAGGTGTTAAAGAAAAAGTGACTAATTTTATTGGTAGATATAAACATTTGTATTCTCAGATTTCTTTTCCTATGCTTGATCAAGATATTAAAAAGATTGTTATTGCTAATTTACAAAAAGATATCAGGCATAAACTTCTTTTAACTGAGTTTACTTCCTTTCCACAGTTGCATGCAGTACTTCACAATTATCAATTGACTATGAGTCAATTGGAACAATCATCTCCTTCCATGGCTTCGAGTGATAAGGGTGATAGTGCTCAAAAAACATTTTTGAAGTTCAAACCAAACAAAGTATTCATAAAATTCAATGATAAGAACAATAATCAATCAATCAATTGGTAGCTACTATACATGTGCCTCCTTTATCTAAATACTTTAAAAGAGAAAAATAATTTACTCCTTTAAATGAATATTTACATAGAATTATATCTCAGTTCATAAAAAGTAATGTGTGAAAACTTCCCCCAATCAAATTTATTGATCCATCTAAGACAACTTCACCTTACTTTGATGCTAAATCCTTTTGTCAATACCATCGTCAGCCTGGTCATGATACTAAAAAATGTTTTTCATTGAGAAGTAGGATTCAAGAATTGATTGATAAAAATACCATATATGTGGTAGGTGTGAATGATAAAGGAAACAAATCCATAGCTCCTCCTAATCAAAATCTTCAGATTTTCACTAATCCTTTACCATCCCATTCCACTAATGTGATTGGGATTAATCATCTTGCTTTCTCTCCCAGTGATGTTGGCCTTGAATTTAATAGTGGTGAGCCTTGTAGATCAACAAGAACCTCCTAAGGATTTATGCATAACATTTGATCCTAGTGAGACCATTAAAGCACCAAATGACCCATTATAAATAAGTACAAAAATAAAAGGTATACCTTCTAGAGGTGTGCTTATTGATCCCACTTGCATGGTTAATGCGATAACTAAATAATTTATTTTTACTTTGCAATTGCATCAAGTGATATATTATGATACTTATGTGGTAGTTAGAGTGTTTGATGGCTTTTCTTGTCCTGCTATTGGTTCTATCACACTTCCTATTAATTTCAATACTAAATGCTTAGACGTTCAATTTACTATCATTCCTACATTAGATCAATTTCATGTGAAGTTGGGACATTCTTGGCTCTCTTCCATGAAAGTGATCACTTACATAGCTCATAAGTGTTTGAAATTTCCTCATAATGATAAAATCATAACTGCTAATAATAGAATGTATCAACCTATAGTGAGGAATGGAGACATTTGTCTTGATTACTTTTGGTCTGAACGATTGCAGCCTCTTCAACCTAGAAGGGATGCTCTCTTTAGATGATATCAAAATTGGAAAAATGAAATGATTTTATCCTTGAGTAAACCTATAAATCCAACACTTAGCATTCCTCTTTATGATCATATACCCCTTCTTGAGGATAATATTATTCTTCCTCCTAAGGAAATACATAATATTCTTCCTGAAGAGGCACCTATTCCTTCTCCTAAAGAGGAGTAATTTTTCTCCTAACAAAAGAGATATTCTTCTTCCTAAAGAAAAATATATTACTTCTCCTATGGATGAGTCTAATCCTCCTCCCAAAGGTAGAAAATCTCTTCCTCCTAAGAATCAATCTATTTCTCCTAAGGGTAGACCTATCCCTCCTCCTCATGATGGACCCGATCTCCTTCCTACACCTCTCATTCCTCCTTTATATGGCATGGTTCCTCCTCCTTCATCTTATAGAGAGAAATGACCAACCTCTCCAATTGTCCAACCTAAAAGACCTCATCCCATTCATCCTTCCCCAAAAGAAGAGATGAATTTTATACCTGATGAACCTAAACCTCCTCAACCTTCAGCCAAAACTAGAACAAACTATTGTGCAAGAGAACACTGATGGAGATGTCATGAAGTTGTTTCCCAAACCATTTCTTCTCCAAAAACACCAATTGTTGACATGCTTCTATTTTCTCCTAAACAAAATATTCAACCTAAATCTCCAAGATGCAAAATTCTTAAAACAAATGATGGTTCAAGTTCTATTCCTATTAGAGATCCTATTCTTATTAATATTGATGAAGAAATAGGTGAAAATGTTATTGATCCTAATATTTCTGATGATGAATATGAATATGTTGATGTTGACAATGATTTATCTATAAAATTTTCCAAATCATTAATCCTAGCTCCTAGTAATGAACAAAGTGACTCACCATTAGAGCATGGTCCTTGTTTGGAATTGTGATAGCTCCATCTACTATGCTCGATGTGGCTCCTCTTGCATGTTGTCCACCTTCCTGAAATAATGATCAGCAAGATTGGGGAGAGGATGATGTACTTGATGAGCTTCATTAGCATTGTAGATTCTCTCTCTCTCCTTTCTTGCTTATTTGTGACATTCTTCTATTTGTTTCCCTATTTTTTCCATTTGTTGTCCTTAGTGTTGTCTACTTGAGGATGATACAAAGCATTCAGATCTCTTTTGGTCTCTTCCATGTTGACTCAAAAGACACATGTGTTTGTTGGCTTGATGATGATTGTAATGTATTCATCATTTGTTGTCATTGATGAAACACTCACACACACACATATGATTATATTGACTACCGATGTAACTTCAATTGTTTACTTTGTCAACCAGTATGTTAGAGGTTATACTAAAAGGTTTATCTCTAACCGGTACTTTGTCTAAACCAATCTGTGATCATAATAAGTCAGCATCAAGATGAAGATCAAGATGGAGATCAAGCGGAGATTCAAGGACAACGGTTCATATGTTTTACTCAAACTGGTATTTGATTGATCCAGCTAGTATTTGGTAATTTTGTGATGAGTTGCCACATTTCATGATGAGTTATTAGCACTGACTACTTGATGGTAATTTTTGTGATGAGTTATGATCACTTGTCCAGATACATTACACCTAGGAAATTGTGTTATGATTTCTTAAGGCCGACATGAAATCATAAGGTCTATATATTGACATCACAATGAATGATTTGATATAGTAAAAAGTGTTATGTTATGTGTGAAAGGAAAAAGAGTTAAGTTGCAGAGTATGTAAAAGAGTAGTGTTGAATATGTTTAGAAGGATCTGATTAAGCAAGTATTGTGCTACTCAGAACAGGTCAAATCATTCTTGTTGTTTTCTAACCATTACAATAGAATAACTCTAAAAAGATTCAATGTATAAATCCTTTAGCAGGGTGATCCATTAATTTGGATTCAGAAATCCTCCATCGAGGTTACTCCTAATAGGGTACTACCTTTCATAGGGTATAAGCTTCTAATCAAGCTTTGGGATCTCTAACAAGATTCGCTCCTAATAGAGCACTTTGTAGACCTTAACCGGTCAGTTATCTAGTACTACAGATAGTTAACTTGTGAGTTCCATCTCACCATGGTTTTTACCTATTTGGGTTTTCCACGTACAAACACTTGTGTTATGGTGGATGCTTTACTTTTTATGGATGTTGTTATATCATTTTGGATTGCATGCATTGAGTTTAAAAGCTTTGTTAAATTCATCTACCGGTTAGTGTTTGAAGTAGTTTTATTTTTGGTGTCACTGATTCACCCCCCCCCCCTCTCAGTGCTTTTCAATTCCATCAATTGTTATCAGAACCTAACTTCTTTGAAGCCTAATCACTTAGAAGGGAGCCTTGAAACCACCATGGGGGACATGAGCTACTTCGAGGTGGCTAGAGAGCTAGAAGCTAGCAGAAATGAACCTGAAACCCTTAGGGTCAAACTGAAAGCTTCACAAGTCAAAAGGAGAGAGATAACCAAACAAATATTAGAGATATCTGATAATACTTCTTCAAATGAAGCCAATATTGATGCTTTAGTAGAGGAAGTTGAAAAGTTAAACATTGAGAAACTGAATTTGAGGAGAGAGCTAGAAGGTCTCACTATCTGCATGAGTCAGGAACTGGAAGCCAGAAGAGCTACTGAAGATCTTATCAAGGAAAGGGATCAAGAGATTACAAAGATCAAACAGGAAAATGTCACTATGCATGAGCATTTGGTTGTTGAAAGAGAAGAAAATGAGAACCTACAGCTAGATCTTGAACTTGCATCATCTCTGAGAGAGAACTTGTCAAAGCATAATAAAGATCTCACCAAATCACTTACTGAAGCCAATGAGAAATTGGAGAAGTTCAGCAGAATTTCTACCATGTTGGAAGAACAAATTCAATCATAAAGAATGAAGGGTGATATATCTAGACTTGGTTTTCACACAACTGAAAAAAGGTGAATCCTCCAGTACAAAAAGAAACAAACCTAAGAATAAATCTACTCCTAAGATCAATAAGCCTATAGGTAAGAAGGTCTTTAAACCTATTTGTTTTGTTTGCCATAAACCTGGTCACACTGTAAATGTTTGTAGAGACAAACCTAACAAAAATGCAAGTTACAATACTAATGCTAGGTATGTGTCCAAGAAATTTGGGGGTCATTCTTCACATGTGGAATGTATGGACATAGATCCATTGACTGCAGATATCGAGCAAACAATCATGTAACACACATGCATCCAAGACCAAATGGTGACCGAATGAGGAACTTTGACAACTCGGTAAACCTGAACTAGCAAAGACCCTACAGAAACTAGTTTAGTCCATTTGAGATGGAAAAGTTAACAAATGTTATTTGCACCATCTATAATAACTTTGGTCATGTGGGTATGAACTGCAGAAGAAGAACAGGAAGAGGAAATGCAGGACCTTGGAGATCATTTGGTATGGCCTATTATCACTGTAACAAACTGGGGCACTTAGCAAAATTTTGTAGATCCAAATATAGCAAACCGGTCAATTCTTCTAAGGATCAGAAAGGAAAGCAGAAAGTTAATGTTGAAGAAACTAGAGAGGAAATGAATTGGATTTGGAAGAAGAAAAGTGATGACTCACCTGGAGAATAAATTGTTCCTTCACCCAGTGAAGTGAACCCTGCATTGGTGACTTAAGCCTTTTTAATATGGCTAAGAGGAGCTTAACGGTCTAATTACCTTAGGACCCCTTGAGAAAAATGAGCAGGAAAAGAATTTTGAAACATGAAATTTTGGTAATTTTTGTCACTATGTTATCAACTAGTTTTCTCCTTGAGCGGTGAAATTAGGGTTTGTAACCCTAAAGGGCGAGCGTTTGATGTAGTAGGTAAAAAGAATAAAAGCAAGTTTTACTTTGTCATTTTTACCCTAACACATTCGAGAACAAAATTTGGAGCGCTTGCTGAGCTGAGAAAGATTGTTTTGCTGTTAATTGCCAAATTGTTTCGTGATTTGTGAAATTAAGCTAAATTGAAGGTTGCAGAAGGTCCAACTAGTGTGCACTTGGCCATTTCAACTGATAAATGGGGCAACATGCGTGAAACAAGGTATTTCTTTGAACATACTACTTCGAATCTTGTTCATCTGGAATGACATCAACTTCAAAGATTGTAGAGAGGTTAATGATTACTTCTGAACCTATGGAAGCTATAGAGGCAGAACAAATTGTGTTGTATAATGCATTGTCACAAGTTTCAAGTGGTGTTGTGGTCAAAGGTGATTTGTCTAAATATATTGACTATAAGATAAAAGATATAGGATCTCTATATGTTAGGTCCCGGAGACAACAGGGGGGGGGTGAATCAGTTGTCAAATGAATTTAAACCAAAAACAACTTAAACAACTTTCTGCTTAATACCGGTGAAATAGTTTGTTATACCGGTGGACAGTTTTATTAGATAATTGCAATACCGGTAAAGATTAATGTATGAAACAAAAACACAAAGTCATCCACAACACATAACACCAATATTTGTACGTGGAAACCCTGTAAGGGGAAAAACCATGGTGGGAAACCTTACCCACAATTAGATGATACTACTGCAAATAGTAAGTGTATACAAATGGGGTCTCCACATGCAGAAAGGCCAAGTGCCTAGAGCTCACTACTCAAACACAAAATGGGAGTCACACTGACTACAATTGGATGGTTAAATCCAATAAGAATGTACTGGTCAAAATGGCATCTTCATATGCTGGATTCAGTACTGGTGTAGTTTTGATTGTCTTCACAAAAACCCTCCTTCAATCTTCAAATGATGTCTATGTGTATAGCTTTTCTTATTCTCGCATATACCTTTACACAATCCTTTTTCACACTTTCACACACGATCTTACAAATAAGATCTTACATTTATACCATAACCTAGGACCAATTTTAGTAGGTCGGCTCTACAAGATATATTACAATAAAATCATTTTATAATAAAAACAATATCTGACACAATAATAGATTCAACATGTCAGCTCAATGCATTTACAACAATAATAAGTCATCTCCATAGCGTGCCATGCTAATCTGGAGAAGATAAACCTGTCAGTTGTAACCTGGACCTATTTGCTGGTAACAACAAATATGTAAATACGAATATGCCAATTAACAAAACTCCAAGACAAGGTGTCCACACGATGTCTTTGACATAACCAAGTGTTTTCCATGTGTCGGTGATCATTATATCCTTTCGGTGTACCAGATACCAGTGACTGTGCATAAGTCACTTGCTCGTCGATGAATGTTGTTGATTCTCCAAAGTGCCAAAGTTGATAGGTGTTTAGTAGGTGTTGACATCAATGACAAAACCATACCAAAATACCAACAATCTCCCCCTTTGGCATTGATGGCAACACAAGATGGAAAAACCATCAAAGTGCCAAAACAGAAATGCCAAATACCAAAAGCCAACAATTTTCCAAAAAGAGATCATAACCAGAAATCAAAATACAGATAGAGAATAATAATCTCTCCCAAATAATAATCTCTCCCATGAGAGAAACCAACAATTTTCCAAAAAGAGATCATAAACAGAAATCAAAATACAGATAGAGAGTAATAATCTCTCCCAAATAACAATCTCTCCCCCTAGGAGCAACATGTGTTTTCCTTGTATTTTTCCATACCAATCTCTCCCCCTTTTACATCAAATGCCAAAGTTAGTATAAAACCAGGTTCATATACAAATACCAACCAAATTAGTATACCAACTACTCCCCCTGAGAAGTAGCTTCCTCATCAAAGTCGGAGTAAAAGATTTCTCTGTTAATTCTGTCAGTTGATGACAAACATCAAATTCCTAAGTCTCTACCGGTGGGGGTATGACCCCAAGCTAGTCTCTGAGATATTCAAAAGTCTCCTTAGGTAGAGGTTTAGTGAATATATCTACAATCTGCTCTTTAGTATTCACATAAACCAGTTTTATTTCCTTTGCTTCTACATTTTCCCTTAGAAAATTCAGTTTGGTTTTAGAATGTAATACCGGATTCTTAGATATATCAATTGTTGCAGTGTTATCACAATAGATAGTAATAGGTTCCTTGCATTTTACCTTTATGTCTTTCAACATTTGCTTAAGCCATAGTACATGTGTATAGTTAGTTGCTACTACAACATATTTTGATTCTGCTGTTGATAAAGATGTACAACTTTGTTTCTTACTCAACCAAGAAACTAGTTTGTTTCCAAGAAAGAATGCTTCTCCGGTGGTGCTTTTTCTATCATCCACATCTCCTGCCCATATTGCATCTGTGTATGTACATAATTCAAAGTTTTAATCTCTAGGATACCATAATCCAAGATTTATAGTGCCTTGTAAGTACTGGAAAATCCTTTGTACTACTGATTCATGATTTTCTCTAGGATTACTCTGAAATCTTGAAACAATACATACTAAATTCATAATATCAGGGATGGTTTATGTCAAACATAGTAAACCTCCTATCATAGATTTGTATCTAGTTGGATTTACAGGTGTAGATTCATCCTTTAGTGATAGTTTGTCATTTGTAGTCATAGGTGTGCTTACCGGGTTAGAGTTCTCCATCCAAATTTCTTTAGTAACTCCTTTAGGTATTTGGATTGACTCAAGAATATACCTTTGTCAATCTGTGAAATCTGCAATCCTAAAAAGAATTTTATTTCTCCAATCATAGACATTTCAAATTCTTGCTATATTTTAATAGAAAATTCTTTACATAATCCATCTTCTCCTCCAAAGATTATGTCATCAACAAAAACTTCTATAACCAAGATGTCATCATTAGTCACTTTATAATATAGATTGTTATCTGCATTAACTTTAGAAAAACCAATCTTCAAAAGATACTTATCCAATCTTGCATACCAAGCTCTTGGAGCTTGCTTTAATCCATACAAAGATTTCCTTAACTTGCAAACCATATCTTTGTGATCTGCGAAAGAAAATCCATTAGGTTGTTGAATGTAAACTTCCTCTTCAAGATCTCCATTCAAAAATGCACATTCAATATCCATTTGATATACTTTGTAGTTCTTATGTGCTGCAAAAACCAAAAATAATCTAACTGCCTCAATTCTAGCTACCGGTGCAAAGGTTTCATTGTAATCAATTCCTTCTTTCTGAGAATATCCCTTACACACTAGTCTTGCTTTATTTCTGATAACCTTACCATCTTCATTAAGTTTTTTTCTGAATACCCATTTGGTTCCAATTACATTTTTATCTTTAGGTCAGGGAACTAATGTCCAAGTGTTATTCTTCTCAATTTGTTCCAATTCTTCTTCCATAGCTTTAATCCAATATTTATCTTCACATGGCTCATTAACAGATGATGGTTCAATTTGTTAAATAAGACATACCTCTTCATTTGCCAATCTTCCTCTTGTCATAACTCCTTTATACTTATTTCAAATTATCTAATCTTTGGAATGATTTAGTCTTACATACCGGGGTGTCTTTGTTTGTTGTTGTTCCTCAGTTACTGTGGAATTTTCAAATGATACCGGTGTAACTGGATCTTCATTCTGTATCGGTAGATTCAGTGTAGGTTCATTTGTCAAATTTTATGTTGCCGGTTTAGAGTCTATATACCTTGAAGTTCCTCTGAATTGTTCATCAATCTTTACATTTGTACTTTCAACAATTTTCTGCAATCTTTAGTTAAAACATCTATATGCCTTGCTCTTAGATGAATAACCAGTAAATATTCCTTCATCACTTCTAGGATCAAATTTGCCAATATACTCATCTCTTCTAATATAACATTTGCTTCCAAATATTCTAAAATATTTAAGAGTAGGACTAATACCAAACCATAGTGCATGAGGGGTCTTACCGGTTTCACCTTTGATGTGAACTTTGTTGAATGTATAGACCACTGTACTGACTACCTCTCTCCAGTATACATGTGGTAGGTTTGCTTTTGATAACATACTTCTTGCTGCATCCAAGATAGTTCTGTTTTTCCTTTCAACAACTCCATTTTGTTGTGGTGTCTGAGGTGCTGATAGTTGTCTTCTAATTCCATTCACTTCACAGAATGTATTAAATTCCTTAGATGTAAATTCTCCTCCTTGATCTGATCTTAGACATTTGATTTTCTTACCGGTTTCATTTTCTACTATATAGCTTTGAACAGTTTGAACTTTCCAAGTGCTTCTGATTTTTCTTTGAGAAAAGTAACCCAACACATTCTAGAATAGTCATCAATGATTAGCATGAAATATCTATCACCTTGTAAGCTTTTAGCTCTAACTGGACCACATAAATCAGTATGAATTAAATCAAGAGCATTATTGGATTTTTCTGGAATACTTTTGAAACTAGCTCTAACTTGTTTTCCAAATTGACATTCTTTACATACTGTATTATGAGGTTTGACAATTTTATGTAAATCTCTAACTACCTTAATAGTATTGATTTTCACCATGCAATCAAAGTTTATATTACAGAGTCTCTTATGCCATAGCCAACTTTCATCAATATGTTCAATTAAGCATGTCTTTTCACTGTTATTCAAATGAAAGATATTACCTCTAGCTTGATTACCGGTTGCAATTTCCAAACCAGTTCTATTCATGATTTTGCATTTTCCATTCTTAAATTGTAACTGAAATCCTTTCTCAACTAATTGACCAACACTTAAAATATTATGCTTTAATCCTTCAACATAGTAGACATTGTCAGTGTTATGCTTACCATCAAGAGATATTGTACCCTTATCTTTGATTGAATAGGCTTTGTCATCCCCAAATCTTACTAAACCTCGATTGTATTCTTGAAAGTTCAAGAATTTACCTTTATCTCCTGTCATATGATGTGAGCATCCTGAGTCAATGATCCATTCATCCTTTACTTCAACTTTAGCTGCTAGGTCTTGTTCTATTGGTTGAGCAGTAGGTGTTGGTTGATCTTCTGTTATAGCAACAAAAACCCATCCTTTGTGTGCTGGATCCTCATCAAAATCATCAGTCACACCTTCATCAGCAACGTAACAAGATTTTTGAATTGTAACTAAAATCCTTTCTCAACTAATTGACCAACACTCAAAAGATTATGCTTTAAGCCTTCAACATAGTAAACATTGTCAGTATTATGCTTACCATCAAGAGATAGTGTACCCTTACCTTTGATCAGACAAGCTTTATCATCTCCAAATCCTACTAAGCCTCCATTGTATTCTTGAAAGTTCAACAATTTACCTTTATCTCCTGTCATATGATGTGAGCATCCTGAATCAATGATCCACTCATCCTTTACTTCAAATTTAGTTGCCAAGGCCTGTTCTACCGGTTGAGCAGTAGGTGCCTATTGATCTTCTGTTATAGCAACAAAAACCAATCCATTGTCTATCAAATCCTCATCAGAATCATCAGTCACACCTTCATCAGCAATGTAACAAGATTTGTCTTTATTCTTCTTAAATCTGTATCTTTGATATTCAGGGTTAGGCTTGTATTTTCTTCTAGCTTCTTCTCTTAGTCTAGCATGTCTATTAGGGCATCTTGAAGCCATACGACCAATCTTATTGCAGTTAAAACATTTAAAGGGTGCTTTACCTTCATACTTACTTCCAACTGGACCTTTAGGCATTTTCCTTGCAAATAGTGCTTCAAGTTCTTCAAGTTCTTCATTTTCTTTCCTGCTTTCTTCAAGTTCTCTTGCATAAAAGGCTTTCCAATCTGATTTATCAAATGATGGTGTAGGTGATGTTGATGCTTTAAAGGCTAAATCCGTCTCTATAGTAGCAATAGGACCAAATTCTTCAATTTCAAAAGCTGAAAGTTTTCCAATCAATGTATCCCTAGTTACTGATGTATTATGCAATGTTCTTCACTCATTTATAGTAGTAACCTTCATTTTATATGCCGGTGGCAATCCTCTTAAAACTTTTAAAACAATTTCATCCTCACTTAAGGTTCCTCCACAACATTTAATACCCAAAACAATCTCATTTACACTTTCCATAAAAGCAGAAATCCTTTCATCTTCTTCCATTTTCAAATGTTCATACCTGACTCGAAAGCTTTCAAGTTTTGCAATTTTGACTGTGGAATCTCCTTCATTCAATGTTTCCAAATGATCCCAAATAGCTTTAGTAGTAGACCTATCTAATATTCCCATGATTTTTTGATCTGATAATGCACTCAAAAGTGCTTCTCTTGCTTTGCAATCATTTTCTTCATCTTTTCCCAAGGTAGGTGGATTAGGCTGACTAGGAGTAGGAGCAGTATAACCATTCTTTGTAACATCCCAGATATCCTTTCCAATGCAATTTAGATGTGTCTCCATTTTGATCTTCCATATGCCATAGTTGGTTCCATCAAGTTTAGGACTATCCTTCCTGAAATAGTTATACCATATGCAAAAGAGGACTAGGCTCTTATACCAATTGTTAGGTCCCGGAGACAACTAAGAGGGGGGGGGGGGACTAAATCAATTGTCAAATGAATTTAAACTAAAAACAACTTAAACATATTTCTGCTTAATACCAGTGAAACAGTCTGTTATACCGGTGGACAATTTTATTAGATAATTGCACTACTGGTAAAGATTAATGTATGAAACAAAAACACAAAGTCATCCACAACACATAACACCAATATTTGTACGTGGAAACCCTGTAAGAGGGAAAACCATGGTGGGAAACCTTACCCACAAATAGATGATACTGCTATAGATATTAAGTGTATACAAATGGTGTTTGCACATGCAGAAAGGCCAAGCGCCTAGAGCTCACTACTCAAACATAAAATGGGAGTCACACTGACTACAATTGGATGGTTAAATCCAATAACAATGTACTGCTCAAAATGGCATCTTCATATGTTGGATTCAGTACCAGTGTAGTTTTGATTGTCTTCACAAAAACCCTCCTTCAATCTTCAAATGATGTCTGCATATATAGCTATGCTTATTCTCACATATACCTTTACACAATCCTTTTTCACACTTTCACACACGATCTTACAAATAAGATCTTACATTTATACCATAACACAGGACCAATTTTAGTAGGTCGGCTCTACAAGATATATTACAATAAAATCATTTTATAATAAAACAATATCCGATGCAATAACCGATTCAACATGTTGGCTCAATGCATTTACAACAATAATAAGTCATCTCCATAGCGTGCCATGCTGATCTGGAGAAGATAAACTTGTCGGTTGTAACCTGGACCTATTTGTCGGTAATAGCAAATATGTGAATGTGAATATGCCAATTAACAAAACTCCAAGACAAGGTGTCCACACAATTTCTTTGACATAACCAAGTGTTTTCCATGTGTCGGTGATCATTATATCATGTTAGTGTACCAGATACCAATGACTATGCATAATTCACTTGCTTGTCGATGAATGTTGTTGATTCTCCAAAGTGCCAAAGTTGATAGGTGTTTAGTAGGTGTTGACATTAATGACAAAACCATACCAAAATACCAACACTATACATTTACACATAGTTGAAATCACTTTGTGATGAGAATGGTAAGATTAAGACAAAGTATGCGAGGGTTTTTGAAAAGGGTTATCATAATGCCACTTATTTTCTTGAAGATTTTGAAGAAGCGCATATCAGAATCATTTTGAGTCGAGTTCATGGAGAAAACATGTATTTAGAAAGAACTCACACAATTACAAAAGAAGCCATTTAGGCTACGACTGGCTATTTCTCAACTGGTGAAGTACCGGAGTTAAGGAGAATTTCTAAGGATATTGTCTTCAACTTAACCGGTTCTACATCTAATGGGCGTGCTTTTTCTATTAACAACATTAAAGACCCTGCAGAAAATAGAATGATTGTTGATAATACAAATTATGATCTTTGTGAAGCTATCAGGAGTCAATTATTTTTGAATTTGCAATCTATTAAGAAGGATAGCAGTTTGAAATTCAAGTTTGGTCAACTATTAGTTGGACTATTCTTTTATTTTTAGAACTTTCTACCAGGAATTGGAGACATTGAGTGGTCAAAGGACTCATCGGTCTCGGCACAAATTAAGAACAACATCAAGGATGTAAAGAATACTTTCCCTACTACCCTGAATAAGTATTTTAATGAATTTTAGAAAAAGATGAGCATGAGAATGAGACTACCAAAATATGTGGTAAAGACTTTGAAAAGGATATAATCTTCATTGGACCATTGATTTTTGTCTGATGCAAGCAATTGAGTCAAGAGAGGAAGAAATGGAAGACATGAGTTATGAGGTGAACTATGATCTATTGGTTGGTTATGCTAATACCCTATTAGCATCTCCCAAAGACAAAAAGCAGGCAAAATTGGACATTATGGCAGTCCAAGATGCACCTGCACAAACTAGTACTACACATGTTAAAAGTGAAAAAGGAAAGAATAAAAAAATTGATGAAGCATCTCCAGCAATATAGAGTACTAGGGTTACCCAGAGTGTCCTAACCAAAAAGGAACCGGAACCAACAGTATATATTAAGAAGGAGACAAAGAAGAGAGGCAAAAAATTAATTTTGCAACTAGAGTCTGAGGGAACAGATTCTGATGAAGAACCAAAGAAGGCAAAAACAATCGGTAGAATATCCAAGAAGGTTAAGGAAGTGCCAAAGGCAGCTATGCCTATTGATATTGCATCTTTCAAGACAGAAACCCATTTTGAAAGAACAATGAAGACACTAAGGAGGAATAGGTTTGACAATGTAAAAGAGTATTTTGATTTCTTCACTCTAAATGAGAAAGAGCAAATCATTCAATAGGTAATCACTAATCTGTGTCATTACAGTAGATATCCACATGAACTAGAAAAGGATATCTCAAATTATTTGTACATTGTTTTTTTTTAATAAATGGGAGGAAGTTATTAAATTAGAAAAAATAAATCATTGATGAGGTATTTGTACAATATTTCTCTGAATTTTCTAAAGATGATATTAGTGCCTTAGTTGCTCGATACAAATCTCAGTTTACATTCAAAGAAAGAATATTGAAGTTACTTAGTGGAAAGATGGCAATTGTTGAAACTGAGACCCATTGAATAACTTGTGAAATTAAAAGAATGGAAGAACTCATCCAATCCAATATGAATGACGATAATGTTGATGATATTGCCAATCGACCGAAAATGGATGAAGAAGAGATTGCTCAAGTTGATGAAATATATCCTATCAAGAAGAAGGATGACTCCATTATTCATGTTGTTGATGATGTTGATGAATAATGATGAACTACTAAGGTCCTAACTGGTACTGAGAGGGGGGGGTGAATCAGTACACACAAAAAAACTACTTCAACACTTTGTCATATCAAACCATAGCTGATCGGTTGTCTTCCCCACTGAACTTAACAATAGCTATATCGGTTAGACAAAAATACTTCAGACAACATTCAATAGATCTCAAACCTTGATAACTACTTCACTGATATAATCATGCATGAGTTGTACCAATAATACCACAACCATTTAACAATGCATGCATATCTAACTTAATCAAAATCACACAATCATCACATGAAAATCTCACAACCCATAACACAGATTTTTCATGTAGAAACCCAAATGGGAAAAACCACAGTGGGAATGAATACCCTCAAGTTGTTTGTGAACTCTTTTGAAGTCTGCTTTGTTAGAAGCCTAGTCTGGTTAAAGACTTTACAATAAAGGTCCTATTAGGAACCGATTCTGTTAGGGATCACCTGGTTAAGGGATGTCTATATACCTTGTTAAAGGTTGAAACCATGTTAGGAGTTACCTCGCTAGAGGATTTAAATAAATCAATAACCTTGAGCCACCTAGTTAGAGCATTTACAACAAATCCTGTTAAAGCTACCCAGTCAAGGGATTTACCTTCTGTTGAAATGGTTAGAAGACAACAGGTAAAACACCGATCTGATAACAACACTTCTTGCTAAGGTGGATCCTTTTTAGTTCCTCTCTTTTGCAATCACACTCTACAGATTCCTCACTCTGGTTCGGCAAGTATCGAATCTCCAACACACAAACATATATACAACTTTTGCCAACCACTGCAATAACAAAACTCATTGACCTTATAGACAACAACTAGGTTGGTAGCATAAACCCTAAACCCTAAATATTTCAAGTTTACACTTACAAGTGGTCCAATCCTGATCGTCCAAACACATTACATAGAATGAAATGATGTAAAATAGATCTCAAGACATTCTGCATCATCCAATCTTCACCACATCTGAAAATCAATAACCCATCACGTGCTCTTCACACATCACTAAGAAAAATGATCATTCCCAAGGTAGGAATTTAATGCATTCAATCTTCATGCACAGCAACCACAAAGAAATCCTTCACGTATACACAGATGACATGGTATCTTGATCCTTATCCTTATTCCTTAACTAACTGGTCACAAAACATCATCGGTTGCACCGCACAAGCCAAAATGGTAACCCTAGAGCTGAACTAAAACTACCAACTGGTAGTCACACTTAGTGAACCTCGACACCAGTTCACTCCATCCCGGTTGACCATAACCACTTTTGATCTTCATACCAGTTCATACTGGTTCGCCTTCTTGAGCACTTGTTGACATAAATGACAACATGCATTATCACCGCTTCATCATATGTCAGCAATCTCCCCCTTTGGCATTGATGGCAATACTCAGTGTATCATTGCTCAGTATCTACATAATTCTCAATAACATATACCAGTTCAACTTAAAGATCACCACCACTACCTAGAATGGTCAGTGTGCACTTTGCTCAATCACTTCTCACACCACTTATTTCATCTCCCCTTTGCATATTGACCTTCAAACATATATCTTCTCCCCCTTTGACAGCAATGCCAAAGTGGAGGCACAAGCTTCTGGGCTCCACTATGATGCTCCCCCTATGGAGTAGCATCCTTCAACACATCATCCTGTAAGATTTGCCATGGTAGTATTTGACTAATGTGGAGTACACATCTTTAATTTACTTCATGAAGGTGCAGAACCCCTAATGCACTTCTCAAATAGGTAAATGTAGTTTTCAGTAAGGGATTAGTGAATATGTCTGCTAGCTGCTCCTTACTGGAAACATTTTCTAACACAACCTCTTTATTCTGAACCTTTTCTCTTAAGCAATAATACTTAAGCTCAATATGCTTGGTCCTAGCATGCAATACCAGATTTTTGGAAATATTTATTACACTGGTATTATCACAAAATATACTCACCAGTTCAAATATAATCACTTTGAATCCATTCAGTACATGCTTCATCTAGATTACCTAAGTGCAGTTCATAAATGCTGCCAAATACTTTGATTCAGCTGTAGACCAAGAAATATAGCTCTGCTTCTTGTTTGTCCAAGAGACTAGACTTCCACCAAGGAAGAACGCTCCATCGGTTGTGCTCTTTCCATCGTCCACATTACCTGCCCAATCTACATCGGTAAACACTTTGAGATCAAAGTCACCATTGTATGGATACCACAATCCATAATCAACTATCCCTTTTAGGTATCTAAGAATCCTCTTTACCACAACCAAGTGGGATTCTCTTGGACTCTTTTGAAAATGGGCCACTATGCCCACTGCATGAGAAATATCTGGTGTGATATGCACCACATAGTGTAACTTACTGATCATTGACCTGTACTCCTTCTCATCCACCAAAGTTGCACCATCTTCCTTTTTTAGTTTGCAATCAGTCACCATCGATGTTCCAACCGGTTTTCTCTCCTCCATTCCAAAGGTCTTCAATACCTGTTTGATATACTTGGACTGGGTAATGAAGATACCCTCTTTCATATGTTGAATCTATAAACCAATGAAAAAACTTTATCTCTCCAATCAAAGACATCTCAAACTCCTTTTTCATCTCATCTGCAAATGCATGACTCATATCATCATCTCCACCGAAGATTATATCATCTACAAATACTTTACATATCAGAATCTGACCACCTTCAAATTTCAGGTAGATTTTGTTGTCCTCACTTGTTCTCTAAAATCCTATCTTCACAAGATGAGAGTATAATCATTTGTACCATGCCCTTGGTGCCTGTTTCAATCCAAATAGGGCCTTGTGTAATCTGCACGCCATGTCACTATCTTCTGACAAAGCAAACCCATCTGATTGTTCAATATACACTTCTTCCTCTAGGATTCCATTCAGGAAGGCAGACTTCACATCCATCTGGTATACCTTAAATCCCTTGAATGTTGCAAATGCAAGTAGCATTCAGACACCTTTCATTCTATCCACTAGGGCAAAGGTTTCTCCATAGTCTTCTCCTTCTTCCTGAGCATATCCCTTGCATACAAGTCTTTCCTTGTTCCTTACCACTGTGCCTTCTTCATTCAGCTTATTCCTGAAGACCCATTTGGTACCTATGACATTCTTGTGTTCCGGTCTGGGTACCAAGAACCATGTTGCATTCTTCTATATCTAGTCCAACTCCTCTTCCATTGCCTTTATCCAATCTTCATCGATAAGTGCCTCTCTAGTGGTCTTAGGCTCAAATTTTGAAATCATGCAATAATTTTCTTTCACCTTTCTTCTTATAAGTATTCCTACATCTTTGTCTCCTATGATCTACTTTAGATCATGATGCAGTCTTACATACCTAGGAATGATAGTAGTTGGTTCAGCTTGCTTTTCCTCTTCTTTTTCTGCTTCATCTTCTTCTTCACCAACTAAAGCTTCTACCGGTACAAAAACACTAAGGTCTTTGTAGTGTTTGTCACTTGTTTCTTTCTTAACCAGTTCCCAGAAGGCTAAACCCAGTTCATCTTCTATTTGCTTGTTGTCGGTTTCCTCAGGCTTCTCATGGGATTCATAAACCCTGACATTGATACTCTCAACAATCTTTTGAGTCCTGTTGTTGTATCACTTGAGAGTTTTTCTTTTAGTGGAATATCCCAAGAATATTCCTTCATCACACTTACTCAAGTGGTCACCTCTCCTGATATAGAATTTACTCCCAAACACTTTGAAATAACTCACATTAGGAGTTCTTCTATTCCAGTACTCATAGGGGATTTTATCTTTAACTTTCTTAATAAGTACCCAGTTCATGGTATAGACTGCAGTGCTCACTACTTCCCTCCAAAATGTGTGAGCGACATTTCCTTGAATCAACATAGTTCTGGCCACTTCAACCATAGTCATGTTGTTTCTTTTTGCTATGTCGTTCTATTGTGGTGTCCTTGGGGCAAACTGTTGGTGTAAATAATTATTCATCATGGATATTATTACACTTACTTAAGTTTATTTAGGATAATGCATTTCATAGTAGTTTGGATATGAGACACTTGGGTGTTTGTGCCACATTGGGATAGTGTGTGTAGGAGAAATTCCACCTTTTATGGTGTTGATCTTGTTATTACACTATCATATCCACTTATTGTGGAGTGATAATTCCACCTTCGGTGGGTGATCCACCTCATGTGGAATATTATATTATTTCTCCTACCTACCCACACCTATTTCCTACCTACCCTTGTTTCTCATTGAGCCACATGTCATATTTGTGTGCTCATACATCCATATGGCCTTGCCTATATAAGCAAGCCTCTGTCCATTGTATGTAACTATTGAACAACTATTCAATCATTATTGTTGATCATTTCTATTGATGAGAATGCAGTTTATTCTTGTCCCATATTATGTCTCTATTTTGTACATTTCATTGAGCTCTTGATCTTGGCAAAATCCAACATGGTATCAGAGCCATTGGGGCTTCATTGATTCGTCTTGAAGAGACATTATTGCAATGTCAAGAGGCAGATCTGAGGAGCAGCATCTTTTGGAGGTGTCCTAGACCAAATCCGACCCCGCCATTGCGTCCAGAAGGCCATTTCCATGAATTTTGGTTATAAAGTCGGCCTATTTTGGTGAGAAAATTTTTTTCTCCAATTTTGCTAGTATTGTACGGATTTCAAAAAAATTATTATTTTTCAGAAAAAAATAAATTTTCTTTTTTTGAAATTTTTTTTCAAAAATCAAAAAATCAAAAAAAAAATCAAAAAAATCAAAAAAAAATTGAAAAAATAAAAAAAAATTTGAAAAAAAATCAAATCAAAAAAAAAAAAATCAAAAAATCAAATTTTGGGGGGTCCGCAGACCCCCCCCCCCGTGACGCCTGTACCTTGCAGGTTGCAGGCGTACTTGTACCTACGACACGTACCGCCTGCTGCAGAGCCCTGTCGCCGTCCTCGCTGCACGGTTTTCTTCGCCGCCCGACTGGTCGCTGCTGCCTGCTCCACACGATGCCGCCGCACGCGCCTCTACCCGCCGGTCGCTGCTCCACCGCCTCCCTCCGCATGCAGCACCGCCAGCTCCTTCACCCAGCGGCACCCGTCACCACCGCCGCCCTCGGCTCCGGCAACTGCTCCCATCCTCCCGGCGCCGACCCTCCGCCTCTAGTGATCCTTCTGCCGACGACCACAAACAAAGACCGGAGGACCGCGCCTGCCACGTGGTAGGTGGCCACTGGCCCGCGGGTACCTTCCGTACTTTCTGTACACTGACACATGCGCATGGACCGCCATGTCATCTGCCGAATCAGCTCATCCAGTCAGCAAATCCGTACAGTACGGATGCCTAGTCAGCAGAGGGCGAAGTTTTTGCGACGGTCATACAGCTATCAAATTTAATCGCGTGAATTGCTGATGTCAGCACCGCATCAGTAGGGTTTGAAAATTTTTGGACCCTCTCTCATTGAGCTTTTTGGTTTTGTAGTTCAACTTCAATTAGCCATAACTTGCTCATTTTTGGTCCTTTTTGGGTGCAATTTTTTTTGAAATGGGCTAGAATTTTGTGCTCTCCACAGTGGTGAAGAAATTTTTTGATTTTGATGCATGGAGTTTTTAGAAAATGCAGTTTTTGGTGACTATCCCTGAGTAATCCCAGTTTTTGCAACTTTAGAGGCTTTGTTTGGGGTCATACGACCTCCTTTTCAGGTGCCTTGTTTTTGAAAGTGCGTATTTTTTCCTCTACTTTCACATGATGCTATCAGATTGATGCCATTGTAAGTAGAAATTGTACTTTCAGATCTTGGCCATTTTTGGCTCTCTTGGTACTTGTATATTTGCTTGAATCTTAGTTAGATTCATTGCATTATTGATTGAAGTCTCTTGTATCTCATTTGAGAAGTTGTAAAATTTGCATCATAAGTCCACTTTGCCTTGTTTTGCAAGTGGCTCATTGTAATCGCACTAAGTATAAAGTGCCAAAATCATCACTTTGGGGGGGGTACTTTGATTGAGTGAATTTGGGGGGGTGTCTCTTGTGCTTTTGTGCTCTTGTGTTCCTACCTTTTTGCTGCTATGGTTTCTTCTAAGTTTCCTCTCTTAACTCCACATAGCTATGCTACTTGGAAAATTGATGCAAGGAGTAAACTTATGGAAAAAGGACTCACTCATTACATTGATGGAACTATTGTTGCTCCAGTTGATCCTAAGGTTGATCCAGTTGGTCACTTAGATTGGCTCACTAAAAATATCATGGCAATTGGTACCTTAAGAAAGTATGTATCAAAGGATCTCATTTTTCATATTGAGAAGTGTACTCTAATCAAGGATGCTTGGCAAAAGTTTCAAGACTTGTATGGTCAAGTTGATGAGATTAGGGGATATCAAATTGATAGTGATCTCACCATGTTAGATCCCAAGAAATTTGATACTATACAAGATTATGTCACTAAGGCAAATGAGTTGAGGGCACAACTCAAAGATTGTGGCATTGATAAGAAGGATACTCAATTGATATTCAACTTGATAGGCAAGCTTCCACAAGAATATGCAGCATTTGTTTCTAGTTTCCAAACCCATAGGATGACAATGGGTTCAAGCTACACAATGCCTACATTTGATGCTTTCAATGAAATGTTGATGATGGAACAAACTAAGTTGATAAGCATGGGCATTCTTAAGGCTTCTAAGTCTCAAGTATTAGTGGCAAATCAAGGGAACAAAGGAAATCAAGGAAAGGACAACTCAAACAAGAAGAAATGGCAATCAAAGCCTAAAGAAAAAGCACCATCTTCTCCACAACAAGGAGATTCATTCTCTTCCAAGAGAGATAATTCACCAAAGAGAGAGAGAACTACTTGTGCTTATTGTAAAAAGATTGGTCATGAGGAGCATCGTTGCTATTCTAAGAAGATTGATGAGCTCACACATATCATCAAAAAGCATAACATTGATTTGCCTAAAGTCTACAAGAAGGATGATTCATCAACTTCCACTTCCTCACATTCAAAAGGAAAAGGGCAAGCATTCATGGCTTCTACAAGTGGAAAAGCTCACTCTTTTGGAACAAGAAAAGGAAAAGCTCTATGTGCTACTATCAGTCATGATTCAGAGAGATGGCTTCTAGATTCAGGGGCTTCTCATCATATGGCATCTTCCCTGTCTATGTTCTCTACATTTGAGCCTTGCACCATGCCACAGATTTTGATGGGCAATCATACATACATGGATGTGATTGGGAAAGGATCTATTGACATTGGGGATAACTCCTTCAATGATGTGTTGTGTGTACCCCACTTGACAAACAATCTCCTTTCTATCTATCAAATCACACATGGCGCAACTAAGAGAGTTGTGGAGTTCACACCTGACTCAGTTTTCATTAGAGACATGGAGACTAGAGCTATCATTGCAACTGGGGTGGTTGATCATGCATCTCGGTTATACTCCTTTTCAGATTTTGTTGATGATGATGATTACACATTTGATGATTCTACACATGATGATCACACTTATTGTGATGGTTCAGATTTTGAGGAGAACTTTGGACACTTGAACATGGGGATTCTCACATGTGACCCCATTCTTGAGTCTTGTATTTCATCTCCTCATATTGATATCACATCACCTATTGCACCTGATGATGCAGATAGTGCGACAGTTTTGCCTTCATGTGATTCAGTGCAGTAGGATATTCATTGTCTTCCAGCTTCAGATTCATGGGATGATTACTTGACAGATATTACAGGTTTGTTTGTGGAATCCTACATTGCAGATTTGGGAGACATCATTGATGACATTCATCTTCTCTTTGATGAAGGTGATCCTTCTTCGATTGTTGTGAGGGCACACTCTGACCCTCTTCTTCATTCTCTACATGATCATTCTTTCGAGGTTGATATGATTGTGGATACTTATGTACAACAGTTGGAGGAGGTCTCTTTATGTTTTGAGGAGACATGTGAGTCTTTGGGACATGTTCTACATCCATCTCCACTAGATCTTGGAGTGCCTTTTTCAGCAGTGTGGCACAGTTTACCACCTTTGGAGGGGGTATCATTCAGCATCGACATGGGGACACTTGAGCAATTTTCAGAGATTCCTTTCATCATGAGTTTTCTTCATACATCTTCCCTTCATGATTGGGGAGACTTCATGGATACACCTTTGGTTTTGTTTCTTCCTAAGGGGAGGAATGTTGTTTGACATTTGTGGAGCAGTTTCTTCATACATTGAGCCTCTATCATTGGTGCAGATTCTCCATTGAAGGGGGGTCATAGTTTGACTTCTCTTCTTCTCTCATATGGGGGGGACTTTTTCCTCACATGGGGTTTTGTTCCTCACATATTTCTATGAGAGTTCTCTTGTATGTTTTTCATCTCTTTTTGGGGGAGGGTTTTTTCCCATTGGGTTTTTCTCTCTTTCCCCACTTTGTGAGAGATTTCATTGCATTGGTTTGCATGTATTTGCATTTGTACATGGGTACCTAACATGGCCTCGTAGCCGGGACCCATCTTGCATTGCTTAGTTGCATTTTAGACTTAAGTGCATTCCCCTAAGTTGCACTTAAGGGGGGGTGTTGGTGTAAATAATTATTCATCATGGATATTATTACACTTACTTAGGTTTACTTAGGATAATGCATTTCATAGTAGTTTGTATATGAGACACTTGGGTGTTTGTGCCACATTGGGATAGTGTGTGTAGGAGAAATTCCACCTTTTATGGTGTTGATCTTGTTATTACACTATCATATCCACTTATTGTGGAGTGATAATTCCACCTTCAGTGGGTGATCCACCTCATGTGGAATATTATATTATTTCTCCTACCTACCCACACCTATTTCCTACCTACCCTTGTTTCTCATTGAGCCACATGTCATATTTGTGTGCTCATACATCCATATGGCCTTGCCTATATAAGCAAGCCTCTATTCATTGTATGTAACTATTGAACAACTATTGAATCATTATTGTTGATCATTTCTATTGATGAGAATACAGTTTATTCTTGTCCCATATTATGTCTCTATTTTGTACATTTCTTTGAGCTCTTGATCTTGGCAAAATCCAACACAAATAATTGCCTCTTAATCATGTTCTCCTCACAGTACTTATTGAATTAATCAGAAGTGAATTCACCTCTCTGATCGGTCCTTAGGCATTTTATCCTTCTACCACTCTCCTTCTCCACCAATGCCCTAAAGGCTTTGAACTTTCCAAATGCCTCAAATTTGTCTTTCAAGAATGTGACCCATATCATTCTTGAGCAATCATCAGTAAGAATCATGAAGTACCGATCTCCCTGAATGCTTCTAGTTTTCATCGGACCACACAAATCAGTGTGCACTGAATCAAGTAAGTTCCCCATGGAAAAAGACTTACCCTTGAATGTTGAGGAAGACATCTTCCCAAGCTGGAATTCTCTACATAAGGCATTCTTTGGTTTGTTCAACAAAGGAAATCCTCTTACTGCCTTGATCTTACCAGCCTTTACAATATTGTCAAAATTTATATGACAGTCTCCTATGCCATATCCAACTATCATCAAATTTCACCATCAGGTACTAACTAATCTTGGCATTCAACTAAAATAGGTTTCCTCTGGTCTTCTTACTAGTAGAAATAAGTTCACCACTCTTTCCAATTATTCTACAGACTCCATCTTTGAATTCCAATATGAGTCCTTTGTTGTTCAGTTGAGCAACACTCAAAATATTATGCTTAAGGCCTTCCATCCAGTAGATATCATCTGCACTTCTCTTTCTATTTAGTGAGATGGATCCTTTTTCTTTCACCATGCAAGGTGCATCATTGCCAAATTGGACAACACCACCATCATATTCTTCAAGAGACAGAAACTTTCTCCACTCACTAGTCATGTGGTGAGAACACCCGCTATCAATGATCCACTTGTTAGAGTTGTCAATATGTCAGACAAGGGCTTTCTAGTCAAACTACTCTTCCTTGACAACCACAAACACTATGTCCTCATTCTCTACATCCTCAGATTCCTCATCGGTAACACCTCCATCCACTGCAACAAGACAATTTCTCCTACCTACTCCTTTATACTTCCTAAACCTCTCTGGTTTATCCTTATTGTCATTGTTAGGATAGTTAACAACTATATGTCCTATCTTATTGTAGGAAAAACACTTTAGAGGAAGCTTACCTCTGTATTTTCTAGTGCCTTTTGGAAGTCTCTTGGCAAGAAGAGCTTCAAACTCCATCAGAATCTCCTCATCGTCCATATCTCTGCTTGGCCTGGATTCATAACTAGTAGTGACCTATTTTCCTTTCCTGGTCGGTGCAGAGGAAGAAGATGCTCTAAAGGCTAACTCGATCTTCTGAACACTGCCATCATAGCCATTAAATTAATATGCAGTCAACTTTGTAGTAATAGAGTCTAAAGATACCTTGGTTTTGTCGATAGACCTTAGCTCCTGAATAGCAGCAACCCTGATTGCATATATTGGTAAAAGTGATCTCAGAACTTTACTAACAATAGTGGCATCATCAATTGTTCCACCAGTTCTCTTTCTCCAACCACTGTCTTGAATCTTATGTCATACTATTGAATGGTCTCTCCTTCAACCATCCTCATATCTTCAAACTTTCCTCTAAGGATTTCTTCCTTACCCTACTTGACATGTTCATCACCACCATAAATGGATTCTAGTTTGTCCCATACTTCTTTCAGATTGTCCTTATCTTGTACATCAATGAACTCTACATCGGACAAGCTGCTAACAAGGACTTCCATGACTTGCCCATTTTCTTGTATCTCTCTTTTCTGATCATCAGTTAGAGTGTCAAGGGGGATTACATAGGCATTCTCAACATAGTTCGAGTGTTGTCCACCCAAACTCTTGATATATATCTTCATCCTATCCTTCCATATTTTAAAGTTGTCCCTATTGAACTTAGGACCTTCCCTCTTCATCATTACAACAAGATCTTTTGCCTCAAGTGGTTAAGCTTATCATCGAGGACCTGGAAGTGCTCTGATACCAATTGATGAATAAAGATGAACTACTAAGGTCCTAACCGGTAGTGAGAGGGGGGGGTGAATCATTGCACACAAAAAAATTGCTTCAACACTTTGTCATATCAAAACACAGCTGACTGGTTATCTTCACCACTGAACTTAACAATAGCTATAGCAACTAGACAAAAATACTTTAGACAACATTCAGTAGATCTCAAACCTTGATAACTAATTCACTAATATACTCATGCATGAGTTGTACAAATAATACCACAACCATTTAACAATGCATGCATATCTAACTTAGTCAAAATCACACAATCATCACATGAAAATCTCACAACTCATAACACACAGATTTTTCATGTGGAAACCCAAATGGGAAAAACCACGATGGGAATGAATACCCACAAGCTACTTGTGAACTCTTTTGAAGTTTGCTCTGTTAGGAGCCTAGTTTGGTTAAAGACTTTACAATAAAGGTCCTGTTAGGAACCAATCCTGTTAGGGATCACCTAGTTAAGGGATGGCTATATACCATGTTAATGGTTGAAACCATGTTAGGAGTTACCTTGTTAGAGGATTTAAATAACTCAATAACCTTGAGCCACCTGGTTAGAGGATTTATAACAAAGCCTATTAAAGCTACCCGGTCAAGGGATTTAACTTCTGTTGAAATGGTTAGAATACAATAGGTAAAACACCGATCTCATAACAACACTTCTTGCTAAGGCAGATCCTTTTTCAATTCCTCTCTTCTGCAATCACACTCTGTAGATTCCTCACTCTGGTTCGGCAACTATCAAATCTCCAACATGCGAACACAAATATAAATTTTGCCAACCACTACAATAACAAAACTCATCGACCTTATAGACAACAACTAGGTTGGTAGCATAAACCCTAAACCCTAAATATTTCAATTTTACACTTACAAGTGGTCCAATCTTGACCGTCCAAACACATTACATAGAATGAAATGATCTAAAACAGATCTCAAGACATTCTACATTGTCTAATCTTCACCACATCTGAAAATCAATAACCCATCGACACTCTTCACACACTGCTAAGAAAAATGCTCATTCTCGAGGTAGGCATTTAATGCATTCAATCTTCATGTGCAAGAACCACAAAGAAATCCTTCACATCTACACAGCTGATGTGGTATCTCGATCCTTATCGTTATTCCTTAACTAACTGGTCATAAAACATCATCGGTTGCACCACACAAGCAAAACCGGTAACACTAGAGTTGAATTGAGACTACCAACCGGTAGTCACACTTAGTGAACCCTGACACCGGTTCACTCAATCCTAGTTGACCATAACCACTTCCGATCTTCATACTAGTTCATACCGATTCACTTGCTTGAGCACTCATTAACATCAATGACAATATGCATTGTCACTGCTTCATAATATGCCAACATATGTTCAGGACACAATTGATCTACCTATAGATAACATTGCACTAGATATGTAGCCTCCTACAATTACTGATGTATAGGTTACCTTAGTTGAGCAACCCGCTACTCAAGTAAAAGTGGACAATCCACCAAAAATAGAACAACTAGAGAAACCCCAATCTCCATCGGTCATTTAAGTTATTCAGAAGGAGTCTATTGTAACTATTATCACACAGTCCTTTGAGAAGGAAACTGAGAAGAATACAGAAAAAGTAATCATTAAGGTTGTATCCTCTGAAACAACAAAGCAGAAACAACTTGATGAAGATGATGATGATTCTTTGAGTATTTCAAGACCTATTGATATGAAAAACATGAGTGCATCAGAAATGATGAAGATTGCAAATGTCATGCAATCTAGAGTGCATAAGAAGAGATTGAAAGAGAAAAGGGTTGAAGCTGAAACAATTCAGACTACAGTAGATATTTTAAATGGTCTGCTACCAGAAATATCTACAATACATCTACCTAGACCTATTAGAAAACTTGGTCAGTTAGTTGCAGATGCATCTGATCAAATCAAGTCATTAGAAGATGTTGCTCAACTCTATGCTGAAAAGAGTCACAAGAAGAAATATGGAGAAAATTTGGCAAAGCATATTGATAGTGGTAAAATGGCTCTATCACACAATAAAAGTCTGTCGAGTAAACCTATTGAAATAGGAGAAAAGTATATTGCTTCTACCTCCAATGTTACTAATAGTTCTGATACTAAATTTTTAGTATAGATGCCAAGCTAATAAGATGAGAGGGGGGGGTGAATCATACGAACTTAACATTTAATAAAAACAATAGATTCAACCTCGGTAACATATACTTCAGTAATATACCAAAACTGCTAAACATACTAACTCATAAGCATATAACATCATAACACTCGTAACACCAGATTTAATGTGGAAACCCATATAGGGAAAAACCACTGTGGGATTTCGGACCCACTAAGAAATATACTCTTTTGGAGTATGCTCGTTTAAAAGCAAATATTGTTAAAGATTACAAACACATTTCTAGATGTGACCCGGTTAAGGGATTTCCCTCAGATCCGTTAGGATCTTCACCTTGTTAGAAGTGACCTTGTTAAAGGATTTCAAACACTCAATCAGAATGTCACCTTGCTAGAGGGTTTTACAAATAAGACTGTTAAGTCCACTCGGTTAAGAGATTTTCTGTCACTTTATAAAATAACAGTAATAAAAATCTATCTACAACTTCACATCTAAAAATGTTAAAGCAGATTCTTATTTGCTCAATACAATAGGACTTATCCATCTATTGGGCTCTATACTCTATTATTCAAATAGGTCTTCAAGCTTCTATGCTCGGTAATCACTATGTAGCATCCATGTGCATACACTTGCCCGCATGCATTGTTTATAAATAGTTCCTTATTTATAAACAACTTGCCAACCGCTTAATCTCCTTGATCACATTTCCCATGATCAATCAAAGCCATAAGATCTTCAAACTTGACTAGGTTCAATGTATCTTTTGATCTAAAAATATTTTACCCCGCCTTGGAACTTGCATACATTTCTTATAACTTGTGTTAGGGTATTACAGTTCAATCTGAGCTGTAGATCTTCCTGTCGATTTTCCTTTGCCATAGATTCTTAACAAACTTCATTTACAACATACCAATCATTTAATCATAGCCAGCTCATCAGCTTCCTTCATTAAATAATTCTTTTATTCATTTAATGCATTATGTTATTACTCGGTTGCAACTCGGTAAATACTAAACTTCACTCGGTAGACATTTTTCCTTCATTAACCGATAGCGATAACCTTAGGTTTTACCGACTAGGTTCTTTGCTCGATAACATAGTATAGTATTAACCTTACAATCAATAACATATGTAGGATATCAAAACAATCTAAACATCATGATCTCATCATTGTCTAACTCAGTAATAGTTTCCCATTGAATAACTTATTCCTCCCCTTATTCATCACATTCTTTCTGTGTCTTTTATCGACATCTTTATACTCATCAAATCATACTTCTTAAGATATGGAAACATCATACTGAATGAGAAAATCAATTTCTTGATATCAATGACAAAATAATAGTATTAAGACAGTAAACATCCTTAATCAATTATATCCATAATCATCAACAACCTTCTCAATATCCTTATTGAAATGCCAATAATCTCTCCCTTTGGCATTGATGGCAAAACCAATTGATATGACCTAATTGATTCGAATTGCTGTGAGATTTTGAAATGCTGAAATGCTCTCCTCCTGTCATTAGTCTTCTCCCCCATACATTAGTCTTCTCCCCTTTTCTTCAGTCTTCTCCCCCTTTGACAACAATGCCAAAAAGTAAAGAACTAAAACATAATTTATTCCTGTATGAAGTGATTTCCTGCTGTTATGTGTCAACTTAGTCTCGGTCAAAGCATTTTGTCTTCAATTCCTGTTCCCTATATTTGTTTCTTGCACACCTTTAGAAAACATCCTAAAGTGTGTAAATCAGCATCAACTCTTAAAAGATATTCTGTAGAGTCATCGAATTGATGCTTTCACTGAACTTGGTCAGTGAGTAGAAGATAGGGGTCGGACCCATAACTTACTTCTGAGATACTCAAAAGTGTCCCTTGGTAGTGGCTTGGTAAAGATATCTGCTATTTGTTCCTTTGTGCTAACATACTCCAACACCACTTTCTTCTCTTGAACTTCTTCTCTAAGATAATGATATTTGATAGAGATGTGCTTTGTCTTAGAGTGCATAACAAGATTCTTTGAAATGTTTATGGCACTAGTATTGTCACAGAATATAGTTGCTGGCTCGGTAACTTGCTCATTTATACCTTCCAATAGTTGTTTGATCCATGCTATGTTGGTACAATTCAATGTTGTAGCAATGTATTCAGCTTCTGTTGTTGACTGTGAAACACATCCTTATTTCTTGCTAAGCCAACTCACTAGTCTTTCTCCTAAAAAGAAAGCTCCTCCACTTCTGCTTTTTCTATCACCAATGTTGCCTACCCAATCAGCATCAGTATAAACTTTTAAATCAAAATCATTTCCTTTCTGATATACTAAGCCATAATCCTCAGTGCCTGTCAAGTATCTGAAAATTCTCTTGATTGCTGACATGTGTGTTTCCTTAGGATCTGCAGAGAATTTTGCAACTATACCTACTGCATGTGTTGTATCTGGCCTGTTGTGAACAACATATTGTAGCTTTCCAATCATGGATTGGTAAAGTGTCTCATCAATAGATGTAGATTCATCATTCTTTGATAGTTTATAGTTGGTAGTCATAGGAGTACTTACTGGTTTTGAATCCTCCATTCCAAATTTCTTCAAGATTTCCTTTATGTACTTGGATTGAGTAATGAAAATCTCATCTTTCATTTGCAGTATTTGTAAGCCTATAAAATACTTTATCTCACTGATTAATGACATCTCAAATTCTTTGCTCATTTCATTTCCAAAGTTCTTGCATAGAGAGTCATTTCCATAAAAGATAATATTATCAACAAATATGGCTGAGATCAATATTCCATTTTCATCATTTTTCATGTACATATTATTGTTTTCACTTGTTCTTATAAAACCAACCTTGATTAAATAAGAGTGCAATCTTTCATACCATGCTCTAGGCACTTGTTTCAAACCATATAAAACTTTGTTCAATTTACATACTTGATCGTTATTCTTGTCTTCAACAAATCATTCAGGTTGTTCAATAAAAACTTCTTCTTCTAATATACCATTCAAAAATGCAGACTTGACATCCATTTGATATACCTTGAAATTCTTGTAAGCAGCATATCCCAACAATGTTCTTACTCCTTCAAGTCTTGCCATAGGTGCAAAAGTCTCACCATAAGCAATTCCTTCTTCTTGGGCATAACCTTTGCAAACTAGTCTTGCTTTATTTCGAATGACCTCACCTTTTTCATTTAGCTTGTTTCTGAAAATCCACTTTGTACCGATTACATTTTTGTCCTTTAGTCTTGGGACCAGTATCCATGTGTCATTCTTCTTGATTTGATCAATCCCTTCTATCATAGCATTTATCCAATCTTCACTGTTAAATGCCTCTTTCACTATCCTCGGTTCAAACTCAGATATCAGACATGTGTTCTGTCTTAGTTTGTTCCTTATCATCACTGGATCATCCTTATCTCCTATAATCTGACTTGATGCATGATGTCTTCTGACATACTTGGCTAATACAGGCTCGGTAGGCTCTATATGATCTTCTTCATCACTCGGTAATTGAATATTTCCTTAAACAGTTCTCTCGGTAAGACTTATCGGTTGAACATAGACAATTTCATCATAATCTTTTATTTCCTTGGAATTTCCTTCATCATTTCTTTCTGTAAATTCATCAATTTTCACATTTACACTTTCTACTATTTTGCTAAATGATTTGATCAGACATTTAAATGCTTTACTTCTAGAAGAATAACTAAGAAATGTTCCTTCTTCACTTTTCTAATCAAACTTGCCATTTCTATCATCTTTGTGAACATAGCATCTACTTCCAAATATTTTAAAATAACTTACATTAGGTTTCTTGCCATACCAGATCTCATATGGTGTCTTCAAAGTTCCTTTCTTCAGTTGTACTTGGTTCAAGGTGTAAACTGTTGTGCTTATTGCTTCTCTCCAAAATGTTTGTGGCACTTTCTTTTCAATCATCAAGGTTCTGGCATAATCCACAATAGATCTGTTTCTTCTCTCATCTATCCCATTTTGTTGTGGATTTCTCGGTGCAGAGACTTGTCTTTTTATACCATGATTATTGCAGAATAAGTTGAACTCATCAGATGTGAACTCTCCTCCTCTATCTGATCTAAGACATTTCAATTGTCTTCATGTTTCATTTTCAACTCTTGCCTTGTACCATTTAAACATTTGAAAAGCTTCTAATTTTTCTTTTAAAAACATAACTGACATCATCCTTGAGTAATCATCCACAAATAATATGAAATATTTATCACCATAATAACTTTGAACTTTCATAGGACCACAAAGATCAACTTGCACAAGATCTAAAATTCCCTTAGAAGTGTAGGACTTACTTGTAAAGCTTGATCTTGTCATCTTACCCATCTGGCATCCTTGGCACATAGCATTCTTAGGTTTTTCAAGACTCGGTAGACCTCTTACTCGGTGCTTCTTGCTTATTTTGATCAGATTATCAAAATTTACATGACTCAACCTTTTATGCCATAACCGGGTATCATCTATCTTTGCATATAGACACTTGTTCTGAGTTAAGTCAAGGTGAAATGTGTTACCTTTTGTTTGTGTCCTGGTAGCAACTAACTTTCCATGCTTGTCATGAAATTTGATAATTCCTTTCTGAAAGTCTATTTGGTATCCTATATTGTTTAGCTATGCTACACTCAACAAATTGTATTTCAAACCTTGAATCCAATAAACATCATTGCATCTAGCATTGTCAAGAAGTTTTATAGATCCTTTACCTTTTACCAAACATGGTGCATCATTACCAAATCTTACATAGCCTCCATCATAATCTTCTAATGTAACAAATTTGTGTTTATCACTTGTCATGTGATGTGAGCATCCACTATCTATGATCCAAGAATCATTAGTATTTATGTGAGATATTAGGGCTTTTTCTTCATACCTTTCTTCATTTGATCCATCTTTGATAGCCACATAAACTACTTCCTCTGTATCAGTTTCATCTGATTTATCATCATTTGAACCCTCATCAGCTATTAGGCATGACTTTCTATCTCTTCTTCTGAAGTCTCGGTGTCCATTGTAATGATTATCTTTCTGTCTGTCATCTCGGTAATCTCTCTTTTTAGTAGAATCTTTGTCAGGACAGTTAGAAGCCATATGTCCTATCTTATCACAATTGAAACATTTCAAAGGTAGTTTTCCTTTATACTTACCTTTGCCTCTTGATAACCTTCTGGCTAATAGTGCTTCAAACTCTTCTTGCTTTCTGATTTCCTCATACAGTTTGTGCACTTTTTCCATGTTCTTGTGAAATCTTTCACTTGCTCCACTACAATCCCTTTTAGTGTGCTTACTCATTCTATCATTGTAATCATCAGATTCACCAATATGAAAAGAACTAAATGCAGACTCAACTTTATTTACCGATGACCCACTGTTATCAAAATTACTTAACTCAAATGCATGTAGCTTACCAATAGTAGCATCTAAAGAAACTGACATATTGGGTACACACCTCAATTCATTGATTGCAGAGACTCGGATTGCATAAGCTGGTAGAAGGGTTCTTAACAATTTACTTGTTATATCCTTTTCTTCAATAGTTCCACTTGCTCCTTTGATTTGATTGACAATCTCCTTTAGTCTTGTACTATACTGGGTTATGTTCTCACCTTCATTCATCCTCATACATTCAAGTTGTCCTCTTAGACTATCCACTTTTTCTCTTTGAACATGTTCATCTCCACCATACACAGATATGAGCTTGTCCCACATTGCCTTTGCATCAGTGTAGCCTTCTAGATCATTAAACTCTGAGTCGGTCAATGCAAATGTTATTTCAATCATTGCTTAAATATGTTCTTGCTTTTCCTTTATCTCTTCCATTGTCAATAGATAGGTGCTCAGTGTAATGAAATCATTCTCCAGATAATATACAACATATTCTCCAACTCCTGATAGATGCAGCTTCATCCTTTTTTTCCATGCAGAGAAACTTGACTTGTTCAGCTTCGGTGCATCCCTCTTGTACATCTTTGGATCTTTGCCTCAAGTACCTTTAAACTTTTCTTTTCGGAGTCCAAAGCTCTGATACAAATTGATAGTTCTGATACTAAATGTTTAGTATAGATGCCAAGCTAATAAGATGAGAGGGGGGGGGTGAATTATACAAACTTAACCTTCAATAAAAACAATAGATTCAACCTCGGTAACATATACTTCAATAATATACCAGAATTGCTAAACATGCAAACTCATAAGCATATAAATATCATAACACTCATAACACCAGATTTAATGTGGAAACCCAAATAGGGAAAAACCACTGTGGGATTTCGGACCCACTAAGAAATATACTCTTCTAGAGTATGCTCGGTTAAAAGCAAATCCTATTAAAGATTACAAACACATTGCTAGATGTGACCTAGTTAAGGGATTTCCCTCAGATCTGTTAGGATCTTCACCTTGTTAGAAGTGACCTTGTTAAAGGATTTCAAACACTCAATCAGAATGTCACCTTGCTAGAGGGTTTTACAAATAAGACTGTTAAGTCCACTCAGTTAAGAGATTTTCTGTCACTTTACAAAATAATAGTAATAAAAATCTATCTACAACTTCACATCTAAAAATGCTAAGGAGATTCTTATTTGCTCAATACAATAGGACTTATCTTGTCGATCTGCTGGGCTCTATACTCTGTTATTCAAATAGGTCTTCAAGCTTCTGTGCTCGGTAATCACTATGTAGCATCCCTATGCATACACTTTCCCGCATGCATTGTTCATCAATAGTTCCTTATTTATAAACAACTTGCCAACCGCTTAATCTCCTTGATCACATTTCCCATGATCAATCAAAGCCATCAGATCTTCAAACTTGACCAGGTTCAATGTATCCTTCAATCTGAAAATGTTTTACCCCACCTTGGAACTTGCATACATTTCTTGGAACTTGTGCTAGGGTATTGCGGTTCAATCTAAGCTGTAGATCCTCCTGCCGATTTTCCTTTGCTATAGATTCTTAACAAACTTCATTTATGGCATACCAATCATTTAATCATAGCCATCTCATCAGCTTCCTTCATTAAATAATGCTTTTATTCATTCAATGCATTTTGTTAGTACTCGGTTGCAACTCAGTAAATACTAATCTTCACTTGGTAGACATTCTGCCTTCATTAACCGATAGCGATAACCTTAGGGTTTACCGACTAGGTTTCTTAGGGTTTACTGACTAGGTTCTTTGCTTGGTAACATAGTATAGTATTAACCTTACAATCAATAACATATGTAGGATATCAAAACAATCTAAACATCATGATCTCATCATTGTCTAACTCGATAATAGTTGCCCATTGAATAACTTATTCCTCCCCTTATTCATCACATTCTTTCTATGTCTTTTACCAACGTCTTTATACTCATCAAATCATACTTCTTAAGATATGGCAATATCATACTGAATGAGAAAACCAATTTCTTAACATCAATGACAAAATAATAGTATTAAGATAGTAAACATCCTTAATCAGTTATATCCATAATCATCAACAACCTTCTCAATATCCTTATTGAAATGCCAACAATCTTCCTTGTCTGTTATAATGGCAATAGTTACTTTCCTTTATTCTGACATTTCAAAAAGTCAAATTGAAACAGAGCAAGAACTGGAAAGGATATGCAAGGCATATGTCCCACTCCAGGACTCTATACTTGCCTTTAGCAAATCTATAGATGATTTGCTTAACAGACTGGACATCTATGATAATGAGAAGGAAAAGAGACTTTGATATCTTAAAGAACTCAAAAGTCATCTCACATCATAGGTAGACATACTTCAGAGATCTCACTCCAATGCAGAAGTTATTCTTGCAACCCCTGAAACCTACACACTGGACTCAATGGAAGAATTTCATTCACAGCTAATGTCTACATTTGAGTATCCTGAGAACATATTGTAACTTCAATTGTTTACTCTATCAATCAGTATGTTAGAGGTTATACTAAAAGGTTTATCTCTAACTAGTACTTTATGTCAACCGATATGTGCATAAGAGACAGTCTGTGATCATACTAATTCGGCATCAAGATGAAGATCAAGATGGAGATCAAGTAGAGATTCAATAAACAACGGTTCATATGTTTTACTCAAACCGGTATTCGGTAATTTTGTGATGAGTTACCACATTTCGTGATGAGTTATTAGCACCGACTGCTTGATGGTAATTTTTGTGATGAGTTATGATCACTTGTCTAGATACACTACAACTAGGAAATTGTGTTATGATTTCTTAAGACTGACATGAAATCATAAGGTTTATATATTGACATCACAATGAATTATTTGATATAGTGAAAAGTGTTATGTTATGTGCGAAAGGACAAAGTGTTAAGTTGCAGAGTATGCAGAAGAGCAATGTTGAATATGTTTACAAGGATCCGATTAAGTAAGTATTATGCTACTCAGAATAGATCACATCATTCTTGTTGTTTTCTAACCATTACAGTAGAATAAAATCCCCTAACCGGGTAAGCTCTAACAAACTTCAATGTATAAATCCTTTAATAGGGTGATCCATTAGTTTGGATTCATAAATCCTCCACCGAGGTTACTACTAACAGGGTACTACCTTTAACAGGGTATAAGCTTCTAATCAAGCTTTGGGATCTCTAACAAGATTCGCTCCTAGTAGAGCACTTTGTAGACCTTAACCAGTCAGTTATCTATTACTACAGATAGTTAATTTGTGAGTTCCATCTCACCGTGGTTTTTACCTATTTGGGTTTTCCACGTACAAACACTGTGTTATGGTGGATGCTTTACTTTTTTGTGGATGTTGTTATATCATTTTGGATTGCATCCATTATGTTTAAAATCTTTGTTAAATTCATCTACCAGTTAGTGTTTGAAGTAGTTTTATTTTTGGTGTCACTGATTCACTCCCCGCTCTCAGTGCTTTTCAAGTCCATTAGTGTTCCCTTCTTCCATGGTGGTTTCCTTTCTTTGGGTGATGAGGAAAATTCTATGCACATATATACACATGATACATGGGTTATCATGAAAAGCATATTGGCTCTAAAGTTAGGTGAAACCACCTCCTGTTTTGTGTTCATTATCCTTTGATTTATCCTCTCTTGGGTGCTAAATTATTGTGATAATGTGCTTGTATTTTTTGGGTGTATCCTACCTTAAAGCAATTTCTCCTGGAAAGGCATGTATAATCGCTTTAATGTGGGGGCATACACTCCACTCATGATTCTTTGTTTTGTCACTCAAAGTAACTTAGCGAACTTTATCTTTGCTTTGTAATTTTTGGTATTTTTTCTTTTCATGACTCATAGTAAAAGAACCTTATAGTTGTAGTCATGATTCTCTATTTCTCTCTCACGATCTTCCCTTTTACCTTATCATTGAAGTCGTAAGATCCTAAAGTCCACTGGGGGCTTGGTGAATCTTGCCTTTTTGATGTGGTCAATTTCTTTCAATCTGAATTCCTTGTACTTTACCGCAAGTATTTCCTTACGCTCATACTCCCACTAAAGTGGGAGTTAAATGTAACATCCTAAAATTGTACCCCTTGTAATTTTTGACTACATTTGGGTTTTCACCTTAGTGATTGCGCCCCTTGGCCTAATTGGAGACCTGATTATGCTCACACATGTAAAAAATTCATTCAACTCAGTGATACATCCAGCTGCCACCTTGATCCTATCCCAAATTAGGGTAGGACTAGTGTTAGACACAATACACCAATGAGAGGGAGAGGGGGTGAATTAGTGGTTCTCAAAATTTTCCCTTAAGCTATCTTAAGTGAACATTCCTATTAACACATCTAGCTGAATGCAGACTTATCGTTTAGAGAGGAGACAAAATACAAATGCATTCACATAAAGGGATATCACATAACACCAAGATGTACAAGGAAAACCCAAGATGGGAAAAACCTTGGTGAGAAATGATGTTGGAGTCTATTGCTCCAATCCAGCCTCACATTGAAAACATTGTTACAAAGTTTAGGGTACCAACCCAAGGAGCACCAACCCCTGACTTCATGGGCTACAACCCAAAGGAGCACCAACCCCTGACTTTATGGGCTACAACCCAAAGGAGCACCAACCACTACACCGAGCTATAACTCAGTGTCCACAATGAAAATATCAAATACAAAGATAGTAATCTAGTTACAAGTGAATCTTGTAACAACTCAATACAAACTTCCCTATCGGTAAGGTATCTCCTCAGCCTTATCAGTTCTCTGCTCACTCTGACTGAATCTTCAACAACTCAGTCACTATCTTGTTGGATTTTCTCTCTTACTCACTGCTCTCTCTTCTCATTGCTCTTGCTTACCGGTTCACCTTCCTCTGGGTCAGTTCTCACATCCTTCATCTCCCTGCTGCTTTCCACCGGTATTATACTTAGCTGGTTCTATGCCTACCTAACCTATAGTGCTACCTTTACTCTTCTATCAGTATGAACATTATCAGTTTTCACTCACTCTCACTCTCTTCTCAGATACTCATTGAGTACTTTGTTGTTTTTCTCTCACATGTAGAAGTAACACTTAGTCACTTTGTAGCACTATCTTCTTCCATTCAGCAACACTTTCTATCTCTTAAGCTCACATATTTATATCCCAAACTTCTCGCCAAAAACCAATTAAAACTTGGAGCCTTAGGGTTTTCTCCACTGATCACGAGGCACACCAAATCTAATAAAATCTGATCAGATCACAACTCAGAGATGTCTATGTGTACATATCTGCCATTTGTGTGCCTTCCAGAACACGCCTTCCTACTTTAGCAACCTGCAATCAATCTGTCGACATACTTCTTGGTCAATCACCATTAATGGCATGATGGATAGCTTCAACTACTTTGATTTGCTTGATCAGCCTATCCTCAATCCTCTCTTGTCCATTTTAATCTCGAGCCACGCACCTCTGCAACTCCACCTTGAACTTAGCAGTCACCATTAATGTTGAACCAATCACAACTACCTCTTTGACCCCAGACATCACCATCCTCTTCACATTCACCACCTCAGCTCTGCATGGCATCCATGTTGACCATCTGACAGCTTGGCTCTTCAAGTCGGTCCAGATAGGATCACCGACCAAACCCTCTACCGGTTCCTCTTTTCTGCTGGTATACTAACCCTATCGGTATCTCACATTCTATTGGTTCACTCATCATGTTTGCACTTGCTGAACTATTGGTGGAACACCTAAACTAGTCTTCAGACATGTCTATCCAAAGTGTGCTCATTCCCACAAAGTTGGGAGTCATCTGCATCTGCATCTTGCTCACATTACCGATGGACCTTCACTAGACTCCTTCTTCAGTCAGGCCATTCTTCCTCTATCTGCATTTGCTTAGTTATGCCTTTTCCTTGATAAGCTTTGATCATATCTCAACTAGTTTGTCAAAGTGACAAACAGATCACACTCCTTCTGTACTGGCATTTCAACAAGCCTTTACCTCTTCTCTCTTATCTCAAAGAATCATGATGCACACTATGCATACCTGGAGATAAGTTCCATTTACCAGTGGAGTGACACCTTGTCTTCTATATCTTGTAATATATTCATGTGACTTCCCTATTTGTGCAACATTTCTTCAAACAGGCACATGTGATCCGGTGTGGGCTCATTCACTGTCAGTCATTTCTTCATATGGTGCCTACATCTTCATTAGGTGGGATTCCTATTGTTCTACATCCTCACAGCATACCTATGACCTGTACAATCTTCTCTTCTGGTGTTGATGTGATTTAGATAACATTTTGCCTCTTCATCACAAACAGCCACTCAAACACCTCTCTATCTCATCACACAAGTCAGGCACTAACTCATGTACTAGTGACTCCTGAGGTCATCTTCCTTACCTTACCGGTGTTCTACAACACAAGATGATATCCAAGATATCACATCCAGTACTCCTCCATAGCAGTGTTGTACATACATCTCTTCTACCGGTGCTCATCCCATATCGATTGACATCAATGGCAACACAATGCCAACAACCATGGCTTGGTGCCCTAGTCCTCACTAGGACTAGGGTGTCACGCCTTGGTCCCCCTCAATGGGGACCTATCCTTGAGCCCGTCCCCCTGACCTATTTCAAATTTGAAGAGAGAAAACCCCCTCTATGTCGGTTCATGTTAGAAAACTAATCAATTAATCCCATGATGAAAAATTAATAAATTAATCATTTGAAAGCACTGAAAAAGTGTGGAGTGTGAGAGATGTTATGTGCTTTAATTGGAACTATAACCAGACATTGAGGATGCTATTTCTCAGCTCATGATTTTTTGGAAGTGATTTGAATCTGGTTGTAAGGTAGTGAGCCTTCCTAGGGTTGTTACCCTTTGTTGTTTTTTAGCAGTGAGCTCTAGGTAGTGTGACTAAATGCATGTGCATTCCCCATTGTAATATTTCATATACTTCTAACAGGGTATCATCATATTGTGGGTAGGTTCCCACCATGGTTTTTCCCTTGACCGGGTTTTCCACGTCAAAATTATTGGTGTTATGTGTGTTCATGTTGTTTTGCTGATTTACGCTTTCACGATTAATTATTAGATATGAGATTATTGTAAGTTGTTGTCAAATTTGGTGACAATTGATTCATCCTTCCTCCCCTCTCAGTTGTCTACCCTATTTTCATTAGGAATTACATCTGTGAAAAAACTATTTGTGTCAAAATGAATGTTGAAATTGGAAAATAGCATACAGACACTACATAGATATGTAATAACAAGCAGGAAGGAAGGTTTGAAATATAGAATGTACTTTAAAGATGTGATCTAAGGGCCATGTCCCCTATCATGAAAGATTCTGAATTTAGAAAAACACACAAAATACTTACAAAAAATTATTATTCAATTGAGAAGAAGAATATTGCATATATTTTATATGAAACATATTATAACAATAATAGTACATAATTTCTATAGACTTTTCATCTTCTACACGATCAAATTCAAAAGAATAAAACAGAGTCAAAAACTAAAAAAAAATAGTGTGTTGGAACCCTAAAACTTTCAAATTTTAGAGTTCCAAGTCCACACTTGAAAGCAATTTTCTCCATTCGAGTGTGTGTATTACCTATGATCAACTCTCAGGAACCTATGATGCGAGGTATGTATGTGCTTCATAAATTCAGATCTCTCCAAGTGCGCCCTCTCAAACCCTAATTATTTCGTTCGAAAGTAAGATGCCTTTGCATTTCTGTTTACATGCAAGTATTATTATTTTATTTTTTTCAATAAAAGTGGATTATTCCACTAAACTTTTTTATTAATATTTTTTATTTTTTACACAGGGTTCAAAGAGCATACCAGAAGAAAGAACCCTGGGAAGAAAACCTCCGGTTACAACTCATAAAATAAAACTATAGTATCTAACGGATCAATTTATATACCCTACCCAAAACCACATACAAAATGCGGTCACAACACATATAATATCAGTTTTGCATAGAGCCCATATGACAATTTGCCAAAAATACCCATCGGATAATTTTCAAATGTAGACTCCATATCTGCTATCAATGGAAGAAGACAAAATTTTCCAAAGCCCTGTGCCAAATCCCATGAGCCAAAAACCTTCCTACCAAAAAAGAAAGTATCAAAAAACCTTTGGAAAAACACTATTATATCAAATACCATGACCTCAAAATCTTCTCCAGACAACGAACATGAATACTTGAAATGAAAGGGGAAAGCGTGAATAATTATCATCATAAAAATATACATCGGCGTTACTCAAGAAAATCATATGACTATTGTTGCAAACCTTCCCATACCCTAGAACGAATTTCCTCAAAACCCACCTCTCATTGATTAGTATTTCTATCAATGGCTAAATTTGCCAAATAATCTGCAATCTTATTAACTTCTCTGTAACAATGGGATACCAAGAAAGATTCAAACAATTCTAATTTTTGTAAAATGGGATCAAGTATATACTGCAAATTCCAACAATTCGATTTCTTTTTCATGACACATTGAATAATCACCATAGAATCACCTTCAATTTTTAAGTCCTTAATTCCCAAAGAGATTGCCATATCCAATCCAAAAGATAAAGCATGAAATTTCGCATAATTGTTAGTTTTAAAACCAATAGCATGACACTTAGCTCGAATAAAATTTGCATTGTGATCATAAATTACCATGCCTACCCTATCCGACCTAGGGTTACCACGAGAGGCCCCATCAAAATTCAGTTTAAAGTGCCCCTGTGGAGGAGGTTTCCATCTAGCAAAGCATCTCTTACCTATTGCATCATACTTTTTTAAAATTGAACCATGAGAGGGTAAAACTGATAGCAGCTTCCAAACTCTAGTAACTCTACTATCCCAGTGTGAAAAAGAAGTAAGATTTTCCAAATTCTTATAAATAAATGACAAAGCAACCTCAGAGATTGAAGACTCAATTTTTAATAGAACCTCAGACACAAGAGACCATGTTTTTTTATATATCATGTTGTTTCTCTCTATCCAAACATTCCAAATCACAATAGACGAAGATATGATCCAAAGGCATGCATAAAAAGATGAGGCAAACATAAAGGGCCAAGATCTAAAATGGGAAATGAGATCCTTACCAATAACAAATGATATATTTAACTTCTCAAACAACCACTGCCAACATTCATAAGCATAATCACAATGTAGGAACAGGTGTGAAGAAGATTCCAAATTTTTCTTACAAAGGACACAAGGGAAAACAACAGTAATATCAAGCCTGTCTAGTCTCATACCTATAAGGACTCTATCCTGAACTACCAACCAAGCAAAGGCTCCAGCTTTGGGAAGACAAGCCGAATGCCAGAACAACTTATAAGGCCAAAAAGATAAATCTTTAGCAACCATAAGAGAGTTGTAACCATCTTTAACAGTGTACTTACCAGAAATATTCTTTGTCCAAATAAGTTCATCCTCAGAATCAGAAAGAAATACAATTCTATCCCCCAAAATCTTTTCAAAATCTAATTTCATGCTTTGATCAACATCTAAGAAATCAATCGACTTCCATCTAGCTAGCTTAAGGGGTCCACTAGTCACAATTTCAAAATAATCTGCTACAAAAACACCCCAAAGGGAGGAAAGAACAGTGATGAGAGGAGACCAATCCCTAATATTCACCAAAGGTGTGTGTCCATTCCATACTACATTCCAGAATCTGACCTTTCTACCATTCTGAACAATCCATGAGAGATGAGGTAAAATAATCTAATTTTATATTGCAAATGTTGAAGGAGATGAAAGTTGTTATGAGTAGGATGAGGAACATATATTCAATGAAAAAGAAGAATCGTATGTTTCCCCTTTGGAGGAATTATTTGATTTAGAAAGGTATAAGGATGAATCTATAACACAATTGTTCATAAGGATGTTCAACATTTATAAAAAAATACCTTCAAATATCAGGCCTTCATTTTCAAGAAAAATGCACAAGTTAGGGATTCATCATGATCCTCAGGTAAAACTTTTGCTCAAAATTTTAGAAGAAGAACTTGGCATTGTTCTGATATCACATGAGGAGGACAATATGGATTTAAGTAGAGAAGAATCCATTTGTATGAGTGAGTGCAAATGGGAGGAAGAACCATTTATTAGTATAGAAGAAATTTCTTATCTATTAGAAAAGGAATATGAAAGATATATTCAGACAAATGGTCCAATTTTTTTTCAAATAAAACAAACTAATGGATTAGGGCACATTCAGGGTGTGTTTGATGAAGTAAAATATGATTCCCAGGGAGATAATATATCAGAGGAAAAAATCAATGAGGATAATGATTGTGAAATATGTTTGCATGTAGTTGGTACACAGGAAGGCATTTCAGCAAATGAAGACATTATTCAAGGTGATGATAACTCTCAGGAAAATTTCCATAAAGGTATGCATTATAATTTGTCAAATGATCATATGTGTAATAAATCAAAAGAAAGTTTTCAATTTAATATGCATACATGTTTTGTGATTTCAAGTCCATTATTTGAAGATGTGGAAAATATACCCCTAAAGGATGAAATATTTTCACATGATATTTGTGAAAATAATATATGTTTAGAAACCCTATCTGAAAGAAAAAATGAGAAAAGAACTTTGAACAATGACCTAAAATTTTCAAAAATATCATATGATAAAATTATGGAAGGTAAAAAAATGATAGGTAGGGATGATATTCTCTTGCAAAGCATTCTTGAAAATGATGTACGCCCAAAGTTGATATACAATAAGGACATGGTATCGATTAGGAAAATACAATATGATACAAAAGAAAATAATTATGGAAGTTTGATGGGGTTAAATATTTCAAGAAGAAATACGGACAAGATTTTTACTTCAAGGAACATTGCACCATTAGAAAGTGAATTTGGAGAAAGGGATTTTCAAATTTGTGATGTTTGGGAAGTTTACACCTGGATTAATATTCCATATGGTAAAGATGATTTTACATTTTCAAAAGAGAAGGGGCAGTAAAAAATTAGGGTTTTCAAATAAACATTGGATAAATGTTTTTCAGGCTTTAAATCCAAAAGCCAAATATGATCAAGGGTACAGTGATCAAGCAATATTCATGAAACACATTTGTGAGAAGTGTGATAAAATAGGGAAGAGGATTATAAATGTTGAGGGAAGTAAGGGTAATATATTCAGAAAGTTCATATGGTTACGGAACCAGAGTCAAGTGTTTGATAGAGGAAAAAAGTAGTATCAATTTTTGGGGGGGCAGGGGCCACCCAAGTATAATTTAGATAATGATCTACAGAAGGGGATGCTATTTGATGGTCTGCTTGTCCAAAGATAGTTGAGATCTCTCTATGCCCACAAGGAGCATATGTCTCCAGAAAGAGCCATTGTTGGAACCCTAAAATTTTCAAATTTTTAGAGTTCCAAGTTCACACTTGAAAGCAGTTTTCTCCATTCAAGTGTGTGTATTACCTATAATCAACTCATAGGAACCTATGATTCTTTCATTCGAAAGTAAGATGCCTTTGCATTTTTGTTTACATGCAAGTATTATTATGTCAAATTTTAGTATTATATTATTATTTTATATATCTTGTAAAATAAATCCAAATGTAATTTACTATGTGCAATGTTAATTTTTTCTCAAAATCATGTTATCTAGACATTGAGCGGTTTTATCCTTCAGGGACATTACACTAATTGAATTCCATCACAGTATTTTTATTTTTAACTATATGATGTTTTAAAAACTAACACAAACTTTGAGCTCGTGTGACACTATGTAGTCGATCGAAGGAAATAAAGAGTTTATTTTCAAAAGCACAATATAAATACTCTAATATACATATATATTTAAATCATTTAAATAAATGATTTAAGGGCACATTATGAAGTGCATACTTTGAATCTTTTAAATAAAAGATTTAAAGTATTTTAAGGGAGGTAAAAGGTTTTTATCTCATAAGGTAAAGTAATTATGATTTTTTCTCCAAAGGCATTTTTATAGGGACTTCTTGATCTTAAAATTTTATTTATTTTAGGTGATTTCTATTTTATAAATCATTCTTGAAAATCTCCTAAATATTAGGAGAATTTTGTGAGGGTTTTATTGCAATAAAAATAGCTTTGCCTTAAAGGTTGAATTTTGGTAAAATACATTTCTTAGGGTAAATTATTTTTATTAATGGTTTTATGATTCTAGAAAAATAAGTAAGTCATCATAATCAGCATAATTAAAAACGTGTCAATAGAGTAAGCTACCCCGATGAAAGATTTGGAGGTAATATTATTATTTTCATTTTGCCATGAGGTGAGTGTATTTTAAATAGTTTATTTATTAAGGGTGAAAATGATATTTTTTTTATTAAATATCTTTTTTAACTCTTGAAAATTTTAAAAGTAAATATTCTTAAATGTTATTTACTAAATTTTGAGAAGGATTTCTTAAAGTGATTTTTATTATTAAAGTTTATTTAAAGAAGAAAAATCACTTCATTATTACAATAAAATGTTTGGGAATATTTCACATTATATTTTTGCCCTAAATTTAAAAGTGTTATATTATAAACAAATGGTACATATATCTCTTTTAAGGCAGATTTATTGTTTTTAAAAATTTTGCCTTAGGGATTACATTATTAAATATTCTATTTTTGATGTATCCCTAATGTAAATATTTTTTATTTATCAATAAACTAACTTTGTCATTTTTTGTGGAGGATGTTACACATGGGAAAAATTAAATTTCTAGGCACATTAAGGAGCGGGGAGTATTCCTTATCCAAAATAATATTTTACTATTCTATTTTGAGATGTAATGCTCTTTATTATTTTAGGCGTTTTGAAAGTAAATTTATTATATTTTGATGAATAGTATTCTTTACTTTGCCTTTTGAGAAATTTTAAATAAATATATTTTGTCGAAAGAGAGAAATACATTATATTTGCAAATGTTTTAAATGAATATTGAAAATCATTGAAAGCATTTTATTATCAAAGTGGATATTATATTGTATTCTTATAAATATTTTTACCCCTAAAAACACTTAATTGAATACATGTTAGGGTAAATATTTATAATGTATGTGAGGAATCAAAGTGTGATTATTATTTTGTTAAAAGAGAAAATGTAATTTTATTTTTTCTACCCAAGGTAAAATGATGAGTAGCATTTATTAAAATGGATTTTGGTGTTATGAGGAGATCTATTCATATGTTATTTACCCTAAGTCAATATATTTAAAATGTTCTTTAGGGTAAATTATTTATATCCTATGAATAAGAGTTTGATTGATTTTGCAAATAATATTTTCTAACCTAATTGAAGGTGAGATATATTTAATGTTCAAACCAAGGGATTTGACTGGTTTATCTTATGTGCAGGAGATTTTGGGAAGATAATGAATATTTAAAGATTTATGGAGGAACTTCATCAAGGAAGAAAAGAACATTATTAAAGCATTTCTTTAATTTGATTTTAGGGTTATTACTTGAAATTATTTTTCAAACCAAAGGGCGTGTCCTTTGGGAATGCAACTGTCTGTAACTCCCTCTTGTGTATGAAAGGGTGTGTCCTTTCATATATGCCTTTTCATGGACATACTTATAGGGAGTAATTTTGTTTGGGATAAGAGGGATTTTGATAGAACATCATGCTACTGTAAGGACTGAAAGTCATTTGTATTAGGAAAATCTATAGGAAGAAGAAGTATCATTTTGTGCAAGCAAATTGTAATGAAGTATCTCCAAGTGTAGCTTTTGCGTGTTGTCATTTCTCAGAGATTAATATACAAGGTTCGTTATTTCTACTTCAAATATAGATATACAAGGTTTGTTATTTCTACTTCAAATATAGTGTATACTTCTGTGTTGATGAAATATTCTTTGTCCTCTTGATAAATCTGTTTAAGGATTTTCTATAATGTGAATCACATGTTGTTACATTAAATGTGAGATTGGGTTCTTATTGTTTATGTGACACATACTGAACCTTTATAGTGATGATTAACATTGTCTCCTAAGTTGATAAAGTTATTTGTCCACAAAGTATCATATATATTCTTGGATAGAGGCACTAGTCTATTATTCATTCTCTAAGATTCTAATTTGATACGCATAAGGTCCTTGAGAGAGAAACATTCTTCTAAAGCCTTTTGAACTAATCTATTGCATATTTCTTGTATGTCCTGAATGCATTTTATTTCCAAAATACAAGAATCTTTATACACAATTATCTTTACATTCAGCTTTCAATTTCAAAAGCATTCAAATAAAAGCACTCAATAGTAGTAGGAAATTATTGCCATTCTTGCAAAGAACTGTCTTAGCAAAGTTTAAATCCACTTTAAATAACTCTTGTTGTGCTTGAGAGGGGGAGGTATACCCACCTAGGTTGATTGGAGCCTAAAGTGCAGAGGGATTTAGTCTTTGACTATCCCTATTTGTTGGCCAAGGCTGATTGGACTGCTTGAGGATTTGGAAAATCTTTAGGTTTTCCAATCTATGGTTTTGGGCACCAACATAGTGCATATTATGTTTAAAATCTAAAAATTAGATAGAGTTGCATATGCATGCAATCTTTAATAAGAAAGAAATAAAATATTAAGAAAAACAAAAAATAGAGACACGATCTCCAATTCAGCATCATTCCTCTCATGATCTCCATCTCCAGTGCATCATTTTAATCTCTAGCACATTTATAATATCTTCACATTATAGATATAAGTAGATAGATATATCTATTTGCCAAAAGAGATAAGAGATAAATAAGATATAAAGAGATAAGTATAGAAAAGAGGTATTAAGGAGATATAAGGAATGTAGTGAATATATATTGATATATGAATACATATAATTTTAATTTCAAGTGTATTATGTGTCTATGATATTTTATTCTAATTTACAACTAAGAAGGATCCATAATACTTTTCCTTGTTGCCTCAACAAGACTGAGTCAAGGGTAGTAGACTACAACATCATAAATCCTTTGGGTAAAACTTTGGTCTGTATCCCTCAGATTTCTTGCTAACATTGGTTCCATTGTCAAACACTAGTTAGGTTCTATTGAGGTTTGCAAGGAAAAATTTAAAATTCTAAAACTATACCAAATCAAGAAGAAAACAACAAATGGTAGGAGGGACATGATCACTCAATTATTTGTCTTCTTGACATCTACCTTATGAGAGGGGGTTAGGTGGGAAGGGGATGGGAAATGGAAAGTGGGAAGAGGCTTGAAGAGTCCTATGAAAGGATGCAACCCTTAATATAACCTTTGGATAACCACCATAGGACACAATATAGGATTAATGCAATCTCACATGCTGAAAAGACAAAAACCTGATGGAGATACAATTGGACTTGGATTTGAAGTTGGAGAAAGTTCCTGAGACTGCAAATAATCAAGATCACAGTAAACTGGTAAGACAACCTAATGCTTATAAATTTAATGGGAAATGTTCTAATTGCAACAAGTTTGGTCATAGAGAAAATCAGTACAAATTTAGAAATAATCATAATACAAACTTACCCACCGATCAATGTTCCAAATGCAACAAAGTTGGTCACAATTCAGAAAATTGTAGAATGCATGTGAAATGCTATGTCTATGGTAGATTTGGGCATTAATCTAATCAATGTAGATCAAAAACCAATCAAGGATATGGAAAAGCTATTCAGAGGAATAATGTAACATGTTATGCATGTAACAAGATTGGGCATATTGAAAAATTTTGTAGGAGCAATTCTATATCGGCAAACAATAAAGGATCTAGTGTGAAGGGAAAAGAAAAGGTAAATGAAATAAAGCAAGAATTTTCAAAACAACGGATTAAGAAAAGAGATCAGAGAGTTGATGAGTCAGTCTCTACACCGGTAGAACAGGATAATCCTCCACGAGTAGGAGATTCTTCATCTAACTGAGGAATAATCCTTAGGGGGTATGGCAACAAGTTGAAAATCATGCATTCTACCCTTGGTTGATGGTAAGAAAACACACTTCTTCTTTACCGGAAAATGTGTTACGTGTTCATTTAACCGACAAGCATTAAATGCGGTTTTTGAAGAACTTTTTGGTTATAAAACACCAAAAAACCCTCATTTTGACTCACCAATCATTCAAACATTCAGAAAGCATGAAATTGAGCAAGGGCAATTTAAAGGCGAAGCAGTGAAGTGATTTTCAAGCATTCAAGGATTTCAAGTTAAGAGGTATTTATCTTTCAAAATGGCATCTTCATCTTCTGCACCTAAGTTTATTGCAAACCCTACTGTGGTAGAGAACATCAAGCACCCTAGACCTGTATTCAAGATTATCCTTGAAATTGTTAAACAAGATGATTCTATCGGAGCTTTTTCAAAAATTCCAAAGGGTGTCGCTTTTGCTAAAGACCCGAGAATTTGTATCCATTGCAACATAGAAAATTTAGGGACTACTGACTTAAAGAACATGTAAAATGTTGTTATTACTGATGAACAAGGTTTGGTTAAATCGAAGCACAAGATAGTTGAAGACCTAGGATTTGTTGAAATTCTAAGCATTCCTGAATTTCTGAAGGAAGTAGTCCATCTTGTGTTGAGAAAAGTCCATGGAGAATTTATGTGGTTAGAGTCAGTTTGTAAAATAACCAAGGAAGCAATTAATGCAGTTACTGGTTTACCCTCAACCGGTAGTAGGCCTGACAAAACCAAGAAAATACCTAACAAGGGTGCGATGAGCTTAACTAGAGCTACATCCGATAGCAGATCCCATAGAGTCAATGATGTTAGAGATGCAAATGTAAGATATGTGAGTATGGTACTTGGCTATAGAGTAACACATGCAAATAGATTGAATTCGGTTTCTAGCCTTTGTATTCACAATGCATATGAGATGGTAAAGAACAACACTAAAATTGATGTTTGTGAATGGCTTAAGGATAAATTGATTGATAACTTGAAGAAGATTAAAGGTGACAAGAAAGGAACTTTTTCGCTTTGGCAACCCTCTTGTCTGTCTGATGCTTTACTTCACCAAAGAGATACCCGACATTGGTCATAAGGATTTTGGATATGACATCCCGGTAGGAAAACAAATTTTGGAAGCTTTCACCGGTATGGGAGCTAACTGTGACAAGATCATCACATATTATTTCAAAACCTTTTCAACGAAAATGAAGGCAAGAGAGAGGTTACCGCAGAGTATAGTTGACAAGTATGACAAACAAATCTGCTTTGTTATTAAACATGATGAGACATGGATGGAAGCAGTTAGCCCTAGAACTATTTGGGTTACTGAAATGGGTTATGAAGTTGATTTACCCATTATTGAAACATATACAAAAACACTACTTGATGCACCTAGAGAACCATCTGAAGAAATTTTTGGAAGTGCTGAAACTATAGAGAGTGTTGTTTCTATGCAGAAGCAAAGAAAAAGAAGAGAGAAATTTATCAGAGATGCATCCAAGATGGCTAAGGAGGTTAAAGAAAATGTAATGAACTTAAGTGGTATATCTGTTAATGAACTGAAAGGACTGAAACTGGAAGCACATGTTTCATCGGTTGTCACATCTTTTGATACCGATAATCAAAAGGCAGTTGAATTCAAGAGAGTAGAGAGGAAGAAGAGAAAACCCTCACTGGTACCTTCAACTTCTCCCAAGAGAACCAAAAAAAATTAACGAAGAAGTAGCAGGCAGTTAGGGAACCTAAGAAGAAGCTTACACCGAAGAAGAAACAGACATTGGATACCCCTACTCTAGAAGAACTATTGAATGAGATAACATAGGAAGGAAATCTGATTAATGTAAACAAATTGTATCATTCTTTTAAGGATTCTGACAAGGAAACAATAGAAGAGAGCATTATTTTGCATTTAGATATCTATAAGAAAGTGTTGATTGAAGTAATAGATGATTTGCCAAATGATTTGTATATGAGATTAGAAGAAAAAATATTATTAGTAATGGAACTTGATAAGAAGTTGAAAGTTGAAGCATTATTGGTGGTACATCCTGTGAATTTAAAAGAGGAAATTGATGAATTAATTTTTGAGGCAAACTGGTCAGTTTTTGTCAGTGGACTCGCAAGTGAGACTAATGGATGGGAGAGTTAAGGAGATTGCTAATGAGACTGCAGACAAATGGGATATATTCTTTGTTGAAAAGGAAAATCAAGAAGAAAGGAGTAGACCGAAAATGGACAAAACCTTTAAGGTATATCAAAAGGATAAGGATAAGGGTAAAGGAAAAGTTGGTGGTGTTCTTGCAATAAATATTACAAATAATCTTCCACCTCCAGCTTAGGATATCCCACTGGTACATACAATCAACCCACCTGATATGGGAATTGAAGATGTTACTCTTGATAATACTAACCCAGAATCTGAGATTCTTTTTTCTATGAACATTGATAAATAGGATATTAACATTGTTGTAGATAAGGAGACTATAGAGGTTAAGGCAGCCGATGGTGAGAATATCAAGATCTCTGAGACACCAGCAAATACTACTGACTCTTAGAATAGTGAGAAACAACCTGTGGCAAAGGTTCATGTTGAGATAGAGAAACCAACAGAGAATGTGAATAAAGAGGAATCAATTTTTGGTAATAAGGAAGAAATAACTAAGGTTATTGGAGAAGTATCTTTTGAAAGGAAAGTTATTGCTGAACCAAGCACATCTACAGGTGAATTTAGACCTACTAATGTGAAAGATGTTCTTTTGGATTCTATCAAAAGGATAACAGATTGCAATGCCTTAGCATTTAAGGCTATTAATGACACACTACCTATCTTGAGGATGATTGCACCAACATGTAAGATAGATCACACTGACAATTCTTTAGGTAAATTGGATACCTTGTCCAAATTCATTGCTGAAAATGTTCTAACTCTAGAGAAGGTGAATGAAGGAATAGTTAAGGAGAGAGTTGATAAAGAGAAGGGTGAATTTTTTGAGAGCACTATTAAAAACTGTATAGAGCACTTAGATTCACTATTACCAGTACTCAATTCTATAATTTTGGAATATAAGGAGTTGTATAGTGAAGCCTTTAAACCTCACTATTTGATAGAGGATATTGATGAGGAGATTAAAAAGACACAAAAAGAGATTGATGACATAGCAGACAATATGATAGGTTCTTTGGAACTTACATCAGTTTTTGAATAGCAAATGGTAGTGTTTGAAGAAAAATTGGAGAACTTGGAGAAAGAAAAGGCAAGAATAAGGTTGAAGGCCCGAGAGCTGAAGAGAAAACTTGGTCCAAGATTGGACAGTCTTATTACTCAACAGGTTGAATTAACTAAGGCAACAATCCATGGAGAAAGATCACCGAAGTAGTAGATGCTCTATCTCACCGGTATGATCCAGCGGACTGAGAAAATTCTTTCTGACAATAACAAGTTTATTTAGTATTTGAACTTAGTTTTGGAGGATATCTTTTAGATTGTAACCAACCAGTTATAGACTTTGAGGTAAAAATTTTGTATTCTTTTTGACATCCTTTGTCATTGATGTCAAAGGGGGAGTAGTGAAGAGAAAAATATATGCACAGAGGAGATCACTTTCTCAGGGGGGGAACACTTCTTTTTGGATAGCAGTTTTGAATTTTTCTCATGAGTGTTGCCATCAATGCCAAAGGGGGAGATTGTTGGAATTTTACACCCTATGAGAATATGGTTGAAGTTGTCATTGATGGTAACCAACCGGTATTAGGTCTCTATACACACACCAACAATAGGGCCAACACTAATACCATCTACTGACATCGACGGACATATTCACCGGCATCCAGATTACACCGGAAATGAAGTATTTCGGCACTCAGGCCGACATGAGACAAGTTTTCTTTATGTGAATTGTATTGTAAAAATAATTATCTTTTGTAAGCTGACTTGGTATATTGTAAAGACTCATATATGTATGAGATCTCATAGGTCATTTTGTATTGTAGGAGATTATTATATGTATGAGGTGATATAATGGACACCGAAAGGTTTTGGTTAAGGTATCTGACTGAGCTTAAATCAGTACTAAACCAGGCATTAGAGATGCTATTTTGAGAAGTACATTGTATTGGATTTAATTATCCTTATTGTAGTCAATGAGACTCTTCTTTTGAGTAGTGAGCTCTAGGCTATTGGCCTTCTTGCATGTGCAGGCCCCTGTTGTAAGTAATATTTATTCATATTGGCCAATGAGTAAATATTGTGGGTCACAAATCCCGCCGAGGTTTTTCCCACAACAGGTTTCCTCGTTAAAATATCTTGTGTTATGGTGTGCATTTATGTTGTCTCTGTTATTTATGTTTACTGCATTATTTCTTGCTTATCGGTACATTGATTTGGGTTGCAAAGTTATAAATAAGTTCAAATATTTCACAAACCGGTTAGACACTAATTCACCCCCCCCACCCTCTCAGTGTCTTTGGGACTATCATTACATCTAACAATCTCAAATCTTAAACATCCATAGCCAATTGCATTTACTTGAAAATTTTAAGTCTTTTCAATAGGTCTATTTTATACTCAAGCATTTCTTTTATCAGAGTTGAAGGTGGTTGTGGAAACCCCCTTGTAATAGTCGAAGATCATTGAAGTCTCTGATAGTGCCTCAAAGAAATATAAAGGTGGAGAAAGCATGCATAAGCGGAGGTTGAATTAGGACATGATTGACCAGATGAGCTCACCAGGAGCCAAGTCCTAAAAGTCTAAGGTTAATTTGCCTATCCGTGATCAACTAGAGGATGATTATAAGGAAATTAGTGATGTCTGGACTTGGGTTAGGGGGCATGAATTGTTCCTCTACCATTACTCACGAAGATAGAAGCCGATGCCAATATGTAATTTATGGATTACCGGTCTAGGTAAGCTCATAGTTCCAAATGTATTCATGAATATTGAATTGTTGAAAACCTTGGTTAAGAACTACAATACTACAAAGAGATACATCCAATTTCCCAGTGGTGATGCATTTATTTGCCTCAATACGGACACAATATACAAAGTGTTTAATCTAAGTTATGAAGCAGATGTACCTCTATCCTTTGAGGAATTGGAAGAAGAATATAGAACCATGGACACAACCTATCAAGGATGGAACTTAGCCATCCATAGGGTGGAGAAAGGAAAGCTAACTAATGAAGATAGTCTACCCTATGATGTAAATATTTTTAGACATTATTTACAATACACATATATGGCTTGCAGACAGGTAGGAGGAATGGAAGATCCAAATGTAGCATGGATGGGGCCATTGTTTCTTGCAGCAGACATTCAAAGGCACAAAGCTGTAATGTCATAAATTGTACGCACTTGCTAAAGCAGTACAATTTCACACCTAGTTTAGCACCCGCCTTGGCGCAGTTGCATTTTGCATTGCATTTCCCCTTTAGCACTTAATTAATCAAATTAATTAGGTCTAAAGGTTCTATTTTATCATCTTCCACATCGTAAAGCGTGCCCCTTTCATTTTATTCCTCCAATACATCATCTAATCAAAAACCCTAATTAGGCCCTATTCTGAGCTTGGGGGCTTGATTTCGAGGGTCAAAACATCTCGAAATCACCTGTAACTTCAGGATTCTCTCTAAAATCATCATATCTGATGGCCCTGAAAACTTGGTGAAAAGTTGTCGGGACCATGGCGCCCGGAGTGCACACGATCCCAGACATTTTTCCCAAAATTTTAGGAGCACGATCCAATCATAAAATAAAGCTTAACCCCAATAAATTGGCGGGAGATTCAATCTCTAGGTCGGCCAAAAGATGAAATTACGACCTAGGGTTCATACATAAGAGCTCTCTTTCTTCATTTGAAAGGATCCGAATTTTGTTTTCAGGAACCTCATATGCAATGAAAGAGCAGATCTTTGAATACTTCAACAACATTCAACATCCCTCTATCAAGCATTTATCAATTCCATTCATCCATTTAGGGCTTGGAAGACATTGAAGAACAATAGGAGATTACCGACTGAAGATTGGCTTGTACCCCTCCCTTGGGGGTTGGGTATGATTTCATGTTGTTTTCATGTCTTTGCATAAGCTTCAATATCTCATTTGTTCATTCTTTAGATCACTTTGCATCTTGATTTAGAGCATTGACATTATCATTTACAAGCAATTAGGGTTTACTTTCTAGGTTGCTCTAGTTTGCTTACTTGCATTTTAGATCTTGCACACACACAAGGTCTGCACACACACAAGGTCTGCACACACATTACTTTTACAATACAAATTGGCTATTCGTGGAGGTGGAAATCACCGAAGTGGGGGTTTGACTAAGGCAAAACCCTATATAGCCGCCCAAACACCTTTTTCAGATACAAGTACAGGTTTTGGGACTCGGACGACGCCGCAGGTTACAGATCCGGGAAAAGCAGGTCGAGACAGCACCCCACACCAAATTGCAGAGAAAAAAGCCAGGGGCGTGGGGTGCCCTAGTCCTGCCAGGATAGGGGCACTGGGTGCCCTGGTCCCTGGGACAGAGGCACTGGGTGCCCTGGTCCTCCTGACAGACAGCATTTCAGACAGTTTTCCAGAGTGCAAAACAGCAGTTTCAGGTGCGGTTCTGGGACAGAATCAGGATAGTGGCGCCCGCGCCCCCGTCCTGAACATTTTCAGTCAAATTTTGACTCTAGGTACGCATTTGCATTCTTGTCTTGTCTTTGTGTTTACATCTTTCCCTTGTTTAAGTTCAATTCTGCAATCTTGTTATTAGTTCATACTTGCATTCTAGGGTTAGGAATTGGACTTGCATAATCTTACCTTTCAATTACAACAAAGGAATAGAAACCCTAATAGGTAGCTCGTGGCTCTCTCTTTCACCAAAAAGAAGTAGCCAATTGTGTGATACCTCTAGGCTCTTTCGTATTCTATAATGTGTGACAAAAGGTAGGATTAGGACATGTTAGCGTAGTCTCACTTTTTCCCCCACACATTTTGGTGAACCCGACGTGAATCTATCATTGCTTCCTCTTGCATTGCATTTGTTAGATCTAGATCTAGATTTAGTGTGTTTTCATTTCATTTTCATTAAAAAGAAAAAAAAAAGAGTGTGTTTCTTTGCATTGTGTGTTTAAATTTCATGCAACTTTTATTTCAAAATGTCAGACTTTTATTTGCAAAATGTTCATGCTTATGATGATTATTATGAGTATAGCCAAGATGAATTAGATGAATCTTTAGATGAGTTTTTGAACCCTAAAGATGTCAAACCTTCATTTTACCAAAAACTCATAAACCTTGTTGCTATGCCATTTCGTTGTGATGAGAAAGATAAGTTGAATGATTCCTCTCAAGGATACATTCCTATCAACTCTTCCACTAAATCTAGTAACATGGTTGTTTTCAACAATCCCCTCTATGAAAAGATATCTCCTTTTGAACCAAAAGATAAACCTTTTGATAGTTATGATCATACTTTGTTGGATGATGCTCTTGATGACTTTGTGGCTTTATCAAAATCTTTAAACAAGAACAAGACTTCTAAATTGGTTAACATGATAAACTTGAATGAGCATAAAAAGCCTCTCTTTGAAGTCCAAGGTGCTTATCCTTCTCCCACCTTTCAAGTTCCTAAATCACCTCTCCTTACTGTCCAAGGAGGGTATGATCATGATTCCTTTCGTAGTCCGAATAAACCAATCATCACTGTGCAAGAGAGAAAACCTATAAGTCCTTATAGTTATGCCAAGCAAATAACTAGAGAGAGTTATCATGTGGTTGCCCATACTTATCATACCAGAAATAATAGGCAGCCTAGTCCTCCTCCTGTTATTCCAGTTTCTCTTCCGAATCCTCAACCAATTCTTCCGAAAGCTCCACGTATTTCACAAGTTCTTAGTAAGGAATATGATCTCATAGAACAACTTAAAGTTACCCCTGCTAAGATATCCCTTTGGGATTTGATTCAAACTTCTTTTGCTCATCATGGAATGTTACAAGATGCCTTGAAAGATCTGAATGTTCCTCCACTGAATACATCTAGTAATATAGCATCTTTGGTTAACTCTGTGATGAATCCTAAAGCTCAAATTGTGTTTACCCAAGATGAGCTGCCTACTAGTGAAATTCAACATCAATATGATCCCTTGATGATTGTGGTTATCATGAAAGACACTGCTATAAGACGAACACTAGTAGATAATGGCTCTGGTCTTAATGTGTGTAGCATTAATCTTTTGCATAAGATGAATGTGGATACATCCCTAATCGAGCTGGACTCTCGTCCTATTCGAGGCTTTGATAATGTGGCTAAAACTTCATTAGGTACTATCACCTTACCCATCACAGTGGGGCCTGTTACTTTGCCTACTCCTATCCATGTTATGTCGGGAAATCTAACATATAACTTGTTATTAGGGAGACCTTGGATTCACAGTATGCAAGCTGTCCCCTCTACATTGCATAGACAAGTTAAATTTATCTATAACAATAAGACATATACCTTGATAGGTGATACTAATTTCCAAGCTTGTTTACAAACATCTACTTCCAAAGGGGGTTCTTCTAAGCCATCCTCATCTAGTGATGACTCTTTAAACAAGATACCTATCGATGAATCCTCGCTCTCTGATGATCAAAATTCTTTGGATGAGTCTGGAGCTCCTGAAGAAGACTCTTCTCGACTTGAAACTACACATAAGAAGGATTTTGATCCTGAGAAGGTTCTCACAGAAGACGATTGGGGATCTCTTGATTTTAATCCCACCTTTGTAGGTGAATATAAAGTTCCTTCTAGAGAGCTTAAAGCTAAAAAGAAGGAAGAAGTTAAAAATAAATCAACACTACCTGAACCTGAGTAATAATTTTGTGGCCGCTTCTCAAACTTCTTCTCCTCACACCTCTAATTCTGAAGAGTTTGACTCTTTGTCTTATGAAAAACCGCCTTCTCTTTTTGAAATGGCTGATCGTTATGGTCATGGTTTTCGCATTTTTGCTAAGCATGGGTATCATGGAAATGGTTGTGGCGCTCACGAACAAGGGATAAAAGTTCCTCTAGAGAATAATCTTCACAATTATGCCTTTGGACTTGGCTATAATCCCTGCAAGCGCACTAAAGCTTCTAAGAGACCATGTATTAGTGTTAATGCTATTTCTACATCTCTATCAATGCAACACCCCAAGTACATTGATGAGGATCCTTCGTGTGCCTGTGCTTTGGATGTTTTTCCTACCGATGATGCTTTAGCTAAGTTTTTAGGAGCATATGATACTGTTCCTCATTATCATCACAATAGGGGACTCCCTTATTGTTTGAACACTGAAGCCTATTTTGGAAAAGAGATTGATAATGATGAGATTGTGAAAGAATTCCCTCAGTTAAAGGATACTCCTCAACAAAGTAATCTTCTCATAAGTGACACCACTGATGTTAAGATGGATCCTTGCAATGAAGAAAAAGTTATTAAAATTGGAAAATGTTTGGATGAAGAGGAACAAAAACAATATGAAGATTTATTGCATGAATTCCCCGAGATCTTTGCTTGGACATACTCTGACATGCCTAGTATAGATCCTAAGATTGTTACTCATAATATTGTCTTAGTTCCTGATGCTAAGCTCGTGAAACAAAAGATTCAAAAAATGAATCCTAAGGTGGCTCTGCTTGTTAAGGCTGAGATTGAAAAGTTATTGGAGGCTGGATTTATCCGCCCTATTGATTATTCCCTGTGGATTTCAAATATTGTCACTGTGGCTAAACCAGATAATAAAATAAGAATGTGTACCGATTTTCGAGATTTAAATAAGGCTTCTTTAAAAGATGATTTCCCTCTTCCAAACATTGACATGATAGTTGATTCTACGGCAGGACATGCCTTGTTATCCTTCATGGATGGTTTTTCAGGATACAATCAAATTTACATTAACCCTCAAGATCAATTCAAAAATGCTTTCACCACTCCTTGGGGTACGTTTTGTTGGATAATGATGCCTTTTGGACTTAAAAATGCCGGTGCAACTTATCAACGAGCGATGACCCTTATCTTTCATGATTATATGCATAAGATTTTAGAGGATTATGTTGATGATATTTTGGCCAAATCCATTTTTTGCATAGATCATATTAAAATCCTTCGTCAAATCTTTGAAAGAATTCGTAAATATCACATGCGCTTGAATCCCCGAAAATGTGTTTTTGGTGTGGATAGTGGAAAACTATTAGGATTCATAGTTTCGCATCGTGGGATTGAGGTGGATACTAAGAAAATAGATGCTATTGTCAACATGCCACCTCCTAGAAATGTGTCTCAACTCAAAAGCTTACAAGGAAAGATTCAAGCTATTCGTAGGTTTTTATCTCAACTTGCGGATCGCACTTTTCCTTTTACTCAGCTTCTCAAAAAGAATATCACTTTTCAATGGAATGAAGATTGTCAGCAAGCATTTGAAGATTTAAAAGTGTATCTGGCTAATCCTCCTATCCTTCGACCGACTGAACCTTCTCAACCCTTCCTTCTTTATACAGCTGCTTCCTCTCATGCTCTTGCAGCATTATTGGCACAACATGATAAAGACGGTAAGGAGTGTCCGGTTTATTATATAAGTCATACCTTACTCGATTATGAGACCCGATATTCTGCGATAGAAAGACAATGCTTGGCCTTGGTATTTGCGACTCAGAAATTGAGACATTATCTCTTAAATTCAGAAGTCCACGTCATGGTAAAGTTTGATCCTTTGAAGCATATTTTCTCTAAAACTGATTTATCAGGACGCCTAGCTAAGTGGGTTATGATGTTAACTGAATTTGACCTTAAATTTGTTTCACAAATAGCAATTAAAGGGCAAGTGTTGACCGATCACCTAGCTGAGGCCCCTTCACCTTTCTCCTTCCCTAACCCTGAGTCTTTTCCTGACGACTTCATTCTTTGTATAGAGAAAGATGAAACTTGGGAGTTATACTTTGATGGCTCTAAGTGTCGTACAGGATCGGGGGCAGAGGTTGTTTTGATTTCTCCTACAAAGAAGTCTATTCCCTTGTCTTATCGTCTCAATTTCCTATGTACCAATAACATCGCTGAGTATGAGGCTCTTATAGAAGGAATAAAGGCAGCCTTGGCTTTGAATATAAAACACATACATATTTTTGGAGATTCTCAACTGATTATAAGACAAGTAACAGGACTATATCAAGCGAAACAAGACAAATTATCACAATATAAAGACCTTGCTATCTCTTTGTTACAAAAATTTGATTCTTACACCATGGAACCTGTTCCTCGAAAAGATAATCGACATGCGGACGCAATGGCATGTGTGGCTTCTCTTGTATCTTTAGAGGACCCCGTGGTTGATCTTAAATTTGTTATTCACAACCTCATTTCACCAGCTATTGTAGATGATTCCAGCATGGTGACATGTTGCGACTTTATAGACTCAGATGAATGGTACTCGCATATCGTAAGATACTTGACCAATGGTACTTTTCCTGATTCTGCCAATAGGAACACTAGGGCTAGAGTTCGCAAGTTGTCCGCTAGATATATCATTCTTTCTAATGTTCTTTAACGAAGGGGTTATAACGGCCTTCTCCTTCGTTGTCTTAACAAATCGGAAATCCCTATTGCCCTTGAAGAGGCCCATTCAGGTGCCTGTGGGGGGCATTTTGGAGGCAAATCCTTGGTTCAAAGGTTGCTTCGCATGGGATATTATTGGCAAACTATGCAGCAGGATTCTTTTTCATTTGTTAAGAAATGTCATCAATGTCAACAACACAATAATTTGATTCATGCTCCTGCCCAAGAACTTCATTCTCATGTAGCTTCTTGGCCTTTCTCTGCATGGGGGCTGGATCTTATTGGTAAAATCTCCCCTCCTTCATCTCAAGGACATACTTTCATTATAACCGCAATAGATTACTTTACAAAGTGGGTAGAAGCCATTCCCCTTTGCTCTACTACTACTGAAGTGATTTGTCGATTTCTTCTAGAAAACATTATTTCTCGATTTGGGATACCTTCCACTATAATCTCTAATAATGGGACATCATTTAAGAACAAGGACATGAAGAAATTCCTCGAGAAGTATCATATCAAACATCGATTTTCTACACCATACTATCCTCAATCAAATGGTCAAGCCGAATCATCCAATAAGATAATTGAACAAATTCTTCGTAAAACTGTGAATAAGCATGGTAAGGATCAGAGTACTCAGCTAATCTATGCTCTTTGGGCCTACCGAACGAGCATACGAATTGCTACCGGAACTACACCTTATAATCTTGTTTATGGTGTTGATGCTATTATGCCTTTAGAATTAGAGATTCCATCACTTAGAGTTTCTCTCAAAGGTATAGTAGACGATGACTCTTACAGAGAAAAAAGGCTTCAATAGCTCGAGATGCTTGATGAACAGCATATAAATGCTCTTGAGCATATTCAAGCGTATCACAAAACTCTACAACGAAGCTATAATGATAAGGTTATTCAATGTTCCTTCTCAGTGGGTGACTTAGTGCTCTATGAGAATCAACGCAATGTGAATGCCTTACCTGAAGAAAAGGGAAAATTTAGTCCTAATTGGCTTGGACCGTACATTGTTATTGAAGATTATGGATCAGGTGCTTACAAAATAGCGGGTGTAGACGGTACGCCTCTTTAAGACCCTATAAACGCTATGCACTTGCGTAGATACTATGCTTAATTCCTCATTCCTTATCATTCATCTATTTCCTTTCTCACTTCTTCAAAATTGGATAATATGTTAGCATATCTTTGTTAGAGCAAATGGAATTAAATAATGTTTTGTTTAATCTATATTGCTTCGTTCCTGACAAGCGTGTTTCTATACTTTATGGTTTGTCTTGAATTCATTTTATGTAAATTGCAAAAGATTTACATTTTTCATCATGTTGACATATTATACAATATCTTTATGAGTTAAGTTGAATCGTGTCATGTTGTGTTTAAATTCAAATTAAATCACATTAGTTATATGATTCTTAGGCTTAACACATATCTTTCTTCCCTATCATCAATGTAGTACTTGATTAAATATTTTAATTAAGTCACACATGTATCAATTTAATCATGGAGCATTGAGAAATCAATCACATGGAAATTAAATTCAGAACATACATGTACATCTACCAAATGTATTAACTTTAATCAAAATACACATTGTTTTTAGACATTAAAGATAACACATTTGAGACAAAGAAGCATGTGTATATATATATATATATATGTGTGGATCAATATACAAAGGTAGGTCACTACACATTCAAAATGTGACCTACCCTACATCATAAGATCATCTCCTATCCCTAGGGCTGGTGGCTGGAGAGTGATGACTAGAAGCTCCCTCCTGATCTGGCCGTGCAGGCGGACCCATAGGGGTATACCGTGATATAGATCGTGAATAGCTCCGAGAGGAACTCCTATGATCCCTATCCATAAGGATCGCACGATACGAGGTAGCCTCAGCCTAAGCTGCTGCTAGATCACACTGTGCCTGCTGAAGGTCCTCTGATAGAGCTCGCTCTCTCTCCCTCCATATCTCTACTTGTACTCGAAATGGAGAAAATAAATCATCATGCCGACCCACGTTCCCTTGAGGTCTATAAGAAACCTATGAGGAACTAGGGATCTGTGTCATCGTGGAGATATCTGTCACTGCTTGCTAGATCAGAGAACGCCACTCCTACACATTAGCTGTAGCAGTAGAACAGATCATGTATTAGTACCATTTTATATCATCAAAACATTAATCAATCAATTTAAACCTACTATACCTGGATCTCCCTCACGCCAGTAGGGATCGTGATATGGTAGCATTTGTGACTGGGAACTACTAGGCTCCCCACGCTCAAATAATCTATGCATGATGGGTGTAGGCTGGCCCGTACTGGAAACAGGTCTCCGTATTGCCTCATGTCCCCCCTTTTGGGGAATAAGAGGAGGATCCAGGGCTATGGTATCATCTCCTGAATGGTGGGGAGCAGCATCTGACCCCTCCTCATCATCTCTATCCTCATCCTCATCCTCATCCTCATCCTCATCCGCAGCCTCACCTGCATCCTCGTTCTCCTCATCTATATCTGTGTCATCATCCTCCTCCTCCTCAGCACTAGGCTGATCCCCTGTGGGTGGATCAGGATCTCCTGCCTCCTCATGACCCTCTCCCTCCTCCGACCTGGAACCCTGATCCTCATCTCGGTCTCCATGTCTCCATGGGCCTGGATGGCCTGTCGGGTGATCTGGTGGAAAGATAGGCCTTGGGTATGATCTCATAAACCATGAGAGATACCTACGTTGTGCCCCGGGATCTACAGCATAATCAGTGACCACATCTTGGTCGGACCCCTCTATATCTGTGATCTCGATATCATCTATCATAGGTCTCTCTACTGCTCTGGGTCTGGGAAGGACTCGTGAGTGTCGAGTGTAGATGGGCACATCGGCTGGAACACACTGCTCTAGCCCAAACTGCCTCCGTACTCGGTCAAAGTAGAATGGGACTATGATATGTGGATATCGCCCTCTCAGTAGGCGGTTCCTCTGTAAACATGCTAACTGTCTCTCCATCCCATCCCATCTGTACATCCGCAGATATGGTCTCCACACAGTCACCTCAACTGTCAATCTGTCAAATGTCACTCTCCAATACAGTAGATCTCCAAATCTCCACTCGCTGGTAAGTGGATAAGCAAAAACCCTAGGTCGCTCGCTAGCTGCACTCATCGGATAGCCGACAGGCCTGGTGCATGTAAAGTGCTCAAATATCCACACCTGCAGAAGTGTGCATGTCATCAAGCTGCAACCTTGTCCGAAAACGTACTCCTCGAGGTCGTGATAGAGGTGTGCAAGCATACTCCGACCCCAGGTGTATACTCTCCTATGTCTCTCCATGGCCCTGATGCACCATGTGAGACCCCCATGCATGTGTGTACCTCGCCCATTAGGGCAAACAGCTAGCGCAATAATGGCTATCATAAGAAGTCTCATGAGGGGCACCTCTCCTGTAGGATGTAAGAGCCAGCTGACCATGATACGACCTCTCGTCTCACTCGGCATGACTCTCCCTATGCAATATACCTGCTCCCTCTGATGATCCTCTACTGACCGATTGGTCGCATATGTCACGGTAGCTCCTCTGATCGGTAGGCAAAGAATGCGGTACACATCCTCAAGTGTCACCGTCATCTCCCCTACTGGAAGCTGGAACATGCATGTGTCAGGATCCCATCGCTCCATGAGTGCCATCAGCATCGCGGGATGAAATCGAATGGCCGGCATAAGAATCATAAACCATAAACCTACTATCAACAATGTGTCTCTCTCTACCTGAGTAAGTCGGGGAATTTGATCACGCAAACTATGAAGAATCTGCCCCGCCGTGTGCTCTCTCATGTACGGGAGACCCTGCATCACAAAAACATAACTATAATCAGTACTCAATCATCAAAATCATTCATGTAAACTGTCGAACATCGTATGCTAACCCTGGTATCTCTCGCCAAGTCCTGATTGGGACCATGGCGCCCTGAAGGGACCATGGTGCCCCACAGGGACCATGGTGCCCTGTGTGGGACCCACGGTCAGATTCCAGGGCCCACAAACGATCATAGAAAGTCAAATGCAGAAAATCAAAAGTCAACATTCAGTCAACTCACCTCATCCAGTGGCTCGTCGTCGATCACGGCCTGTCGCAAGATCTCAATCCTCGTGGGACGCTCCGGTCGTCGTGAAGGCATGATGGCTATGTGGGCTCCGCTGCAATGAACAGTACTTAGAATCAACAAAGTGACAAATGCAAATGTTACTTTTAAGGTATATACTTTCATTCCTTTACCTTTGCTTTCAAAACCCTAATTTTCCTCTTTCACTCATTTCATCATAACTTGAGTTTGGGAGATGCGATTTTCGAACCGTTTGTTGCGTAGGAATCGTATTTTCATTCCCCTACTCTTGGGATGTTCCAAAAAGTGCTCTGATGAAGCCTTTTCAGTGAACATCCCTCATCAATACTCTCTTACACAATTTGTCGTAAGTAAACATGTTACCCTGTTTCACCTCCCTAATAAGCAAGCCGAAACAGGGGGGGGCATATAGCTACTCACAAATTTCATCACTTTTCTTAGTAAGCATTAGGTGATTTTGTGATCTAACGTGTGTTTTGTAGGGTGCGGTTCCTAACTATGTACTGCAGATACCGTTGGGGGCTTTGTCCGACAACTTATGGATATATCCTTTTTCAAATGATGTTTACTTTCTGTACTTTAGCTTGCATATGCACGTCGTACTCATATGACTGCTAAAGTGGGGGCTAAATGTAACATCATAAATTGTACGCACTTGCTAAAGCAGTACAATTTCACACCTAGTTTAGCACCCACCTTGGCGCAGTTGCATTTTGCATTGCATTTCCCCTTTAGCACTTAATTAATCAAATTCATTAGGTCTAAAGGTTCTATTTCATCATCTTCCACATCGTAAAGTCGGGCCCTTTCATTAAAGCGTGCCCCTTTCATTTTATTCCTCCAATACATCATCTAATCAAAAACCCTAATTAGGCCCTATTCTAAGCTTGGGGGCTTGATTTCGGGGGTCAAAACATCTCGAAATCACCTGTAACTTCGGGATTCTCTCTAAAATCATCATATCTGACGGCCCTGAAAATTTGGTGAAAAGTTGCCGGGACCATGGCGCCCGGAGTGCACATGGTCCCGGACATTTTTCCCAAAATTTTAGGAGCATGATCCAATCATAAAATAAAGCTTAACCCCAAGAAATTGGCGGGAGATTCAATCTCTAGGTCGGCCAAAAGATGAAATTACGACCTAGGGTTCATACATAAGAGCTCTCTTTCTTCATTTGAAAGGATCCAAATTTTGTTTTCAGGAACCTCATATGCAACGAAAGAGCAGATCGTTGAAGACTTCAACAACATTCAACATCCCTCTATCAAGCATTTATCAATTCCATTCATCCATTTAGGGCTTGGAAGACATTGAAGAACAATAGGAGATTACCGACTGAAGATTGGCTTGTACCCCTCCCTTGGGGGTTGGGTATGATTTCACGTTGTTTTCATGTCTTTGCATAAGCTTCAATATCTCATTTATTCATGCTTTAGATCACTTTGCATCTTGATTTAGAGCATTGACATTATCATTTACAAGCAATTAGGGTTTACTTTCTAGGTTGCTCTAGTTTGCTTACTTGCATTTTAGATCTTGCACACACACAAGGTCTGCACACACATTACTTTTACAAGACAACTTGGCTATTTGTGGAGGTGGAAATCACCGAAGCGGGGGTTTGACTAAGGCAAAACCCTATATAGCTACCCAAACACCTTTTTCAGATACAAGTGCAGATTTCAGGACTTGGACGACGCCGCAGGTTACAGATCTAGGAAAAGCAGGTCGAGACAGCACCCCACACCAAATTGCAGAGCAAAAAGCCAGGACAGGGGCATGGGGTGCCCTGGTCCTACCAGGACAGGGGCGCTGGGTGCCCTGGTCCCTAGGATAGAGGTGCTGGGCGCCCTAGTCCTCCTGACAGACAGCATTTCAGACAGTTTTCCAGAGTGCAAAACAGCAGTTTCAAGTGCGGTTCCAGGACAGAATCAGGACAGTGGTGCCCGTGCCCCCATCCCGAACATTTTCAATCAAATTTTGACTCCGGGTACGCATCTGCATTCTTGTCTTGTCTTTGTGTTTATAGCTTTCCCTTGTTTAAGTTCAATTCTGCAATCTTGTTATTAGTTCATACTTGCATTCTAGGGTTAGGAATTGGACTTCCATAATCTTACCTTTCAATTACAACAAAGGAATAGAAACCCTAATAGGTAGCCCGTGGCTCTCTCTTTCACCAAAAAGAAGTAGCCAATTGTGCGATACCTCTAGGCTCTTTCATATTCCGTAATGTGTGACAAAAGGTAGGATTAGGACATGTTAGCCTAGTCTCGCTTTTTCCCCCACACAAAAGCAAGACAATTTGATTATGCAACCTATCTGGTCGACAAACTACATGAGGGTTTTCTAAATCTTCAGAATAACCCTGACAAGTCCTTCAAGCATTATTCACTATTGATGCATATTGTGTTGTTCTATGGAAAATTGAAAGGACTATGGCCAGATGGCTTAAGGGTAAATCCTCAAGGAAAGGATGGACAGGATCAGTTTGTACAGTTGTGGGTGTCGCTGTGGGATTCGAGGTATGATAAATCTCACTATGTGAGATTTGAGAAATTTTTTGTTAAACCATTGTTCAAGGTTTACAATGTGTCTGTGAAGGGTCATTCTCATAAGTGATTAAAAGGTTTCTTAGGCCACATGAATACAAGGATACTAGAGTCAACCATAATTGGGGAGATTGGTATCCTTGCAGAGATTTCACATTTGTTAGGGTTTTTGGATTCGAAGGTGCTCCCTATGTGCTACCAAAGCCTATGCCAGACTGAATTGCTTACTTGGAGATTGTGAGATAATTGAGTGTCTCTAATGCATGACACTTTAGGGATGCCCACAAGAAAACCTTCTTACCTGGGACTCTTCAGTTTGGAGATTTTAGAATAGTCTCTCCCAGAGCTTATGAAGCCATAAATAAGAAGCTAGTGGATGAATTCAATTTGTATATACACACATCAAGGAAGAACTATGACCTAGAAGGTTACATCCACATGTGCAGAAAAAGACAAAACCTGGGAGATTATCTTTATGAGTATAATGACTATGAGGATCTATGCAAGAACAAAGACTTAGAAGAACTTGCATATGTTGTTGATGACTTGGAAAGAAGATTGGAAGAAAGGAAGCAAAGACTTGGGGATCTGGAAGGAGAAGAAGAAAAGGATGTGGAAAGTGATTCTGGAGAGAATGAAATAGTTTATAAGCTTCAAGTACCAGAAAAGAAGATGAACCAGATGCTCAAGAAAAAATTGTAGCAACATTGAATGTAGATTTGGATGCTAGGCTAGAAGAGCATACATCTTTTGTATCAAATGATGAATTTGTTAAGTCAAAGGAGTTTAAGTCCTTTTTGTATCATTTTAAAGGAAATAAATTAAGAGATGCAATGCCAGATGTGACACTAGAGAATGAGGTAGAAATGCTCAGGAAGGTGAAGGCAGAAATTAATTCTAAGTTAGAGAACATGACCCCTCAAAGGGGAAGACAACTTCTTGTAGAGGCAGAAATCATTCTTTTCCCAGGTTGGGACCTCAGTGCATCTTTTATTTTTGATAGCTTGTTGTATTTAGATAAGAAAGATTTTAAGTTAGATATTTAGGGTGTTAATGATATTTTTATTAGATCAATATATGATTTAGATGATGAGGCTATGCTTTTATGGGCCCTCTATCCCCCGAATAAGAGGCCAAAGATCATATATGTTGACAAGGCCTTTGGCCATATGATGAAACTAAAAGTTGGAGAAATAGATCCCATGGTCACAATAGAGATGGGGATAGATCTTTCAAAGTTGAACAAAGCTCAGATGAAAATGGAAATAGCAGAAAAGGAAAAATACAAAGCTTTGTATGAAGAACTATTGAAGAGAGGTGGTCATCTAGTGTCACAGATTACAGATGGTTCAAAGATAAAAAAGAGGTATGATGAATTGTTACAGGAGTACAATAAGTTAAAGAAACAGATGCGAACTCTCAGAGTGGATGTTGGTATTTTGGATGTGCTGCATTGGTTTTGTCATTGATGTCAACACTTGTTAACACTTGTCAACACTTATCAGCACTTGGAGATTCTTGATTATTTTCACCGACATGTTCAATGATTTATGCACAGTCACTGGTATCTGGTTCACTAGCAAGTTATATTGTTCACCGGCACTTGGAAGGACTTGGAGACTACTTGGTTATGTCGAAGACATGATTTGATCACTTGGTTTTGGCGATTTGGTTATTGGTTTATTCGAGTTTGCATATTTGTTGTTACCGACAAATAGGTCTAGGTTATGCACTGACAAGCATATCTATTCCAAATCAACACGTCATGTTATGGAGATGATTTATTATTATTGTAAATGCATTGAGCCGACATGATGCATCACATATTGATTTATTTGTAATTGATTTTATTGTAATATTCTTTGTAAAATGACCTACACATTTGGTCTTAGGTTATGGTATAAATGTAAGATCTCATTTGTGAGATTGGTATGCGATCGAAAAAGGATTGTAATAAGGTATATGTGAAAATAAGCAGAGCTATACACACAAACATCATTTGAAGATTGAAGGAAGGTATTTGAAGAAGGCATATCAGAGCTAAACCGGTACTGAATCCAACATATGAAGATGCTATTTTGAGCAGTACATTATCATTGGATTTAACCATCCAATTGTAGTCAGTGTGACTCCCATTTTGTGATTGAGTAGTGAGCTCTAGGCAGCTGGCCTTTTTGCATGTGCAGACTCCATATTGTACACACATACTATCTGCAGTAGTATCATTTGATTGTGGGTAAGGCTTCCCACCGTGGTTTTTCCCCTTACAGGGTTTCCATGTACAAATATCTGTGTTATGTGTTGTGGACATTATTGTCTTTCTGTTTCATGCATTAATCTTTACCGGTACTGCAATTAACTGATAAAACTGTCTACCGGCATAAAGTTTGGTTTACTGACATTAAGCATTAAGTTTTGGTTAAGTTAATTTTGGTTTGACTTTATTGGACAACTGATTCACCCACCCCACCCCCCCCCCCCCCTCTCAGTTGTCTTTGAGACCTAACAGCAGATGCAACATGTGTGTTGATTGCTAAAAGATATGAGAATTTGCAGAAAGTATTAGAGGAATTTTGGACTATTTATCAAAAAATATGGATAATATTTTATCACACCAGAGAATTTATGATAGATTAAAATTGTTATTGGAAGATAAAACATAGAGTGACAAAGTTGTCAGCAAGGTCAATAAATTAATTAATGCTCATGAGAAATTTACAACTGTATTAAAAAATAAATATGAGGAGTGTCAGGGGATTATCCAACATGGATTCCCAAGTGTTGTGGATGATACAGGGATGATAAAGGATAAAGACCAATGGATTTTTTATTGCAGATCACTACTCAATGCAGCCCTTAGCATTGCCCATGCAGATACCTTGGACATGACTGAAACAGGAGAACAACTAGAGAATTTTGTTACATTGGAAGTGGCAGTCAGAGATATCATCTTCAACGCTTGCACCTACAAAGATGAAGGATATCTTTGGCATATTTAGAAGTGTGGTCAGAGGCTGGATGGAAAAAGTTAATTTGTGTCATCGTAATATGTTTTGTAATGTTTCTGGTTGTCATAGCAATTAGGGAGTTATTAGTTAGGTTTTTGTAAGTTTTTAGTTTATACTGAAGAAATGGTGTGTCCTTTCATTTGTGTCTTTTGACTCACATATGTATAAGGAGTCATTTTGTATGTAGAGAGAGGGGTTACGATTTCTATAGGAATGAAAAGTTATTTTTGTGCAAGCAAGAACATCATGAAGTACCTATGAGTTTGCAGCTTTTGTACATCTTCTTATTCCAAAAGAGTAATATATAAGATTCGTTGTTTATCTTCAGATCATTTTGTGTTACATTGTGTTGATGAATCAAGTCCTTTGGATTAATCTAATTTAGATTTGTTGTAGTGTGCCATCACATGCTATTGTATAGGAAACAAAATTGTTTTTATTTTTCTTGCAACACATAATGAAACCATTGCAGTGATAGTCTTACATATTGTGAGTTTTTCAAATTGTCTCCAAAATTGATTAAAATATTTGTCCACTAAGTAACACATTAATTGTCAGATAAGGCACTGATCTATTGTTAGTGTTTGTGAGTAATTCTGGTGTGCATAAGGTCCTTTGGATTAAAATCTTCAGATCATTTTGTGTTACATTGTGTTGATGAATCAAGTCCTTTGGATTATCTAATTTAGATTTGTTGTAGTGTGCCATCACATGCTATTGTATAGGAAACAAAATTGTTTTTGTTTTTCTTGCAACACATAATGAAACCATTGTAGTGATAGTCTTACATATTGTGAGTCTTTCAAATTGTCTCCAAAATTGATTAAAATATTTGTCCACTAAGTAACACATTAATTGTTAGATAAGGTACTGGTCTATTGTTAGTATTTGTGAGTAATTCTAGTGTGCATAAGGTCCTCATCAGGGAAACATACTTCTTATTCCTATCAGTATTGTTCTTTCATAATTACTTAAAGTTATAGCAGCATTCTCTTACAAATATTCAATTATAATAAAATACAATTTATTTTTCATATTTAAGCAATTAAAAGCACACAATATAGCAAAGTTGTAGGTCAGTTTGCCAAGCCTGTAAACAACTTATGCATTAAGTTTAAATTCACTATAAAGAAGTCTCTTTGTGCTTTTGAGTTTAAGGTATACCCACCTAGGTCTAGTGGAGCTTGAAGTGCAAAGGAATTTTGGTCTTTGACCATTCCTATTCATTGGCCATAATTGATTGGATCAGTGAGGAATTTAACAAGTTCCTTTTGATTTTCAATCTATGGTTTTGGGAACCAACACATCCAAGACCAACATTCCTCCCAACCAAGAAACTGACATAATATTCTCATACTTATGAAGAATTGAGCAGAATGTAATAATCTCATACTTGTGAACAAGATTCCTCTTGTGTTAAGAATTATCATCAAACCATTAATTTACCAAATATAATGTGTAGATTCTGAAACTAGTTTGGTCTAGTTTTAAAACGTGTACAACAACTATAACAAGTAATTTTAACTTGCCACCTCTTGTGTTGAGAATTATCATCAACCCATTAATTTACCAAATATAATGTGTAGACTCTGAAACTAGTTTGGTCTAGTTTAAAAATGTGGACAACAACTATAACAAGTAATTTTAACATGCCAACTATTGTGAAAACCAATGTGCTTCAACCCCAACCCTTGTCCAATGCTCAAACCTAGTTAAAATTGCCTCTTCACATCCACTGCTTGTTGGACACAAACTAATGACTATAACAAGCAATTACCATACCAATCTAGTTCAAAATGCCTTTTCTTATCCACCAAGTATTACACACTAATATTTAAATATTTTTATACACACACCCTACCACTCACACACCCTACCACTCCTTGGTTTTCTCCTTCACATCCACACTCTTGGTGGATGTGAAGAAGAAAACTATGGGAAAGTGTTATATAACTCGTTACTTTTTCAATTCTGATATGGATCATTTCTCATTAGAGGAGAAAAATGCATGTCCATCATGGTTTTCTCCTAAAATGGACCACGTCAACATTGAAAATGCAATGAATTATGCCACTTTCCCATGGTTTTTAATTCTTCATCTCCACCAAGGGTGTGGAGATGAAGGAGAATAATGCATGTCCGTGGTTTTCTTCTAAAATGGACCATGTCAACATTGTAAATACAATGAATTATACCACTTTCCCATTGTTTTCTCCTTCATCTCCACCAAGTGTGGATATACACACATTTATGAACAATTCTATTATCATAAACAATAAACATGTTTATAATAGTTATAATTTTACAACAATCTTTAAAAATTATTAAAAAAGATCCATGTCAAAATTTAAAAAAATAATGATTTATGGCATCTACATGTAAGCAATTCTCTTAAAGGAGATCGTTGAACCAATTCCCTTAACTAACACGAGATACAACCAACCATTTGCCTATAGATAAAATCTGATATCATAAGATGAAATGACAATAACTAAAAACTAGTAATTGCATTTATCTTGAAAAGCAAAATCAATAACGAAGTTTTCAAAAAATACCATATGATTTCATTTCGAAAACAATAGATAAATTACAATAACTAAAGCTAGATTACAAACATGATCTTCAATAATGCTTACTGCTTAGATTTCAGTTTTTTCCCCAAATGTTAAGGCTTTTTTACAGTGACTTTCAAAACACACTTCCTAAGATTAAACATCAGCGATTATTTTTTAATGTTTAATAAAAGCCCACGTTATTAAGATCAATTACTAGCAGAGGTGTTTTAAACAGGAGCTGTTTTCACCTAGACCAGCGGCTTTATGTCAGAGTGCACACAAATAAAATAGCATATCAGACACAGCATTAAATTAACCCTTCAAAGTTACAAGCTTATTTTACTTTTTGTTCACAGAATCCATCTCATTTGGTTGAACCAGTCCAGGATCCTTCATTCATTACAACTCTTTCCTACTAAAATTTTAGTTCAATTTAATCACCAAATAGAACTTACTATTGTAATACATTTCGAAACTGAGAGCATAAGATTTGCATCTGAAAATACAAAAAGTAGAACATGTTCTGCGCAAGAACATGAAGTTTTGTATCTTGGTGTTCCACTGATACACCTTAGACAAAATCAAATTGGAATGCTAAAAAGTCCTTGGTTAACTGGATATTCGAATCTCATTAATGATCTCATATGCAAGCAAAAAAGGGCTTCATATGAGAGAATAAACTTAAAAAGCTGAAAAACATAGGGGCATAATCATCCTCTGGATGTTATTTGCAGTGCCCCTGCTGACGGTGGCGACATTACTTTATTGCGAATTCTGCTGGATCTTCGCAGGGGTGCTTCTACTTTACACTAAAATACAGCAAAGAACATATACTCAGTAATATGAAAATCAATGACTGAAAAAACTAATAAGAAATCGGATTCCACATCTGAAAAACAGAAAGAAATTTACCTCTCTTGAACGAGATCTATCACAAGACGACGAAGAACCCACAGATGAATCTCGTTTAACCACATTATGAGTAATGGTAGACATGCTTTTTCTTCTGGTCTTTCTCTCAAAGACCTGCGTTGTATCTGTAGGCGACATTTTCTCGGACGAGCTCATGTCTCCTACAGAATACTCCAGCTCGAGCTTTACCTTCAATTCGGAAATAGGCTCCCAACAGTGCAGAGAAGCCTCTGGGGAATTCGAACAGGGGCACACCGATGGCTTTACCGCATCATCATTTTCGCACTGTATTTCAGCTGGAGCTTCCTCAATGACATTTTCCTCAACAGAACAAATAACCCCCCTGCTCTGTTTCTTCCGAGAAGAAAAATAAATCACAGTCCCAATCACCAAAATTGCTGCAGATCCAAGTGCGTAATGGATCTTGTCTACACTTTGCAAGACAGTGTATACGGTTCCTGCGGTTCGAACCCGAGCCCTCAGGTCATTTAAGACAATGTATACGATTCCCGGGATTCGAACCCGCGTCCTCAGGTCATTCAAGATCATGCCTAGGTCAGCGGAATGCAGGGGAGCTTCAGGGGATCCAGGCGCAAAGATTGCAACGAAAGAAGAAATCATGAAAAGCAGCATGGCGCTCACTTTAACCAAGCTCGCTTTCAGAGATCTTTGGTGCGCTTCAGTCTCATCAAGATGAAATTTTTCGTTGCTTTCCTTGGGGTGGAGAGGGGCAAGAGTCGAACTCGAGACCTCGCCCTGCATTGTTGGCTCTGAAGAAATACAGCTGGTAGACACGTCGTCTTCCTGGTATTCTTTACCCATTTTGAAGACAGGCTTGAAAAGCTGCAAAAGAGACGAGAAGCGAAAACTAAGTGCGGCGAAAAGTATGTTCTCTTAACTTTAAATCGGATTTTGAAGTTGAAAATGAATAGCTCTAATGCAACGGTCATATTATTAACGGATCGATTTGTACTTAAATTTTTTTTTTACTGGTTGCCCGATAAAATAGTCGTTGGAATATTAACTCCGAAGTCACGTGGTATGACAGCGTTGCAGATTAGCTTGATCGGCTTATTCTGTCCGAATCCCTTGGACTATCGGGGGGATGAATTACAACAGATCGACGGTATAATTTAAATTTATAATTTGTGAGAAAGTTATCCGCCGTTGATGTGGTGTAACATTTTCTTAACTAGCCGCTGGAGTTACAGGTTTACATTAACTCACGGACACTTTTTGTCCGTTGGGATTTTGGAACTCTAGTTTTAGGAGTCATAAAAGGTCGCTATGTTAGGTGAAGTCGATTTTATCGGGAATCTGCGGTTGTATGTATTTAAAGGTGAACCAAATCTCTTACTTCAAAAACTCTTTCTTGGATATATTTCCACCAAAAATTATTTGCTGGTATAAGATATGTTGAATGACAATTTTTCTACGGGTCTCTATTGGGTTTAATAGGGAACACCTAGGGGCTAATAGTTAGAAAAGGCTTTGGGTTTAATAGGGGAGAGGGGCTAATAATTAGACAGGGTTTATTAAGGGGGTAGGGAGTGGGTGCTTAAATCGTAATTAAATTTGTTTTTTTATAATCAAGATAATTACTTTTATAATATTTTAATGTAATGTTTAAAATAGAAAATCGATCAAATTTTAACAATAGAATATTATAAGGTAATTTTAGAAGTTTTTGGTTGGTCAAGTCAGAGGCATGCACAATTCTCAATGTAAGAGAATACATGATTACAAAGGATAGTTAGGTTAAATAGGCATCTTGGGGCATACATTTTTGGGGTTTACCATCTTTGCGAGAGGCTAAAAGTAGAAAATCATTGTTTGTTGCATGCAGGTGAGAGGTGGACGATGCTGGTGGACTGTGGTGCATGGATTTCAATGACAAAAGGTAATAAAAAGAGGGAGGGCTTAAAGAAAAATGTAGTTACAAACACTTTTTTATGCAGGATACATAACATGTTGGTGGCATTGATTGTGGAGAGTTGTGGCATTTTTATCTTTGAGTTGTAAGTTAATGCTAGTATTTAGGAGCCCATTTGAGTTCTACATATCACTATTTATTCTATAGAAGAGTTTAAAGGAGTTTCCTCACCATCTCCATTATGCATATACCATGCACTCATTGTAGTCCAAGAGATAACATTCCATTCACAAATTTAATTATAGACTTTGTATGCATCCTTGATGTTCCCACATTCCCCATACATGGAAATGAGGACATTCATCATAGAAATGTTTGATTCATATCTCATTTTGATGAACCACTAGACCATGTTCAAGGTGTGTTTACAAGACACAACTCAATCAAGGTAAAAAAGGTTTGGTTCAAACCTTGCTAATTGCATTTGGGAAAATAATGTGAGGCATTGAATAAAAAAAGGTCCCGTTGGCTATATCCTACAATTGTAGTAGTCCAAAAGATCATGTTTCTTTTATAAATTTTATCAAACACTTGTTGGTATCTTTCATCTCCCACATTTTGCATAGGTACTAATGAGAGCACTCCCCATAGATATGGTATTCCAAAATTTAGATTTCTTGATGCACACATGCATCTCTCCAACTTTTTCCACTATTCATATGTTAGAACATAATTATAGAATGTTTGCATAGATAAAACAATCTTGTTCATTCTTGTTCTCTACAGTTGATAAAAAAAGATCTAGGGCCTTCTCGCCATAGCCATTCAAAGCATATCTTGAAATAATTGTAGTTCATGATACCAAGTCTAATTTGTGCAGTGTAATGCCCGCCAAAATACTCTAGAGAAATATAACCATCTAACATACAAATAGAGATAAAAATAAAATAAATTAAACTCTAATCCATCACGCATGAATCTCAAATAAACATAAACATTTAATCTAACTTCATTTTAACATACACATAATCAACTTACAACCATGATCACAAGGGCATAAATATGCAAGCAGTAAAAAGTAACATCTCATAGTCTGACATTCCCTAGGGTATCTCAATGCCATCACGTAACGTGTCACTAAGAATACAAGCAACATCACTTCCTACATTAACTTAATATTTACTGCAACTAAATCATGGGAAAATAACCATTAATCTAAGCCATCATATCTGCATTAAATATATCCATCAACTTAATCCATTTCCTAGAAGATAGAACCATGCAACTCTTTCTCATATCTCACATCACCGTTACACATGTTAGAAATAACATAACTTATTTCAACAAAGAATCACAACTCTATTTACAAGAATAGCAACCTTCTAGGATACAAAACAAGTCTTACAAGAGTATCTTTTCCTACAAATTATTAGTGATCATTTCTCCTAAGATCATAGAAAACATCTATTTAACTAGCCATTATGCATATACAATTACAACCCATTTTACTTCAATGCTATAGGTTCATTTTAGAACTCCAAATCCAAATGTTCTTATTCACTTATCCCTAACCATCAATTATCCATACATTTCCAAAAATCAATTCTAAAGAAGAAACGTTCCCCATTTCTAACAGAAGATTACACACAAGTCTAAAGCATAACTTCTAATTTAGTCACATAAGGTACACATATTTCTAATCTAAATAGAATCCTTTATTCATCCATGAACCTCAATGTTTAATTACATGAATAATGAATATCCAGGATACATTATACATCCCTCAAGAGCACTACAACATATCCTAATTCAAGAACCATAGTCTCAACTACCACATCATTATCCAACTGCATATGATAACAATGATGCCATCAATATTATAATATCCTCTTTACATCAAGATACATAGTTTCCTAATCAACAATTATGATTTCCTCATGTACATACTACTTCACCACTAATTCACAAAGTGCATAACATCTGCTCAAGAATCCGTGAACAAGGTGAAGAGATAAGAATCCATAACCACACATACAAACATCCAACGAAGAAGAAAAATTATAATGGAAGAAGGCATCAAACCACTCGACCATGTGGAACCATAAGGAACCACCCCTTGTGCTACAGAGAATGACACAAGATTCCACACACACTCTAGATCTAGGCTAACACCTAATAACCAAAGGACATAATCATACCAATAACCTCAATTGGAAACATCCACAACTGAAAGGCAACCATATGAACAATACAAAAAATCGCATCACAATGCTAAATCAAAGCCTACGACATCCAAAGGCTATCCAACAACCAAGGCATAAGGAACAAGGACACATGTAGGGAAGAGTGTCATCGCGTGTTATCCTCACATAGAAGGAAAAACTACAGGATCTCTATTAGAATAATCGGCGGACAACTGACAGGGGGGGTGAATCAGTTGTCAACAGATTATATTAATCAAACCACTTTATAACCTTTAACCGGAGCACATAAACATTAAATACCGAAATAGAAGAAACAAATACCGGTGAGCAATAAAACTTAAGAATGAAACAAAGAATCAACACAATGCAACCATACCACATAACACCATGATTTGTATGTGGAAAACCCAGTAAAGGGAAAAACCATGGTGGGAAGCCTACCCACAGTCAGATAATACTTCTGCAGAAAGTATGTGATATAATAAGGGGCCTGCACATGCATGGAGGCACACTGCCTAGAGTGTACTACTCATTACAAAGGAGTCTCACTTACTACAAAGAGGTTATAACCACCTCAATATAATTAGACAACAATCCAGAATAATGAACTATCAATGATAGCATCTACTATGCCTGATTACAGTCCCGGTTAAGCTCAATACTGGAGGCCTTTGACCTCTTACATAAACCCAATTCAATCACCTATTATCGACTAAACCTCATTCACATATGATATTTCATTCCTTGACCATGACCATGATCTACAATGAGATCTTACATCAATTTATACAAACCCTAAAGCCTAAACCAATTAGGTCGGCCACCTAAAAGATATTACAATAAGATCATTACTTACATCCATATTACAGTGATATGTGATGTCGTCTTTAGACCAAAACAACATTAACCAATCCATAAATCATCCTGGTAACGTGTAGAGAACACGTAACATGATACCGGTCCATAACCTGGACCCAAATAGATTCACCATGCCAAAGTGATGTCTCCAATCAGTCGAGGCACAAACAAAGACTACCTTCTGCATCCTAAATTCCATCTAGAAGCCACACCAACACCACTTATGCATCCTGACAAAGATTCTCAGTAAAAGCTATGTCGATAAAACCTTAAACCCTTACTGGTATAGGCTCACTAGAGTGTATGATAGCATCTAATCATCAAGTAAATACCAACTGACCAAAATATACTCCATAAATATCAAACCAAACATATTCCATTGATCCAAACATGTCGGTAGTATCCAACTGATAGTCCCTTTTGTCGGTAACACTAGTTCTTCTATTGGTAACCAAAATTTGTCTGCTGGTAACCAATCATAACGGCTAGTGTTGACATCAATGAGAAAACATCAATGCAACACATAATCAATTCCTTCATATTGCCAACAATCTCCCCCTTTGGCATTGATGGCAACACTAGATGTGAAAAAGAAAACATCTAAGTGCCAAGAAATGCCAAAAATTTCTCATAGAAGATATAACAATGAAAAACTGAAAAATCCCAACAACTCCCCCTGAGGAGTGCAGTCCAATCTGAAACTGATATGAATCTCTCCCATATGACATATTAGGATATTATTTTTCACATATAACTCTCCCCCTTTCACATCAATGCCAAAGATATGACATAGATATCAAAATCCTTTGAATCTCAGAGCTGGCTACTCCCCCTTAGTAGTAGCACCACTACATCAATCCGAAGCAAATGATAAAGTTGATGATGCATATCAGACTGATGCTTCACTCCATCAGTTAAGTTTCTACCAGAGGGGTAGATACCCCTAACCTATCTCTCAAATATTCAAATGATTCCTTAGACAACGATTTAGTGAATATATTTGTAATCTGCTCTGTAGTGTTCACATAAACCAATTTGACTTCCTTTTCTTCCACCTTTTCTTTCAGAAAGTTATATTTTATTGAAATATGCTTAGTCTTAGAGTGAAATACCAGATTCTTAGATATGTCAATAGCTGTAGAGTTATCACAATAGATAATTATCGATTCACTGCAATTTACCTTGGTATCCTTCAACATTTGCTTCATCCACAAGACTTGAGTGCAATTAGTTGTTGTTGCAACATATTCAACTTCTGCAGTAGATAAAGAAATGCATGATTGTTTTTTGTTGATCCATGAAACCAATTTCTTTCCAAGAAAGAAAGCTCCGCCATAAGTGCTCTTCCTGTCATCAGTATCTCCTGCCCAATCTGCATTTGTATATACACATAAAGTGAAGTTATCATCTCTAGAGTACCATAAGCCATATTCTGTTATTCCTTGCAAATACCGAAATATCCTCTTTACTACACATTCATGATTTTCTTTAGGATTACTTTGATATCTTGAAATAATACTTATTGCATTCATAATATCTGGTCTAGTCTGAGTTAGATATAATAAGCCGCCAATCATAGACTTATACCTTGTCAAATTTACCAGTGTAGATGTGTCTTTGATAGATAATTTCTCACTTGTCATTATAGGAGTACTTACCAATTTGGAATTACCCATACTAAACTTCCTCAATAATTCCCTTGGATACTTAGTTTGATAGATAAAAAATGCCTCTGTCAATTTGAGTAATCTACAAACCTAAGAAAAATCTCATCTCACCAATCATAGACATTTCAAATTCATTCTTCATATTATTAGAGAATTCCATGCACAATTTATCTTCACCTCCAAAAATGATATCATCAACAAATACTTCAATAATCAAAATATCATCATCAGTGATCTTGTAATATAAATTACTATCAACACTGCCTTTAGTAAAACCAAGCTTCAAAAGATATTTATCCAACCTTGCATACCAATCTCTAGGAGCTTGTTTCAATCCATATAATGCTTTCCTTAACCCACAAACCATATCTTTGTCATCTGTCAGTGAAAATCCATCAGGATGCTCAATTTATACTTCTTCCTCAAGTTCACCATTCAAAAAGGCACATTTAACATCCATTTGATAGACCTTATAGTTCTTGTATGCTGCATAGGCAAGAAATAGTCTAACAACTTCAATTCTAGCTACTCATGCAAATGTCTCACCATAATCAATTCCTTCCATTTGAGAATATCCTTTACAAACTAGTCTAGACTTGTTTCTTACAACTTGACCATCCTCATTTAGCTTATTTCTAAAAAACCATTTAGTTCCAATAACATTCTTATTTTTAGGCCGGGGAACTAAAGTCCAAGTCTTATTATTCTCTATCTGATCTAATTCATCTTCCATAGCCTTTAACCAATGTTTATCTTTACAAGCTTCAATAACAGATGTCGGTTCAATTTGAGAAATAAGACATACCTCTTCATTTGCCAGTATTCTTCTTGTCATAACTCCCTTGTTCTTGTCTCCAATGATTTGATCTTCCGAATGATTTAATCTTACATACCTTGGTGTCTGCTAAACTTCAGGTTCTTTGTTCTGATCATCAGTCACAATTGAATTTTTTGATTGTACCAGTGTAATTGTCTTAGTGTCTTGTATCGGTTGAGGCATTATCGGATCATTTATGATCACTTCCACTATCAGTTCTCTATCATATGATATAGATTGATCTCTGTATTGCTCATCCACTTTCACATTTGCGTTCTCCACAATTTTCTGCAATCTTTTGTTATAACATCTATATGCTTTGCTCTGAATTGAATATCCAATAAATATCCCTTCATCACATCTAGGATCAAACTTCCCAATTGAATCATCCCTTTTGATATAACATTTACTTCCAAAACTTCTAAAATATTTAAGAGTAGGTGTATGTCCAAACCATAATTCATAAGGAGTCTTATCGGTTTCACCTTTGATATTAGCTCTGTTGAATGTGTAGACTGATGTACTCACTGCTTCTCTCCAGTAGATGTGAGGCAATTTGGCTTCCATCATCATGGTTCTTGTTGCATCCTATTCTTCCTTTCCACTACTCCATTTTGCTAAGGAGTCTGGGGTACAGATAATCGTCTCCTAATTCCATTTATCTCACAAAATTGTTAAATTCATGAGATGTGGACTCACCACCTTGATCCGATCTTAGACATTTGATTTTCAATCCAGTTTTTGTTTCCACCTTTGCTTTGAAGATCTTGAATTTCTCAAAAGCTTTAGATTTCTCCCTTAGAAAAGTCACCCACATCATTCTAGAATAATCATCAATTATTAGCATGAAGTACCTATCACCTTGAAAGCTTTTGGTCCTTGCTAGACCACATAATTAGTGTGAATCAAATCAAGCACATCATTAGATTTATCATGTATGCTCTTAAAAGAAGATCTAACTTGCTTTCCCAATTGAAATTCCTTACATACCAGATTATGAGGCTTTATAATCTTAGATATATCTCTAACTGCCTTTGTTGAACTGATCTTAACAATACAATCAAAATTAACATGACACAACCTCTTATGCTATAACCAACTCTCATCAATATGAGAAATCAAACATGTCTTCTCACTGATGTTCAAGTGAAAGATATTACATCTAGTCTGAGTACCGATTGCAATCTCCAAACCAGTCTTGTTAATGATTTTGCATTTTCCATCTTTGAACTGAAGTTGGAATCCCTTATCCACCAATTGACCAACACTTAAAAGATTATGTTTTAGACCTTCTACATAGTAGACATTATCAGTATTATGCTTGCCATCCAGAGAAATAATACCTTTACCTTTGATCATACATGTTTTGTCATCCCCAAATCTGACTTGACTGCCATTGTATTTGTTAGGTCCTAGAGACAACTGAGAGGGGGGTGAATCAGTTGTCAATGAATTTCAAACTAAAACTAACTTAACCAAACTTAATGCTTAATATCAGTGAACCAAACTTTATGCCGGTAGACAGTTTTAATAGTTAATTGCAGTACCGTTAAAGTTTAATACATGAAACAGAAAGACAACAACATCCATAACACATAACACAAATATTTGTACGTGGAAACCCTATAAGGGGAAAACCATGGTGGGAAACCTTACCCACAATTAGATGATACTCCTACAGATAATATGTGTGTACAATATGGAGTCTACACATGCAGAAAGGCCAACTGCCTAGAGCTCACTGGTCAATCACAAAATGGGAGTCGCACTGACTACAATTGGATGGTTAAATCCAATGATAATGTACTGCTCAAAATAACATCTTCATGTGCTAGATTCAATACCAGTTAAGCTTTGTTTTGCCTTCTTCAAACCTTCCTTCAATCTTGAATGATGTTTTCATGTATAGCTCTACTTATATTCTCATATACCTTATTATATTCCTCTTCCACTATTCCTATATCAATCTCACAAATGAGATCTTACATATATACCAAAACCTAAGACCAAGTGAGTAGGTTGAGTAGGTCGGCTCACTAAGGATGAAATCAATTACAAATGAATCAATATGTGATGCATCATGTCGGCTCAATGCATTTACAATAATAACAAATCATCTTCATAATGTGTCATGCTAATCTAGAGTGGATAATGCTTGTCGGTGCATAACCTAGACCTATTTGCTGGTAACAACAAATATGCAAATCCGATTAGGTCAATGACCAAATTACCAAAACAAAGTGTCCAAATAATGTCTTCGACATAACCAAGTAATCTACAAGTCATTCCAAGTGTCGGTGAACCAGATATCGGTGACTGTGCATGTCACTGAATCATGCCAGTGAACATAATCAAGAATCTCCAAGTGCTGATAAGTGTTGATAGGTGTTGACAAGTCTTGACATCAATGACAAAACCATACCAATACATCCAAAATACCAACAATCTCCCCCTTTGGCATTGATGGCAACACAAGATGGAAAAACCATCAAAGTGCCAAAACATAAATGCCAAATACCAAAAACCAACAATCTCCAAAAGAGATCATTAACTAGAAATCAAAATACATATACAGAGAGTAACAATCTCTCCCAACAATCTCTCCCAACAATCTCTCCTCAAAAGATAATGTGTTTGTGTTTTTCCATAGATATCTCTTCCCCTGAGAAGTAGCTCTCCTCATCAAAGATGGAAAAAATTTTCTTTGTCAATTCTGTCGGTTTGATGTCAAGCATCAATTGTCTAAGTCTCTACCGGTGGGGGTATAACCCCAAGATGCTCTCTGAGATACTTAAAAGATTCCTTAGGCAAAGATTTAGTAAAAGTATCTGCAATCTACTCTTTAGTATTCACATAAACCAATTTCACTTCTTTTGCTTCAACATTCTCTTTTAGTGTTGAATTTGATAAAAACATGTTTAGTCTTTGAGTGAAATACCAGATTCTTAGATATACCAATTGCTACCATATTATCACAGTAAATTGTTATAGGTTCCTTGCATTTTACCTTTATGTCCTTCAACATTTGCTTGATCCATAATACCCGTGTACAATTAGTTGCTGCTACAACATATTCTAATTCTATTGTTGATAAAGATGTGCAACTCTGTTTCTTTCTAAACCAAGAAATTAATCTGCTACCAAGAAAGAATGCTTGACCGGTGGTGCTTTTTCTGTCATCTACATCTCCTGACCAATTCGCATCTATGTATGCACATAAATCAAAATTTTCATCTCTAGGATACCATAAACCAAGATTTGTAGTGCCTTGCAGATATCGAAAAATCCTTTTCACTATCGATTCATGATTTTCTTTAGGATTACTCTGAAATCTTGAAACAATACACACTGCATTCATAATGTCAGGTCTTGTTTGTGTCAAATATAGTAAACCTCCTATCATAGACTTGTATCTTGTCGGATTCACATGTGTTGATTCATCCTTCAATGATAGTTTATCAGTTGTCGTCATAGGTGTGCTTACCGGTTTGGAGTTTTCCATGTCAAATTTCTTTAGTAATTCCTTCAAGTACTTTGATTGACATATGAATATACCTTTATCAGTTTGTGAAATCTGCAATCCTATAAAGAATTTTATCTCCCCAATCATAGACATTTCAAGTTCTTCCTGCATCTTTTTAGAAAAGTCTTTACACAATCCATCTTCTCCTCCAAAGATTATATCATCAACAAAAACTTCAATAACCAAGATATCATCATTAGTCACTTTGTAATATAAGTTGCTACCAGCATTACCTTTAGTGTAACCAATATTTAAAAGACACTTGTCCAATCTAGCATACCAAGCTCTAGGAGCTTTCTTTAATCCATATAAAGCTTTCCTTAACCCACAAACCATATATTTGTCATTTGTCAATGAGAATCCATTAGGTTGTTCAATGTAAACTTCTTCTTCAACATCACCATTCAAAAATGCACATTTAACATCCATTTGATAGACTTTATAGTTCTTGTGTGTTGCAAAAGCTAAGAATAATCTGACTACCTCAATTCTAGCTATCAGTGCAAAGGTTTCATTATAATCAATTCCTTCTTTCTGTGAATATCCCTTACACACTAATCTTGCTTTGTTTCTGATTACCTTACCATCTTAATTAAGTTTATTTCTAAATACCCATTTAGTCCCAATTACATTTTTGTTTATAGGCTGGGGAACTAATGTCCATGTGTTATTCTTTTCAATTTGTTCCAATTCATCTTCCATAGCTTTAATCCAGTGTTTATCTTCACATGCCTCATTAACTGATGCTGGTTAAATTTGAGAAATAAGATATACCTCTTCATTTGTCAGTCTTCCTCTAGTCATAACACCTTGATACTTGTTCCCAATTATCTAACTTTCAGAGTGATTCAATCTTACATACTGGGGTGGTTTTACTTGTTGCTGTCCTTCATTCATTGTGGAATTTTTAGATGATGCCAATGTGACTGGATCAACATTATGTACCGGTATACTTATTGTAGGTTCATTTGATATTATCTCTATTGCCGGTTCAGAGTCTATGTACCTTGAATTACCTCTAAATTGTTCATCAATCCTCACATTTGCACTCTCAACAATTTTCTGCAATATCTTATTAAAACATCTATATGCCTTGCTCTTAGATGAATAGCCAAGAAGTATTCCTTCATCACTTCTAGGATCAAATTTTCTAATATACTCATCTCTTCTAATATAACATTTACATCCAAATATTTTGAAATATTTAAGAGTATGAGTATTACCAAACCATAGTTCATCAGGGGTCTTACCAGTTTCACCTTTGATGTGAACTTTGTTGAATGTGTAAACCGCTATACGCATTGCTTCTCTCCAATATACATGAGGTAGATTTGCTTCTGATAACATACTTCTAGCTGCATCCAAAATAGTTATGTTCTTTCTTTCCACAACTCCATTCTGCTGGGGTGTCTGGGGTGTTGATAATTGTCTTTTGATAACTGTATTAAATTCCTTAGATGTGAATTCACCTCCTTGATCTGATATCAAACATTTGATTTTATTACCGATTTCATTTTCTACCATCACCTTGAATAGTTTGAATTTCCCAAGTGCTTCTGATTTCTCCCTGAGAAAAGTAACCCAACACATTCTAGAATAGTCATCAATGATTAGCATAAAATAACTATCTCCTTGTAAACTTCTAGTTCTTGATGGACCACATAAATCAGTATGAATTAAGTCAAGAGCATTATTAGATTTTTCTAAAATACTCTTAAAAGATGCTCTAACTTGCTTTCCAAAATGGCATTCCTTACATACCGGATTGTGAGGTTTAACAATCTTAGGTAAATCTCTTACTACCTTAGTTGTACTGATTTTCACAATGCAATCAAAATTTACATGACAAAGTCTCTTATGCCATAACCAACTTTCATCAATATGTGCAATCAAGCATGCTTTGTCATTGTTATTCAAATAAAAGATATTAACTCTAATCTGATTACCAGTTGCAATTTCCAGACCAGTTCTATTCATGATTTTGCATTTACCATTCTTGAATTGTAACTGAAATCCTTTTTCAACTAATTGACCAACACTCAAAAGATTATGCTTCAAACCTTCAACATAGTAAACATTATCAGTATTGTGCTTACCATCAAAAGATATAGTGCCTTTTCTTTTGATCAAACAAGCTTTATCATCTCCAAATCTCACTAGACCTCCATTGTATTCCTGAATGGTTAAGAATTTACTCTTATCACTAGTCATATGATGTGAACATCCAGAATCAATGATCCATTTATCCTTATCTTCAATTTTAGCTGCTAGGGCCTTCTCTACTGGTTGAACAGTAGGTGTCGGTCAATCTTTTGTTATAGCAACAAAAACCCATCCATTGTCTGTCAGTTCCTCATCAAAATCATCACTAGATCCTTCATCAGCATAGTAACAAGATTTATCTCTATTTTTCTTAAATCTATATCTCTGATATTCAAGTTAGGCTTATATGTTCTTTTAGCTTCTTCTTTCAATCTTGCATGTCTATCAGGACACCTAGATTCCATATGACTGATTTTATTGCAGTTAAAACATTTAAATGGTGCTTTACCTTCATACTTACTTCCAACTAGACCTTTAGGCATTTTCTTGCAAATAGTGCTTCAAGCTCTTCAAATTCTTCATTCTCTTTTCTGATTTATTCAAGTTCTCTTGCATAAAAGGCTTTCCAATTATATTTTTCAGATGATGATGATGCTTTGAAAGCTAAATCTTTCGTAATTGTAGCAACAAGACCAAATTCCTCAAGTTCAAAAGCTGAAAGTTTTCCAACCAAAGTATCTCTAGATACTGATGCATTAGGCATTGTTCTTAATTCATTTATAGCAATTACTTTCATTTTATATGCCGGTGGCAATGCTCTTAAAAATTTAGAAATAATTTCATCTTCACTTAAGGATCCTCCACAACATTGTATACCCAAAACAATTTCATTTACTCTTTCCATAAAATCATAAATCCTTTCATCTTCTTCCATTTTCATATTTTCATACCTGACCCGGAAGCATTCCAGTTTTGCAATTTTGACTATGGTACCACCTTCATTCAATGTTTCCAATTTGTCCCAAATAGATTTAGTAGTAGATCTATCTGATAATCCCATGATTTGCTAATCTGACAATGCACTCAAAAGTGCTTGTCTTGCTTTGCAATCATTTTCTTCATCTTTAGCCAAGGTTGGTGGAATAGGTTGACCTTGAGTAGGAGCAACATAGCCATTCTTTGTAACATCCCATATGTCCTTACCAATGCAATTCAGATGTGTCTCCATCCCGATCTTCCATATGCCATAGTTGGTTCCATCAAGTTTAGCACTATCCTTCCTGAAGTAGTTAGAAGATATTGGATCTCCTCAAGTTGTTAAGCTTCTGCAATAAGAGGACTAGGCTTTGATACCAATTGTTAGGTCCCAGAGACAACTGAGAGGGGGGGGGGGGGGGTGAATCAATTGTCATTGAATTTCAAACTAAAACTAACTTAACCAAACTTAATGCTTAATACCGGTGAACCAAACTTTATGTCGGTAGACAATTTTAACATTTAATTGCAGTACCAGTAAAGTTAAATACATGAAACAAAAAGACAACAACATCCACAATACATAACACAAATATTTGTATGTGGAAAACCTATCGGTGAACCAGATATTGGTGACTTTGCATAAGTCACTAAATCATGCCCATGAATATAATCAAGAATCTCCAAGTGCTAATAAGTGTTGATAGGTTTTGACAAGTGTTGACATCAATGACAAAACCATACCAACATATCCAAAATATCAACAATATTCTTGTACGGACAAAAAATTTCTTTTATCTCCATTAATATGATGTGAGCATCCACTATCAATTACCCATTCATCCTTGTCTTCAACTTTTTCTACCAAGGCCTTTTCTTCATTCTTGATAACCGGTTCCGGTTCATCTTCCTTTAAAGCATAGAACACCCATTCCTTTCCACTGCCAGATCCACTACCAAAGTCTCCTGCCTGTTCATCCTCTGAGTCATCACTTACTCCTTCCTCATCTGCTATGTAGCATAGTTTGTTTTTCTTTAATCTATATTTGTTCTGATTAGGCTTAAATGATTTCTTAACTCTTTCTTCAAATCTTGCATTCCTTTCAGGACATATAGATGCAAAATGACCAATCTTATTACATGCAAAACATTTAAAAGGTGCTTTTCCTTCATACTTACTTCCTACCAGTCCTTTAGGTACTCTTCTAGCAAATAAGGCTTCAAGTTGCTCAAATTCTTCATCCTCTTTCCTCATATCTTCCAATTCTTTTGCATATAGGGCTTTCCAATCACTTTTGCCAGTAGATGATGATGCATGAAAAGCAGGTTTAGATTTTACAACTCCAGAGGGTCCAAATTCTTCAAGCTCAAAAGCAGATAATTTCTCAATTAGAATGTCTCTGTTAACTGAAGTGTTTGCCATTGTTCTCAATTCATTAATTGTAGTAACCTTCATCTTGTAAGCCAGTGGTAGGGCTCTCAAAACTTTAAAAACTATTTTGTCTTCACTCAGAGATCCTCCACAACATTGAATTCCCATGATAATCTCATTTACTCTTTCCATAAATGGAGCAATTCTTTAATTATCTTCCATCTTCAAGCTCTCATATCTTACCCGGTAACCATCAAGTTTAGCAATTTTGATAGTAGGGCCACCTTCATTCAGAGTTTGTAATTTATCCCACATAATCTTTGGAGATGATTTATTAGTCAATCCCATGATTTGTTGATCAGAGAGTGCACACAAGAGGGCTTCTCTTGCTTTGCAATCATTTTCAATATTTTTGTCCAAGTCTGCTGGAGCAGGATTCCCAGATGCCGAATCATAAGGTGTATATCATTTCTCAATGATCTCCTAAATATCTTTGCCAAGACATCTAAGATGAGTCTCCATTCAAATTTTCCATATCCCATAGTTTGTTCCATCAAGCTTAGGGATTTCTCTTCTGAAAATAGCTGCCGGTGGATTTGAAGTATTAGTTGTCATAGGATCTACCTCAAGCGATTAAGCTTCTGCAAAAGAGGACCAAAGCTCTCATACCAATTGTTAGAATAACCAGTGGAGAATTGAGAAGGGGGGGTGAATCAACTGTCAACAGATTATATTAATCAAACCACTTTATTACCTTTAACCAGAGCACATAAACATTAAATACCAGAATAGAAAAAACAGATACCGGTAAGCAATAAAACTTAAGAATGAAACAAAGAATCAACACAATGCAACAATACCACATAACACCATGATTTGTATGTGGAACACCCAGTAAAGGGAAAAACCATGGTGGGAAGCCTACCCATAGTCAGATAATACTTCTGCAGAAAGTATGTGATACAATAAGGGGCCAACACATAGAGAGAGGCACACAGCCTAGAGCATATTGCTCATTACAAAGGAGTCTCATTGACTATAGAGAGGTTATATCCACCTTAATATAATTGGACAACAATCCAGAAGAATGAATTGTCAATGATAGCATCTACTATGCCTGATTACAATCCCGATTAAGCTCAATACTAGAGGACTTTGACCTCTTACATAAACCCAATTCAATCACCTATTATCAATCGAATCTCCTTCGCATATGATATTTCATTCCTTGACCATGACCATGATCTACAATGAGATATTACATCAATTTATACAAACCCTAAGGCCTAAACCAATTAGGTCGGCCACCTAAAAGATATTACAATAAGATCATTACATAGATCCATATTACAATGATATGCCATGTCGGCTTTAGACCAAAACACTATTAACCAATCCATAAATCATCTCGGTAACGTGTAGAGAACATGTAACATGTTACTGATCCATAACTTGGACCCAAATAGATTCACCACGCCAAAGTGATGTCTCCAATCAGTCGAGGCACAAACAAAGATTACCTTCTGCATCCTAAATTCCATCTAGAAACCACACCAGCACCACTTATGCATCCTGACAAAGATTCTTAGTAAAAGCTCTGTTAGTAAAACCTTAAACCCTTACCGGTATAGGCTTACTATAGTGTATGATAGCATTCGATCATCAAGTCAATACCAACTGACCAAAACATACTCCAAAAACATCAAACCAAACATATTCCATTGATCCAAGCATGTCAGTAGTATCCAATTGATAGTCCCTTCTACCGGTAACACTAGTTCTTCTACCGATAACCAAAATCTATTTGTGGGTAACCAATCATAACGGCTAGTGTTGACATCACTGACAAAACATCAATGCAACCCATAATAAATTGCTTCATATTTCCAACACTCCACCCACTTACAATAGGATCTTCACTCATTTCCCTGATAGTCATGCGGAACCATCTCAACCTATGAGAGAATCAAGGGATTTTGGTTTACCATCTCCACAATCATCCCAAGCTCATCCCAAGTCTCCACTCTAGGGCTATGAGATGGGGCACCAAAACCAATTTATTATCTTGTTTAGATGAATCCTAATTACCCAGCACAACTAATTAATTATTTAGGTTTTCACTTAATTAATCAAGAAAATCTCCAATGTGCTCCTAGTGGTCTAGACCCCAAGCATCCTTACAAGGAACCTCTTTGAAGCCTATCTCCCACGTCCCCACCCATCACACAGAAGCCCACTCCCCTAACCATGTTCCAAGACCTTAGGGTAAACAACAACAAGGAGGCTCATCCATATCCATATTATAATGTCTAGATATAAACATATTCAAATCTGAAGCAATAGCCAAAATGTCATAAAGTCAAATCACATAATATAGCCAAGAGCCTCATAAGTAATCAATAATCAAGAGCAAGGCATAATCCCTCTTTCTCAACTATAAGTAATGCAATCCTACACAACAAGGAAAATCCATCTTATAGGAGCCATAAACAATGGATAATTATCCATAGCAAGGCAAACCATCTTTCTCAAACATAAAATGCCAATAATGCACTTTTGATCACAAAAACAAATCTGGAACAACATAGGAAATCCTAAAATAACCTCTAAAGTAAAAACACAGACTCAAATAGCTAAAAATCAACCCATGAATGGAAAGACAGTAGTTTGGCGCATATATGAATTTAAGCAATGCATATAAAAATTGAACCAACACTTTCATTAACCAGACTAGAACACTTGCAAGACAAAATAGTGCATATAAAGACCAACACAACACATATGAAAGACATAATAGCACATATGCCTAATCCGACAGTGCATATACTCTAAACAGTGGTGCATATGAAAACTTGAACAACACATTTGCATAACTGTGGAACACATATGTACAAGAAGATAGTGCATTCACTTTCCAGGTTAGCGCAATTTGCCATAGGCTCATGCTTATGGAACAAACACTAGCACATATAACCAAAATATTAGCGCATATATAACAAAGAGTTCAATAGTCTTAGACACGACATAAAATAATTGACTCAGTAGAATGATTAACTTTAAGAAGATCAATTGATGCCAAGGCCCAACCACATGGGTGCAAGCATTTAAAATCAAGGGCAACATCATAATTTAATGAACAACCAAGATTACAACACCTTTCAAAAAATTCTTAGGAAGAAAACTCCCGATATAGAAAAATCATACTAGTGCACAAAAATAACGAGGCTACCAAACTTACACAAAAAATGCCCAACAACATAGAAATATCAAAATCTCAAGTCCTCTAAGGCACAATGAATAAATCCATCATTACATAGGTATCCAACTTCAACAACCAAAAACACAACCATACCGGCTCAAACATTCACGATAACGCAGATAAATAAGATCTCAACTCCCAATTAAGACAAGTTGTTAAAATACATTAACCCCGATGAATACTAAGAGGGGGGGGTGAATTAGTATACCAAAAAATACCGAACTCAAACACTTAAACAATTTAGTAGTTAACCAGTATAACAGATTTACTAACAAACCGGTTAAGACAAATGCAAACCAAACAACAAATAAAGCATTCACCCACAAGAGCACAATCACCATAACACAAGAGGTTTTGACGTGGAAACCCAAAAAAGAAAAACCATGGTGAGATGAAACTCACAAGTAACTATCTACAGAATAGTAGCTAGACTGGTTAAGGTCATACAATGTTCTTCACCGGAACAGATCCTATTAGGAATCTTGATCTCTGTTAGGAGATAAGTCTGATTAAAGACTACCTTGTGAGAGGATTTCAGATCCACAGTTGTGAACCACCTTGTTAGAGGATTTACAAAGGCTTTTCCAAGCCTACCCGGTTAAGGGTTTCAGACTTGTCGAAGATGTGAGTAATCAACAAGTGAGTGATCTAAATACTAGCACAGTATGCTTGGTTAGATCCTTGACAGCTCATTGTTAATGCACATTTAGCATTACTTCAATCTTCAGTATCTCCACACTCTGTTTCTTCACACATACCTAATCTTCTCTTCTATGATCGCACATACAAAAACCTCATCAACCACCTAGAACCCTAACAACAAATAAAACCCTAGACATGATGTCCTTATAAAGGAATCTGATTTCATGTTGGTCTAATAGGATTACATTGCAAGTTCCTAGGTTCAGTGCATCTGGACACATTTGGTAACATGACACAAAATCACCGCCAAAGTGTCAGTGGATGATAACTCATCACAAAAATACCAGTTGGTAACTCATCATAGAGTAATACCGGTTCATACATTTACCGAGTATTGGTTCACACATTTTACCAATTACCGGTTTGTCAAAATGAAGACTGGGAAAAATGATAACAACTGCTTTGTTCCTTCGTATCGCTTTGGGATCCTCAAACTACTTGAGGTCTTTATACCGCTTTGGGTCTTCATACTGCTTGAGATCGGTAAACAGTTTCTGCAAAACACCGATAGTCTAAAGACTATAATACATAATACTAGTTGGAACAAATATCGGTTGAGCATAACTCATACATACAAAAAGTGATCTCAAAGCAAGTGTGTGTCCATCAATGACAATCAAAACATCATCATCAAAAATGCCAACAAACCCAAGATCTCATATATACATGTATATTTTTATATAACCATACAACAAATCCCAGTTTTTCCATTCCTACAAACAATCTTTTGGAATCAAAATGCAAGAAGGTAAAATCTCCATCATGGTAAATTAAAGTTATAGACTATGAAAGCCGAAGAAACATAATCCATAATCTAACGAAAACCAAACCAAGCTCCAATCCAATCGAAAACCAAAATCTTTAGATAATACACACATTTCTCCAACCAAAAAGAACCCCCCACAACCAACTCAGATCTCCTAGTAAATAGAAATTAATCAAAAACTATACAACTCCAACCAATCAAAATAATGTAAAATATAATATTTCTTACCAACCATCTAGAAAATCAATATAATCATACTATAAATAATATTATCTCATTTCCAAAATCTCACAACCAATAATAAAATAGGGTAAGGTAATGATAAATAAATAAATGGGTAAAAGATTAAATAATAATAAATCATAATTAAACTCATTAACCAATAAATAGAATAGAAAGGGCTGATAAATAAAATAAATAAATCAAAAGCTTAAACCACAAAAATAATATAAATAAATAAATAAACAAATAATAATATTTCACAAACACAACTCCCAAAAGGGCCAATCATAACAAGGGGTAAGTAAATAAATAATAACAAATAAATAGATAAGCCAATAATAAATAAATAAATAATAAACAAATAATTAAATGTATGGATACATGTAAATGCTCCACCCAATAAAATTTTAAACTCAATATTGTTAATATCTCCACATACATATAAAATATAATAAATAAATAAATAATCTTTCATGTATAATTATAAATGCCAAATATTATGATCCGCAAAATAACATTAATAAATAATAATTTTCCTCAATTATTAAATACACAATTATATTTAAATATTAATGCCATCCATTAATTTTATTTAATATCAATAAACTATATAAGCTAATTAATTAATTAATAGTTTAATTAATAATCACAACTCCTCAAGACAACCCAACATCAGGTGACATAAAATACCACATGACGCTAAACAAAGCGACTCTAACCAAAACCCCAAAACTGATGGGATACTAGCTACACCTAGAGTGTATAATATGATCTTATGTCACCTCCGATCAACTTTCCATTGGGATTAAAGACACGCTCAGACCCGTGGAACTAGGTGGAGTTGATGTCTAGTACCTGCAAACTTGTCAACACCAATATACACACAATGACATATATTTATAACATATAACATGAAATAATTAGATAGGTAAAAGAGATTCGCAATGTCATCATGATCACGATGAATGGTATGACATCATCTCTTTCACAATGCAGTAGTAAAACAATTATGACAAACATAGCATCATCTTCATCATCATTACCTGATATAAAGATGAACTAAGATTAACACATAACAAGATACCATCATATCATCATAAGCAAATATAAACCTCACATACAAAACGAGCACATATAAATCACCAATCCTAAATCCCTTATCATAATAGTCCTAAATATATTGTCAACCACATAACACCATAGTGTCTCATCTATCAATATGAAATGTCTAGCACAAGGTAAATCATCATAAAAAATAATCATGAACCACATGTCCTAAATTGTGCAATAATCATGAAGCTCAACATAGTCCTAACTTATTCAAACTAGAGCTTGAATCAACACAGTAATCATTATTAATCCACTATTTTCAAAGAGAAAGTCAATATTAAGAATGAAACAAGAGGCATCAAGGACATGAACAAATCCAAAAATATTTATCACATTCTCTCATAAAGGATGAATCGGGGAGGGGCACTACATCCTCCCCCTAGAACTTGACTTACTCCTGGAAGTCGCAAAGATTAAGTTGAGGAAATGCACACATTAGTCTATAACTTCTTTTAAAAATAGTCAAATTATAGCTGCTCTTTAGGACCATTACAAATAATATACCTAATCTTCTCATTAAAGGTTTCGTCAATCAATAAGACATCTTAGTTCAAACATTTTCCTAGTCTCAAAGTAAGATAATGGCAACAAAAAGTTTCCTTCCTATGCTTCAATTATTCAAATTAATGCATTACATGAGAGATTAAACAAGGCACAACATTCTTACTAGTTACAATGAGCATACTAAATCATTAGAATACCTTCAAGAGAACATCATTTAACCACATTTTAGAGGAAAAATCCATAAATTTGGTCATTGAGCTAACATCTATAAATGCAAATCACGGAAATTTGTACTTCAAGAATGACGAAACTCCTTAAACATATATACACACGCAAATAAGAAAATAAATATACATTTTGCACAATATTTTTATAGTGTCGTAAATTATACACCCTTGCTAGGGTGGTACAATTTCACACTTAGGTTAGCACCCGCCTTAGTGTGTCTTGCATCTTACATTTCTAATTTCTCTTTAAGCATTTAATTACTTAATTAAATTAAATATAAAGTCACGTATCATCACTTTACATGTTATAAAGTTGGGCCCTTTACCCTAAACATGCCCCTTTCTATTTTATTCCTCCAATGAATCATTTGATCATAAACCCTAATTATGTCCTATTTTTATCTTTTAGGTCTGACTTTGCATATCAAAACATCTTGGAATTAGCCGTAACTTTGGGATTCACTCTAATTTGATCATATCTAACGATCCTAAAAATTTCATGAAAAGTTGGTCGGACCATGGTGGGAATGCACATGGTCCTCGACTTTTTTCCTGAAATTTCGAGAGCATAATCCTATGATATAATAATGCTTAACCCCAAAAGATCGGTGGGAAATTCAAATCCTTGTTCAGCCTAAACATGAAATTAAGATCTAGGGTTTCATACTTAAGAGCTCTCTTTCTTCATTTGAAGGGGTCTTCTTCTAAGAATCTAAGAGTAGGTTTTTGGAGCATAAGAGCCTTCTTTGCAATGAAAGAGTAGATCTTTGAAGTCTTCAACAACATTCAACATTCATCAAGCATAATTTTATCTATTGGGGGGCTTTTGAAGATGTAGAAGATCAATAGGAGATCACCGACTGATGATTGGCTTGTACCTCTCCCTTGGGGTTGGGTATGGTTTCATGTTATTTTCATGTCTTTGCATAAGATTTATTTTGATTCATATTCATGCTTTAGATCACTTTTCATCATGGATTTAGAGCATTTACTTTGTCAATTATAAGCAATTAGGGTTTACTCTTTAGGGTTGCTCTAGATTGTTTGCTTTCATTTTAGGATCTTGCATGTACACAAGGTTCTTGCACACTCATTTTTAGTACATTATCAGATATTTGTGGAGGTGGTGTTGGAACCTTCTAATTTTTGAATAAATTTAGAGGTTGCCATATAAAATTTGCCAAGGTATGAAAAAGTACACCACTGAAAGCTATTTGAGATGACCCTTTTGCAAGCTAATAAGTTTGGATCCAATAAATTTCATGAGAAATCAGTTGGAGAACGTGTTGGACACATTTCATTAAGTCCATATATTCAACTGTAAGCTCCTACAATCAATTTTAACATGTTTTTGATGCACCTACATTTAGGGGTTTGCACAAATCTGCATGGTTCACATTTCCAGGAAAGCCTGAGTAGCCTACTTTGGAGGCTTATAACTTGCACCCTGTTAATTGTCTTGAGGAAATTATTGTTCCCCTATGTTCCTTGCAAAATTATGTACTATCCTTCTCATTTTCAGATTCCCATGATTTCTTTTGACTTGTTTGCCAAAGCCAAATCATTTGCAATTTGTTGTTTTCTGCAAATTAAACAGTGTCAAACAATAGTTCAGTACCCTTTTTAGAATTTTGTATTTCACACTTGGCTGACCTGCAATCAATAGTGGTAGTACACCATGACTCTCTATAGGTTTCTCTACCATTTACCCAATTTGTAGCCCCCCAGCTCTTCGTTTGGTCAGTTTTCAAGGCTCATTCCATATGGACTTTTTCAGTGTTTTAGAAACATGTTCAAAAGTTGCAGAGTAGGCAACTTTGAGGGTGAATAATTTTCACATGTGATCAAATTGGATAAAGCCCTCTTGCGTACATACTTAGGGTACCTAAATGTACTAGTGTGACAAATGGCAGCCCCTGAGATGGTGATTTGACATTTTTCCTAATCACTGATTGGAGGTGCTTCAATTTGTTTTTACCAGTGCAACTTTTCAAGATGGCCAAGTGAGCAACTTTGAGCATTAATATCTTTCATCCAGATGATTATTTTATCAAACCAATTAGTCCTTGGGATTCTTTGTAGTGAAATGAGTGTGTGTGTCTGTTTCCAGCTCTTCATGATTTCATTTGATATGTTTTCAAAATTGTTTTGAAATTGGGTTTGAAGAGGTTTCTGGCAGGTTTTAGTGCAGAAACAACTAAGTAGTGATCTTTGGGGATTAATATCTTGCGTCTCAGAACTCATCCAACAAGTTTGTTTTGCACGGTGATTAATAATATATCAGGCTGTGTGCCTGTCAAGTGGCACGGTCCCGGGTGGCCATTTGAGTGGTTTTTGAAGGTGGTTTCCAAGGGTACAAAGGTGGTTTTGGTCAGTTTTCCAAAATAGTAAAAACCAAATTTCAATGATTAAATTTTTGCAGATGATTGATCCGAATGGATGTTCTAGTGGTTCCAGATCAGTTTTAGGGCCCAGTTGTTTGAGAACAAAAATTTTTTTAGCCGTGCCCGCCACGGACCCAACTTGCCTTACCAAATAGTGAAGTTATATTTGCGGGGTCGGTGGTAATATTTTATTATTTTAATCATTATTATGATTTAAATAATAATTACATATGGGGTAAATTGGGAAAATGGTTCAGGAAATTATTTAATAATGTTTTGAGATAACGTTATTAAACATATTATTTGATATTCAAAATATCATTTAAGTAATTTTATAATGATTTTAAATGAAAATGTGTATAACATTTGGTGGGCTTGAAAGTAAAAATTTAAAATCAAGTGTCGTATAACAGGGGGTGATGAATTATTTTAAAGCAAACTAGAGATTTGCTTTTCTTTATTAAGTGTTATCTCCCTTGCAACTTTCTTTTAATCTGTGCTTTCCCATGATCTCATGATGGGAAGAAGCGAGGAAAATAATTATTATGGCATTGCGGGAGGATAGACTATTCCCTAATTTATGAATATAGTGGTGCATTAGGGTTTCCATTTTGTCTCATGACTGTTATGGTTGTAGGTATCATTAGCCAACAAAGTATGCCGAATGAGAAAAAATTGTTTGGGTGTGTGAATTTGTTTAAAATGAATTCCTCAAAGAATCGTGATCTCATGAAATAAGTAATGCTTGCAAGATACAAAGTGGGCAGGTTGAAAAGACTTTAGAAATTTTTTGAGCAAATGACTTTGGTGGTTTATGATTGTCGTGATTGCAGATTATATATCAAATGATTTTGTTGAGAAAAGATATGGAAACATCCAAGCAAATATAATCACAGATTTCCCACACACTCTTCTAGCAATGTGAAGTGTGATGAATAGAGAGCGATGGAGTATGGTATTGACATTCCATCTGCCAGAGGACATATATAATTTACAATGAGCGCCTTGGTATATATGTATGATGGACATGGAATTACAGGATACACACAAAATGGACTTGTTGAAGAGACATTGGGTATCAAGCAAATGTTTATTGTATAGGTTGTAAAAGCCAAGTTTCACACCATTTGTTCCAACAGGATGCTAGCATGGAGATATGAAAGCCAAGGAATCGGGTGTGGACATTCATCAAATCATTTGAAACAAATGATTTGGATTTCTACATGCGAACCTCCAGTAGTGAGAACGATAGATGATTTTTGTTTATAGAGAGCATATGCCAAATGTGGAACCAGAGGCAAGATGTATAAATGGTTTGTTGCGACATTTCAAAGAGATGTCCCTCATGGTATATACCGGTTGCATAGTATACAGAGAATGGATTTGAGGAAAATACTTTTGAAGCTATGAGAACATAGAAGAATTGTGTCAGGGTGTTGTAATTGTAGTTGCTAGACATGAAACTAAGATCATTTTCAAATAAATATATTTAAAAATGTGAGTGCACATTGTGATGAGGAGGAGATGAAATTACAAAATAGTGCAATGTTGCAAACAGAGAAGATTTTGAAATGATGAATTTTGTGGGAAAAGCATTTCAGTGTTTTGAAAAGGTTTGTCAGTGACCAAAAGCATAAAGTAAAATAATTTTGTGAAATATAGACTGGAATTAAATTTATTCTCATCAAAGTGTCACAATTAAAATATTTCATTGAGGTGAAATAGTTCTACAAAAGAAATGAAGTGCACATGATGATAATTTCTCATTAACAATATCAGAAGGAAGTAGTAAAGTTTTAGTTAAAAGGTGAAATAGGAAAATTGCCCAATAATAAATAAAATTTGAGTATTAATGTGCAAGGAATTGGGTAAATATTTTACCGAAAGGAAATATAATGACTCACGAGATATACAAACTATTGCAGAAGATGAAAAAATCAAACAATCGGTGTATTTACTCAGAATAAAGATTTTAATTGGGGAATTACATTGTATATTTGAGTCATAATGAGAGTGGAGAAAATGTGTTCAAAATTTGTATCCATTTGAAATAATGAGTCATTTTCTACAGCATAGGATTGAGTTTGAGTAAATTGTTTTTACTCAAGAAAATATGGCTCAATAAAATGTGAAATGTAAGAGTGAGTAGGCATTACTCATATAAAGTTGTTTTCACCTTAAGATTAAAATTATTCACTCAGGGTGGATAAAGTGCCAAAGAGTGAAATACATTCACAGAAAGGAAAAAGTGTGAACACAAGAGAATGTATGGGATAATTTCCAGCAGGGAAATTATTTTACCAAGTGAAAAGTGAATTCATATGAGAAACAAGGAAAATGTTTTACCAAAGTAATGAGTCATTTTAACTCAAAGTGAGAGCAGTTTCAATTTTTTATAAAGGATGAAGCACACTCACGAGAATAAGAATGTTGCAAGATTGATTTGATATTCCTTATATCAAAGTGAAATTTTTTTTGTAAAAGATGCTTCCTATAAGTGAAATATATTCACGAAGAGAAAATGTGGACAAAATGTATTTTCACCCAAAAAAAGAGTAAAATGTGTAAAAGGTGAATGCACATGGTGAATATTATTATTCAGAATAATGAGATTTTCACTAATAAAGTGAAATACATGTGTAGATTTAAAACATATTCACAAAATATTAGAAAGTATTGCCAAGTGTCTTATTTGGCAAGCAAGCATAAAGTGAAATATTTTTAGTTACAAACATAGGCAAATGGTGCTGCAAATTATTATTCTCCCAGTAAAGAGTGCTTGCACAAGAATTGACCAAAGTGGAGAATATTTTTAGTTAGAAGACATTTTGGAGAGTGCAGGAGAAGAAGAGGATATTTTCAGATGCATAAAGAGCAAAGAGATAGGACACATGGCATCAACGAGGTAGATTTGAAGAAGACAAGTGGCTGCAGTAAAAGGAATCTGGAATGTCTTTCCCTTCTATATCTTCTTTTTCTTTCTCATTGTAAGGGGTTCTGAATTTTTTCTCTTGTACATGGTCTATAGGTAGCTCTTGTCCAGAGGTTTTAGATCCATGTAGTAGACTAGTTGTTTTGAGCAGCATGTAATGCATTTCGCAGAGCAATTGTTTTATATTAAGTCCAGTGTTCAAGTTTTTTGTAGGCATTTGAATAATGGAATGTAAAGTGTTATGTGGTAGAAGTAGCATTTGGAATAAATGAAAATATGGTTCAGGTCTAGCTTCTCTCCATTGTATGATTCTATTAGTTTTTGAGTGAAATCAACCAAGGGTTTATATTTATTCAGTGCATTGTTATGATGTATGTGGTTTTCTGTTTATGCTTTGGCCCAAGGGGTCAACTAAATTGATTAAATAGAGTTGCAGAATGATAGAGATTATGCAAGGATTTAGGTAAGTAGTTCTAGATGTAAATCACTGATGAGATACACTGTAAGGCAATGCTATCTTGGATCTAATAGTTGCTAGATAAAGTCTTGTCATATGTTATTTTATATTTCCAGAGTTTCAAGTTGCCCAATGGAATGAGGCACTAATCACAACTAGAAATTGTTCTTACAATCAATGTTGTTGTCAAAATTATTAGCTCTTGCTACAAGATTTGTTTGAATCAGAATATATTTTATTTTATGTATGTGTGTTTATGAGTTGAAATGCCTCATGGCTCTAGGAAGTTGAGGAAAATTCTCCTTTTCTGTGGAGCCCATATGAGAAACATTAATTCTAATAGCTTGAAGAGTTGTTCATTCTCATTGCTTCACTTTAAGTTTTAGATCAATGGATGATTAGCCATCATTTAGCATCTCCTTAAATTGTTGTTGAGCCTTGTGGTGAGATTATCTACTTTATATAATGTTATTTACAAGTGTGGTGCAGAGATTGTAAATGCATTAAGGGACCACCCTCCCAGGTCTTGCAGATCCCAAAGTGTAGAAGGATCTTGTATCCTTGTTAAGTTGGTCCAAGTCCTTGAAATTTGTGATAACTGAGGCTAGCAACCTCATAGGAAGTGGAGAGATCAACTTGGTTGCTGCATAAGCGTAAAACCCAATTCGGGAACCAACAAGTGGAAATGACCAAAACAGGGGTTTGAGTAAGGCAAAACCCTATATAGCCACCCCAAACCCTGTAATTTAGCTTCAGGTACAGGTTCGGATCTGAGTGTTGCTGGAAGTTTTGGGATCGAAAGAGCACATAGTGACAGTTTTTGGTTGTAGATCTCAACAAAAACCCTAAGGATAGGGGCATGGCACCCTAGTCCTGCTCAGGACAGTGGCGTGGTACCATGGTCCTACTCTTTGTCAGCAAGATTTGGCAGAACAATATCTTGTAGGCTTCAAAACCCATCCTGTTAGTTGCAACTCTAGATTTGTAAAATCAGGATAGTGGCATGGCACCCTGGTCCTGTACATTTTTTCTTAGATTTTAGACATAGGTGCACCTCTAATTTTTCCTTTTGATCTATACTTTTCAGCAATATATCAGTTGTCCTTTGATCTACATTCTCAGATTAGGGTTTGCTTGCTTACTTGCATCTTAGGTTAGATTGCATTGTTGAATCATTCCTCCCTCTCATTTGTAGCAAGGGAATAGAAACCCTAAGAAGTGATCCTTAGCTATCTCTTCCATATAAGAAGTATCTTAAAGTGTGTCACCTCCCTAGGCTCTTTCATATTTCATGAGTGTGTATGAGAGTGGGATTAGGGTTTTCATGCTTAGCCTCACTTTTTACCCTACACATCTTTGGTGAACCCGATGTGAATGCAATTTAATTTTCATTGAATTGCATTGTTAGATCTAGATCTATCTTATTTCATTTGCTTTCAAAACATAAAAAAGAGAGGAGAGATTTCTTTCATTTTCATTACATTGTGTGTTTAAGTTTCATGCGATTTGCATTTCAAAATGTCAGATTTCTTTTTACAAGATGTTCATGCATTTGATGATGTATACAATTATGTTGATTGTGAGTTTAGTAAGGATGAATTAGATGAAGCTCTAGAAGAGTTTTTGAACCCTAAGCCTTCTAAACCCTGGTTTTGCCAAAAATTAATCAACCTTGTTACTATGCCATTTCATGGTGATGAGAAAGATAAGTTGAATGATTCCTCTCATGGGTACAATCCTATCAAATCCTCCACTAGATCTAGCAACATGGTTGACTCCCGTGATTCCCTCTATTATGTTATGTCTCCTTTTGAGTCCAAAGATAAACCTTTCAATCACTATGACCATGCTTTATTGGATGATGCCCTTGATGACTTTATGTCTTTGCCTAAACTTTCAAACAAGAATAATGCATCTAAAAGGTTAATCAATATGATCAATGTGAATGAACATAGCAAACCTATTTTTGTTGTCCAAGGTACTTGTCCTTCTCCAACTTCATCTCTTTCTAATCAACCTCTTTTCATGGTTCAAGGTGGATATAGTCATGACTCCTTTAGCACTCCAAATAAACCTATCATTACGGTTCAAAGAAGGAATCTGACTAAGAGTCCTTATAGCTATGCTAGACAACTAACTAAGGATAGTTATAATTTAGTTTCCTATACCTATAACATGAGAAACAATAGGCAACCTAATCCTCCTCTGGTTGTTCCAACTTCTCTACCTGATCCTCAACCCATTCTTCCTCAAGCACCTAGCATTTTACAAACCCTTGGTAAGGAATATGATCTTGTTGAACAACTTAAAGCTACTCCTGCCAAGATATCCCTTTGGGATTTTATTCAAGCTTCCTCAACTCATCATGGAATGCTACAAGATGCCTTGAAAAAATTAAATGTTCCATCCGTAGTGACATCCAATAATATGGCTTCCTTGATTAACTCTATTACATCACCCAAGGCTCAAATTGTGTTTATACAAGATGAGCTGACCTCTAGTGAATTTCAACAACAACATGATCCCTTAATGATTGTGGTTATTATAAATGATAGTGTGATAAGATGGACACTAGTGGATAATGGTTCTAGCCTTAATGTTTGTAGCATTAACTTGCTGCATAGGATCAATGTTGATACATCTCTTATTAAGTCCGATTCTCTCACTATCTGTGGCTTCGATAATGTTACTAAATCTTCATTAGGTATCATCACCTTGCCTGTTAAGGTAGGTCCTATTACTTTACCCACACCTATCCATGTCATCTCTAGAGAATTGACATACAACTTGTTGCTAGGGAGACCTTGGAATCATAGCATGCAAGTTGTCCCCTCTATATTGCATAGGCAAATTAAATTTATTTAAAACAATACAGCATACACCTTGCTAGGTGACACAAGATTCCAAGCTTGTTCACAAACATAAAGTTCTAAATCCTCTTCAACCAATTCTTCCCCAACTATCTTAGATAATTCCTCTAAAACTTATACTCCAATTAGTGTGACCACTTCATCAATCCTATCTCCTATATCTGAATCGATTCCCAATACTTCCTCAAGTGAACCTAAGGTTCTTAAGGAAGAGTCTTCTCAGCCCGAATCTACTACTAAGGACACCTTTTCTCCTAAGAAGGTTCTTGTAGAAGATGATTGGGGATCCCTTGATTTCAATCCTACTTTTGTAGGGGAATACAAAATCCCCCTAGAGAACTTAAAGTTGAAAAGAAGAAAGAAGAAGAAGAACCCAAAAAGAAATCCACTTTGTCTGTGCCATTGAGTAATAACTTTGTGGTGGCTTCTATGACTTCATCTCCCTTAGTTTTTGGTCTAGAGGATTTTGATTCTTCACTTTATGAAAATCCTCCTTCTTCTTCGAAAATGACTAACCTTTATGGTCCTGGTTTCCACATCCTAGCTAGGTGCAGATATAATAGAAATGGATGTGGTTCTCAAGAGCAAGGGATTAAGGTCCCCTTGGGAAACAACTTTTGTGATATGACATTTGGGCTTGGTTATAATCCTTTCAAGTGTACTAAAGGCTCTAAGAGACCATCTATTAGTGTTAATGTCATTTCTACTTCTCTCTCACTAAAATATCCACAATATATTGACTGTGACTCTTCTTATGTCTTTGCTTTGGATATTTTTTCTACCGATGATTCCTTAACTAAATTCTTGGGAGCTTATGACAACCTTCCTCGTTATCCCCATAACCATGGTTTTCCCTATTGTCTAAATGCAGAATCTTACTTTGGGAAAGAAAGAAATAACGATGATATAGTTAAAGATGTAATACCCTAAAAATGGTCACATCTAAACCATGGGCCCCTAATCTCGACAACATCACCAAGGTCCTAACCAAAGGCAATTAAATCAATCTTCAGAACATTATTAATTCTTTAATCATCAAATATCACATGACAAATCAATTACTCAATATTAATTAAATATTCATTTAATTAATCGAATCATTTCCAGGAATATCATTTTGATCAATTATCCCATTTTAATTTATTAAATATCCTTGCATATTTAATTAATTAATAAATTTGCCATTTAATCATGCAAGAGGAATTAATTACAAAACAAGAGTTGAATTGAAAGAGAAATCAAACTTGAGATATTATTTCTTTTTCTAAATTTAGAACTTGAAATCAGAAAAGCAATTTAATTGAATTATTGAATTATTCTCTAAAATTGGAACTCAAAGCTTTTCAGAAAAAGAAGTTCAGTTACATTGAAAAGACTCTTTTCTTGAATAAATAAAAGAATTATCTATTTTTATCACAAATGCATGGAATTAATTTATTATTATTTCCAATGCAACTTGGACTTCTAATTTTGAATGCATTTCAATTAAACTATAATTGGAATCTAATGACTTCTAATTTTGAACGCATTTCAATTAAACTATAATTGGAATCTATCTCAAGGTTAACTTAACCTGATTTCTCAATTATTTTCAATTAATTCTAAATTGAAATTTTCTCTTGGTAATTCTTTATAAATTTAGTCTTCAGCTCTCATTTCAATTCACCCCAGAGATTTTTGAGAACACTCTTGGAGATTATTATCATGCTAATTTCGCTTTGGAGTCATTGAAGATTATTGTGCTTTTTTAGATTATTTGCATCCATTATTGCTTGAATTGATTATTTGCTTGAATTATTCATCCATCTTGCATCCATATAGTTAATATCATATAGATTAAATCCTTCGTCTTGGTGTAGTCTAGTCACTAGTATTGCTTATAACAATCTAAGAGCAATCTTACACTTGCATCTTTTAGAAGGCAATTAGTCATTTTGTTATGGTTTTTTTACTTATTGATTATTGATTACTAACCATACATATAATGACTTAATTGAAGTGTTGTGCTTGTAGCTTATAGAACACGTTTTCACACACACATCTCTGGCGCACACTGTGGGGCCAAAGAGTACATTTTTCGGCCTCCAAGACTGACTACTTTGTTTTTTTTGTTATTTTCCAGATTTCAGATTTTTTGATTTTTTTTCATTTGTATATCTCGTACGACAATTCCCACAGGCTGAAATGACAAACTGCAGGTGTCGTACGAACTGGAATCCTATCTCATACAAGTTGGGATCCTGTATCGTATGAGTTTTTATACTGTCCTATGACTGTATTTTCTGGTAAATTTTTTTTAAAAAAAGGCAAATTTTCATGATTTTTTGATTATTCTGATGACTGACCCTCATTGTTTATCTATCTATCTCAGAATTTTTCATAGCCTAATCAGTTTTTGCAGAATGCTTGTCACACAAAGACAATATGACTACTGATTCATTGTCTTTGCAGGTTGCCTAAGGAGAATTGACTAAATATCATGTATTCTTTAAATTTATTTTTTAGGAACGTAACTTGCTATCTGGTTAAAGAACAAATCTATCTTTTATGTTTGTAGAAGATTCTGAGAGGTAGGAGAGTATGCTCTTGTCTTTTTCTAAACAATCAAAAATCCAGACCCTTGAGGCTTTTTCTTTGTTTGAGATTTGTACATCTTTAGCAGGCCTGCCCTCCTGAGGGGTTGAAAAACTCTCAAAGCCATTACGGCTGGTGTGAGGGGAACAACCTAAGTGGGAATGGCTAGATGCTAAGTACTCCAACCCACTATAAAATAAATGTAATTTGATGAAAATCAAGTCCACGATAGTGCTCGGGAATAGCTCTCCTCCATACCTTCAGGTATATTAAACCTTGGTTTTCAAGACTGGGAGACCTCTTAATTGAGTTTATACCTTGATGTGCTGAACGGATCCCTCACTAAATCCAATTCAAAATTAGAAGCTACCCGGTTCACCTTCAAAAGGGGGATAATCTTTGTGCAAGAGAGATAGTAACTCTCCCAAGATACTTGTCATTTCGTGCCCCCATTAGCATTTGGAGTCGGATAATACGATGTTGAGAATCCATTACATGAGACTCAGCGACTGTATTCTGATTAGCTATTGGGTGTTTACCTGAGTCTACAAGCAAATGTTTTCTTTCCTCACTAAATTCCTTAGGGTTTGGATGCTGTGATTGGAGTCACTATACATACTACTTGTTTTTTGTGTTTTCATCCCTGAAACAAAAATTAAAATACCAAAAATTGGAGAAGACAAGAAACAACTCAGTGATTTGAAACTTTGTCCATGTTAGAAACTATTTCATCCTAAGTCAAAACTCTGTCCATGTCAGAAACTTGTCCATCCTAAGTTGAAACTCTTTCCATGTCAGAAACTTGTCCATCTTAAGTCAAAACTCTGTATCCTGGTCCAAAATCAGTCCATCTCAGAATTGGTCATACTCAGTTATCATACTCAACAATCGAAAAAACTCAGAATTTTAAGTCTCTGTCCTATGAATAGTCATACGAGTCTGATAATTTATCGTGATTCACCCGATCCTGTCTTGTACGAGTCTTTTGATTTGTCATCCTAGACCTGATCCCATCTCGTATGAGTCATTTTAATCTACCATCTGGTTCTGTATCCTGTGTTGTACAAAACATAACTGCTTTGAGTCTTTTGTCGTCCCACACATACCCATCTGTCGTATGGTAAGAAACAACAACTTGTACTAAACAAAACTTTTATCGCCCTGCAACTGCTAAATTGTTGTCCGGTTCAGAAAATCCCGTCGTACGAGTCTCTGGTTTTGTCAGAACAGAACAGTCAAATTTGCCTAAAAACAGTCTACAACGAACATAATACTGGTTATCAATTTTCCTAAGCATAAGCAGATCAAGACAATGTACCTTTGCCATTTGTGTTGCACGATTTGGTCGATCATCTTTCAACTAGTTCAATCAACTACCTATCAAATTTTAGTCACTTAGATAACGTCTTATACAGGATATATCGTTCCTGAAACCAGACTGAATCTTACACTACGCTTAGAATCAACCTAGATAAACATCTTATACAGTATTGATTGTTCCTGAAACCAAACCAAATCTCAGTTCTTTTTCTTAAACAATACATTAACTGAACAACTAGCTCTCAAATTGATCTTGACCTCTGCATCACAAATAACTTTAGCTCACACTAATCCATAAAAATGCCTATACAAACTAGGAGTTCTCATAAGAAAGAAGCCAAAGGAAAAGGAATACCCTTTTCATGCACCGACAATCCATTTTACGAAAAGGATCCACTCACTGACATACCGTCGTCATCAGGTGAACCAATTTTTGATGAGCCTAAATCTCCCACTATATACATGAGATGGAACACAATGACGGAAACAAGGACGATAATAACATTCCTAAAAATGATAATGATTCCTCATCATCAAGTGAGGCTGACAAAGACACTGAACCTCCAGAAAAAGAAATCCTTGACTGTCAAAAGGACAAAGACTTTAGAAAAATGATGAAAGCTATCATGACCCGAGAAAAGGAAGACTATTTCTTAGAACTAGCAAAATAAGGTGATAAAATTCCTACTGAATATGATGTTTAGATGCTCATTAATAAAAATAAAGAATCACCTATACTCATGGTACACAAACAATTACTAGCCTTACGGATGGAAGTCATAGAACTGAAGAATAAGGACAAGTCCCCAAAACAATATTCTTTGGAAACAATATGTCCCTTTCCATTTGACAAGAATCTATACATGCCTCCATTTCCTTCACGAGTGGAGATCCCAAAATTTGATAAGTATGATGGTACCTCAGATCCTCAAGATCATGTGAGGGAATTTTGTGCTACCTGTATGGAGTTCATGCATGATCAAACGTACCTCATGCACCTTTTCCCAAGGAGTTTAGGGGGTCAAGCAATCTAATGGTTCTCAAGTCTACCCAAAGGAATAAAAACATTTGAAGAACTAATCCAACTATTCTTACAATAGTTCTCATACAACATTTGACATCCTGTGACTATGATCAATCTTTGTAATACTCAATAGAAAACAGGGGAACCTCTTCTTACTTTCCTCCAATGCTGGAGAATGATGTTCTCTAGGTATCCATGACCTATCCCAGACTCTAAGAAAATGGATATATTTGTCAATAACTTGGTCCCCGAACTGAAATATAGTATACAAATGCAAGTACACCCATCATTTAACAAAATGGTAGATAATGCCATTTGAATGGAAGATGTGCTCATAAAGAAGGGGGATATCACACCTTGGAAAGAAACACAAGTAGGATCTAGCTCTAAAGAGAAGAGCAAGTATTGGAAGTTTGGCAAAGACAATAACAAGAATTTTGTTAATGATGGAGTAGTAGACACTATCAAAACCAACTCAAAATCCACAATATTCAACTTGGCTAGCAGTACACAAGCACTTAAAGGCACTGAGGCTGCAACAGAAAATTCACCAAAGAAAACAAAGGAATGGTTCAAAGAAAAGCCTTGACTTTCCAAACCTAAGCGTTACTTTACTCCTCTCAAAGAATCGTATGAATCCGCTTTCAAAACTCTGTTGGCAAACAACTTGATAACACTACCAGATAACTCTAGACCATATGATCCAGATGTTAAACCAAGATGGTGGAGAGAAAATGAATACTATGATTTCCATCGGAATAAAGGTCATAACATAAACAATTGCATGAAGATAAAACATGAGATTCAAGATCTCATAGATGCTAGTAAAGTTGTTGTTGGGAATCATCCGACTAATGTAGATCATAAAGCATTTAAAGACCCTTTGCCTATTTATGAACAAGGTGAATCTTCAATTACTAGAGGAGGTGCCAAGGTAAATTATACTTATGTCAGCCAGGACAACGTTATCAACATGATTGAGCCTTCCCAATCAGAGTATTGCAATGTGATTATAGTCCAGGATAAACCGAATGAATCATGATATGCAAGAGCTCTCACCCATTCTTAGAAGAAAGTCACCCTCCAAGGAGCTAGTTCTTTCGACCCAGCTCAAGCAACATCAAACCCATCAGCCTTGCCAAACAAACAAAAAGAACCAACCTTAGACAAATTTAAAAGGTTAACCTAATCATCATCTTCTGGATATAGTGTTGTTGAACAGTTGAAAAGAACAAATGCTCAAATCTCAATCTTTGAATTGCTAAAACTCTCATCTGCTCACAAAGAGATCCTAGACAAAATATTGCTCACTACCAATGTTCCAAAAGATTTAGACATTGATCGGTTTCAGTCTATGGTGGGTCATCTGACTTCACCTCACTACCTGACCTTCTCTGAAGAGGATGATAACTCACTAAATCATCTGCATAACCATCCATTGCATATTGAAGCCATGATCCACAAACACAAATTCAAACATGTTTTGATAGATGGAGGCATAGGGTTGAATATCTGTACTTACAGTCTGCTTACACAACTAGGATTCTCTGAAAATGTCATTGATCCTGGCAAGAAAATAATAATAAAAGCCTATGATGAAGAAGAAAGGACTTCTAAAGGTCTGGTGTCATTACCAATCAGAGTGGGACTAGTAGAGAGAGATTTCCTTTTTCAGGTTCTTGATATTCCATTGTCATATAATATATTACTGGGCAGGTTGTAGATTCATGAAATGAAGGCAGTACCGTCAACATACCATCAATGCTTAAAGTTTCCTTATAACGGAGCTGAAGTCAATATTCTTGCTGATACAAATATCATCTGTAATGCATTGACAAAAGGTGCAGATACTTTTGTGCCTCATAATAGGGCAACCTCTCCAAATGTTGATCCAGAAGTACTAATGAAAGACTTAGAAAAGAGATTGAAGATTACAAATACCAGCATGGATGGCTATAAGATAGAACTAGTACTTTCATTAGTTTCTCTCCCTCCATCACCAAAATAGTTGGGCAAGCCATTAGAGGCTATGAGAACACAAAATTCAGCTCTGAATACTATATATGATGGTCTCTTTGTACAATCTTCTACCTCCTTGGTGGATGAAATAGAAGAAGATGCTATTCTTAACTGGTTCTTTAAGGAAGATAGTCAAAATGAGGAGGTACGACATTGTTTAATTCCCTCCAACCAGTATGGTCTTGGCTACAAAATGATCCAATGCATGGGGTACTCAGGTACTGGTCCTTTGGGTAAACAAAAGGATGGTATTATTGAACCAATTTAGTTACAAACCAAATCCACAAATGATAAAGCTGGATTGGGTTACAATCCGAAAAAGACATCAGATCAAAAAAATGTTTCTAAGTCTAAGTGGCAGAAAAGAATATTGCCTTTAATATTACAAAAAGTAGACACTCAACAAACAAAAGCAGAGTGTAGAAAAGAGAAAGAGGAATCAATAGCCAAGAAAGAATAAATAGTCAGTACTCAAGCTTCGATGGTATCAGCTACAATAATACAAGAAGTTGAGGTCCCAGAAGATATAAGAGATGAAGTAGTAAGAATCAGAGAATTATTTGCACCACTAAAAGTTCTAGTCACATATACTGGCAAGCAATAAGTAGATGATTCAAAGACTGATTCAAACAAGTATGAATGGAGTCCTGACCACCTCTTAGAAACATCTACTACAGAAACTCTAGAAGAGTCTAGCGGTGTCATAGATGATACTCAAGAGACGATGCACATAAAAATAGAGAAAGAAATACAGGAAATTAGACAAAAGAGACAAGCAAATTATGAACAAGGACTGAAAGAAGGAAGAATCCCAAAAAGATTCTCATCTATGTATCCCTATCCTAAAATAGAACAAATCAAATATAGCACTACACAAGAAGAGTTGGAAGCTACAGAACAAGAACCAGTTATCAGTTCAGAAGAAGCTGAATGGAGTAGACGACATCAAATCACAGAAACATCAAGATCATGTCAATAGGTGTGTTAGATACAAATGACAAATGAAATACAACATGAAGGAACTTGCAGTATTAAAGATGTTGGTGTTGATACCATACATATGCTTACTAAATCACTTGAAGAAGACTCAAAAACTTCACCTGATGACTCTGATGACAGTCCTATTCAGGACAATATCTACTCAGCCTCAAATTTTGCATTAGCTGATACAAACAATGAAAATTTGTCTACTGATCTTATTGTTGTTAAACCACGATATGACGTCCAGTCTGGCATAGTGAATGATGCTACAAGTATGTCTATTGGATTAGATCAACTAAATATTAATATGAACTTTAATAATCATGATCTGACTCTTCCTGGTCTTGAGACACTTACGCAAGGTATTCTTCTGGAACTCAACTTTTTGATCCATGGTTGTGATAACAATACTGTGAACGCTCTTGAACCTATCCAAGATTTATTCTTAGTACATTCCAAGTTGATTGACTACATGTTACAAAACCAGCCCATGAATATACCTACTTTTGTCAATGACTATATGTTAGCCTATTATCTCAATGCAGGTGAACCTATAGACTCTTCCACCAGTGAATAGAGTGAAAACATGACTGAAGCGGATATCAAGTATCTTAGTTGCAAAAACAAGAAAAATAAAAATAAAAGATCTGATGGCGAAAACCACATTGTGGCAGTGTCAGAATCTAAAAAAGAGAAAATAAAGGATGTACCTAAAGGTGAAAACCTCTCTAAGGCACCTGAAGGTGAGATACTTGATATACTACCAAGTCATTTCTAGGAAAGGTCCTCCATATTGATCGAGGCAACTCAGCCAGTGAACATTGGGAGTCAAGAGACACCACACATCATTCATGTAGCTCAATCACTATCAAGAGAAGAATTGAAGGAGTTCACCCAGCTATTCTTAGAAAAGAAAATAAACTTTGCATGGACGTACTCTAATAGGCCAGGCTTGGATCCTGATCTCATTATGCACCATCTTTCAATTACACCAGGAGTAAAACCAGTTAAGCAAAAACTTCATAAGATGCACCCACATGTAGCACTATTAGTCAAGGCTGAGCTAGAAAAATTGCTCAAAGCTAGATTCATTAGAGCTATAGATTATGCCGAATGGATTTCAAACATAGTACCTGTATCAAAGGCAGACAAGTCTATCAGAGTTTGTAATGACTTCAGAGATCTTAATAAAGCATGTCCGAAGGATGACTTTCCATTACCAAATATTGATATGATAGTCGACATGACTGCTGGGTATGAAATGAACTCACTAATGGATGGATTCTCCAGATACAATCAAATCAAAATAGCTCTCGGAGATCAAGAAAAAACAACTTTCACCTGTGCATGGGGAACCTTTTGCTGGAACGTCATGCTATTTGGGCTAAAGAATGCAGGAGCAACCTATCAAAGAGCAGTTACAACCATCTTTCATGACATGATGCATAAGAATATGGAAGATTATGTTGATGACACCTTAGTGAAGACTATGAAAAGATCAATGCATATTCAAGAGTTAGGTCCTATACTCGACAGAATGGAAAAGTTCCAACTCTGATTAAATCCAAAGAAGTGTGCATTCAAAGTGACATCTGGTAAACTACTTGACTACATCATTTTAAAGAGGGGAATCAAGGTTGATCCTGAGAAGGTTCAAGCTATAATGGAAATGCCGCCTCCAAAGAACATCAGTCAAATGAGAAGTCTGTAGGGATGTCTCCAATCCATTAGATGATTCATTTCTTAGCTAGCAAACAAAGCTCAACCTTTCACAAAGGTATTGAGACAAGGAATAATATACAACTGCGATCAGCACTGCGAACAACATCTTCAATAGATAAAAGAGTACCTATCAAATCCGTTAATATTGATACCATCGATTCAGGGTAAACCACTAATCTTATATATATCAACAACTGATTCATCACTAGTGGCACTTCTGGCACAACAAGATGACAATAAAAAGGAACGATCTATTTATTACATCAGCAGGACATTGGTGTCTTATGAAGTGAACTATAGTATAATAGAAAAAGCATGCTTAGCATTAGTATTTGCATCACAAAAATTGAGGCACTACATGCTAGCACATTCAGTCAATCTAGTGGCCAAAATTGATCCACTCAAGTATCTTCTCAATAAGGCAACACTTACAGGAAGATTGGCAAGATGGGTAATGATCCTTATAGAGTTTGACATTGAATATGTGGATTGCAAAGCCATAAAAGGACAAGTAATTGCTGATCAACTTGCTGAAGCTCCGCTTGAGGACACTCAACTGCTACACATAGAGTTTCCAGATGAATCAATAATGCATCTTACTCAACAACCCTGGAAGATGTTCTTCGATGGTTCCTTTACTCAAAATGGTTCAGGTGCTAGCATATTATTCATCACTCTTCAGAAGTATTCAATCCCAAATTCTTCTAAGATTCTATTCCCTTGCACAAACAACATTGCAGAATATGAAGCTTTGGTGAATGGGATAAAACTAGCTATTGAATGGAAGGTTGCAGAATTGTATATCTATGGAGATTCTCAAATGGTGGTTAATCAAATCAATGATACATATCAGACTCGAGATGAGAAACTGATGCCTTACAAGAGGATGGTTGATGATCTTAAGAATTAGTTTGCTTTTGTATCGTTCCAACAGATTCCCAGATCCACAAACAGAGAAGCAGATGCTATGGCTACCTTGGCATCTATACCTGAGTTACAGGAGTCCAATTTTCGCTTTGATTTCCTAGTGGAAGAGTTATATTACCCCACTTATGATTATCCTAAGACCCAAATAGTCTGTTCTATTATTGGACATGACTCATCCCGATATAGCCACATCTATTCCTATCTACAAGAACAAATTATCCCTGGAAATCTTACCCGAAATGAGAAAAGAAACCTAACTCAAAATGCTTCGCGGTATGTTATCATAGCTAATGATTTATTTAGATGAGGTTTGGACGGTACATTGCTTAGATGTCTAGAAACTGAAGACTCTAAATGTGAGTTATCGGAAGTCCATGAAGGTATTTGTGGATCTCATTTGAATGGTCTTACTTTAGCTCAGAAACTACTACGGGCTGGCTACTACTAGCCAGACATGGAAAAAGATGCCATCCAATTTGCTAAGACTTGTGAGAAATGTCAGCTTCATGGAAATCTCATACATGCCCCGATAAGGGACCTCATACCATTTATTACACATTGGCCTTTTTAGCAATGGGCCTTTGATCTCATTGGTCAGATATATCCTACATCATCCAACAGACATAAATTCATCATAACTACAACTGAGTATTTCACCAAGTGGGTAGAAGTGGTTCCGCTCATCAAAGTAACTGGTAAACAAGTCACCTTGTTCATCCTAAACTATATCATCTGCAGGTATGGGATACCTTCATCCATCGTGACTGATAATGGAGGACAGTTTAAGAATAAAGATCTGGATGAGCTTTGTGAGAAATTCAAAATAAAGCAACACCGGTCATCGGTATATTACCCTCAAGGTAATGGACAAGCTGAGGCATCTAACAAAAACCTACTAACTATCTTGCACATAACAATGAACAAATCTGGGAAGGATTGGCATCTGCAGCTCAATCCTACACTATGGGCTTACAAAACAAGTATCAGAACACCTACTGGGGCTACACCTTTCTCTTTGGTGTATGGGTCTGAGGCAGTACTACCTATTGAAGTAGAAATACCATCTCTAAGAGTTTCTTTGCAAGGTCTTGTTACTGATGAAGATCATAAAATATCTAGATTGCAAGAACTCGAATTGCTGGATGAGCGTCAGCAAGTGACATTTGATCATCTCAGAGTATATTAGAAGAGAATGTCCAGAGGATATAACAAGAAAGTTTGACAAAGAGAATTCCAGGTTGGTGACCTATTTCTGAGAGAAAATAAAAAAAATCAATAGTTTCGCGACAATAAAGGGAAGTTTGAACCCAACTGGCTGGGTCCCTACATTGTTACTGCAGTATTTGGCTCTGGTGCCTACCAACTCTCAAACTTGGAAGGAGAATAGCTCCATGAACCGATTAACACCATCCACTTGAAGAAATTCTTCGCTTAGCATTCTTTGTGCCACCAACTTGTACAATTGGAAAAAGTCCCTAAAAAAAATCAAAAAAATGGAAAATTAAAAAAAATACAAAAAAATCAGAAAAATCATCAAAAGAAAAAAAATAAAAAGAAAGAAAATGCCCTGGTGAAAATCTGGTAAATAGGCACCTTGGTAAAAAAAAAAGAATCTCTGCCAAGGAGGTGAAAACCTGACAAACAAGCGTCTCTTGTACTCAAGCGCTCCATCTATCAACAGAACGTTGGCATTTCCCGCTTTCATGCATCTTTTTCTTTCGCTTGTACATATTTTTCAGTCACTTTCGTGACATCCTGGTTCATTGGAACCCTCATGACTTGAAACTGATCAACTTCCTAGTCTTAGGTTACTTGACAGAGCAATTTACATATCCTAAACAATGTCAAACAAGTCATCTTTCCGTCAGTGAATCATGGTCATCCACTCCAAGTCAGTCACCTATCTCCTAACTACCAAAGAGTTTTTATCACTGAGTAAACAAGCAAAACAACATAACGGAAAACAATCACTAAACAGTTTGAGCTATGAATGAAAATTTTCTTTGTGTGCTGTCTTTTATATTGGTTTTTGATTATTATCCTTCTAAGTAACTCGAGGAAGTCTATTGTGACTAAGAGGAGCAAGGATTGGGGGCATAATATTTTCTTTGTTTTCTACTTGTAGGAATGATCCCAATGATATAGAAACATATAAATTAGCTGGGTGTCTATGATAAGAGCCTTCACAACAAGGTGAAATTGCCTCATATACCTTGACTCTGCTTATTTGTATGCTACAAGGAGGTCCATATCATTTCTTTGTTTGTTTTGAGGGAATTTATTTATGATGCAATACGGGTCCCTGCGAAATCTATCCAAGGATATGAACAAAAAAAGGGTCATTGCGGACAAGATAATAAATATTACACATTTGAGAAAGAAAGGAACTCTAACCTGCCTATTGTGTTCGTTATGCTCAATGATGAATCTTAAGTATTTTAAATCCAGTGACTAGGTTTAGGATGCATTTTGAATATCATTTCGCATATCATTTTGCATATCATTCTGCATTTTTGTGACTTTAGAGTGATTTCGGTATGATAATAATCTCTTTATCTTCTGAATGAGAGCTGAAAGCATCATCATTTCTTATGCCAAGTGGTCTCTTTATCATCATTTCTTTGATTGAGTACTTGTGTTTTGAGATGTTTAGCTGCATACATAACATTTAATATAGCTTCATACATTTCATTATTTACTCATTTGCATTCATCTTATTGCATAGAAAAATGAAAACATTGCATTACTCATATTACTCATTACACATTCATTTATTTGCATATGAAAAGAACCAAAAATAGACATCTATAATCATTTGCATTACATACATTCATATTGAAAAGAAATGCATACATATAGAATAAAGCATATAAAAGACATCTCATAAACAAATCAACACAAGTATGATGAAGTCAAATCAGATCTCATATATATATCATGTCAAGTCTAAAGGTATAAAATGATGTCGCACGACATATACAAACTCCCATCGGAGCAAGAATCGTATAGGCTACAAAAAATGGGCGTGTCTACAAAAAAATATCCAAGCTACAACACGAAATAATCTAGCTAGCACCCTCTCCCTCATCGCTTGGTGGAGGAGTAGGAGCCTGATGCCTGGGATCTTGATGAGGTGCTCGAGCTTCCTCTGATCATGCCATATACTGCGAGTAGGGTATCACCTGCTACGCAATAGGAACTGCGACACTATATGCTGCCACATAGTAGGCTGCCCTACTACTCTGGAGAAGGACCTCCTGTTGTAAAGCCTCTATCTCTACTCTTGACTCTACCCTCAATGATGTGATCTGGCGATCACGCTCCACCCTCACCTCGGCAAGTTGCCGGTCTTGCTTTGCCAACTGAGTCTGAGCCACTATCAACTGTGATTGTAGCTCTACAAGACGTGCTCTCATCGACCGCCCTGCATCATTCCCCTTCTCTATCACAGTTTCCCCACCCCCATCTCCACCTGTAGCTCCACCCTACTCATCCCACCGCTGCTAGACCTATCTTGGAGCTATTCACTCCTCCTTAGTCCCACCCAATTTCACTCCTACATGCCCTAGGGATCCACCCTCACCCCTCTACTGTCCAACATCAGTTGGCACCCTGCTGCTGCTAGCACCAGGATCACCACCACTCCGCCATGGAGCCTCAACTCTCTGTGCTTGTCCCTGCCTATGACCCTATCCTTGTCCCTATGCTAGTGTGGGGGCATCATCCTCAACATCCTCAATATGAGGAGCCTGCTCTACTAGATCTGTGAATCGAGGGAATGGATGCTGCTGAAACCAATCTCTATACTGGGGCAATACTCTCGCATCTACCACATCATCCATATAATCCCACCTCAGGTGATGTAAACCAATCAGCTCCTCCATCGCCAAAGCATAGGACAACCATGGAGACCATCCCTGTCTCTCCTCATCTGCGTAACGCATATACTCTATAAACTCCTGCGGGATCCCCTGAGGCCGGCCATACTACCTCATCACTCGAAAAATGACGAATCGCTCCACAATGGTCTACGATCTCCCAATAAGAGGACATGTGACAAAAAGGTCCTTGTGAATCATCCGCCAGTCATCCCAAGGCTCCAACCCTCTGTACGGTCTCCACACAATGGCTATCAGGTCATCTAGCTGCCATCTCTAAAAATCTGTCTTGCCTAGATGGGGTTGCGTAATGTATCCGACATACCTATATATAATCGGCTACCCGATCTCTCTACTATCATCTACTATGGGTTGACAAACAGGAAGATGCTCCCAAGCCCACACCTACAAAATATATACACCAGTGGCCATACTCCGCTCATCTCTATACACAATCTCATGCATCTCTCGATACATGTGGGCCAATAAACATGAACCCCAGCCAAGTCTCTTAGGGGTCTCTATCAATCTCTCTAGCATCTAACCCTATCCACATTAGAAACCCTGCTGCCCTCGATCTGGCATTAGAAAATAGCCTATGAACCCTACTAGAACATATGCCAAAGGAAAATCCTCATTGTACCTGCTCATCAATATGTCCCAACTAATGGAACAAGTCAAAATGTCAGGATCACTGAAGACATGCTTCACTGCTTGTAATCTTGGAAGGTGCCCTAAATCATAATCCACCTTATCCCCAACAAAAGGGATATGGAGGATCCTATATACATCCTTGGGAGTGATAGTCAACTCCCCCACTGGCAGATGAAACATTTTATGCTCTGAATGGAAATGCTCAACCAATGTCGTGAGCATTCCATGATTCACATGGATATCAGGTAATCTCAATAGATGAGTCAAGCTGCACAAGTCAATATGAGACTACTCAACCTCAGATAAATGTCGAACTAATGCCATAGTAGGAGGATAAATGCATCTAAAGAGCACAGGAGGTAATCGAACCTGCAAAAACCCAACAACGAAGCATCAAAAAACATTCCAAATGAGCCTACAAGGGAAGTAAAACATCAAGCAAATCCAACTAAGTCAAATGCAAAATCAAAATTTCACATTTAGACCTTCAAAAATGCTCATTGTCTCTCGAGCGACAATACATGGAGAGACAGAATCTCATACGAGTCAGGAATAGCTATAGCATGACAAAACAACCCCAAATGACAAACTATTGGGTTTCTCACGACAAAATGGTCTTTTAACAAACCCATTGTACAATATGAGGGTGCATCCCGAATGACAATTCTAATGACCCTAAATGAAAAAATAAATTTTACCAGTTACTCGTACGAGACATAATCCTGTCTTGCACGATAAAATGTGAAACCCGACCCCACACATGCGAAAAACTTGAAAAATGAACAAAAAAATTTAAAATTGAAAATATTAAGAGGCTTAAGATCGATCACTTACCACTGACTCATAGTTTTGGGGTCGATTATGTCTTCTTTGGTGCTCAAATCGATGCTAACGAGTAGGGATCACCATTTTCTTTGCAGAAGGCTTTTTGAATTTTCAAACTTGGAGGGTTAAAATGATTTGAAAATGACACTTTTGTCCCATATATAGTAAAAACCTAATTTTTCAACTTGCTCTGATGAACATGAAAATTGTACCCTTAGCTAATTTGACCGCTCTGATTCCATTTTCGGGATCGAAATCAAAATTTCTAGATCATTTTTCTAGTCAATTTCACAATTTGGACCGCTTAGCGCTCTTTTCATTAACTGTTCATTCTGTCTTCCAATTGTGCTCAAATTTCAACGTTGAATATTAATTTCAATTCAACTTCATGGTCAACTCTATGCTCAATTTCATCAATCAACGCTGAATTTTTCAAATATTCCTCTGAATCAATTTGTGCTCAAATAACTTATCATCGTCAACAATTGCCTATAATCATCAATCCCTCATTATCTTTCGATTTCGTTCCCGAGGGGGCATACTCACGACCTTATGACTTCACATCTCACAAGTTGAGAAAATCTTTTTTCAAATCTTCATCAAAAGTCGAGCAAAATATTTTTTTACTAAAGAAAATCAATTCTTATTGCTAAGGGGCATCTCAGCTTCATCGCTTCACATCAAGTTGAGATATCTCGATTATCTGAATCAAATCAATTGCTAGGGGCATATCAGTTTCATCACTTCAAATCAAGCTGATATTTGTCCTTCATCTGAATCAATCTCTTAACGTTAATCAGTTTCATCGCTTCAAATCAAGCTGATTATTCGTTTAAACTTAATCAAAAGTTTAAAGAGTATCTTTGATCACGCTCAATCTAAGCAGGTGTTCAGTATTCATTTCTTGATCAAGCTAAACATCTTATCTTCATCGTATCTTGATCATTCAAGTTCAAGATCAATTTTATCATCACTCACTACATCTAAGTTCAATCAAGTTCTAGATTAGTAAGATCTGCTTCTTGATCAATCAATTTCAAGTTCGGTATCTTTTGTTTCTATCATTCCCCAGTTCAATCAAGTTCGGGAATGATATTGCTTTAATCAGACTTCATTCAGCTTTGTCACTTTGAATCAAGCTAAACCCCTTTCTCTTCATCTAGTTCGTGATCATTCAAGTCCAGAACTGACATCTCCTAGACATCACACATTCTTTGAACCAACGCACTGCTCGCACATTAATTCAAAGAGGGGCAAATGTAATACCCTAAAAATGGTCATCTAAACTAGGGACCCCTAATCTCAACAACATCACCAAGGTCCTAACCAAAGGCAATTAAATCAATCTTGAGCACATTATTAATTATTTAATCATCAAATATCACATGGCAAATCAATTACTCAATATTAATTAAATATTCATTTAATTAATCAAATCATTTCCAAGAATATCGTTTTGATCAATTATCCCATTTTAATTTATTAAATATCCTTGCATATTTAATTAATTAATAAATTTGCCATTTAATCATGCAAGAGGAATTAATTACAAAACAAGAGTTGAATTGAAATTAAACAAAAAGAATTGAATTGAAAGAGAAATCAAACTTGAGATATTATTTCTTTTTCTAAATTTATAACTTGAAATCAGAAAAGCAATTTAATTGAATTATTGAATTATTCTCTAAAATTGGAACTCAAAGCTTTTTAGAAAAAGAAGTTCAGTTGCATTGAAAAGACTCTTTTCTTGAATAAATAAAAGAATTATCTATTTTTATCACAAATGCATGGAATTAGTTTATTATTATTTCCAATGCAACTTGGACTTCTAATTTGAATGCATTTCAATTAAACTATAATTGGAATCTATCTCAAGGTTAACTTAACCTGATTTCTCAATTATTTTCAATTAATTCTAAATTGAGCTTTTCTCTTGGTAATTCTCTATAAATTTAGTCTTCAGCTCTCATTCCAATTTACCCTAGAGATTTTTGAGAACATGCTTGAAGATTATTATCACGCTAATTTTGCTCTGGAGTCATTGAAGATTATTGTGCTTTTTTAGATTATTTGCATCCATTATTGCTTGAATTGATTATTTGCTTGAATTATTCATCCATCTTGCATCCATATAGTTAATATCATATAGATTAAATCCTTCGTCTTGGTGTAGTCTAGTCACTGGTATTGCTTATAAAAATCTAAGAGCAATCTTATACTCCCATCATTTAGAAGGCAATTAGTCACTTTGTTATGGTTTTTTTACTTATTGATTATTGATTACTAACCATGCATATAATGACTTAATTGAAGTGTTGTGCTTGCAGCTTACAGACCACTTTTTCACACACAAAAAAGAATTTCCTCAATTAAAAGATGCTCCTCAACAAAGCAATCTCCTAATAAATGACACCATTGATATCAAGATGGATCCTTTTGTTGAAGATAAAATCATCAAGATAGGGAAAGGTCTTGACAAAGAAGAGCAAAAACAATATGCCGAGTTGTTATATGAATTCTCTGAGATCTTTGCTTGGATATATTTTGACATGCCTGGCATAGACCCTAAGACTGTCACTTATAACATTGTCCTAATTCTTGATGGTAAACCTGTGAAGCAAAAGATTTGAAAGATTCACCCTAAAGTGGCATTACTTGTTAAAGCTGAGATTGAAAAACTGCTGGATGCTAGATTCATTCATCCTATTGATTATTCCCATGGATTTCAAACATTGTGGTTGTGGCTAAGGGTGAAAATAAGATTAGGATGTGTACAGATTTTCATGATTTAAACAAGGCCTCTTTAAAAGATGACTTTCCTCTCCCAAACATTGATATGATAGTGGATTTGGTAGCTGGTCATGCTTTGTTATCCTTTATGGATGGTTTCTCAGGATATTATCAAATCTTCATTATTCCTCAAGATCAATATAAAACTACTTTTATCACCCCTTGGGGTACATTTTGTTGGATTGTGATGCCTTTTAGATTAAAAAATGCAGGCACAACCTATCAACGTGCTATGACTCTCATCTTCCATGACTATATGCATAAGCCCTTAGAAGATTACGTTGATGACATCTTAGCCAAATCCGTTCTTTGCATAGATCATGTTAAGATCCTTCATCAAGTCTTTAAGAGAATTCATAAGTATAACATGTGTTTGAATCCCCAAAAATGTGTTTTTGGTGTGGATAGTGGAAAACTATTGGGATTCATAGTTTCACATCATGACATTGAGGTGGATACAAATAAGATAGATGGTATTGTTAACATGCCACCTCCTAAGAATGTCTCCCAACTAAAAAGTTTGCAAGGAAAGATCCGAGCTATTTGTAGGTTCGTTTCTCAACTTGCGAATCGTACCTTTCCCTTCACACAATTGCTTAAAAAGAATATCACTTTCCAATGGAATGCGTATTATCATCAAGCATTTGAATACCTAAAAACCTATTTGGCCAATCCTCCTATTCTTCAAGCTGCTGATCCTACTAAGCCTTTCCTTCTATATGCCACTGCTTCCCCTCAAGCTCTTGCATCCCTATTGGCACAATGTGATAAGGATGGTAGAGAATGCCCAGTTTATTACATAAGTCGCACTCTACTCAGTGACGAAGTTCCATATTCTGCAATAGAAAGATAGTGCCTTGCTTTAGTTTTTGCAACCCAAAAGTTGAGGCATTATCTCTTGAATGCTGAGGTTCATGTTATCATTAAATTCAATCCTCTAAAAAAATCTTTTTTCCAAAACTGACCTTTCTGGATGCTTAGCTAAGTGGATTATGATGTTGACTGAGTTTGACCTTAAGTTTGTCTCACAAAAGACAATAAAAGGTCAAGCGTTGACTGACCACTTAGTTGATGCTCCTTCACCCTTCTCCCTACCTAATCTAGAATCCTTTCTTGATGAATACATTTTTTCCACTGAGGTTGATGAGACTTGGGAATTGTAATTCGATGGCTCTAAGTATCATATAGGATTGGGGCCAAGGGTGGTCTTAATCTCTCCTAAAAATAAGCCTATTCCTTTATCATATCATCTCAATTTATTATGTACCAACAATAATATTGAATATGAGGCTCTTATAGCTAGAATTAAAGCAGCCTTAGCATTGAATGTAAAACATCTACATATTTATGGAGATTCTCAACTAATAATATGACAAGTGATAGGAGTTTATCAAGCTAAGCAAGACAAATTATCACAATATAGAGATCTATCTATATACTTGTTGCAAACATTCGATTCATATATCATGGATCCTGTTCCTCAAAAAGATAATCGACATGTTGATGCGATGGCATGTGTTGCCTCTCTTGTGTCTCTAGAGGACCCCTTGGTAGATCTTAAATTTACTATTCACAACCTCACTACCTCGGCTATTGCTAATAATCCTAGTGATGTGATGTATTGTTACATTATAGATTCTGATGAATGGTACTCGCATATCATGAGATATTTGAGTGATGGTACCTATCTTAACTCTATGAATAAGAATACTAGGGCTAGGATTTGCAAATTGGCTGCTAGATATATTATCCTTTGTAATATTATTTATAAGAGTGGTTATAATGGTCTTCTCCTTTGATGCCTAAACAAGGCTGAAATCCATATTGGTCTTGAGGAAGCACATTCAGATGGGGGGCATTTTGGGGGTATATCTTTAGTTCAAAGATTGCTTTGAATGGGATATTATTGGCAAACCATGGAAAAGGATTCCTTTGCATTTGTTAAATAATGCCATCACTGTCAGCAACATAGCAATTTGATCCATGCCCCTGCCTAAGAACTTTGATCTCAAGTGGTGTCTTGGCCCTTTTCTACATGGGGTTTGGATCTCATTGGTAAAATATCTCCTCCTTCATCTCAAGGACATACCTTCATCATAACTACAATTGATTACTTTATGAAGTGGGTGGAAGTCATTCCTTTTCGATCCACTACCGCTGAAGTAAATTGTCAATTCATTTTGGAAAAAGATTATTTCTCGATTTTGGATACCTTTCGCTTTAGTTTCAGATAATGGAACGTCATTCAAAAATAAGGATGTGAAGAAGTTTCTTGAGAAATATCATATTCAACATAAATTTTCTACACCTTATTATCCTCAATCTAATGGTCAAGCTAAGCCTTCTAATAGGATAATTGAACAAATTCTTTGAAACATTGTAAACAAGCATGGTAAGGATCGGCATACTCAATTAACCTATTCTCTTTGGGCCTATTGCATGGGTGTATGTGTTGCTATGGGTTGTACTCCTTATAATCTTGTTTATGGTGCTGATGCCATTATGCCTTTGGAGTTAGAAATTCCTTCTTTGAGAGTTTCTCTTAGGGGTATAGTGGATGATGAATTCCTATAGAGAGAAAAGACTTCAACAACTTGAGATGCTCGATGAACGATGTATAAAGTCCCTCAAGCATATTCAAGCATATCATAAAAATTTGTAGTGAAGCTAAAATGATAAGGTTATTCAACGTTCCTTCTCAGTAGGTGATTTAGTCCTTTACGAGAATCAACGTAATGTGAATACCTTACCTGAGGAGAAAGGAAATTCAACCCTAATTGGCTTGGACCATACATTGTTATCAAAGTCTATGGATTAGGTGCTTACAAGATAGCAAATGTGGAAGGTACGCCTCTCAAGGAACCCATAAATTCTATGTACCTTTGTAGATACTATGCCTAGTTCTCTCTCTCTCTCTCTCTCTAGTCTACTTTTTGTTCTCTCTCTATATAATTCCTTTCTTCAAAATTGGATAATATGTTATCATGTCTTCATTAAAGTATGTAGGATCAAATGATGTTATATTGTTTGGCCTACATTACTTCATTCTTGAAAAGCATGTTTCATTACTTTATTGTTTGCCTTGGATTCTTTTATGTAAATTGTAATAGATTTACATTTCATATGTGCTAGCATGTTATACAATTTCTTATGTGTTAAGTAGAATTATATCATGTTGTGTTTGATTAGAGTTAATTACATCACATTAGTCATATAGTTCTTAAGCTTAATACATTCTTCTTTTACATCGTCAAAGTAGCATTTAATTAAATACTTAGTTATTTGATTAAATCACACATGTATCAATTTAATCATGAAGAATTAAGAAATCAATCACATGGAAATTAAATTAAGACATACATGTTCATCACTAAATATGTTACTTCTAATCTAAGCAATGCATATATTGTTTAAGCATTAAAATAACATGTTTGAGATAACATGAGCATAAATAGATACATATCTATGAGTATCATAGTATATACATCAATACAACAAGATCATCTCCTATCTATAGGACTAGTAGCTAGAGGATGGTGGCTATATGCACCCTCCTGATCTAGCCATCGAGGTGGCCCCATGGGGGTGTATCACGATATGGACTATGAGTGGCTCTGTGAGGAGCTCTTGTGATCCTTCTCCATCACAATTCCATGGTATGTGCCTGACTCTATCTGTGATGCTGCTAGGTTACACTCTATCTATTGTAATCTCTCTCGTAGGACCTCCATCTCCATCTGAATAGGGGATAAAAGGTCCTAGTGTTGTTTTGCACTCCTCTGGGACCTGTGTGCTATCTATGAGGAACTAGGAATGTGTGCAGTCACGATGAAGTCTATCACTACATTCTGAATAAGAGAATGCCACTCCTGGACAATAGCTGCAAGAAAGAGAAATTTTTATCAGTAACATTCCATATTATCAAATCTAAACAAGATACACAAATTAATCAATAAAAAGACACCTTACCTAGATCTTCCTCTCACTAGTAGGGATCATGGAAAGAGACCACTTGAGACTAAGACCCGCTAGGCTTTCCGTGCTTGTATTGTCTTTGTACAGTGGGTATCGGCCAATGGTGACTAGGATCAGGGCCCCTTATAGGGTCCTTCTCAGCTTGTAATGGGAGGCTTGGTGGGTCTAGGGCTATGGTGTCCTCCCTGGAATGATGAGGAACTGTATCTGACTCATTCTCATCCTCAATCTCCTCATCCTCCTTGTCCTCCTCTTCCTCCTCGTTGTCCTCCTCCTCGTTGTCATCCTCCTCCTCCTCCTCTCTATTCTCCTCATCATCTCCATCCTGATCTCCCTCTCTGGTGTTAGGATCATCTCCATCTCCGCCTACCTTCTACTCTCCTGTGTTGTCAGCCTAATCATCTGAGCCTTCCTTGGATGTATCAGATCCCTCTTCATCGCCTATCTGTCTCCATGGTCTAGGGTTCCCTCCAAGGAAGTCTTCTAGGAAGATGGATCCAAGGTATGTCCTCCCCCGCTATGTGATGTACCACCGATGGGTGCCTGCATCATCTCTATAGTCTGTTGCAATGTCCTAATCTGACCCATCCGAATCTGTGATGTCGATCTCATCACTGACAGGCCTAGGAATGACTCCTAGCCTCGACATCACATGTGAGTGATGGATGTACAAAGGCACATCAGTAGGAATGCACTACTCGAACTTGAACTATCACCAGACTCAATCAAAGTAGAAGGGAATGACTATGTGGATATACCACCCCTCTAGTAGATGGTTCCTCTGCATGTTGAACAACTGTCTGTGTATCCCTGCCCATATGTACATCCTAAGGTAGGGTCTCCACATGAATCAGCTCATCTGCAATCTGTCTAAGCTCCACCTCCAATGCAGGAGATCACCGAATTACCACTCATGGGTAAGTGGATAAGCAAATACCCTAGGTTGGTCTAGGACTAAGTCTATAGGGACTCTAGCAGGCCTAGTGCAGGTAATATGCTTGAACATCCACACCTATCATAGTGTGCATGTCATCAGGCTACATCCCATACCAAATACATACTTCCCAAGGTCGTGATAGAGATACAAAAGTATACGCTGACCCCAAGAGTATACCCTCCTATGTGTCTTCATCAATCAGATAGTGTAGATGAGTCCTCCATGCATGTGTGTGTTGTGCCTGTTAAAGCACACGACTAATGCAAGGGTCATGATCATGAGTCACCTCACTAATGGAACCTCGCCGGTAGGGTGTAGGAGCCAGCTAACCATGATCCCGCTCCTCATCTCACTGAGCATCACTCTCCCCATAGCATACACCTGTTCTCTCCTATAATCCTCCTCACTACAGTCAGATCGATATCTCATAGTCTCCCCTTGATTGGAAGGCACAAGATGCAATATATTGATGGAATTGAAAATCACTGAGGGGGGGGGGGGTGAATCAGTGACACCAAAAATAAAACTACTTCAAACACTAACCGGTAGATGAACTTAACCAAACTTTTAAACATAATGCATGCGATCCAAAATGATATAACAACATCCACAAAAGGTAAAATATCCACCATAACACAAGTGTTTGTATGTGGAAAACCCAAATAGGTAAAAACCACGGTGAGATGGAACTCACAAGTTAACTATCTTCAGTAATAGATAACTGACCGGTTAAGGTCTACCAAGTGCTCTGCTAGGAGCTAATATTTTAAGAGATCCCAAAGCTTGATTAGAAGCTTATACCCTATTAAAGGTAGTACCCTGCTAGGAGTAACCTCGATGGAGAATTTCTAAATCCAAACTAATGCATCACCCTGTTAGAGGATTTATACATTGAAGCTTGTTAGAGATTACCTGGTTAAGGGATTTGATTCTGCTGTAATTGTTAGAAAACAACAGGATTGGTTTGATCTGTCTGAATAGAACAATACTTGCTTGATCAGATCCTTCTAAATATATTCAACACTGCTCTTCTGCATACTCCGCAACTAAACTCTTTTTACTTTCGCACACAACATAACACTTTCACTTATATCAAATAATTCATTGTGATGCCAATCTATAGACATTATGATTTCATGTTGACCTTAAGAAATCATAACACAATTTCCTAGGTGTAGTGTATCTGGACAAGTGATCATAACTCATCACAAAAAATTATCGCCAAAAGTTTGTTAGTGGGATAACTCATCATGATCTGTGGTAACTCATCACAAAATTATCGAATACCGGTTGGAACAATCAAATACCGGTTTGAGTAAAACATATGAACTGTTATCCTTGAATCTCCTATCATGATCTCCACTTGATCTCCATCTTGATCTTCATCTTGATGCTGACTTCGTATAACCACAATTTTTCTCTTATGCACATACCGGTTATCACAAAGTACTGATTAGAGATAAACCTCTTAGTATAAGCTCTAGCATACCAGTTGTAGTATAAACAACTTGAAGTTATACTAGTAGACAGTATAAATATGTGTGTGTATGTGTTTCATCAATAACATATGATCAATATATTACAATCATCATCAAGCCAACAATCTCCCCCTTTGGCATTGATGACAACACTTAGAAAATTTAACAATAATACTGCTGAGTGCGCATGCAACAAAAATAAAATTACACATATACACATGCTCCCCCTTAATACATGCATTATACAAAATTTTCAAAAACACACATACATATTTATACTCCCCCTTTGACAACAATGCCAAATTGAAAAACTTTAAAAAGAGAGAGAGAGAGAGAGAGAGAGAGAGAGAGAGAATTTGTATCAATAATGTTTAGCATATACAACAATAACTTTAAAAAGCTGTATCAAAAGTCAGGCATAAGCAATTCTCATGAAAATAACATTGTAGCTCTTCTTCAATCATGACAAAGCATTTGTCCATGACAACAACACATTCTTAGTGTACTCAAAATGTAGACATTAGTTGTGAACAAAACTCTTCCATGGAATCTAGTGTATAGGTTTCTGGAGTTACTAGAATCTCTTCTACATTTGAGTAGGCTCTCTGAAGTATGTCTACTTGTGATGTGAGTAGAATTTTGAGTTCCTTTAAAGACCGGAGTCTCTTTGCCTTCTCATTATCATAGATATCCAACCTGTTATGTAAATCATCTACGAATTTGCTAAAAGCAAATATAGAGTCCTGAAGTGGGACATATGCCTTGCATATCATTTCCAGCTCTTGCCCTGTTTCTATTTGTCTTTTTGAAATGTCAGAATAAAAGAAAGAAACATTAGAGGTGGAAGCAAGATACTTTCCTCCTGTTTCAATAGCTTTTCCCAATAAATATTTATTGTGCGACATAGCCATTTTTTCACTATCAATATCCTTTGCCAGTTTATCTCCATACTTCTTCTTGTGATTTTTCTCAGCATAGGTATGAGTAACTTCTTCAAGTGACTTGATTTGATCAGATGCATTTGCATCTAACTGACCAAGTTTGGTAATAGGGGATGTCAGATGTGTTGTAGAAGTGTCTGGTAGCAGACCCGATAAAATATCTACTGCAGTCTGAATTGTCTCTGTCTCAATCCTTTTCTCTATGAGTCTCTTCTTATGTGCCCTAGATTGCATGACATTGGCAATATTCATCAGTTCCAATGTGCTCATGTTGTCCACATCAATAGGCCCTAAAATGCGTAATGAATCATTATCATCCTCATCAATCTATGGAGTGACTAATGGCTTTGCTAGTTCAGAAGATGTAACCTTAATGATTGCTTTCTCTTGATTCTTCTCCGTTTCTTTTTTAGAGTACTGTGTGACAACTTTTTTAGTAGACTCCTTATTATCTTCAATGACTAGTGGAGATTGGGGTTTCTCAAGTTGTTCTATTCTTGGTGGATTGACCACTTTTAGTTGAGTTGCCAGTTGCTCAACTAAGGTAAACTGTATATCAGTAATTTCAGGAGGCTCCATAACTGGTGCAGTGTTGTCTCTAGATAGATCAACTATGTCTTGAACATCATCATCAACATGAATAATGGTGTCATCCTTCTTCTTGATAGGATATACCTCATCATCTTGAACAATCTCTTCTTCATCCATTTCCGGTTGATTAACATCTTCTTCCTCATTCATAGAGGAATAGATGAGTTCTTCCATATTTTTTATTTCACAGGCTATTCGATGGGTCTCAGTTTCAATAATTTACCTCTTTCCACTGAGTAGCTTCAATCTTCTTTCTTTGAACATAAATTGAGATTTGTATTGAGTGACTAAAGCACTAATTTCATTTTTAGAAAATTCAAAAAAATATTGTACAAATATCTCATCAATGATTTCTTTTTCCAATTTTATAGCTTCCTCCCATTTATCTAAATAATAGTGTACAAATAATTTGAGATATCCTTTTCCATTTCATGTGGATATCTACTGTAATGACAAAAATGAGTGATTACCTATTCAATGACTTGCTTCTTCTCATCATCAGTGAAGGAATCAAAGTGCTCTTTTACATTGTCAAACCTATTCCTTCCTAGTGTCTTCATTGTTCTTTCAAAATGGGTTTCAAGCTTGTAAGATGCTATGTCAATAGGCATAGTTGCCTTTGGCACTTCCTTAACTTATTTTGCTACTCTACTGGTAGCCTTCATCATTTTAGGTTCTTCTTTAGTATCTATACCCTTAGATTCTGGTTGGACAATAAGTTTTTGATTCCTCTTCTTTGGTGCATTCTCCTTCTTTGTATAGAATTTAGGTGTCGACTCCTTTTTGGTTTGGATACTCCGAGTCACCCTTGTAGTCTTTATCACTAGAGGTGCTTCATCAGACTTCTTTTTCCTTCCTTTCACATTAGTAACAAGAGTAGTTATGGTTTCTGTCGGTGTAACTTGGACTACCACAATGTCCAATTTTGCCTTCTTTTTGTCTTTAGGCGATGCTAATAGGTTGTTAGCATATCCAACCAGTAGATCATAGTTCACCTCATAACTCATGTCTTCCATTTCTTCTTCTCTTGGCTCAATCGCTTGCAACAAGCAAAAGTCAGTGGTAACAGTAAAGACTATATCTTTTACAAAGTTCCTTACCACATCCTCAGGTAATCTCATTCTCATGCTCATCTTTTTCTGAAATTCATTAAAATACTTATTCATAGCTACAGGGAAAGTATTTCTTACAGCCTTAATGTTATTCTTGATTTGTGCAGTGACTGGTAGGTCTTTTGACCATTCAATGTCTCCAATTACCAGTAGAAAGTTATGGAAATAGAAGAATAACCCAACTAATAGCTAACCATACTAGAATTTTAGACTACTATCCTTTTTGATAGATTGCAAATTTAGAAACAATTGTCTTCTAATTGCCTCATAAAGATCATAATCTGCATTTTCAGCTATCATCTTGTAAGCTGTGTGTACTGCTGCTGATGGAACACTATTTAGTCTACTGGAGTAAAATACTCAGTAGCCTATCACCATTTCTACCAATTTCATAGCAGGGTCTCTGATATTGTTAACAGAAAAAGCACACTTGTCAGATGTTGAACCGGTTAGTGAGAATACCATCTCTTTTAAAATTCATCTTAGAACAGGTACTTCACAAGTTGAGAAATAACCAGTTACAACCTGAATGGCTTCCTTGGTAATTGTGTGAGTTCTCTCTAAATTCATGTTCTCACCATGAACTTGACTTAAAATGATTCTGATATCCTCTTCCTCAAAATCTTCAAGAAAGTAAGCGACATTATGAGAACCCTTTTACAAAAACCCTATCATACTTTGTTTCAATCTTTCCATTCTCATCACAAAGTGATTTCAACTGAGTATAAATGTATAGAGATCCCAGATCTTCTATCTTGCAGTCAATATAACTAGATAAATCACCTTTGACCAAAAATCCACTCAGAACTTGTGACAATGCATTGTATGACACAATTTGTTCAACAACTGCAGCTTCCATAGGCTTAGAAGTAATCATTAACCTCTCTACAGTTTTTGAAGATGATGCCATTGCAGATGAACAAGACTTTGAAGAAATATTATCAAATAAATACCTTTTCTTATGCACGCTACCTCATTTTACTGGTAGTGTACCCAAGTGCACACCAATTCAACTTTCTACAACCTTCAATTCAGCTTGATTAAACAGATCAAAAAGAAATTCGGCAATTGACAACAAAACAATCTTTCTCAGCTCAGCAAGCACTCTAAATTTCTTTCTCGAATGCGCTAGGGTAAAAATGACAAAGTAAAAACTTACTTTTATCTTTTTTACCTATTGCATTAAATGATCGCTTGTTAGGGTTACAAACCCTAATTTCACCACTCAAGGAGAAAAACTAGTTGATAACATATTGACAAAAAGTTACCAAAATTTCATACTTCAAAATTCTTTTACCACTCATTTTTTCAAGGGGTTTGGAGGTAATTTGACCATTAAGCTCCCCTTAGCCATATTAAAAAGGCTTAAGTCATTGGTGCAGGGTTCTCTTCACTAGGTGAAGGAACCGTTTCTTTCCAAGTGAGTCATCACTTTTCTTCTTCCAAATCCTATTCATTTCCTCTCTGGTTTCTTCAACATTAACTTTCTGCTTTCCTTTCTGATCCTTAGAAGAGTTGACTGGGTTTGTTATTTCTTGATCTACAAAATTTTGCTAAGTGCCCTGATTTGTTACAGTGATAACAGGACATACCAGATGATCTCTAAGGTCCCGCATTTCCTTTTCTTGTTCTTCTTTGGCAGTTCATAGCCACATGACCAAAGTTATTACAAATGGTGCAAATAAAATTTGTTACCTTTTCCATCTCAAGTGGATTAAACTGGTTGCCATAGGATCTTTGCTAGCTCAGATTTACCCAGTTGTCAAAATTCCTCATCTAGTCACCATTTGGTCTTGGATGCATGTGTGGTACATGATTGTTTGCTCCATATCTACACTCAATAGATCTATGTCCATACATTCCACATGTGAAGAAATGACCTTCAAATTTCTTGGACACATACCTAGCATTAGTACTATAACTTGCATTTCTATTGGGTTTGTCTCTACAAACATTTGTAGTGTGACTAGGTTTATGGCAAACAAAACAAATAGGTTTAAAGATCTTCTTACCAGCAGGCTTATTGATCTTAGGAGCATATTTGTTCTTAAGAGTGTTGCTCTTTGTAGGATTCACCTTTTTCAAATGTGTGAAAACTAAGTCTAGAGATATCACCTTTCATCCTTTGTGATTGAATTTGTTCTTCCAGCATTGTAGAACTTCTATTGAACTTTTCCAGTTTCTCATTGACTTTGGTAAGCTGTCTTGTGAGATCTTCATTATGTTTTGATAGGTTTTCTCTTAGAGATGATGCAAGTTCAAGATCTAGTTGTAGGTTCTCCTTTTCTTCTCTTTCAGCAACCAAATGCTCATGCATAGTAATATTTTCCCATTTGATCTTGGCAATCTCTTGATCTCTTTCCTTGATAAGATCTTTAGTAGCTCTTCTGGCTTCTAGTTCCTACCTCATGCAGATAGTGAGACCTTCTAGCTCTCTCCTTAGATTCAGTTTCTCACCGTTTAACTTTTTAACTTCCTCTGCTAAAGCATCAATATTGGCTTCATCTGAAGAACTATTATTAGATATCTCTAACAATTGTTTAGTTAGCTCTCTCCTTTTGACTTGTGAATCTTTCAGTTTGACCCTAAGGGTTTCGAGCTCATTTCTGCTAGCTTCTAGCTCTCTAGCCATCTCAAAGTAGCTCATGTCCCCCATGATGATTTCAAGGCTCCCTTCTAAGCCATTAGGATTCAAATAAGTTAGGCTTTGATACCAATTGATGGACTTGAAAAGCATTGAGAGGGGGGGGGGGGGGGTGAATCACTGACACCAAAAATAAAACTACTTCAAACACTAACCGGTAGATGAACTTAACAAAAATTTTAAACACAATGCATGCAATCCAAAATGATATAACAACATCCACAAAAAGTAAAACATCCACCATAACACAAGTGTTTGTATGTGGAAAACCCAAATAGGTAAAAACCACGGTGAGATGGAGCTCACAAGTTAACTATTTGCACTAATAGATAACTGACCGGTTAAGGTCTACAAAGTGCTCTGCTAGGAGCGAATCTTGCTAGAGATCCCAAAGCTTGATTAGAAGCTTATACCCTCTTAAAGGTAGGAGTAACCTCAGTGAAGGATTTATGAATCCAAACTAATGGATCACCCTGTTAGAGGATTTATACATTGGAGCTTGTTAGAGCTTACCCAGTTAGGGGATTTGATTTTGCTATAATTGCTAGAAAACAACAAGATTGGTTTGATTTGTTTGAGTAGCACAATACTTACTTGATCAAATCTTTCTAAACATATTCAACACTACTTTTTTGCATACTCTACAACTTAACTCTTTTTACTTCCGCACACAACATAACACTTTCACTTATATTGAATAATTCATTGTCATGTCAATATATAGACATTATGATTTCATGTCGGCCTTAAGAAATCATAACACAATTTCCTAGGTGTAGTGTATCTGGACAAGTGATCATAACATCACAAAAATTACCGCTAAAAGTTTGTCGGTGGGATAACTTATCACAATCTATTGTAAATCATCACAAAATTATCGAATACCAATTGGAACAATCAAATACCAGTTTGAGTAAAACATATGAACTATTATCCTTGAATCTCCTATCATGATCTATGTTTGATCTCCATATTGATCTTCATCTTGATGTCAACTTAGTATAACCACAAGTTGTTTCTTATGCACATACCGGTTATCAAAAAGTATTGGTTAGAGATAAACCTCTTATTATAACCTCTAACATACCAGTTGTAGTATAAACAACTTGAAGTTATACCAGTAGACAATATAAACATGTGTGTTGATGAGTTGAGACATTAGGATATTTTTATCCTCAGAATGCTTTAGTTTTTCTCATATTTTGATTTACATAGAAGTAATAAGATATCGAAAGTTTACTATATGTATTTCAGATGTTAGCCTGAACCTATTAAAACATGTTTTGTCTTTGCCAGTTTATTCCTGCAGCCATGTTATTCATTCCTGTTGCCATGCAAATTGTTTAGGCAATATCATGTGTGAAATTAATAGATGTTTTGATTAATTAAAATAGATGTGTATGTTCTTGTATGTTATTTCTTTTTGAGATTGCAGGAATAAATTGATGTTGCTGGGAAGGCTCTCCTATCGTGCAAGTTGTAGTAGGAGATATTCAAGGAAGAGACTGAAAGATCAAATCAGCAGAAATGTTGATGAGCATAAGGAATGACAGAGGAAAAGTAGTGGCACAATGTTTACTGATGTCTTACTCAAGTAGACATTAGTGTTGAAAATACTGCCATGATGTGTTATGACTATGGTTCAATTTAGATCCATATTATCAGTGACTTAACTCTGGCTCCTTTCTTGATTAGTTATCTGCCTCTTCTTATTGGCATGATCTATGTAATAGGAAGTAATTGTTTTCTTTTAAATAAAGGTCTTTATCTCTTTCCATAGGTTAGATAGAAAAGAGAGGAAGCAGAGCAGAGGATTTTAGAAATAAAGTTACTAGTGTTTTGAGTTTCTTTTGATGTTGAATGATGTAATGACTTCCAATGAACAATGAATAAATATATGTTATTTTGAGAAATTAGAGTTATTTTTGGGAAGCCTGGAATCACTCATTCAAGGGGGCCCACTTGGTGAGTGTTCCTGTGCCTTTGTTAAGATTAGTTTTCTTATTTAGTTGCAGTAGACGTTCTTGCATTGACTGTTCCCGTAGCCATTGGAAATAGATCCATTGACTATTCCTACAACCAAACCAAAATAGAGTAATTTCTATTTAGCAGCATTGAACTTAGCCAGTATTGCTTGAATAATTTTATGTTAATGCAAAAGTTTTCCTGTATCCTTTCAATAGTTTCAAGTCTTGCTTATCTTTTCCACATAGATGTTAGTTGCTGCAGTAATGTAGGGTACCTATTGCAGGAACTTAGTGCATATATAGTGCAGACCCATTTCAAGTATTACATCCTTGGGTTGATAATCAAATGAACACTAGCTATGGAAATAGTGACTTTACCAAGTGAATGTCCAAACTTCGGGTTGAGACTTCAACTAGAGTTATTATTCTTAGTGTTGGGTTGAACATTTTTGGCGCCATTGTCGGGGATGGTGTCAAACTAAGAACCTATTAAGGTTATTATCTTTTTAGTTTTCAGTTAATTGTTTTTTTGGCATACCTGATTGTTCAAAAAATTTATGAACCCGCATGCATAGGTGAAAAAGAGATGTTCTAGTTAGATTTCTACCTAGTCATCCTAATCATGTAGAAATTAATTCCTGAGATATAAATCCTTTTGTTGAACTTTATCAAACCCCAGAGAACTTGAACCACCCTAAATCTAAATTTCCTGAAAGCATCCTTCATTTCATTTTTGGACCACCAGAAGAAGAATTTCATTTGGTAACTCCCCCCACAAGTCCAACGCAAGGAAATCGACCTCCTAGTGGGAATAATCCACCCCCACCTTTGGACCCAACATTTGAGTTTCCCATATCCAATCAGCATGATAATTCTAATCTCAAGAACATTCCAGCTTCTTCCCTCCCTAAATTCTATGGATTAGTGACAAAGGATCCAGACACATTTCTGTTTGAGTTTGATGTTCTCTGTAGGAGTTTTGATTATACTATAGATGCCCATAGACTGAAAATATTTCCTGCCACTTTGAAAGAATCATCTTTAAGATGGTTTATGAGTTTGGGTAGTAGCACAATCAATACATGAGATGAGATGAAACAATTATTTCTTGAAAAGTATAAAGACTATTGTAGAGGCACTGATCGCCATGGGGATGATATTTTTAGAATGACATAGAAAGAAGATGAGAGTCTTGAGGATTACCTGGAAAGGTTTCTATTTAGTGTCAAAAAGTCCAAGCATAGCACTCTAAATGAAGATTCCCTCAAGTTGATATTTTTAAGAGGAATCAGTGATGAATGCACTGATGCTTTGGATATTATGGGAGGAGGTGACATTACACAATCTACACAGAATGAAATAGGAAAAATTTGTAAGAAGTATTCTAGATCAGCTTCTAAAAAAAACAGGCATTTCAAGCCAGGAGTTCCTTCATCAACATCTAGTACTGGAGTTTCTAGAATGAAACTTAGCCATTTGTTGAAGGACTTTAAGGAGGACATCATAAAAAATATGGCTACTTAGTTGGATACACTCTCAACTAAGAAGAAGCATGAAGAAGCTGATGCATTTCTTGTATAATTTTTCCCTCATTGTAGACAAAGAAAAAAGGATTGCAGATGTAAAATGGTTGCAAATCTTGAGGTTCCTAACTTCAAGCCAATACAAGGTGAGGATGAAAAAGTTTTCTATGTTGCTCAAAGAAGGCTAACTTTCCAAAGATAAGGTATGCCTCCGGATCCACTTTCTTTTTTTGGTTATAGTGGAAATTCTTATGTACCAAATAATCAATGACAATCACCATATGCTCAAAATTTTGGTAGTTATCCAAACTGGTATGGTCCTCAAGGCCAAGGGCAACATTTTGCTAGCCAAATGCCATAGTGCCAACAGCCATAGGGAAATTGGTCTCCACCTCATGCACAAGGGCACCAATTTCAAGGGAATTGGCAACCTACTCCTCAATGGAGGGGGAGTCAACCATGGACTAATCAATCTTCTGGATATCAAAAACCTATTCAACAACCACAACCGCCTACAATAATGCCTCCCCCTACAGCCACTATTGTTCCACTTAAACCAATGTAGTTGCCCACTCAACTAATGCCACATCCTAATATTAAATCTCAGCAACAACAACAAGTTTATTTAGCTAATCCTAATCAATACCCAACCTATTCTCTATCTATAAGTGATATTCACCTTAGATCTGAGATAATTCTGCCTAATCCATCTCCTCCTATTTTAACTGAAATGCAAGAAGAACAAGAAATCTCTAATCCAATAGCCACAATACCTCAGAAATAGAGTGTACCTCCATTTCCCTATATATTGCAAGAAAAAGGAGTTCTTACAGAACAGGAGCAAGGTTTTGATATCATAGATCAATTGAAACATGTATGTATTAAAATCCCATTGTTACAAGCAATAAAAGATGTTCCTATATATAGTAAGGTACTTAGGGAGGTATGTCTGAAAAAACCTGGTAGGAAGAAGAAGGATCCACAAATAGTGCATGTGATGGGTCAACTAGTAGATATTATGCTAGGAAAGGTTTCAATTCCTAAATATTCTGATCCGGGTAGTTCTGTTGTGAATATAGTCATTAATAACACTCAGATAAAGAATGTTTTGGTTGATTTAGGGGTAGCCATTAATGTGACGACAAGAGAAGTAATGCAGTGGCTGGAAATTAATAATCTCAGACCTACACCTACAGTCCTACAACTTGCTGACAACTCTACAGTTTGACCTGATGGTATGATTGAAGATGTGGTTGTTACTTTGGATTCCTTGGAATACCCTACAGACTTTATGATTCTATCTCCAAATGCGACATTAGGAGGATATTCGGTGATTTTGGGAAGACCTTGGGTTGCCACGACTGATGTATATATTGGATGTAGATCAGGGGATATGACTAATTCAGATGGGAACTACACAAAAACATTAGCTTTGTATTCTCCTACTCATCCCCAGTTTGATCAACAACAAGACGTTTGACCTAGTTTGGGAGAAGAATCTGAGGGAGTTGACTCTGTTAATCACCTTATGATGATTAATAGAGGACCATTCATGCAATTCCATGATGAAGACTCAATTCTTTATAAAATTTTGACAAATGAGTTAAAACAAGAACAACAATTGCAAGAGTTGGTACCAAATATTATAGATTTAGACTTTCCTGCAACCACTGATATATTGCATACTCTGTTGCCGCAAGAAGTCTGTACTTCTCATTTTTCTGATATATCTCGGGTTGATCTTACTATCAAAATAGAAGTTGATTTGAATAAATATTTGAATACCAACAGTGATCTTGCAGATACTCAAAAAGTAGCACTCATGGACTTGCTTAAATTTCATAAACATGCCTTTGCATGGAATTGCAAGGACATGCATGAAATTGATGCCATAGTTTGTACCCACTGTATCTACATAAAAGAATATTGTAGCCCACTTAGACATCACCTTTCGTAATAGTTCCTAAGAAAGGAGGAAAATAGAGAGTATGTGTTGATTATAGAGCTTTGAACTTAGCAACAAGAAAAGATCATTTTCCATTGCCATTTGTGGATCAGGTATTAGACTCTTTGCCCAGGAAGAGATACTTTTCATTTCTTGATGGATTCAGTGGCTATAACTAGATTCAGATTGCCCTAGAGGACCAAGAAATGACTACATTTACTTGTCCTTGGGAAACATATGCATATTCTATTCTTCCTTTTGGATTATGTAATGCTCCATCCACTTTTCAAAGAGAAGTGATAAGCATATTTTCAGATATTTCCCAAGACATCATGGAAATTTATATGGATGACTTTACAACTTATGGTTCTGAATTTGAAGAAGCATTAGAGAACCTGAAGAAAGTTTTGCAATAGTGTGAAGACTATAGTTCGTCATTAAACAGTGAGAAGTGCTTCATTATGATGCAGAAAGGTATAGTCCTTGGTTATCATATCTCTATAAAAGGAATATAGGTTGATCTAGCAAAAATTGAAGTTATTCAAAATATCAATGCACCGATAAATCAAAAAGATGTCAAAAGTTTTCTTGGTCATGCTAGATATTATAGAAGATTTATCAAAGATTTCAACAAAATTCCAAGTCCCTTATATTCTCTACTTACCAAGGATATAAAATTTAAATGGACTTCTTCATGCAATGAAGCTTTCTTAAAGCTCAAGCATGCTTTGACCCAAGCACCAGTTCTTAAAGGTCCGAATTGCTCTTTACCCTTTCAAATTCATACAGATGCATCTGATTATGCAATAGGAGCAGTCTTAGGACAAAAGGTTGATAGCTTGGAGAGTGCAATATATTATATTAACAAGAACTTGCAGGGGCCTGAGTTAAATTACACAGTCATTGAAAAATAAATGTTAGCAGTTATATATGCACTCAACAAATTCAGGCACTATATAATAGGGTATCCCATATTTGCGCATACTAATCATACTGCAAACAGATATCTCATGAATAATCCTTCAATTACTGGTAGATTAGCTCACTGATTATTATTGATGCAGGAATTTGATATCACAATTATTGATAAACTAGGAAAGTCCAATGTGGTTGCAGATTATCTTTCAAGGCTTTAGTTACAGGAAGATCCTACAACCATAGATGATGCTTTTCTAGATGAACATCTATTATTTATACAAGCCCACACTCCCTGGTATGCTAATGTTGCCAATTATTTAGCTACTGCTAAAATGCCACTTCATTTCTCCCCTAAAGAAAGAAGGTTGCTAGTTGAGAAAAGCTTTAACTTCTCATGGATTGTTGATTGTTTGTTTTATACTGGACTTAACCAAGTCATGAGAAGATGTGTGAGAGAAGATGAAACATATGATATCCTGCATGCATGTCATGATGAGCCGTGTGGAGGACATTTTGCTACTAAAAGAACAACACTCAAAATACTAAATACAAGATATTATTGGCCAACATTATATAAGGATGCAACACAATATACAAGAAAATGTGACAGATGCCAGCTCATGGGGAGACCTACTAAATCTGATGAGATGCCATTGTATCCACAAATATTGGTTGCACTGTTTGATAAATGGGGATAAGATTTTGTTGGCCCAATTGATCCCCCTTCTAATGGAAAATCTTACATTTTAGTATGTATTGATTATGTAACCAAATGTGTGGAAGCTCACGCCATGACACATGAAAGAGATAATAAGGTGGCTGAGTTCCTTTATGAGGAGATATTTACAAGATATGGAGTACCAAGGGAAATTGTATCAGAGAAGCGACCACAATTTACTTCAACATTGATTGCAACCTTGGTCAATGAATACAATATAATGCACATAAAATCTACCCCATATCATCAACAAGCTAATGGAAAAGTAGAGGTCACAAATAGGGAGCTAGAGTATATTCTTACCAAGACAATAGCTGTTCATAAAAAAGATTGGTCTCACAGACTTTCAGAAGCAATTTGGGCATACAAAACAACTTGGAAGACACCAATTGGTTTGACACCTTTTAAGATGGTGTATGGAAAAGAAACAATGATGCCTATTGAGTTTGAGCATAAAACTCTGAGGACAACTTTGTAAATAAATATAACACTTTCTGAAGCACAAAAAGATCGTATTCAACAATTGAATGCTTTGGATGAATGGAGAAAAATGGCTGTCCAACAGACATAACTGATACAAAATTAGAGAGTCAAGTGGCATGATAAATACATCAAAGAGAAAAAGTTCAAAGCAGGTGACTGGGCACTATTATATGACTCAAGATATAAAGATATTATGGGAAAGCTGCAAACCAGATGGTTAGGTCCATATGAGATAGAGGAAGTTTTCAGTAATGGAGTTGTTCGTTTGACCATAATTGACCCGGTTTGGTTGAAGCTTTTGGTAAATGGTCATAGATTATGTCTTTATCATAAGCCTACTAGAAAAGAGGAGTTCCTGCAGCAATTTGCTAAAAAGGATCAAACACAAGTTCCTACTACAACTTGTCAAGTTCCTTCTGCAATTGAACAAAGTATTGGAGGTAAGGTTTCTGCAGCCTCTACAGTGAACATACTTGCCACTTCATAATTATCCATGTGTCATTTTACAACAATATTTCCATGTCTTATGGAAATATTATTCTCCATTAATAAATTTTTCCATCCACGTCATCCCATCTCATTTCTTTATTTGTCATTTCATTTCATTTTGCCATTCTTTTCGCACACTTACATGTATGTACATATTTAATTTTATTTTAATTAGGCATTTATGATTTCATTATGATTATTGCCTTTACTAAATCCATGTACACTTCCCTAAATCCTTTTAGCATGTGTGGACACGTGCCAAAGTAAGTTAAGGGGGGGGGGTTATGGTCCAGTTTCCAAAATTAGTAATTACTCATCCTTTTCAGTACCTTGATTTTATTGCTTGCCATCATTCCTTTAATGAGATATTTTTTGGCATAATAAAGTAATGAATTATGCTACCAAATTGGGAAATAGGTAAGGAAGTTTCAATTTTCAATTTGTAGAGTATTTTGGTTCTTCATTTCTCAACTGCAAAGATTGCTACATTAACAAATTAAGAAATGGGTGGAGATCTAATCCACCATGAACCAATAATCAATGATGCGTTGCTACAGGATGTTCTTTCTAACCATTATTTCCAACAGCATGGTTGGATTGTCTACTTTATGAAAATAACAGATTATAATGAAGAAATTGCCTCCGATTTTATGCATTCATTCAATGAAGGGGAGGCTACTGTTAAAGGATTAAGGGTCATTGCTACTGAGAAACAGATAGCTGAGGTTATAGGGTTGTTGCAAGAAGGGGGATTGTTTCTAGAATAAAAAGATGCTAGAAGCACCAGAGCAAAATTTACATGCCCCACAGATGGACCTCAAATAGTAGACAAGTAAGGAACCAAGAGGGTTTCCCTTCGAGCAGAGTGGCCCCAGGTGGCTTTATATGTAATGAAGTACATTCAAATTTACATTCACCCCATTTCAAATTGCTTAGTCATTTATGACATGGCCAGAGAGTGAATGTTCCAAATTGTTTATATCACCTCATTTCCACAAGTGCCAAAGAAAAATGAAAGAATGGATATCGTTCTATCAACCATCATGGTTTGATAAAATTGCTGGTAGAACATTCTCTTAGGGATGTTTCACAGATGGAATGGGGGGTATTTGAAGACATATTGCAGTTTAGGGTTGAAGATGCTCCCATTGCAGATGAGTTAGCAATTGAAAAGGAGGAAATGGGAGAACCCTCTTCTCCCATAAATTTTGTAGAGAATGAATTGCTCATCGCTGAAGGAGCTGTGACTATTACGAAGGAAGAGATGGTTGAGACAAACATGGAGCATTCCTACACTTCTTTTCAAAGAGAATTGACATATTCTAAAAGAAAAGTGAAGGAATTAGAAGGAATTAATGTAGAAGATGAACCTATGGTTCAACTGCAAGAAACTCAGGTTTTCCCTGCAGCCAAGAGGCATAGACCAAAGAGAAATACTCCTATAGCAAAGCTGGAGGTAGAAACCGTTCCTGTAGCCACTCTAAAGGTTTATGCAAGAAGAACTCAGAGTACTACCCAAAAAAGTCTGTCCAGTAAGTGACACAACAAAAGTTATTTCAGTAGAAGCATCAGAAGAAGAGAGACTAATAGAGGTTCAAATTCAGAAGGAGGATGATGTTGACAGACTTTCAAGTCTAGCATATGTGGCAGGACAGCTTGAGGAACCCGTTGAAGAAATTCCATGTCCAAAGGTAACAACTATTAGACCTCCATCATCCCTCAACAATTTATCTATTGTATTAACATTTTATAGGTAGTGGGAGATAGAAAGGGCTAGATTACAAGGGATTATTGACAAACAACAGAAGGAAATTGAAAAAAGGGATAATAAAATTGAAGAATTAGAAGCCAAAGTTGATACAATCACTAGTATGGTCCTAGAGTTAATGCAATGTAGGGAACCACCAAGAGTTTATGCTCTGCATTTGAAAGAGTGGTATTTAAATTTTAAATTAAACTGCATTGTCAGGGACCTTAGCCCTTCTTTAGAAACCCTAAGGAATTTTATGATGCCTATCATACTTCTGCAATAGTTGTGAAAAATTTATTGTGTGAGCTTTACCTGCATAACTATGCTATAACTTCTGATAGTGAATGAAATCCCTTGTTTTACATTGGTGATATCCACATAAAAGCCTTAATGTCATGGATTCAGAATGAGATTAGCATGGGAGCACAAGCCAAAACACATAGGGATGTTGAATTTGATTGTCCATAACTACTAAGGAAGGAAGCAAAAGAGCCAAGAGTTCTCTATTATGAATGGAAGAAGCTATTGGTAAGGCAAGATGTGAGGAATCAAGTGTTGCCAATGAGGGAAGAAATATTCCAAGCATATGAGCATTTAGTTCAAAATGAAAGTACAACTGCAATTGAAGGCCTAACTCAGCTCTGAAATAATTTGCCAGAAGAATTGAAACAAGGAGAACCTCATTCACTTCCATATTTTCATGCAGCTATGCAAAGAGCCCCTAAATATATCCAACTGGGCAGGATGAAAACCAATAATTGGTTACCTTTGATCTTTCACCCCCCTATACTTATGTGGCCATTATTGGGATGTAAGGTTACGAATCACCCCTATGAAGAAGCTACAGAAGAGGCCAGATGGTCTATATTAGAAAATATGAAGGGGTTTTATTGGAATTTGCCTTCAGGAGGAACATGTCAAGGAACTATTAGTGACTTAAGAGTTAGTGCCGGAATCAGGAATTTTCCTCTTGCTGGAGGATCAGCAAGACCTTAAAGTTAGGGGGCATGATGAGTTGAGACGTTAGCATATTTTTATCCTCAGAACTCTTAAGTTTTTCTCATATTTTGATTTACATAGTAGTAATGAGGTATCAAAAGTTTACTATATGTATTTCAGATGTTAGCCTGAACCTATTAAAACATGTTTTGTCTTTGCCAATTTATTCCTGTAGCCATGTTATTCATTCCTGTTGCCATGCGGATTGTTTAGGCAATATCATGTGTGGAATTAATAGATGTTTTGATTAATTAAAATAGATGTGTATGTTCTTGTATGGTCTTTCTTTTTGAGATTGTAGGAATAAATTGATGCTGCTGGGAAGGCTCTCTTGTCACCCCAGTTAGAGTAGGAGATATTCAAGGAAGAGACTGAAAGATCGAATCAACAGAAATGCTAATGAGAATAAGGAATGACAGAGGAAAAGTAATTGCACAATGTTTACTGATGTCTTACTCAAGTAGACATTAGTGTTGAAAATACTGCCATGATGTGTTATGACTATGGTTCGGTTTAGATCCACATTATCAGTGACTTAACTCCATTTGTTTCCTTTCTTGATTGGTTATCTGCCTCTTCTTATTGGTGTGATTTGTATAATAGGAAGTAATTATTTTCTTTTAAATAAAGATCTTTATCTCTTTTCGTAGGTTAGATAGTAAAGACAGAAAGAAAAGCAAAGGATTTTATAAATAAAGTTACAAGTGTTTTGAGTATCTTTTGATGCTAAATCATGTAATGACTTCCGAAGAACAATGAATAAAGATATGTTATTCTGAACACTTAGAGTTGTTTTTGGGAAGCCTAGAATCACTCATCTAAGGGGGCCCACTTGGTGAGTGTTCCCGTGCCTTTCTTAAGATTAGTTTTCTTCTTTAGCTGTAGTAGACGTTCTTGCATTGACTGTTCCTATAGCCATTGGAAATAGATCCATTGATTATTCCTGCAGCCAAACCAAACCAGAATAATTTCTGTTTAGCAGCATTGAACTTAGTTAGTATTGCTTGAATGAATTTATGTTAATGCAAAAGTTTTCCTGTAGCCTTTGAATAGTTTCAATTCTTTCTTATCTTTTCCACATAGATGTTTGTTGTTGTAGTAATGCAGGGTAGCTATTGCAAGAACTTAGTGCATATATAGTGCAGATCCATTTCAAGTATTACATCCCTGGGTTGACAATCAAATGAGCACTAGCTATGGAAATAGTGACTTTACCAAGTGAATGTCCAAACTTCGGGTTGAGAATTCAACTAGAGTTATTATTCTTATTGTTTGGTTGAACATGTGTGTATGTGTTTCATCAGTGACAACATATGATGAATATATTACAATCATCATCAAGGCAACATATACATCCTCGAGGGTGACTGTCATCTCCCCCACAGGTAACATGAACATCAAGGTGTCTTCATCCCATCTCTCCATCAATACCATCAACATCACAAAATGGAATCTGATGGCTTACATTGTCATTGCATACCACAAGCCCACTGTATGCAATAATTCTCTCTCCCCCACTGTCAGCATTGGGATTTGCACCCGAAGGTTCTAGAAAGTGAGCCTGCCAGTATGCTCATAGATGTATGATAGTGTTTGCAAAAAGTGAAGCATCGTATCATCATTATCATCTAATCAAAGCATCCAGTCTATCTATTCTAAAATTCAATTGCCTGATCTTATGTCGCCACTAGTCGCCCCAGACAGGGACTAGGGTTCCCTGAGTAGACTAGGGAACCCAGGTGGGACCAGGGAACTCTAGAAGGATGAGGGTGCCCCTTGTTGGCATTATTGGATGAATTGATTATGTGTTGCATTGATGTTTTGTCATTGATGTCAACACTAGCTGTTATGGTTGGTTACCAGTAGACAGGTTTTGGTTATCGATAGAAGATCAAGTGTTACCAACAGAAGAGACTATCTGTTAGGAACTTTCGACATGTTTGGATCTATGGAATGTGATTGGTTACATGTGGTACATGCTTTTGGAGAATATCTTGGTTAGATGGTATTGACTTGATAATCAGATGCTATCGTACACTCTGGTAAAACCCTTACCATTACTAGTTTAAGGGTTTATCGGTAGATCTCTCACTAAGTAATCTTGATAGGATGCATAGTTGGTGTTGGTGCAACTTCTACATGGATTTCAAGATGCTGAAGATGTTCTTTGATCATGCTTCAACTTCTTGAAGATATTGCTTTGGTGTGGTGGACCCAGAATAGGTCTGGTACCTATCTAGCTTATGGACTGGCATCATATTAGCGTGTACTCTACACAATACCGGGATATTTTAGGATGATTTATGGAATTTTTATTGTTGTTTTGGTCTTAAGCTGACATGGCATATCATTGTAATATGGATTTATGTAATGATCTTATTGTAATATCTTTTAGGTGGCCAACCTAATTAGTTTAGACATTAGGGTTTGTATAAAATGATGTAAGATCTCATTATAGATCAGAGGTATGGAATGGAATAAGTGTTCATCATCTTGAAATACAATATCTTATGTAGAGGAGACTTGGTTTATCATAGGTGATCAAATTGGGATTAATGAAGAGGTCAAAGGCCTCTGGTATTAAGCTTAAATGGGACTGTAATCAAGCATGGTAGATGCTATCTCTGGTAGTTCATTCTTTTGGATTATTGTCCATTTATCTTGAGATGGTTGTTGCCTCTCTATAGTCAGTGAGACTCTTTTGTAATGAGGAGTATGCTCTAGGCAGTGTGTCAACCTGCATATGTAGGCCCCTCATTATATCACATACTTTTTGTAGAAGTATCATCTAACTATGGGCAGGCTTCCCACCATGAATTTTCTCTTTTCGGGTTTTCCATGTACCAATCATGGTGTTATCTGGTATGGTTTCATTGCATTGATCATCTGTTTAATTGTTAAGTTGTTTTGTTTACCGGTATCTATTTCTTCTTTAATGGTACCTAATAAGGTTAAAGTTTATTAAGTGGATTAAATATTATAATTTGTTAACAACTGATTCACCCCCCCTCTCATTTGTTCGCCGGTTATCCTAACAATTGGTATCAGAGCTTTGGTCCTCTTTTGTGGAAGCCTAACCACTTGAGGTAGATCCTATGGCAGCTAACACTGCTAATCCATCGACAACTATTTTTAGAAGAGAAATCCCTAAGCTTGATGGAACAAATTATGGGATATGGAAAATTCGAATGGAGACTCATCTTACATGTCTTGGGAAGGATATTTGGGAGATCACTGAGAAATGATACACACCTTATGATCCAACATCTGGCAATCCTCATGCAGACTTGGACAAGAATATTAAATATGATTGCAGAGCTAGAGAAGCCCTCTTTTGTGCACTTACTAATCAATAGATCATGCGATTGACTGAAAAATCACCAACAACTTGGTTATGTGGGACAAATTGCAAACTCTAAATGAAGGTGACGCTACTATCAAAATTGCCAAACTTGATGGCTACTGGGTAAGATATGAAAACTTGAAGATGGAAGATAATGAAAGGATTGTTGTGTTTATGGGAAGAGTAAATGAGATTGTTATGGGAATTCAATGTTGTGGAGGTTTTCTGAGTGAAGATGAAATAGTTTCCAAACTCTTAAGATCCCTTCCACCAACTTACAAGATGAAGGAAACTACAATTAATGAGTTGAGAACAATGGAAAACTCTTCAGTTAACAAAGACATTTTGATTGGGAAATTATTTGCTTTTGAGCTTGAAGAATTTGGATCTTCTAGAGCTGTAAAGTTTGAACCTACTTTTCATGCATAATCATCATCATCTACCGACAAAATTTATTGGAAAGTATTATATGCAAAAGAATTGGAATACATGAGGAAAGAAGATGAATAATTTGAGCAACTTGAAGCCTTATTTGCTAGAAGAGTACCCAAAGGTCTGACAAGAAGTAAGTATGAAGGAGAAGCACCTTTTAAATGATTTTCATGTAATAAGATTGGTCATTTTAGATTCAAGAAAATTAAACAACACTACATAGCAGATGAGTAAGGAGTAACTAATGACTCTGGAGATGAACTGACAGAAGACCCTACTAGTGGATCCAGCAATGGAAAGGAATGGGTGTTCTATGCTTTAAAGAAAGATGAACTGGAACCGGATATCATGAATGAAGAAAAGGCCTTGGCAACAAAAGTTGAAGAAAAGGATGAATGGGTAATTGATAGTGGATGCTCACATAATATGACTGGAGATAAAGGGAATTTTTTGTCCCTGCAAGAATACAATGGTGGTCAAGTCAGATTTGGAGATGACAAAGAATGTATGATTAGATGTAGAGGTATTATTTCTTTGGATGGTAAGAATAACACTGATAATGTCTATTATGTATAAGGTTTAAAGCATAATCTTTTGAGTGTTGGTCAATTGGTGGAGAATGGTTTCCAACTTCAGTTTAAAGATAGAAAATGCAAAATCATTAACAAGACTGGTTTGGAGATTGCAATTGGTATTCAGACTAGAGGTAATATCTTTCACTTGAACACTGGTAATAAGAAATGTTTGATTTCTCATATTGATGAGAGTTGACTATGGCCTAAGAGGTTGTGTCATGTTAATTTTAATTGTATTGTTAAGATCAGTTCAACTAAGGAAGTTAGAGATATACCTAGGATTATGAAGCCTCATAATCCAGGATGTAAGGAATGTTAATTGGGAAAGCAAGTTAGAAGTTATTTTAAGAGCATACATGATAAATTTAATGATGTACTTGATTTGATTCACATTGACTTATGTGTTCTAGTAAGGACTAGAATCTTTCAAGGTGATAGGTATTTCATGCTAATTATTGATGACTATTCTAGGATGATGTGGGTGACTTTTCTTAAGGAGAAGTCTGAAGCTTTTGAGAAATTCAAGATCTTTAGAGAAAAGGTTGAAACAAAATCTAGACTAAAAATCTAATGTCTAAGATCAAATCATGGCGGTGAGTTCACTTCTCATGAATTTAACAGTTATTGTGAGACAAATGGAATTAGGAGACAACTATCTACACCTAGGAATCCTCAGCAAAATGGAGTAGTGGAAAGAAATAACAAAACCATTTTGGATGCAACGAGATCTATGATGATGGAAGCCAAATTTCTTCATATCTACTGGAGAGAAGCAGCGAGTACAACAGTCTACATATTCAACATAGTTCACATCAAAGGTGAACCTGGTAAGACCCCTTATGAATTATGTTTTGGACATACACCTACTGTTAAGTATTTCATAATTTTTGGAAGTAAATGCTATATCAAAAGAGATGATTCAATTATAAAGTATGATCCTAGATGTGATGAAGGGATATTTCTTGTTTATTCAATTCAAAGAAAAGCATATAGATGTTATAACAAAAGGTTGCAGAGAATTATGGAGAGTGCTAATGTGAAAGTGGATGAGCAGTCTAGAAATAATTCTATATCATATGATAGGGAATCGATAGTGAAAATGATCATAACTAAACTGATAATGCCTCAATCGGTATAGGAAACTGAGATAGTTATAGTGGAACAATTAGAAAATTCAACTGTGACTAATGATTAGAGAAGTGAACCTAAAGTTCAGAAGACACCAAGGTATGTAAGATTAAATCATTCTAAAGATCAAATTACTAGAGATAGGAACAAGGTAGTTATGACAAGAAGAAGACTGGAAAATGAAGAGGTATGTCTTATTTCTCAAGTTGAACCAACATCTATTACTGAAGCTTGTAAGGACGAACATATGTGAAAGGCTATGTAAGATGAATTAGATTAGATAGAGAAGAATGATACTTGGTCTTTAGTTCCCCGACCTAAAAATAAGAATGTTATTGGAACTAAATGGGTTTTTAGGAATAAACTAAATGAGGATGGTCAAGCTGTAAGAAACAAGGCTAGATTGGTTTGTAAAGGATATTATCAAATGGAAGGAATTGATTATGGTGAGACATTTGCACCTGTAGCTAGGATTGAAGTTGTTAGACTATTTCTTGCCCATGTAGCTTATAAGAACTATGAGGTTTATAAAATGGATGTTAAATATGCATATTTGAATGGAGAACTTAAAGAAGTATACATTGAGCAACCTGATGGATTTTCACTGACAGATGATAAAGATATGGTTTGCAGATTGAAGAAATCTTTAGATGGATTGAAACAGGCTCCTAGAGCCTGGTATGCAAGATTGGATAAATATCTTTTGAAGCTTGGTTTTACTAAAGGCAGTGTTGATAGTAATTTATATTATAAGATCACTGATAACGATATTCTAATTATTGAAGTATTTGTTGATGATATCATTTTTGGAGGAGAAGATAAATTGTGCATGGAATTTGCTAACAATATGAAGAATGAATTTGAAATGTCCATGATTAGTGAGATGAGATTTTTTTTTAGGTCTGCAAATTACTCAAACTGACAAAGGCATTTTTATCTGTCAAACTAAGTATCTGAGGGAATTGTTGAAGAAGTTTGGTATGGATAATTCCAAATCGGTAAGTACTCCTATGGTGACAAGTGAGAAATTATCCATCAAGGATACTTCTACACTGGTAAATCCGACAAGGTATAAGTCTAAGATTGGTGGTCTATTAAATTTTAAGCTAGACTAGACTAGATATTATGAATGCATTAATTATTATTTCAAGATATCAAAATAATCCTAACGAAAATCATGAATGTGTAGTAAAGAGGATATTCCAGTATTTGCAAGGAACAACAAAATATGGTTTATGTTATTCTAAAAATGATGATTTCACTTTATGTGCATATACTGACTTAGATTGGGTAGGAGATACTAATGATAGGAAGAACACTTTTGGTGGATCTTTCTTTCTTGCAAAGAAACTAGTTTCATGGATCAACAAAAAACAGTCATGCATTTCTTTATCTACTATAGAAGTTGAGTATGTTGCAGCAACAACTAATTGCACTCAAGTCTTGTGGATGAAGCAAATGTTGAAGGATATCAGGGTAATTGTAGTGAACCGGTAGTTATCTATTTTGATAACTCTATGGCTATTGACATGTCTAAGAATCCAATATTTCATTCTAAGACTAAACATATATCAATAAAGTATAACTTTTTGGAGGACAAGGTAGAAGCAAAGGAAGTCAAATTGGTTTATGTGAACACTAAAGAACAAATTGTAGACATATTCACTAAACCACTGTGTAAGGAATCATTTGAGTATTTAAGAGAAACGTTAGGGGTTTCTGCCCCTCTAATAGAGACTTGATTGATGCAGTTTGTCATTAGTCCGACATGCATTATGAGAGATATTATTCATTTTGACACTAATGAGTGGTGCTACTACTCAGGGGGAGTAGTCAGCTTTGAGATTCAGAGGTTTACATTATTGCTTTGATATTTTTGTTAGATTTTTGGCATTGATGTCAAAGTGAGAGTGATAGTGATGTGATAAAATAAATGCAGAACTTTATAGAGATATCATTCATAGGGGGAGAGTTTTTGATATTCAGGAGATTGTTGCTCGTCTTCCACAAGGGGAGACTTGTTTGGCATTTTTTAGTACTTAGATGTCTTTCACATCTAGTGTTGCCATCAATGCCAGAGTGGGAGATTGTTGGCATTATTAGATGAATTGATTATGTGTTGCATTGATGTTTTGTCATTGATGTCCACACTAGCTATTATGGTTGGTTATCGACAGACAGGTTTTAGTTACTAGTAGATGATCAAGTGTTATCGACAAAAGAGACTATCTATTGGACACTTCCGACATGTTTGGATCTATGGAATGTGATTGGTTACATGTGGTACATTCTTTTGGAGCATGTCTTGGTTAGATGGTATTGACTTGATAATCAGATGCTATCATACACTCTAGTAAACCCTTACTAGCACTAGTTTAAGGCTTTACTGACAAAGCTCTCATTGAGGTTGACAGGATACATAATTAGTGTTGGTGCAACTTCTACATGGATTTCAGGATGCTGAAGATGTTCTTTGACCATGCTTCAACTGCTTGAAGATATTTTTTTAGCATGGTGGACACAAAATAGGTCCAACACCTATCTAGGTTATGGATGGGTATCATGTTAACGTGTACTCTACATGTTATCGGGATGTTTCGGGATGATTTATGGATTTTTTATTGTTGTTTTGGTCTTAAGACGACATGGCATATCATTGTAATATGGATTTTGTAATGATCTTATTGTAATATATTTTAGGTGGCCGACCTAATTGGTTTAGGCCTTAGGGTTTGTATAAAATGATGTAAGATCTCATTGTAGATCAAAGGTATGGAATGGAATAAGTGTTTGTGGTCTTGAAATGCAATATCATATGTAGAGGAGACTTGGTTGATCATAGGTGATCAAATTGGGATTAAGGAAGAGGTCAAAGGCCTCCGGTATTGAGCTTAATCGGGACTATAATCAGGCATGGTAGATGTTATCTTTGGCAGTTCACTCTATTGGATTGTTGTCCATTTTTCTTGAGATGGTTGTTGCCTCTTTGTAGTCAGTGAGACTCTTTTGTAATGAGCAGTATGCTCTAGGCAGTGTGCCTTCCTGCATGTGCATGCCCCTCATTGTATCACATACTTTCTACAGAAGTATCATCTAACTATGGGTAGGCTTCTCACCATGGTTTTTCCCATTCCAAGTTTTCCACATACAAATCATGGTGTTATGTGGTATGGTTGATTTGCATTGATTATCTGTTTAATTATTAAGTTGTATTGTTTATCAGTATTTGTTTTTGCTTTATCGGTACTTAATTAGGTTAAAGGTTAGTAAGTAGATTAAATGTTATGATTTGTTAACAATTGATTCAACCCCCCCTCTCATTTGTTCTCTTGTTACCCTAACACCCCTTGGGACCAGGGCACCTTAGGACCCTATTAACAATATTTTAGGGTAGTCCATAGGTGGCATTTTTGATCAGGTGGCACCTGTTCTTTTTGATTTTCTAGCTGTGTTGGTTGTTGATCACATGAGCTAGGTGTCATCTTGATGTTGTTTCTAATGACTCCCTTTTTCTATTTGAAGTTTGGGGGAACATAGAGTTGCCAAGTGGCTTAGGTTTGTATGACATGGCATTCCTCTTAGCCCCACCATTCATCATGCGAGGATAAAGACACTTGGTGCTTCCATGCTATCTGATTTGTTTATGCTTTCGTGCTATTTTTCAGATGTCCTTGGAACTACCACATGTCTTCCATGGTGGCTCATGAGTCAGGATGCATTTCACATCAATGTTTTCTTATTGAGAAGGTATGGAGATTGCCACGATATGGTGGAAATGAAAACTTAGGGGGTGGTTTTGTTGGGTATGATCTCGTAGGGTGCCATGATAGGTTTTCTGGCCAGAAGTGATTGCTGGAAGGTTGATGATACCGTGAGCTGTTAGCTAAGTTGAGGGCTCTATTTATGCTTATGTTTTCCTTGTTTTAGAGGTTCAGACTTTCAGAGAGTTTACAGACTTTTGACTCACATGAAGAAGCCTTTATGTTGATTTAATATAATGAATGATAAACATATCATATTGTGCCTATGGCCTCTATGATGGTTTTATTTGAAACTTAATATATATTGACTTCTGTGTTATTTTCAAGTTCATAACTTTTGTGATATTTGTTATGAGACTGCATGGATTAAGCTATGTCTTGAGACTTGTTATCTATTCAATGAATAATTAATATCATTTTATTTTGAATGAGTTTTATGTTAGATTATTCTCTTGAATGGGTCTAGGGAGGTAGATTGTCGAATGGGTTTTAAAACCAGATGCGTCTCAGTTTTATATGATGTTAATGCTTTTCCAAAATATTCTAGCACATCGCCTAAATAGTATAGACCATTTTGATTTAAGTTTCTTCCTTCCCTTTTCCTCCCCAATTATAATGAAGAGCTGAATTCTTAAACCCAGAGGTCATTCAGTGAGTTTTGCGCAATAGGTCCTCCATCACCGAATTTTCTATAAGGCTGATCACATTTAAGGTAAAATTTAGAGTCAACAGTTCTTTTTCTAGAATGCCCAGTGGGACCTCAAATTTGAATAAGTTTAAGCTAGTTTATGAGTCACAGGCCCATTATCAGTAGTCAAACAACCCTAAATCCCAATTTACTCCTTCCACCCCTAGTAAACATCCATTCGGCTACAACCTCTTATTCTTGGAGCTTACCTATCTTTCCTATAGTCACTCCTGTGATAATGGCGCAAGTTCCTCCTAGAAATTTTGTAACATGGAATAACAAAAGCCCTCTCATTCCCCCCACTCCACTTGTAGTATGGGGACTGATCCCCTCTGCTGTGCTAAAGGTCATCCCTAAATTTACCGAAGAGTGTCACAAGACCTAGGGGAACATCTACAAGATATAGCCAATGTCTGCACCATCCATGGTATCACCAAGCAAAAATTATCCTTGAGATTGCTTGTGGCATCTTTTAAAGGAAGAGCTCTAGATTGGTACAGATCCATGGGTCCAAATACTATAGTGGATTGGGATCAGCTGGACGATTGCTTCTTTCAAAGATTCTTCGACAAGGCCGATAGATCATCTTTGATGCACCAATTGATTATGATAAAGAAAGCCCCTTAGGAAGCAGTGACAAAATTCAACTTAAGATTCTAGAGGACCTGGAAAAGAATACCATTGTCCGCCTGCGCTCCTATGGATATGGCATTCATCTTTTATTTGAAAGCCTTCAACTCTGACATATCAGTAATGATTCAATCTCTAGGAGGCAATACCCTCCCGCAAGCATTTGAAATAGCCATCCAAGAAGAAAATAATCTAATCAATGCCGAGAAGCTTGTGCTGCGACCACTCATGCTGGTCTTTCTCGAGCTATCAAATAATGTCTTTGAAGAGGCCATGCCCAACACATACATTCCTCAATCTATGTACATGTACCCCAGTCTCTAGCAAACATATTCACCTCCATAATCATCTTTGGCTGCAGAGGTCAGCAATATGAAAAATTTGTTGAGGACCTTCTCAAATGAGATTGCCAATCTAAAAAGGTCTCAAATCCCACCCGCTAGACCCCCTTTCCAACAAAATTTCAAAGGGAATAGACCTGCATATTAGCAGAACCAGCATGGAAACAACCAAACTCCCCCAAGCCAGCTAAATGGGCAAATAGTTCCAATACCCAATCCTTTACAGACTATTTACCTCAACATCGGTAAAGAGTTGACAGTGGGGAAAAATAATCTAGCGGACGATACTAATTCTTGGTGTTTTCCATGCAACAATGCCCATGATCCAATAAATTATTTGAGAGGCAATTTGCAAAAATAACTTGCAGAGCAACGAAGCTTAGGAGTGGTACCAGATGATTTGGTTTACGCATCTCTTGGCATGGATAATGCATCTCTCATTTCCCAAATGCAAGGTATGTCAATACAACAAGAGGCGAAGATAGGTCCAGATCATGCACTATTCTCTTGGATGGAGGGTGAAGATGTCATGCTCACCAACAACTCAGCCATATCAAACTTGGGGTCCCCCCAAGTGCAATCAAATTACAACCTCCACTTGAAAAGGCGTTTCACTAGGGAGAATATAAACATACCGAGGAGAGTGGCCACAGACAAAGATTATGAACAACCCATAGTTGCCATCACATACCCAAGAAAGCAGTTTATCCCCCATAAGCTAAGAGAGCCAAAGGCGTCGGTGCTGACAATACTCGACATTGTGGAACAACTGAAGAAAGCCCCGATCAATGTCTCTTTGTGGGATCTCCTTAGTATCCTCGAACAAAAGAATTGGTTGAAAGAAGACCTATCCAAGATGGGAAAAGATGCAAGCGAAAATTCCACTAAAGCTCCACAGACCAGCAAAGAAAGGTTTCAGCCCTCCGCGGATAGATCATACTCACCAACCATATTGACATATGAAGCCATGCCTCCTAAATCTCAAATGAAAGGTAAGCCTAAACCAAATCCTTTCTATCTGACTCTCATAGTTGGGGATAAGATTTTTCACAATTCTATGATAGATTCTGATGCTAGCACCACTGTCATGCCTAAGAAAATCATTGAGGTTTTGAATATCAAATACGAGCCCTTAAATAGGGGCATTATGTAGTTAGATGAAAATAAAGTTCAGACCATGGGTCTTATCAAGAACCTTTTGCTGACGTTGTTTGCATGTCCTAGTGTTACTGTGCCTCAAGAAGTGTTAGTTATCAACATCCCATCTATCTTTAGGCTCTACCTTTCCCAAGATTTTACTGCCAAAATAGGAGATTACTTGTCCTTAGATTTGTCCCACCTTATCCTTCAGACCCAGCATGGTGCCAAACTCAAAATCCTTTCAAATCCCCTCGATGCTAAACATGTAGTGGATCAAGCCATGCTCAAATTTGAACCCACTCACACCTCCATCTCCAATGAAGAAAGGAAAATTGTAGAGCTTTTGGAGGATGAGGAAGTGACTGGGGATATTCCACCCGATCAAGAGATTTATCTCAATGAATTCATAGACTCTAACTCATACTCCAACTACCACGCCACAGGCCTAGGTACTTATTGCATTTTTGACAAAAACCAGGTCATTCCAAAACTTACCAAAGAACCATTGACTGAAGAAGATTTGTCTTCTACACTTTGGAGCCTACACTTTGATGGTGCAAGATACAAAGTAGGTTCAGGGGCTGGGGTTTTCCTCACTTCACCTTTAGGTGAATGGATCCTAAAATCTTTTCGTCTACAATTTGCATGCTCTAACAAGGAAGCAAAATATGAAGGATTGATCCAAGGCTTGAGCTGGTGGTGCACCAGGCTTGAGGAGTCTTTATTGCCAAACATGTCCGTATGAGATCCTACCATCATAGGACATGGGATTTGATCGAAAGTTTTGATGCTTTCAATATCCAAAGAGTTCCTTGAAAAAAAATGTTGCTATTGATCATATGGCTATAATTGGATAGCAATTTGACCCTATTGTGGACTTGCTTGCCAACTCTCAGATAGTCTATGTGGTCATTCTACCAGCTATTCCTGACAATGACACCCACTGGAAAGTTTTTGAAAGCGATGAGCAGATCACCTTGTCCATTCAAAACTCAAAGGAGTTTGCAGATCAACTACAACCTAAGGTAAAAGAGGCTTACATGGATTAGATCATTCAGTTGAAATCCTTCAAGCTTCCTAACGGGTTAATCACCTTGGAAATTTTTTTCAACCATGATGATGCCAAAAATGATAGGTGAAAGCTTACAATTGATAAAGGGGATTATGCCGAAATGTCAATAGGAGGTGGGAGAATACTCAAGGTCAGAAAGGAGGTTCCTTCAGAAGACCGAAAGAGATTGGCCTGATATTGTGATGAATATGTAGGTGTACTAGCATGGTCCTATGAAGATTTGAAAAGTTACAATCCACACATTATTCAACACACCATCAAGCTTATTGATGGAGCCAAATCGATCTGACAGAAGTACAGACCTATCAATCCGAAAACTAAGTCCCTTATGGCCCAGGAGTTGAAAAAGCTGATAGAGTCAAGAATAATCTATTAGGTCCTAGAGACAACTGAGAGGGGGGGTGAATCAGCTATCAAATAAATTTCAAACCAAAAGAAACGTAACCAATTTAATGCTTAATACTGATAAACTAGTTCAATATGCCAGTAGATAGTTTTAATAATTAATTGCTATACCAATAAGGATTAGTGCATGAAACATAAAGACAAAGTCATCCACAACACATAACACCAATATTTGTATGTGGAAACCCTATAAGGGGAAAAACCACAGTGGGAAACCTTACCCACAATCAGATGATACTACTACAGATAGTAAGTGTACATAAATGGGGTCTGCACATGTAGAAAGGCCAAGCACGTAGAGCTCACTCCTCAATCACAAAATGGGAGTCACACTGACTATAATTGGATGGTTAAATCCAATAAGAATGTACTACTAAAATTTGCATCTTCATATGCTAGATTCAGTACCAGTGTAGTTCTGATTGTCTTCAAAAAACCTTCCTTCAATCTTCAAATGATGTTTGCATGTATAGCTCTACTTATTCTCACATATACCTTCACACAATCCTTTTTCGCATTCCACACTTGATCTTACAAATAAGATCTTACATTTATACCATAACCTAAGACCAATTTTAGTAGGTTGGCTCTACAAGATATTACAATAAAATTAATTTACATATCAATTAATACCTGATGCAATAATCAATTCAATATGTCGGCTTAATGCATTTACAACAATAATAAGTCATCTCCATAGCATGCCACACTGATCTAGAAAAGATAAACTTGCCGATGTAACCTGGACCTATTTGCCGGTAACAACAAATATGCAAATGCTAATGTACCAATAAACAAAAATTCAAGACAAAGTGTCCACACAATGTCTTCGACATAACCAAGTGTTTTCCATATCATTCCAAGTGTTGATGATCATTATATCTTGCCGGTGTACCAGATATCAGTGACTGTGCATGAGTCACTTGCTCTCCGATGAATGTTGCTGATTCTCCAAAGTGCCAGAGTTGATAAGTGTTTAGTAGGTGTTGACATCAATGACAAAACCATACCAAAATACCAACAATCTCCCCCTTTGGCATTGATGGCAACACAAGATGGAAAAACCATCAAAGTGCCATAACAGAAATTCCAAATACCCAAAAACCAACAATCTTCGAAATCAAAATACAGATACAGAGAGTAATAATCTCTCCAAACAACAATCTCTCCCCCTAGGAGCAACATGTGTTTTCCTTGTGTTTTTCCATACCAATCTCTCCCCCTTTGACATCAAATGCAAAAGTTCTTACCAAACCAAGTTCATATAAAAAATACTAATCAATTTAGTATACCAACTACTCCCCTTGAGAAGTAGCTTCCCATCAAAGCCAGAAAAAAGATTTCTCTATTTATTCTGTCAGTTGATGATAATCATAAACTTCCTAAGTCTCTATCGGTGGGGGTATGACCCCAAGCTGATCTCTGAGATATTCAAAAGTCTCCTTAGGTAGAGGTTTAGTAAAGATATCTGCAATCTGCTCTTTAGTATTCACATAAACCAGTTTTATTTCCTTTGCTTCTACATTTTCCCTTAAAAAATTTAGTTTGATAGAAACATGTTTGGTTTTGGAATGTAATACCGGGTTCTTAGATATATCAATTGCTGCAGTGTTATCACAATAGATAGTAATAGGTTCCTTGCATTTTACCTTTATGTCTTTCAACATTTCCTTGAGCCATAGTACCTATGTATAGTTAGTTGCTACTGCAACATATTCTGATTATGCTATTGATAAAGATGTACAACTTTGTTTCTTACTCAACCAAGAAACTAGTCCGTTTCCAAGAAAGAATGCTCTGCCGGTGGTGCTTTTTCTATCATCCACATCTCTTGCCCAATTTGCATCTGTGTATGCACATAATTCAAAGTTTTCATCTCTAGGATACCATAATCCAAGATTTATAGTACCTTGTAAGTACCAAAAAATCTTTTTTACTGCTGATTAATGATTTTCTCTAGGATTACTTTGAAATATTGAAACAATACATACTGCATTCATAATATCAGGTCTGGTTTGTGTTAAATACAGTAAACCTCCTATCATAGATTTGTATCTAGTTGGATTAATAGGTGTAGATTCATCCCTTAATGATAATTTGTCATTTGTGGTCACAGGTGTGCTTACCTGTTTAGAGTTCTCCATCCCAAATTTCTTTAGTAACTCTTTTAAGTACTTGGATTGACTCAAGAGTATACCTTTATCAGTCTGTGAAATCTGCAATCCTAAAAAGAATTTTATTTCTTCAATCATAGAGATTTCAAATTCTTGCTGCATTTTAATAGAATTTTTTTTACATAATTGATCTTCTCCTCCAAAGATTATATCATCAACAAATACTTCTATAACCGAGATGTCATCATTAGTCAGTTTATAGTATAAATTGTTGTCTGCATTACCTTTAGAAAAACCAATCTTCAAAAGATACTTATCCAATCTTGCATACCAAGCTCTTGGAGCTTGCTTCAATCCATACAAAGCTTTTCTTAACCTGCAAACCATATTTTTGTTATCTGTTAAAGAAAATCCATCAGGTTGTTCAATGTAAACTTCTTCTTCAAGATCTCCATTCAAAAATGCACATTTAATATCCATTTGATATACTTTGTAGTTATTATGTGATGTAAAAGATAGAAATAATCTGACTGCCTCAATTCTAGCTACCAGTGCAAAGGTTTCATTGTAATCAATTCCTTCTTTTTGAGAATATCCCTTACACACTAGTCTTGCTTTATTTCTGATAACCTTACCATCTTCGTTAAGTTTGTTTCTGAATACCCATTTGGTTCCAATTACATTTTTATCTTTAGGCCGGGGAACTAATGTCCAAGTGTTATTTTTCTCAATTTGTTCTAATTCTTCTTCCATAGCTTTAATCCAAAATTTATCTTCACATGCCTCATTAACTGATGATGGTTCAATTTGATAAATAAGACATACCTCTTCATTTGCCAATCTTCCTCTTGTCATAATTCCTTTAAACTTGTTTCCAATTATCTGATCTTCAGAGTGATTCAGTCTTACATACCAGGGTGTCTTTGTTTGTTGTTGTTCCTTAGTTACTGTGGAATTCTCAAATGATACCAAGGTAACTGGATCTTCATTCTGTACCAGTGGATTCAGAGTAGGTTCATTTGTCAAAATTTCTATTCTCGGTTCAGAGTCTATATACCTTGAAGTTCCTTTGAATTGTTCATCAATCTTTACATTTGTACTTTCAACAATTTTCAGCAATCTTTTGTTAAAACATCTATATGCCTTGGTTTTAGATGAATAACCAAGAAATATTCCTTCATTGCTTCTAGGATCAAATTTGCCAATATACTCATCTCTTCTAATATAACATTTACTTCCAAAAATTCTGAAATATTTAAGAGTAGGAGTAATACCAAACCATAGTTCATGAGGGGTCTTATCGGTTTCACCTTTGATGTGAACTTTGTTGAATGTGTAGACCACTGTACTGACTACCTCTCTCCAATATACATGTGGTAGGTTTGCTTCTGATAACATACTTCTTACTGCATCCAAGATAGTTCTATTTTTCCTTTCAACAACTCCATTTTGCTATGGTGTCTGAGGTGCTGATAGCTGTCTTTTGATTCCATTTACTTCACAAAATTTATCAAATTCCTTAGATGTAAATTCTCCTCCTTAATCTGATCTTAGACATTTTATTTTCTTACCGGTTTCATTTTCTACCATTGCTTTGAATAGTATGAACTTTCCAAGTGCTTCTGATTTTTCTCTGAGAAAAGTAACCTAACACATTCTAGAATAGTCATCAATGATTAGCATGAAATATATATCACCTTGTAAGCTTTTAGTTCTAGCTGGACCACATAAATCAGTGTGAATTAAATCAAGAGCATTATTGGATTTTTCTGGAATACTTTTGAAACTAGCTCTAACTTGTTTTCCAAATTGACATTCCTTACATACTGTATTGTGAGGTTTGATAATTTTAGGTAAATCTCTAACTACCTTAGTAGTACTGATTTTCACCATGCAATCAAAGTTTACATGACAAAGTCTCTTATGCCATAACCAACTTTCATCAATATGTGCAATTAAGCATGTCTTTTCACTGTTATTCAAGTGAAAGATATTACCTCTAGTCTGATTACCGGTTGCAATTTCCAAACCAGTTCTATTCATGATTTTGCATTTTCCATTTTTGAATTGTAACTGAAATCCTTTCTCAACTAATTGACCAACACTCAAAAGATTATGCTTTAAACCTTCAACATGGTAAACATTTTCAGTGTTATGCTTACCATCAAGAGATATTGTACCCTTACCTTTGATCAAACAAGCTTTGTCATCTCCAAATCTCACTAAGCCTCCATTGTATTCTTGAAAGTTCAAGAATTTACCTTTGTCTCCTGTCATATGATGTGAGCATCCTGAATCAATGATCCATTCATCCTTTACTTCAACTTTAGCTACCAATGCCTATTCTACCGGTTGAGAAGTAGGTGTCGGTTGATCTTCTGTTATAGCAACAAAAACCCATCCATTGTTTGTTGGATCCTCATCAGAATCATCAGTCACACCTTCATCAACAATGTAATAAGATTTGTCTATATTCTTCTTAAATCTGTATCGCTGATATTCAGGGTTAAGCTTGTATGTTCTTCTAACTTCTTCTCTTAGTCTATCATGTCTATCGGGGCATCTTGAAGCCATATGACCAATCTTATTGTAGTTAAAACATTTAAAGGGTGCTTTACCTTCATACTTACTTCCAACTAGACCTTTAGGTATTTTCCTTGCAAATAGTGCTTCAAGTTCTTCATTTTCTTTACTGCTTTCTTCAAGTTCTCTTGCATAAAAGGCTTTCCAATCAGATTTGTCAAATGATGGAGCAGATGATGTTGATGCTTTAAAGGCCAAATCTGTCTTTATAGTAGCAACAGGACCAAATTCTTCAATTTCAAAAGCTGAAAGTTTCCCAATAGATGTATCCCTAGTTACTAATGTATTAGGCATTGTTCTTAACTCATTTATAGCAATGACTTTCATTTTATATGCTGGTGGAAATCCTCTTAAGACTTTTGAAATAGTTTCATCCTCACTTAAGGTTTCTCCACAACATTTAATACCCAAAACAATCTCATTTACTCTGTCCATAATAGTAGAAATCCTTTCATCTTCTTCCATTTTCAGATGTTCATACCTGACCTGAAAGCTTTCAAGTTTTGCAATTTTGACTGTGGAATCTCCTTCATTCAATGTTTCTAAATGATCCCAAATAGCTTTAGTAGTAGACCTATTTGATAGTCCCATGATTTTTTGATCAGATAATGCACTCAAAAGTGCTTCTCTTACTTTGCAATCATTTTCCTCATCTTTGGTCAAGTTGGGTGGATTGGGTTGACTCTGAGTAGGAACAGTATAACCATTCTTTGTAACATCCTATATGTCCTTTCCAATGCAATTTAGATGTGTCTCCATTCTGATATTCCATATGCCATAGTTGGTTCCATCAAGTTTAGGACTGTCCTTCCTGAAATAGTTAGTAGACATTGGATCTCCTGAAGTTGTTAAACTTCTGCAAAATAGGACTAGGCTCTGATACCAATTGTTAGGTCCCAGAGACAACTGAGAGGGGGGGTGAATCAGTTGTCAAATAAATTTCAAACCAAAATCAACTTAACCAGTTTAATGCTTAATACCGGTAAACTAGTTCAATATGTCGGTAGACAGTTTTAACAGTTAATTGCTATACTGGTAAGGATTAGTGCATGAAACATAAAGAAAAAGTCATCAACAACACATAAAACCAATATTTGTACGTGGAAACCCTGTAAGGGGAAAAACCACGGTGGGAAACCTTACCCACAATTAGATGATACTACTCTAGGTGGGAAACCTTAGCCACAATCAGATGATACTATTGCAGATAGTAAGTGTACATAAATGGGGTCTGCACATGCAGAAAGGCCAAGCGCCTGGAGCTCACTGCTCAATCACAAAATGGGAGTCACACTGACTACAATTGGATGTTTAAATCCAATAAGAATGTACTGCTAAAATTTGCATCTTCATATGCTAGATTCAGTACCGGTGTAGTTTTGATTGTCTTCAAAAAACCTTCCTTCAATCTTCAAATGATGTCTATGTGTATAGCTCTACTTATTCTCGCATATACCTTCACACAATCCTTTTTCACATTCCACACTTGATCTTACAAATAAGATCTTACATTTATACCATAACCTAAGACCAATTTTAGTAGGTTGGCTCTACAAGATATTACAATAAAATTAATTTACATATCAATTAATACCCGATGCAATAACTGATTCAATTTGTCAGCTTAATGCATTTAGAACAATAATAAGTCATCTCCATAGCATGCCATGCTGATCTGGAAAAGATAAACCTACCGGTGTAACCTGGACCTATTTGCCAGTAACAACAAATATGCAAATGCTAATGTACCAATAAACAAAACTGCCAGACAAAGTGTCCACACAATGTCTTTGACATAACCAAGTGTTTTCCATATCATTGCAAGTGCCGGTGATCATTATATCTTTCTGGTGTACCAGATACCGGTGACTGTGCATGAGTCACTTGCTTGCTGGTGAATGTTGCTGATTCTCCAAAGTGCCAGAGTTGATAAGTATTTAGTAGGTGTTGACATCAATGACAAAACCATTCCAAAATACCAACATAATCTACCCCATCAATCACAGTACATGGGTATCGAATCTGGTGTCAGTCAGGAAAAAGAATGGAGACATTCAGCTTTGCATGGATTTCTGGAACCTAAACCAATTGTCTCTAAAAGACTATTATCCTTTGCCACCAATGGAAGAGTTGCTAAGCATGGTGCCAGGGTCAGAGTTGTTCTCAATGCTAGATGGGTTCTTGGGTTATAATCAAGTCTTGGTGAAGCCAAAGTATCAACATAAGACAACCTTTAGGACCAAATGGGGAACATTCGCGTATCAAAAAATACCGTTTGGGTTGTTGAATGCCGATGTGAGTTTTCAAAGAGATATGGACCTAGCCTTTAAGGAGCTTATCAATAAAATCATCCTTATATATTTGGATTACTTAACTGTGTTTTCAAAGCACAAAGAAGATCATTTCACTCATCTCAAGCTGGTGTTCCAAAAGTGTCTAGAATTTGGGATCTCTTTGAACCCAAAGAAATGTATTTTTGGAGTCCCACAAGGAAAATTACTAGGGAACGTAGTGTCAAAGGAAGGAGTCTCTATCGATCCTAATCAAGTTAAGGCAATAAAAGAGCTTCCCCTTCCTATTAATAAAAAGGGGGTCCAGTCTTTCCTAGGTAAGGTTAACTTCATTAGTCTCTTTCTTTTAGATTTAGCAGGGATGGTAAGGCCTATCACCCCGATGCTTAAGAGGGAGACACATTTCAAATGGACCCCCAAGGCTAAAGAGGCTTTTGAGAAAATGAAAGATGCTATCTGCTCAGCCCCCATACTATCCAACCTCAATATGTCTAAGGATTTCATAATGTATGTTTTCTATAGCCACTATAGCATTTCTTTGGTCCTAACTCAGAAAGACGCGAAAAAAGGGGGTGAGCACCTCATAGCTTTCCATTCCAAGACTCTAAATGAATATGGGGCTAAGTATAATTTCATTGAAAATCAAGCTTTGACCATAGTCAAGGGCCTTAAGAAGTTTCGACACTTCATTGCCTATAATAAGACTACCATGTATGTTGCTCATCCTTCAGTCAGAGAATATATCATGGAAGGTGACATCATCGAGAAGAGGACGAATTGGATTACTAAAATCTTGGAGTACAACATTGATGTTAGGCCCACCAAGATAGTCCATGACAAAGGTCTATGCAAATACATATCCCAAGAGTTTGAAATCGAGATGGCCACAGAAGAAGTTGTGATGGTTACCTTCAAACTAGTAGAGGCATGCTGGGTGGAGTCCCAAAAATATTTCATGAAGACAGGGAGTTTCCCCAAAGGCCCTCCCCCTGAAAAGAGGAGATTCTATAGACTATAGAACAATGGTTTCCGCTTGGTGGATGGTGTACTTTTCAAAAGAAATTTTGATGGGATCCTACTTCACTGCGTGAGCCAAAGCCAGGCTGGCAAGACATACATGAATTTCACTATGGTTCATTAGAAGGTCACATTTCAACATAGACTACCATCATCAAGATCACTCCTGCTAGATATTTCTGGCCTTCTATGTTCAAAGATGTGCACACCTTGGTGAGGGAGTGCAAAGAATGTTAGTATTTCAGTGGTAGGTTTAGAAAAGTAGTGATGCTGCTCAAGCCTATAATGGTGGAGGAACCCTTTACTCAATGGGGACTCAACTTCATATGGATGATCAATCCACCAAGATCAGCTAGACATAAGTGGATCTTAACCACTACTGACTACTTCACCAGATGGTCTAAAGTTGTTCCCTTGAAGAATTCGTCAGAGACTGAAGTATTGACGTTCCTAGAGGATCTAGTGTACCAATATGGTTTGCAAAGACCATAATATCATATAATGTGCATGCATTCATAGGTTCATGAATCACCCAATTTTCCCTCAGCAAAGGTGTTTACCTAAGAACCTCCTCAACCTACTATCCATGAGGAAATGGGCTCACTGAGTCCACTAATAAGAATCTCATCAGACTTATTAAAAGGATAGGCTTAGTTTACAAAAGGGAGTGACATTACCACTTAAGGAGCGCATTATGGGCCGACCAGATAATGCCCAAGAAGGTCTTAAATAATTCTCCATATAAGTTGGTCTATGGTAAAGACACACTGTTTCTCGTGTCTCTGGAAATCCCAACCTTACAATTATTTAAGTCTATCAAAGTAGAAGAGAATGGTCCCATGGACGTAATATTGGCGGAGATTATGGAATTAGAAGAGGAAAGGGAAGCAACATTAGAGTCTCTTCAGCACCATCAACAAACCATAAAGAAGTGGTTTGACAATAAAAGGAGTTCTAACCCAGAATTCAAACAAGGTGACCTTGTTTTGAAGTACAACAAAAGGGCGGCCAAGCTCGGTTAGCATGTCAAGTTCAATGGGTTATGGGAGGAACCCTTCCACATCATAGGTTACAAAGAGTTCAATTATTTTGATCTTGAAGATATGCAAGGAGACACTCTCAAGATCCCGGTCAATGGGTTCGACCTTAAGCCTTTTCATTAGCGGTATTTCTTTAAATGTATATAATGTAAATAGTTCTTTTGTGTGCCTTATTTGTTTAATTATATTCCTTCATGCACCAAAGCAAAGTGAAAATCACAAGATATGCCATAATTAAGCAAAAAGAAAATAATTATATTATGAGTAGTTTTACATTTCATTAGTAGGCCTCCGACCTAATTTTATAAAAAAGAAGCAAGTTGAAGCTTTCAAAGATAGGCTTCCATTCCCTCAAGGATCATCTTCATCCTCATCGTCCTCCATCTAGAAATTAGAGTCTCTAGCATCATTCCCTCTGACCACTCATGGTCAGAAACTCCACTAGGTTCCTCAGCTATGGACACAACAACTAGATTTGGTTGGACGTGTGGCATTAGGACCCATTGGAATATGTAATCCTTGAAGTTGTTGTACCATTTGGTACCATCCAAAATACAAACTATCAGGTGAATTCAAATGAGAAACTTTGCAGTGAGCTTCGCTCAAAAAATGATGAGACGACAACATCATCATTCTTAGACCACTGATAAGTGGGTGCCAGGTCACCTCCTCGCTAGAATAGATGAAAAACCTCAAATACGACACCAGAGGTAGGCCTATGAAAGGAACATGGTATGCTATGATATCCTCCAACCCCCCTAGATAATCCCTAGAGAAGAGTTCTTTAGTGAGCTCCGAGGTAAGAAGCCCAGTCATTCCAGAATCTAGCAGTGAAGCCATGAAACATGAACAAATGTCTGTGATTACACGATATTGGTCCACATTGTCTATAAAATCCTCACCAAGCACCCATTTGATAGCCACAATGATCAGGGGATTCTTCCACCTTGTCATCCTCTATAGCCTTCAGTTAGAAATATTTCTAAGGAAAGCGATTTGAGCCTTACTACTGACGAGCCTAACGGGGGTATCCATTTCCTGAAGAAGCTTCATCGCTAAAGCTAATACTATGTAAAGGAATGTTTGAAAAGACATATTTATAACAAATTCTTACCTCTAGGTGATAATTGGTAAAAACACTAGTGCTCCCGAATTCTGACACTCCTGTCATTCCTCATCAATTCACACAAGTAATCATGTCTGGTTCAGAGTTGGCAAATGTCCTACCCAGTACCTCGAAGAAAGAGGTGATGTCCTTAGAGGCCACGTATATGCATAGGTACATCATGTTTAAACCATAATCTCCATAGGACTATCTTAACTTGTGCAAGCCCTGCTGGGTGCTGATATTCTTCATTAAGGGGGAGATCCATCCAAACAAGCAAATCACCTCAAGTGGCTTCGATTAATGACAGACTGAGTAATTTTTCTCTTAGGAATCATAGATGGCAGCGCTCGTCCTCCTCAATATTAATTGCGACTGTAAAATGAATTGGCATGCATGCAAATGGACGCTTGTCATTAAGCGTCTCCTTTCATGAAGATCTAGGCATGTAGTGCATTAAAGAAAGAAGGTAACCAAATATTCATCTTATTGCTCATTTCTGCAACCTAAGTTCCCTAAAGCTTTTGAAGAGTTGAGAGAGAAAGGTTCTCTTACATAAAATGGAAGCAGAAGCAACTCCCTCAGGTTCTGTTCAGGGAGGATTATGGGTAGATGTTTTTGGCAAACTCTCTTATTCTTCCCACGCTATTCCACCTAAGTCAGAATATCCAAAAACTAAGGCTAGGTCCAAGATGGTTACCCACAACACATCTGCAGTGATAGATTCTTTTGAGAGTGTTGTCGAGCCTGAGCTACATAGGCAGTCCAAAAACCTCAGAGAGGTCGCATTCAGTAGAATGATTCATCATAGAGTGAAGCCACAATCCATGATAACTCATTTCTGGAACAGTGGCACCCCTGAATTTATGGTCTCCATGGTCCCGCACTGTGTAGAGTTTGTGGCTCTGTGTGCCAATGTGTTTAACCCTATTTCCTACTCAATTAGAATCTCTTCTTAAAAATGGTAATATCCCTAGAGGCCATAAGGGAATTGATGTGATGTCCCATTTTTGAGGGGACAGAGGTGTTCTCTAAAGCTGTTATGGATGAATTTTGGAACACCAGAAGAGATGTTGTCTCTTTCTATCATAGTTCCCTCAATCGAAGTCTATATTCTGAACTCCTGAGACTCCCTTTGTGTTATAGTGATTTGAGGCATGATGACCTCAAGGATATTTCATCCACTCTTGCATGGTTATGCGGTCATGATAATGACCGGGAGATCACTGCTGCTATGATGGGTTTCCTGTTCAATTGTCAGAAGTAGAAGGGGTCTTTCCATTTTGATTTCTCTTTCCTCATAGCCAGAGAAATGGTAAAGCAGCTATCTGAGTTTCAATAGTTTCAGCGTTTTAGATTCACCTCAGTCCTTGTTCATCTACTCCTACACCAAAATGAGGTTTTCTTCAGCCAATACATGCGATTGGCTGTGTTGACATTATACACTCTAATGAGAATTGAAGGTGTTATCTTTGATGACAACCTTGTGGAAACCTTCAGGAAACCTTGTGGAATTCATTTGGTAAACCACTGGCAGGCACTAGCACCGACAAACACTTCACCAACAACGACAACAATGCATACCAGCACTCCAGCCGATAGGAATAAACTTCTGTTTATTGTATTTAATTGTAAATATCTTTTGTAAAGTGGACATGGCATATTGTAATAGATTCATATATGTATGAGATCTTGTAAATCATTTTAAAAAAAGGATAAAATAAGGATAGAGAAAAGGATAGTGGATGGAATAGAAGATGAGATATATGCGAATGCATAGGACATATTTTGTATAAGGTTTATGGTTATAGTGTGATCTTAAACCAATACTGAAACTAGCATAGAAGATGCTGAATTGTAGCAGTACATTGTATTGGATTCTCATAATCCATTTTGTAAGTCAGCGAGACTTCCATTTTGTAGATTGAGTAGTGAGGTCTAGGCAGTTGGCCTTCTTGCATCTCTAGGCACCACATTGTAAGTAATATCCATTCATTGGCCAGTGAGTGAATATTGTGGGTCACAAATCCCACTGAGGTTTTTCCTACACCGGGTTTCCTCATTAAATATCTTGTGTTATGCTGTGTTTTCTATGCTGTCTTTATTGTTCCTATTTACTGCATTAATTCTTATATACCGGTACACTATTTTGGAATGCAAAATACTTAATAAGGTTAAATATTCTACTAACCAATTAGATACTAATTCACTCCCGCTCTTAATACCTTTGGGGCTATCGTTAATCCTAACAATTGGTATCAGAGCTTTGTCCTCTATTTTCAACAGCCTAATAGCTTGAGGAAGATTCTGACACCGGTACAGATTGAGAACTTAAGAAAGCAATTAGAAGGAGCTCTTGTGGACTATGATTTAGAGAAATTGAAGAATATCAAACTTGAAGATGATCTGAGGACTGCACAGGAAATCATTCAAGGACTTTAGGAGAATCTTACTATTGCTAGTAATAAGAGAAAAGAACTTCATGAGAAGATGCAAAATGACAATGATGAAAAGGAAACTCTTAATGATTTTGTGAATAAATTGAGGGAAGAAAACAATACTATGAGGAATGAAATGCAAGATATGACTATGAAATTTTGTAAAGACATTGAAGACAGAAAGAAGAATGAAGATGACTTGACTAGGAAACTCAATGATGTTGGTAATGAAAATCTAAGACTCAGCCATGAAAATTATATGTTAAAGACATATCTGATTCACATGCAACATGATAAAACTGAACTTATGAGACAGATGGGAATTCTAGAAAATGAGTTGGCTACTGCAAATCAACATAAAGAGAAATTCAAGAAAAGTTCAAAAGAACTTGATGATATGCTTAAAAGTCTGAAACCTAATGGAGATACTAATGGACTTGGATTTGAAGTTGGTGAAAGTTCCGATACTGCAAGTAATCATGATCACAATAAATCGGTAAGTAACTTAATGCTTACAAATTTAATGGGAAATGCTTTAACTGTAACAAGTACAGTCATAGAGCAAATCAGTGTAGATCTAGAAACAATTAGAACATTAATGCACCCACCGGTCAATGTTACAAATGCAACAAAATTGGTCAAAATTTAGAAAACTGCAGAATGAATGTGAGATGTTATGTTTGTGGAAGATTTGGGCATTTATCTAATCAATGTAGAATACAAACTGGCATAGGATATGGAAAGGCTATTCAAAACAATAACGTGACTTGTTATGCTTGTAACAAGATTGGACATATTGCAAAATTTTGTAGAAGTAAAACTCACCGACAAATAATAAAGGACCCAGTTTGAAAGGCAAAGAAAAGGTTGATGAGGTAAAGCAAGAATTTTCAAAACAGTGGATTAGAAAGAGAGATCAGAATGTTGATGAGATTATTCCTTCACCGGTAGAATAGAGTATTACTCCACCAACAAGAGATTCTTCATCCAACTAAAAACTAACGATTTAAGGGTATTGCAACAAGTTGAATATCATGTAGTTTACCCTTGATTGATGGTGTGAAGATGAATTTCTTCTCTACCGACAGATGTGTTAAGTTTCACTTAACCGGTGAGCATTTAATGCAGTTGTTGAAAGAAAAGACACTATAAATCATCGGTTTTCCCTCTTTTTTGATTCATCGAGCATTCAAACTTTCAAAGATCATGAAATCTGAGTGAAGGCATTCAAGGTGAAGAAGTGAAGTGATTTATTTCAAGCACTCAACCTTTATCAGGCAACTTAAGGTATTTTTTAAATGGCTTCCTCTTCTGCTCCGGAATTTATTGAAAACCCTACTGTTGTGGAAATTGTAAAATGCCCTAGGCCCGTTTTCAAAATTATTCTTGAAATAGCTAAGAAAGATGATTCCATAGGTGCATTTTCAAAAATTCCTAATGGTGTAGCTTATGCTGAAGACCCTAGAATTTCCATTCACTATAATATTGAGGAATTAGGTTCTGAGGAAGTATTGAAGATGTTTAGAACCATCATCTATGATGAAAATGACAATGTCAAACTTGAGTACAAAATTATTGAGACCTTAGGTTTTATGGAAATCTTGGACATCCCTGAATTTACTAAGGAGGTAGTGATAATTGTCCTTAGCAGGGTACATGGAGAATTTCTTTGGCTAGATTCAGTTTCCAAACTCACCAAGGAAGCAATTAGGGCAGTGACAGGTTTACCCTCCACTGGTAGTAGGCCAGACAAGACAAAGAAGGTACCTAACAACACAATCAAGACCTTAATAGGAGCAACATCTGATAGTAGATCCTTGAGAGTAAATGATATCAAGGATATAAATGTCAGATTCATAAGTATGATCTTAGGTTACAAAACCACACATGCAAACAAACTCAATTCAGTTTCTAGTCTTTGCATTAAAAGTTCTTATGATATGGTAAATAATGATGCAAAAATAGATGTGTATGAGTGGCTAAAGGATGAATTAATAGACAACATAAAAAAGATAAAAGGTGATAAGAAATGAACATTTCATTTTGGTAATCTTTTGGTATGTCTTATGTTGTATTTCTCAAAAGAAGTTCCTGGTATTGGAAAGAAAGATTTTGGATATGACATACCAGTAGGTAAACAATTCCAAGAAGCCTTCACTGGCATGGGTACTAATAAGGAAAACAATATAACTAAGTATTTCAAAACCTTCCAAGCCAAAATGAAAACACGAGAGAGACTACCACAAAGTATAGTAGACAAATATGATAAGGAAATCTGCTTTTTGATTAAGAAGGATGAAATATGGATGGAAGCAATTCTTCCTAGAATTGTATGGGTAACTGAAATGGGGTATGAGGCTGATGTAAATATTATTCAGACTTATGTTAAAGCCCTATTAGAAGAACCTAGAGAACCAACAAAAGAAGTTTCTGGTAATGCAGAAATAATTGAAAGTGGTGTACAAACATTGAAACAAAGAAAGGAAAGAGAAAAGTACATAAGGAGTGCAACAAAACAAGTAAAGGAAATCAAAGAAAACATCATGAACATTAATGGAATAAAGGAAAGTGAACTGAAAGGATTACAACCAGAGGCACATATCTCACTAGTTGGTACATCATCTGAAAGTGAAATATCTACTGAGTTCAAGAGAGTTGATAGGAAGAGAAAACCCTCACCGGTACCCTCTCCTTCACCAAAGAAAACAAGAAAGAAGCAACAGGCAGTAAGACAACCGACAAAGAAGTTGACACCCAAGAAGAAACAAAACAGGATAACTTACTGAGTGAAATCACTGATGATGGCAACTTGGCAAATGTGAGCAAATTGTATAATACATTCACTGATTCTGAGAAGGAAAGTATTGAGAACAACATAATTCTAAATCTAGACATTTACAAGAAAGTGTTAATAGAAGTTGTAGATGATTTGCCAAATGAATTGTATAGAAGGTTAGATGCAAAGAGGATTGCAGTTATGAAGTTAGATAAGAAACTTAAGATTGAAAAACTACTAGCTATACATCCGGTTAACTCTAAATAAGAGATTGATGAACTAATTAGTGAAGCTAACATATCAGTTTTTGCAAGCGGTTACTGGTATGTGAGCCTAATGGCTGGAAGAGTCAATGAAATTACAGAGGAAACAACTTATAAATGGGATATATTTTTTGTAGAAAAAGAAAAACAAGAAAAATTGAATAGACCCAAGAAAACTTTCAAGGTATATCAGAAGGATAGAGACAAAGGAAAAGGTAAAGTTGGTGGAATACCAAACATAAAAAATATCTGACAACCTACCACCACCCTTGGCTACTACACCGGTAAACACTGATGACATACCGACTACTGAAAATGTTGACACAACACATGAGGACGCTAACCCTGAATCAGAAATTCTATTCACAATGAATATTGATACTTAGGGAGTGAATATTGTTGTGGATAAGGATAGCGCAGAGGTGAAGAATGATATTACTCGAAACATTGCTAAGCAAGTAGTAGAAAATATTGAGGTTAAAATACCTACAGAGCAATTAGAGAAAATAGTGCATACAAAGCAACCTTTGGATAGTGGAATAAATACTGGTAGTGTAGCTGTTGGCACAGAGAAACCAATAGAGACAGAGATACCCACGGTGAATAACACAAAGAAACCAACAGAGAAACTGACAGAGGCATAGGTACATGTTGAGATACTAAAATTGGTAATCACTAAGAAACCTAAACCATTGCTACTAGAAATGCAAACTTAGATTGATCCACGAGAGGTTGATACAAGAAAATTGGTTACTAATAATACAAGCACTGAGATAGTAAAAGAAATTGGTCAAACATCAGGTACTTCACTAAGTGAATTCAAACCTACAAATGTGACAGAAGTAATTCTGGACTCAATCAGAAAGATAACTGATTGTAATGCTTTGGCCTACAAGGCAATTGATGATACCATACCTATTCTTAAGATGATTGCACCAAAATGCAATGTAGGTAATGTAAAGGATTCTTTAAGCCAGTTAGACACATTGTCTTAATTCATTACTGGAAATGTAATAACAGTTGATCAAATAAATGAGGAAACATTCAAAGAGAAGATAGAAAAAGAAAAAGAAAAATTCTTTGAGGAAACAATAAAGAAGTGCACGGAACATATTAACACACTTTTACCGGCACTGAATACAACAATTTTTGAGTATAAGGAACTGTACAGAGAAACATGCAAGTCACATCTGTTAACCCAGGACATTGAAAAAGAAATAAGCAGCGTACAGAAGGAAAGTGATGATATAGCTGATAATATCATTGGTTCATCCAAACCTATATCAGTTATAGAGCAAGAGATAGCAGGATTTGAGGAGAAGTTGGAGAAACTTGAATAAAAAAGCAAGGATCAAGGCAAATTCTAGAGAGCTAAAGAATAAACTTAGTCCTAAATTGGACAACCTTATCTCTATGAGGAATGAGATATCTAAGGCATTAATTCAAGGGCAAAGGTCACCAAAGGAGCATATGCATCATATCACTGGTACAATCCAAAGAACTGAGGCAACCATGAAGGACAACAACAGATTCATGCAGAGTATAAACTTGGTTTTGGCTGATATATTTCAGATTGTAACCAACCGATTACAAACCTTAAGGTGTAATTTTGCACTTGTTTGACAATTTTTGACAACCTTTGTCATTGATGTCAAAGCGAGAGTAGTGGACAGAGAAAAATGGCTAATCAAAGGAGATCATATGCTCAGGGGGAGCACATATTTTTGGTAAAATTTTTGGACTTCATTTTTGGAACAATTTTTGGATTTTTCTCATGAGTGTTGCCATCAATGCCGAATGGGGAGATTGTTGGCATTATACACTCTAATGAAAATTGAAGGTGTTGTCATTAATGGAAACCTTGTGGCATTCATCTGGTAAACCACCAGCAGGCACTAACACCGACAGACACTTCATTAACAACGACAACAATGTATACTGACACTGCAACTAATAGGAATAAACTTTTGTTTATTGTATTTAATTATAAATATCTTTTGTAAAGCCAACATGACATATTGTAATAGACTCATATATGTATGAGATCTTGTAAATCATTTAAAAAAAAGGAAAAAATAAGGATAGAGAAAAGGATAGTGGATGGAATAGAAGATGAGATATATGTGAATGCATAGGACAAATTTTGTATAAGGTTTATGGTTATAGTGTTAGCTTAAACCGGTACTGAACCTGGCATAGCAGATGTTGAATTATAGCAGTACATTGTATTGAATTCTCATAATCCATTTTGTAAGTCAGTGAGACTTTCATTTTTTAGATTGAGTAGTGAGATCTAGGTAGTTGGCCTTCCTGCATGTGCAGGCACCACATTGTAAGTAATATCCATTCATTGGCTAGTGAGTGAATATTGTGGGTCACAAATCCCATTAAGGTTTTTCCCAGACCAGGTTTCCTTGTTAAACATCTTGTGTTATGGTGTGTTTTCTATGCTGTCTTTATTGTTCCTATTTACTGCATTAACTCTTATTTACTAATACACTATTTTGGAATGCAAAATACTTAATAAGGTTAAATATTCTGCAAACCAGTTAGATACTGATTCACCCCCCTCTCAGTATTTTTGGGACTATCATTAATCCTAACAGGTTGTCTATAATGAGTCAGAGAACAAGATGTCGATGTTAGCTTGGGCACCCATTCTATTGGCTTCTTATGATGCCTATCAATTTTCTGATTGTTTCTTAACTCCTATCCTTAGGGACCTCAGTTCAATCCCTAATGAACTGCTTGCCCATTTCTCTCAATTTCAAATGAAATAGATATACAATAAATGCCCTCCTTGTGACTGGTTCTTAGGTAGTGATTTTTCTTTTAACTGAGTACATGGTTTCTCAGAAGAACCCTTCCGTCTACCTACCTATGTCACCGAAAGGATGCTCTCCCTCAAAATTGCATGATAGTTGGTGAGAATCGAAAGGGCCATAGGGGTAGGGAAGAATGACATCTCCATTATAGAGGACCACAAAGCTGTTGGCCCCATTACCCTAGTTCAGAGAAACATTGTAGAAAACATCCTAACATCTAAGCTTGTGCAACTCACCTTAGTGGTGATTGATGATACTTGGAGTTATGACCTAGATGGGTGTCTTTCTAGAAGAAAGAATGTAGTAAAAAATTAACCGTGGAGCTTGTGGGAAGGGCACACTAATCTACAGGTGGATGACCCAAATCTTTATGTGGGTCCCAATGATTTTCTCATGCTAAAGCAACCCCAGTGGTTGAGCTTCTATTCAGTCATGTAAAAGTACAATCCCGCGAAACCCATCCCCCAGACCATGCTGGAAGCCATGACTTTAGATTCTTGGCCTAGGAAAAAGAGGGAGGATTTTTGGATCTACTGACAAGAAGTGAGTCAGCTTAGGGCTAACATTGGGAATGCTACTTTGGATGAGCATTTTGAGCTTGAATGGAGCCAGTACAACAAGTCTGATGAAGAGACAGGCAATAGCTCCCCACATGGATACTTGTCCCCCAAGGCAGCCTAGTGACATGACATAGAGGTTATAAGTATTGAAGAGAAAGATAACGAGCCTCATATTCTTCTTCCCCTTATCGCTTCTTCTCATAGACCTCATTCCCAGGCTAGTAAGAGACAAGCTAAGAAGAAGCCGCTTGACTCCCCTTCTAGTAATAAATAATATCTATGTTCTACAAAGAAAGGTTTGTCTTCTTGAGCCCTAGAGGTTTCCTCGGTTCCTCAGCGACCGATGATTTCTATGATTCAGGTACGCTCTTCTTTTCCTTTTCCCTCTGCTCAACCTGTTTCTTCTATTGCTACCCATTTTATAGTTATGCATACCTAGATTCCCACTACCCTTATGTTAGCTCCTATCGGGACATTAGTTGACCCTCAAGAAGCATTTTCGCTGGTCTCTATTTTGTTCCCAACCCTTGATTCTATTCCCATAGCATTTCCCTAGAAGATGCCTAAAGCAACTACCATCTCGCATAGGCTTGGTTTTGGAGAGTCTACTCCTCCCCCAAATGTTGGAGCAACTTTCGCTGATCCATTTTCCTCAGGAGCCTCTCCCTTTGTCCCATTTTTTTCTCCAACCACACTTGCACACCCTATTCAGACCTCTTTTGGTGGCCCTATTTCCCAATTCCCCTTTGCAATTCCTCCTAGTGTAGAGTTTGCAGGCCAAGCTATTGCTAACCCAGAGGATTATCAACAACAAGTTACTTATTCCAAGTCTACCCGTATTGGCAAGGCTAGTAAACGAAAGGAAAAAGATGGTGCCAGGACAACCTGTCTGCACTTGCAGACACACTTCAGTGAGGAGAAGGATAGTCTTTTCTTTGCAACCATGTTCCCCAAGGTTGACAAGCCAGAAGCCCAATTGAGCCCCAATGATTACGCTCTGCATGCTATTGGTGCCAACCTCCTAAATGATACTGCATTTGACAAGGTGGAAATGATGGAAGAAACTTTGAAGGGCATCTCTTTAGATTTCATCAAAAAGAGTCATTATCTAGAGAAGATGCAAGTAGAGAATATTAATCTCCAAGAATCTATAGCCCAACAGAGAAAAGAAGACAAAGCTCGGAATGCAGAAATCAATCGCTTGCAGAGATTGTTAACATAGGATAAATCAAAAAAGGGAAAGTTGTAGTCCACCCTTAATAATGTGAGTACTCAGTTGAAAGGATAGGAGGCAAAAAGAAGTGTGGCCTTAAAGGAATTGTAGGAGAAAGATCAAGAAATTTAACAACTAAAGGTAGCTTCCAGAGATGCCACCCAAATGCATGCACAACTACGTGAAGAGATCCATCTAAAAGAAGAGTATGCTTGGAAACTGAGTGACGCACAGGTCATGCTTTAGGAAGAGAAAGCAAAATTTGAAACAGAGTTGCATGGAAAAGAGAGTAGCCTAGAGCAAGCCAAGAATAAATTCATGGACATGAAAGTTTTATTGTAGTAGGAGCGAGATCTCATGTCGTGACTCCAACAAACCATGCAGGAGGGAAGTGCCAGAATCCTCACTCTGGAGAATTAGGTGGTTATTGAACAAGGTAGGTGCAGAAAGATGCAACATGAAATAATGAAAAAAGATGAGGAAGTCTCATGGTTATTAAATATTCCCCCCTTTGTGGAGGTCTCTCAATATTTTTCTCTGATCCTGGTGGAGTTATATGATTCCCTTTGGGAAAGAATTAAGTAGTATAGCCCTTCACTGCAACCCATGCTAAAATTCCTCAAAGAAGCACAATCCCTCTATGTCGAGGCAGGTACCCTCATCAACAACTCTATGCTTGTCATTGGTCACAAGCTCCCTATGGCCCAAGACTTAATCCAGATATTGTATGTGGCTCAAGATGAAGAGTTGAGAGAGAAAGAGATAACAGACTGCAAGCAATTGATTAGGAAGATCAATATCTTTATCAACCAACATAGAGTGATTATGCAAGCATCAATGACACTTTATCCATTACAAATTTCAGTCCCGAACATCAAGCAATGGATAGAGAGGTTTGTCTCATTAGGTCTTCCTTCTCTGTTTCTTGTGGATGGTTCTGTACTGGGAATTGAGCAAGTGTTAAGCCATGTTGAGCATTTGCAAAAAAATAGGACCTTCCTACAACACCTGAACAATCCCATTTTAGCATAAGAGGTTGAGTGTCTCTTGCATCCCCTAGCTTAGCTCTATGCGCTCTTAAAACTAGTCCATGATGAACCGGAAAGCCTACCATTTGATGAGAATTTTTTTTTGGATCAACACTACTAGAATCTGGAGGTGCAAGTGTTTCCCTCCAAGGAGGAATGGTTTCCATTGTAGCAGGTCTTTGATCTACCCTTCCCTCTTCTGGCATGAAGTCTAGTCTCCAAACCAACAATTTTGGGTTCTAGCATTCCGTAGGCAGAATTCCCCTTTTAGTCACCAAGAAATGTTAACATTATTTTGGGGTAGTACGTAGGCGACATTTTTGATCAGGTGGCTCCCGTTCTTTTTTATTTTCCAGTTGTGCTCCCCATTCATCACATGAGCTAGGTGTTGTCTCGGAGCTATTTCTAATGGCTCTCTTTTTTCATTTGAAGTTTGGGGGAACATAGAGTTGCCAAGTGGCCCAGGTTTGTATGACATGGCATTCCTCTCAGCCCCACCATTCATCGTGTGAGGATAAGGACACTTGGTGCTTCCATGTTGTCCAATTTGTTTCTACTTCCGTGCTCTTTTCAGATGTCCTTGAAATTGCCGCGTGTCTGATGTGAAAGGAAATAATGAAGAAATAATTGTATTTTACTTGACTAAGTTTATTTAAAGAAATAAAGAGAAGAGGAAGGCTTTTGAGTTATTTCATTGTATTTGTTATTGTTTTTTTAAAAAAAGGAAGAAATCTGTTTCTGTTTCATTTAGTTGATAAAGGATAAACATGTTGGAAATGGAAGAGAAAAATAGATGAATATTTAAGTGGAATTCATTCTGTTATTTATATCATTCTGCAAAACTAAGTGTTAGAAAAGCAGTTACAAATAAAAAGAAAAAGTTAATCCCATCTATAGTTTTAAAAAGAAATGTAGGAAAAAATACTTTAAAGTGTTAGTTTAAACCTCCTTTTAAATTTCCATTACTATTTTATTGTTCAATTAGAAATGTTATATATATATATATATATATATATATATATATATATATATATATATATATATATATATATATATATATATATATATATATATATATATATATATATATATATATATATATATATAGTTGCAGCTATTAAAGAACATTATTTTTGGTGAAGCTCTATAATCTAATAATACTCAGTTAGAAGGATATTTTTAAATTTATGGATCCTTATTTAAGTAGAGAAATAAAATAACAAAAGAAGGACATTCTATTTATTTATCATACCTATCCTAGGTTAGTGTAAGAGAAGCTAATAGTGCAGATTTAAGTATGTAAATACATGCATGTTTTACATTCTAAATACCTTTTATATTGCATCAATCTAATATGTTGTTATAAGATAACTTTAAATAGATATGTGTTGCATCTATAAAAAAGAAGAAGAAGATTTCATTTGCATTTAAATCAGGATTTTACATGAATTTAATATTTTGACTAAAATGATAGATTGTTTAAATTTGTAGAGAAATATTTATAACATTTAGTATACTGATTAAAAACATAGATTACATAACCTGTGCAAATATATTTTAATATTTAATATTCTGATTAAAAAGATCAGATTAATTAAATATGAATAAACACAATTGTACATGAAAATATATACATATGTAAACATATATATTAAATATTCATATATTTGAAATAGACATATTCCTATTGACTGCACTTATATATACATTTATACATATATACATGTACACACACACACACACACACACACACACACACACACACACACACACACACACACACACACACACACACACACACACACACACACAGAGTTGGTATTTTGGTATGGTTTTGTCATTGATGTCAACACCTACTGAAACACTAGCACTTTGGAGATCAAGCAACATTCACCGGTAAGCAAGTAACTATTGCACAGTTACTGGTATATGGTTCACCGACAGGATATAATGTTCACCGGCACTTGGAATGATATGGAAGACACTTGGTAATGTCGAAGACATCATGTGGACACTTTGTTTTGAAGAATTAATCATTGGTATATTCATATTTGCATATTTGCTTTTACCGACAAATAGGTCCAGGGTTATCTAGGGTTACACCGACAAGTTTATCTTTTCCAGATCAGCATGGCATGCTATGGAGATGATTTATTATTGATGTAAATGAATTAACCCGAAATGTTTAATCGGTTATTGCATCGGATAATATATTGTATGTAAAATGTTTTTATTGTAATATCTTGTAAAGCCGACCTACTAAAATTGGTCTTAGGTTATGGTATAAATGTAAGGTCTTATTTGTAAGATCAAATGTGGAATGTGAAAAAGGTTTGTGAGAAGGTATATGCGAGATTAAGCAGAGGTATACATGAAGACATCATTCGAAGGTGAAGCTAGGTTTTTGTAGAAGCATATCAACATTACACGGGTACTGAATCTAGTATATGAAGATGCTATTTTGGGCAGTATATTCTTATTGGATTTAACCATCCAATTGTAGTCAATGTGACTCCCATTTTGTGATTGAGCAGTGAGCTCTAGGCTGTTGGCCTTTCTGCATGTGCAGACCCCATTTATGTACACTTACTATCTGCAGTAGTATCATCTGATTTTGGGTAAGGTTTCCCACTGTGGTTTTTCCCCTTACAGGGTTTCCACGTACAAAATATTGGTGTTATTTGTTGTGGATGACTCTATGTTTATGTTTCATGCATTAATCTTTACTGGTATAGCAATTTACTATTAACTGTGTGGGGGAAAAAGTGAGACTAGGCCAACATGCCCTAATCCTACCTTTTGACACACATTTGTGGAATACGAAAGAGCCTAGAGGTATCACACAATTGGCTACTTCTTTTTTGTGGAAGAGAGAGCCACGGGCTACCTATTAGGATTTCTATTCCTTTGTTGCAAATGATAGATAGAATGATGGAAGTTCAACTACTAGCCCTAGAGTGCAAGTATGAACTAGTAACAAGATTGCAAAATTGAACTTAAACAATGCAAAGCTGTAAACACAAGGACAAGACAAGAATACAAATACGTACCCAGAGTCAAAATCTGAGTGAAAATGTTCGGGACGGGGGCATGGGCACCACTGTCCTGATTCTGCCCCTGAAACTGCTCCGGAAACTGCTGTTTTGCAACTTGAAAAGCTGTCAAAATGCCGAAACTTGCTGTCTGACAGAAGGACCAGGGCGCCCAGTGCCCCTGTCCTAGCAGGACCAAGGCACCCCATGCCCCTGTCCTGGTCTTTTGCTCTGAAATTTGGTGCGGGCCTCGGTTTCAGTCTGCTTCTGTCGGATCTGCAACTTGCGGCGTCGTCCGAATCCCAAAACCTGCACTTATATCTGAAAAAGGTATGGTGGGGGGCTATATAGGGTTTTGCCTTAGTCAAACCCCCGCTTTGGTGATTTCCACCTCCACGAATAGCCAAGTTGTATTGTAAAAGTAGTGTGTGTGCAGACCTTGTGTGTGTGCAAGATCCTAAAATGCAAGTAAGCAAACTAGAGCAACCTAGAAAGTAAACCCTAATTGCTTGTAAATGATAATGTAAATGCTCCAAATCAAGATGCAAAGTGATCTAAAGCATGAATACAAATGATGTAATGAAGCTTATGCAAAGACATGAAAACAACATGAAATCATACCCAACCCCAAGGGAGGGGTACAAGCCAATCTTCAGTCGGTAATCCCCTATTGCTCTTCAATGTCTTCAAAGCCCTAAATGAATGAATGAAATTGATGAATTCTTGATAGAGGGATGTTGAATGTTGTTGAAGTCTTCAAAGATCTTCTCTTTCGCTGCATATGAGGTCCTTGAAACCAAAAATCCGGATCTTTTCAAATGAAGAAAGAGAGCTCTTATATATGAAACCCTAGGTCTTAATTTCAACTTTTGGCCGACCTAGAGATTGAATCTCCCACCAATTTCTTGGGGTTAAGCTTTATTTTATGATTGGATCGTGCTCCTAAAATTTCAGGAAAAATGTCCGGGACCATGTGCACACCGGGCGCCATGGTCCCGACAACTTTTCACCAAATTTTCAGGGCCGTCAGATATGATGATTTTAGAGAGAATTCCGAAGTTACAGCTAATTTCGAGATGTTTTGACCCCCGAAATCAAGCCCCCTAGTTCAAAATAGGACCTAATCAGGGTTTTTGATTAAATGATGTATTGGAAGAATAAAATGAAAGGGGCACACTTTAATGAAAGGGCCCAACTTTATAATGTGGAAGATGATGAAATAGGACCTTAGACCTAATTAATTTGATTAATTAAGTGCTAAAGGGGAAATGCAATGCAAAATGCAAAATGCGCCAAGGCAGGTGCTAAACTAGGTGTGAAATTGTACCACCCTAGCAAGTGCGTACAATTTACGACGCTACATTAACATTGTCTATCGACACACTTAACTGGTTTACCAGTATTAAGCATTAAGTTGGTTAATTGGTTTTTGGTTTGAATTTATTAGACAACTGATTCACCCCCCCCTCTCAGTTGTCTCCGAGACCTAACTGTTGGTATCAAAGCCTAGTCCTCTTTTGCAGAAGTTTAACAACTTGAGGAGATCCAATGTCTACTAATTATTTTAGGAAGGATAGTCCTAAACTTGATGGAACCAACTATGGGATATGGAAAATCAGGATGGAGACACATTTGAATTACATCGGTAAAGACATCTGGGAAGTTACAAAGAATGATTTTATTGCTGCAGTAGCTAGTCAGACTACTCCAACTACCTTAGCTAAAGATGAAGAGAATGATTGAAAAGCAAGAGAAGCACTTTTGAGCGCATTATCAGATCAACAAATCATGGGATTATCAAATAGATCTACTGATAAAGCTATTTGGGATCATTTGGAAACACTAAATGAAGGAGATTCCACAGTCAAGATTGCAAAACTTGAAAGCTTTTGAGTCAGGTATGAACATCTGAAAATGGAAGAAGATGAAAGGATTCTACTTTTATGGAAAGAGTAAATGAAATTATTTTGGGTATTAAATGTTGTGGAGGAACCCTGAGTGAGGATGAAATTGTTTCCAAAGTATTTAGAGGATTGCCACCGGCATATAAAATGAAGGTTACTACTATAAATGAGTTAAGAACAATGCCTAATACATCAGTAACTAGGGATACATTGATTGGAAAACTTTCAGATTAAGGAATTTGGTCCTATTGCTACTATAAAGACTGATTTGGCCTTTAAAGCATCAACATCGTCTGCTCCATCATTTGACAAATCAGACTGAAAAGCCTTTTATGCAAGAGAACTTGAAGAAACTAGGAAGGAGAATGAAGAGCTTGAAGTACTTGAAGCACTATTTGCAAGAAAAATGCCAAAAGGTCTAGTTGGAAGTAAGTATGAAGGTAAAGAACCCTTTAAATGTTTTAACTACAATAAGATTGGTCATATGGCTTCAAGATGCCTTGAAAGACATGCTAGACTAAGAGAAGAAGCTAGAAGAACAGACAAGCCTAATCCTGAATATCAGAGATACAAATTTAAGAAGAACAAAGACAAATCCTGTTACATTGCTGATGAAGGTGTGACTGATGATTCTGATGAGGATCCAATAGACAATGAATGGGTTTTCAGTGCTATAACAAAAGATCAACTGATACCTACTGCTCAACCGGTAGAACAAGCCCTAGTAGCTAAAGTTGAAGTAAAGGATGAATGGATCATTGACTCAGGATGCTCACATCATATGACAGGAGACAAAGGTAAATTCTTGAACTTTCAAGAATACAATGGAGGTTTAGTAAGATTTGGAGATGACAAAGCCTATTCAATCAAAGGTATGGGTTCAATATCTCTTGATGGTAAGCATAACACTGACAATGTCTACTATGTTGAAGGATTAAAGCATAATCTTTTAAGTGTTGGTCAATTAGTTGAGAAAGGATTTTAGTTACAATTTAAAAATGGAAAATGCAAAATCATGAATAGAACTGGTTTGGAAATTGCAATCGGTAATTAGACTAGAGGTAATATCTTTCATTTGAATAATAGTGAAAAGGCATGATTAATTGCACATATAGATGAAAGTTGGTTATGGCATAAGAGACTATGTCATGTAAACTTTGATTGCATGGTAAAAATCAGTACTTCTAAGGTAGTTAGAGATCTACCTAAAATTGTGAAACCTCAGAATACAATTTGTAAGGAATGTCAATTTGGAAAACAAGTTAGAGCTAGTTTCAAAAGTATTCCAGAAAAATCCAATAATGCTCTTGATTTGATTCACACTGATTTATGTGGTCCAGCTAGAACTAAAAGCTTACAAGGTGATAGATATTTCATGCTAATTATTGATGATTATTCTAGAATGTGTTGGGTTACTTTTCTCAGAGAAAAATCAGAAGCACTTGGGAAGTTCAAACTATTCAAAGCAATGGTTGAGAATGAAACCGGTAAGAAAATCAAATGTTTAAGATTAGATCAAGGAGGAGAATTCACATCTCAGGACTTTAATACATTCTGTGAAGTGAATGGAATCAAAAGACAATTATCAGAACCTCAGACACCACAGCAGAATGGAGTTGTTGAAAGGAAAAACAAAACTATCTTGGATGCAGCAAGAAGTATATTATCTGAACCAAATCTACCACATGTGTAATGGAGAGAAGCAGTTAGCACTGCTATCTATACATTCAACAAAGTTCACACCAAAGGTGAAACCGGTAAGACCCCTCATGAACTATGGTTTGGTAATACTCCTACTCTTAAGTATTTCAGAATTTTTGGAAGTAAATGTTATATTAGAAGAGATGAATATATTGGCAAATTTGATCCTAGAAGTGATGAAGGAATATTTCTTGGTTATTCATCTAAGAGCAAGGCATATAGATGTTTTAATAAGAGATTGCAGATAATTGTTGAGAGTACAAATGTAAAGAAAGATGAACAATTTAGAGGAACTTCAAGGTATATAGACTCTGAACCGACAATAGAAATTGTGACAAATGAACCTACACTAAATCCACTGATACAGAATGAAGATCCAGTTACCTCGGTATCATCAGAGGATTCCACAGTAGTTGAAGAACAACAGTAAACTAAGACACCCCGATATGTAAGATTGAATCATTCTGAAGATCAGATAATTGGAAACAAATTTAAAGGAGTTCTGACAAGAGGAAGATTGGCAAATGAATAGGTATGTCTTATTTCAGCTATGGAAGAAGAATTAGGACAAATTGAAAAAAATAATACTTGGACATTAGTTCCCCAGCCTAAAGATAAAAATGTAATTGGAACCAAATGGGTATTCAGAAACAAACTTAATGAAGATGGTAAGGTTGTCAGAAATAAAGCAAGACTAGTGTGTAAGGGATATTCTCAGAAAGAAGGAATTGATTATAATGAAACCTTTGCACCGGTAGCCAGGATTGAGGCAGTTAGATTATTCTTGGCCTTTGTAGCTCACAAGGACTACAAAGTTTATCAAATGGATATTAAATTTGCATTTTTGAATGGAGATCTTGAAGAGGAAGTATATATTGAACAACTTGATGGATTTTCCCTGACAAATGACAATGATATGGTTTGCAAGTTAAGAAAAGCTCTGTATGGATTAAAACAAGCCCCAAGAGCTTGGTATGCAAGGTTGGATAAGTATCTTTTAAAGATTGGTTTTACTAAAGGAAATGCAGATAGCAATTTATATTACAAAATAACTAATGATGACATCTTGATTATTGAAGTATTTGTTGATGATATAATCTTTGGAGGAGAAGATGGATTATGTAAGGAATTTTCTATTAAAATGCAAAAAGAATTTGAAATGTCTATGATTGGAGAAATAAAACTCTTTTTAGGATTGTAGATTTCACAGACTGATAAAGGTATATTTTTGAGTCAATCCAAGTACTTGAAAGAATTACTAAAGAAATTTGGGATGGAGAACTCTAAACCGGTAAGCACTCCCATGACTGCAAATGACAAATTATCTCAAAGGGATGAATCTACACCTGTTAATCCAACTAGATACAAATCTATGATAAGAGGTTTACTTTATTTGACGCAAACCAGGCCTAATATTATGAATGCAGTATGTATTATTTCTAGATTTCAAAGTAATCCTAAGGAAAATCATGAATCAGTAGTAAAAAGGATTTTCCAGTACTTACAAGGCACAACAAATCTTGGATTATGGTATCCTAGAGATGAAAACTTTGACCTATGTGCATACACAGATGCAAATTGGGCAGGAGATGTGGATGATAGAAAAAGCACCACTGGAGGAGCATTCTTTCTTGGAAAAAGATTAGTTTCTTGGTTCAGTAAGAAACAAAGTTGTACATCTTTATCAATAGCAGAATCAGAATATGTTGCAGCAGCAACTAACTGTACACAGGTACTATGGCTTAAGCAAATGTTGAAAAACATAAAGGTAAAATGCAAGGAACCCATTACTATATATTGTGATAACACAGCAGCAATTGATATATCTAAGAATCCGGTATTACATTCTAAAAAAAAACATGTTTCTATCAAACTGAATTTTCTAAGGGAAAAAGTTGAAGAAAAAGAGATAAAACTAGTTTATATGAATACTAAAGAACAACTTGCAGATATTTTCACAAAACCTTTGCCTAAGGAGACCTTTGAATATCTCAGAGATCAGCTTGGAGTCATACCACCACCAGTAGAGACTTAGATAGTTGATGATTGTCATCAACTGACAGAATTGAAAGACAAATCTTTTACTCCGGTCTTTGATGAGGGAGCTACTTCTCAGGGGGAGTAGTTGGTATTTTGTATGAACTTGATTTTTGTAACTTTGGGATTTGATGTCAAAGGGGAGAGATATCTATGGAAAAACACATTATCTTTTGAGGAGAGATTGGTATTGAAAAATAAATCTTTGGATAAACACATGTTGCTCCCAGGGGGAGAAATTGTTGTCTAAAGGAGATTGTTGGTTTTTGGTATTTGGCATTTCTGTTTTGGTGCTTTGATGGTTTTTCCATCTTGTGTTGCCATCAATGCCAAAGGGGTAGATTGTTGGTATTTTGGTATGGTTTTTCCATTGATGTCAACACCTACTGAAACACTAGCACTTTGGAGATCCAACAACATTCACTGGCAAGCAAGTAACTATTGCACAGTTACTGGTATATGGTTCACCGACAGGATATAATGTTCATCAGCACTTGGAATGATATGGAAGACACTTGGTAATGTCAAAGACATTATGTGGACACTTTGTTTTGAAGAATTGATCATTGGTATATTCATATTTGCATATTTGCTTTTACCGGCAAATAGGTCCAGGGTTATCTAGGGTTACACCGACAAGTTTATCTTTTCCAGATCAACATGGCATGCTATGGAGATGATTTATTATTGATGTAAATTCATTAAGATGACATGTTTAATCGGTTATTGCATCAGATATTATATTGTATGTAAAATATTTTTATTGTAATATCTTGTAAAGCCGACCTCCTAAAATTGGTCTTAGGTTATGGTATAAATGTAAGATCTTATTTGTAAAATCAAATGTGGAATACAAAAAAGGTTTGTGAGAAGGTATATGCGAGATTAAGCAGAGGTATACATGAAGACATCATTTGAAGGTGAAGCTAGGTTTTTGTAGAAGCATATCAGCATTACACCGGAACTGAATCTAGCATATGAAGATGCTATTTTGTGCAGTACATTCTTATTGAATTTAATCATCCAATTGTAGTCATTTTGATTCCCATTTTGTGATTGAGCAGTGAGCTCTAGGCTATTGGCCTTTCTGCATGTGCAGACCCCATTTATGTACACTTACTATCTGCAGTAGTATCATTTGATTGTGGGTAAGGTTTCCCACCGTGGTTTGTCCCCTTACAGGGTTTCCACGTACAAAATATTGGTGTTATTTGTCGTGGATGACTCTATGTTTATGTTTCATGCATTACTCTTTACCGGCATAGCAATTTACTGTTAACACTATCTACTGGCAAACTTAACTAGTTTACCAGTATTAAGCATTAAGTTGGTTAATTGGTTTTTGGTCTGAATTTATTAGACAAGTGATTCACCCCCCCCTCTCAGTTGTCTCTGGGACCTAACACACACACACACACACACACACACATATATATTTATATATTTTAAGAGCTGAAATAATAAGAAATATATCAAAAAAAAAAATTGACCCTGCAAGTTTGGGGCCGAGATGGTCTATGTTGGGTCAGCTCTGTGTGTGGGGACACCTTGTAGGCCACGGCCACTGGGTGGTCCACGACCCCCACAGTGGGTCGTGCCACTGTGTGGGCTATGACCAGGAAGTGGACCGCGACCCCCACAGTGGGCTATGCCACTGTGTGGGCCACAATCCACACAATGGCCAAGGCCGCTACGTGGGCCGCGACCCACCCAGTGGGGCATCCCACTGGTGGCACCACGGCCACCCAGCCATCGCCCCCCTTTCCTTCAATAACACTCGGCCCTCGCTCTCCTTTGTCCCTTCGGCTCCGCCTGCAACCTTAAGGCACTGCCTTCCCTCCATCACCCTCTCTCGGCACTAAGCACTTCACCGCCACTTCTTGGCCATGGCTGCAACAAAAAAAAGTTATCCACCATGAAAATTATTTCATGGTGGAACCCTAATCCAACCTAGGGTTAGGGGGAATGGTAAAATGATAGAAAAAAAAAAGAGGGAAGATAGAATAGGTTAGTTTCTTCATCCCATAAGAAAAGGGGAAACCCTAAATAGGGTTATACCCACTTGTTCTTTTTAATAAAATAATAAAGGAGAGGGAAAGAAAGTTCTTAAAAATTTGAAATGAGAATTGCCCATTTAGTTTTGTTTTTAATTTATCTAGCCGATTTTCTTATCAGGGAAATTCCCATTTATTATGTTAATATTAATTTTGGTAGACTTTTTATTTGGATTATAATTAATGATTAATTACTTATAGAGTAATAATATACTCATATTGAGTAAATTTATTAGAAGAGTTTTTCAATAGGAATTTTTATATAGTTTATTGATTGAATTTAAGCTGAGGGGTAATTTAAATATCAAATATTAAATATTTAATTTTTAAATGTTTAGAGGAGTAATATATACCAACTTGATTGAAGTTATATAAACACATTTTAGAGATTTTAATGGTATTTATAATTAGTTGGAATAATTTAATGAAGGTTATTAGACGTCTATTTGGTTGTAAGGGGGTATTGTAGTGGGATATTATAATATTTTAAAATAAGATAATGGACTTGATCTTATTTATATATTTAACCCAAGTGGAACCTTTTAATAAATAATTTAATATTTTTTTGACACTTTAATTTTAATTGCTCAATTAAATAATATTAATACATTGAATTTGTATTAATATTGATTAAACGGATTCTCGAATTATTGAAGTTATAAAAAAAAGAGATTAAATTATCAACGATTTGGGGAAGCTTGGTATTCCTTAGAGAAATAATTGATGTAAGTTCAAGAAATTTTATTAATATCATTTAGTGGAGATTGGGCTATTTATATAATATAAAATATAATTAAATTTGAAGGGGCTGTTGAGCGAATTTATTTAATACCTAAAAGGATACTATCCTTATAAAATTAATTTATTCTGCTTTGATGATAGGAGTGTCTTAATTGTTACGTAAGTAAAAATCTAATCCTATCGCTTAGGAGTTAAAGTTGAAACCTAAGACTTCTAGTTAAATTTTAATTCATCACTCACTTTAGAAACCCATTTAAATATCAATTAAGGTTTTGTTTGGAACAACTTGTTAAGTTGTCACATCTAAGTAATTAAGTGTTTAAAAAAAATAAAAATTGTTGTTGTGTTTTATGCCCAAAAGTTTGGGCATGACAGGAGGTACTTATCCAACCTAGAATACTATGCTCTAGCTGCCTGCTTTAGACCATATAAAGCTTTTCTCAACTTGCACACAAAATTATCATTTTCATGTAGCTAAAATCCTTTAGGTTGCTCAATATAGACCTATTCTTCAAGATTTCCATTCAATAATGTATATTTGCCATCCATTTGATACACTTTATATCCTTTATGGGCTAAGAATGCCAAGAAAATTTGGATTGCTTCAAGTCTAGCAACTAGTGCAAATGTTTCTTCAAAATCTATGCCCTCTACTTGAGCATACTCCTTACATACAAGTCTTGCCTTGTTTCTTATTACCTTCCCTTCTTCATTCATCTTGTTCCTGTAGACCCATTTGTTACTACTTATCAAGTTGCCATTAGTTTTATATCCAAAGTCATTCTATATACTCTAGTCGGTTACTACTACCAAAACATTCAGTCGGTATGCACAGAACAGTCAGTTAAAGAAGAAAGTACTCACAGAGCCCAGTATGCACTGAGCTGTCTACCAAGTATCATTCCATGTCTATCGAGAAGAAATAATGATACACCGAGTGAAACATATTACCAGATTCATTGAATCTAGACACACATGGGAAAACGTGTTACAAGATCGAGGAACATAGAACCGTTATCACATTGGAAATTGCACTTAAAGATTGTGTATGATTTTGAGGTCATCCAACCAATGAAATATTTTATATAGTTATTCATTTGATAAATCATGTTTGTAAGATCAAAGCAATGAATCAGATCACCAACATAAGAGATCTATTTATACAGTGTGGATTAAGGATAAAAGTGTGATAGATAGAGATATATAGAGGTGTATGAAGCAAGACATGTGTGATACATAAGAAAGCACTAGGTGTTATGACTATTACAGAGACACAAAGGTCACCAAGAAAGATTTTAGAGAACAGTCAAAGAACAAAGTAAATAGAAGGGTTTACCGAGTTACTTTATGGGTTACCGAGGTATGCTATAAGCAAGGTAATCTTATTTTGAGCACAAAGAATTTGCTATAGCATTCCAGATGTAAAGTTATAGATATTTGTAAAGATTTTATTGAAATATTTTGAAGTTGTAAGAGAAACCTTTAACAGGGTACAAGACTCTAACTAAGTCTATAAATTGTAAAGCCTCTAACCAGGTGCAACATTTAGTTTAAGTGTTGTGAAATCCTTTAGCAAGGTATATCTAACGGATCTTAATACTCCTAATAGGGTAAGCTATCCGAAATAGCTGAACATGTAGCTCTAACTGAGCACTCTTTATTATTGCAGTAGTGAAGTTGTGGGTGCCATCCCCACCGCAGTTTTTCTCTCTAACCAAGAGTTTCTGCGTAACCAAAATATGTGTGTTATGGAGTGAATCATGTATGATTGTTATTTATTTGTTTTAGCTTTATGTTATGTTGCAATGTTTTTTGATTTATGCATAACAGTAAAGTTATTGTTCATAAAAGGATTTGAAATACTGATTCACCCCTCCCCTCTCAGTACATTAGCTTTCCATATTGGGCCTAACAATTGGTATCAGAGCTTGAATCTTGGAAAAAGGTTTAACAACCTAAAGAGAAAGATCTTATCAATGGAAGGCTATAAACAATCTCAGAGAATTGTGTATCTGCAAGAAGAGTTGGATCATGCTAATCAAGTGATTGTAGACATGCAAAGACAAATGCAAAAATCATTGAAAGTTAGAAGAAGATTATCTGATGATTTACAGGACTCTCAAGAGTTAGTGGAACAAATTGAAACATCATCTAAGAATAGTATATCTGAAGAGACTAAAGAAATGATTGGAGTATTGAAAGAAAAGAACAAAGCACTGGCTGATCAGCTAAAAGCAATGAAAAGAGGACATGAACATTTCAGCACACAGATGACTGAGAATCTTGATTTATTGAGGACAGCTGAAGATAAAGTAAGAGATCTAGAAAGAGAAAAACAACAGCTTGAAGCATTAGTATCTGAAAAGAATGATGAAATCATAAGGTTGGATGGGATTTAACAAAATCTGTCAGATCAATTAAGTTATGCACATCATGAAGAAAATCTAAAAGATGATGAGAATCAAGCATTCAAACTTGAAATATCAAGGTTGACCAATGAACTTGAAACAAAAAAGAAATCCAAGGAAACACTGAAGAAGAGCTATGAAGCATCAAAGATGTTGGATGAGCAACTGAATATAAGAAGACCCAACAAAGAAGCAGGACTTAGTTACAAAGAAAAAGACTCTATCAAGAAGGGAATTCATACAACTGAGAGAGGAGAATCATCAAAGCAAGCTGGAAATAAGAAGCACATCAAAAGAAAGAAGCCTATTTGCAACTACTGTGGAAGTCAAGGTCATACTACTAACATGTGTCAAATCAGAAAAGGTAAGCAATCGAATGTCACTAAGCCTAATGGTTATTGTTATAATTGCAATAAATATGGTCACACATTTAACCAATGTAGGACAAAGTTTGTTAACAATTATCAGAAGGCAAAATTCAAAGGATTTTGTAAAATCTGCAATAGATATGGACATAGTATTGAGAAGTGTTGGCTTAAGCAAAAGAACTATATGTGGTCTACACACCGAGAAAATACTAGAGGTTACCGAACTCACACAGATCCTTACCGACAATATTCTGCAGTACCATGGGATTACAATACAAGGATATGGTGTGAATGTTGTGGAAGATATGAACATATAAGTGCCAACTGCTTTATAAGGTTTGGAATGAACAACCGAAGATCATGGAGAAATCCTGGTATGGCATGTTTTCATTGTCACAAAGTTGGACACTTGGCTAGAGATTGCAGAGATCAACCTAGAGGAGACACTGAAGAAATAAAAGGCAAATTATAGATGATTTGGAAAAAGAAGGAAATTGTGTCAAATGAAGAAAGCACCTTACCTACCGAGTTAGGTGCACCTATTCCTAATTAATTAGTAAAGGTATGAAGGGACTGCATTATCTCAAAGATTAAATCTTAACAGTTCCTATTTTATCATGCACTTAATTCAAAATCTGCATAGTTAAAGATGTATTAGAAAGTTTGAAATTCTATCAAAGTCTTTTGGAGCACTATACAGGAAGACTATCAAGTCAGTGAATACAGGAAGCCTGTCAAGTCGGTAAATGAAGAAAGTCTGGTTATGCAGTTAAAGCGAAAAAAGGAAAGAAAGTTTAGTGGAACCGAGTGCATTTAATGTTTTTGACCTAACCTGTATACAACCCGATAAGGTATATTGTGTACTTAAAGAATTTACACGGTCATTTTTCACTCACCAAGTTTTCAAAAGAACAGAGCAAAGCGAATCAAAGGTGATCAAACCACCTCCAAAGCAAAATTCAGGGTATTTACATCAATCTCAACGCATTGTTAAGCTGGTTTACCGATCATATCAAGTTGTTATTATCTGCTAAGTGTGAAGTGTCTGCCGTTTGAAAATCTTCAAACCCTAAGGATCTTGTGTTAATTCTTATCTGAAATCTACAATGGCACCTAAGATCCAGAATCTCATTGTTGAGAACATCGAAAATCCCTCACTAAAATACTCTTTAACTCCCAAAATTACATTTGAACCGGATGACAAAACTACATTTTCACTCATCCTGGATAGAGTTTTATTAGTCGAGGATGTGAGATTCTTCACCAAATGTTGAGTTGAAGAACTAGGTCATGTTGAAATCAAAGACACATATGATTAATTGTGCACCAATGGTAAAATGGATAGCAAGTATGAGCACATTAAGATCAAGGGATTGACTGAAGCCCTAACCTATCCCCATGTCTTCAAACCCCAGTGGGTCAAGTTTGTTCTGAGAAGAGTTCATGATGACTTCATGTGGCTAGAAGAGCAACTGTTTAAGATCACCAAGGAAATCATTCATTTGATCACCGGTTACCCTATTTATGATCATGCCCGAGCTCAGAAATGATATCAAAGAAGGAATTGATCAGTTTAACTAGAGTAGAATCATATTGCAGAGGACTAAAATTGAACAATGTCACTGATGCAGAGCTCAAGTTTTCCATTAGAGTAATAGGTTACTATTCAATCGGCAAGGGAATATAGTGTACCCTGTGCAGTAGTAGACTTAGCATATAAAATTGTGAAGAAAGGCATGCAAATTGATTTATGTGAGGTATTGCTGAAAAACCTGTTTGAGAATCTAAACACCATAAGGAAGCCAAAGAAGAACAATTCGGCCAATACACTAAAGTTTGGATCACTATTAATATGCATGTTTTTCTATTTTAAAAAATTATTTCCATCAGTTGGTAAAGTTGTTTGGGAACTACATTGACCAATCACCCATTAGATCAATGACTTCATCAAGAAGCTAGGTTATAATTTTAATGATATTATGGATGATTATTTTAGCAAGTTTCAGGAAATGATGCATAACAGGTACCAGATTCCACCCAAGCTAGTGGAGAAATACAAGGATGACATATGTTTTGAAGTGGACACTGATTACTGTTATGTGAATGTTGTGGAACCAAGAACTCAATCTTTGCCACCTATGGGTTACAAGATCAATTTTTACATCACACAACAACATATAGATGCATTTCTGACATTACCAAGGCATGCTACTGAGCTGAGGTATGGAACATATGAAGAAGTGAAGGAAAAAGTAAAAATGAGCATTGTAGTACCCAAAGCTACAAGGAAGGCAACAAAGATGATAAAGGCATTAATGGAGAAATTTGGAGAAGACTCTTCCTCCACACCTATCAAGGGCACTATAGCCATTACCGAAGAGGAATTTGAAGCCCAAGAGGTAGCTATAACACTGAGTATCAAATTGCCTAAGGGAAAAGTGTTGAAAAGAAAGAAACAGGATACATCAAAAGTATCACTGACTCCTCCTGCAAAGCGATCTAACACAAGAGCATCTGCAACTTCACCGAGTAAGAAAACAAAGAGTGTTGCCACACCCAAGGTAACAAAAACTTACAAGTAATATACTCGGAGACTCATTTTGACCAAAGAGTCTAGTGACACTGAATCTGAAGATGCAAGCAAATTCTAGATTGTCAAGAGCAAGAAGGTAAATGTACATAGTGTTAAAAATTTTTGTGCTAATCTGAAGCAATATGGTGGATTTAGATCATTCAGATATGTAAAATAAGAATCCAGATCTGATGATGAAAAGAGACAAATAGAAGAAGCTGTCATCTGCACACTATTGAAATTTTGATTGATCCCATTGGAAGTATGTAAATCTCTTCCAAATGAATTATATTTGCATATTGACAATAGGTGGAAGTATGTAATGGAATTAGAGAAACAGATGAGAGAAAGAAGTCTGGTACATCTTTTCCTAGACATGTCGGTAGATGAGATCACCGAACATCTGAAAGACTGCCACACAAAATTCCTAGTCAAGCAAAGAGCTTTGAAATTGATGAATGGTCTTTACTTGGATGTAGAGAATGAGACTAAGGAAAAATGGTAGAAAATATTTCGAATCAAGAATGCTGGTGAGCAAGCTAAAGTTGAAATAGTTGATGTCACCGAGCAAGACCCTGCAGATACCATCCAAGTAGATGAAGATATCATGGATATAGAGGCACCGGAACAGAAAATGATAGAAGGAAATTCTTATGCCCAACTTGTATCCAGTGAATCAGTTTCGGAACAAGTTCAGCCCTATCCTCTGATCAATCAGCCTATTTCAACCGAGGCCCCTAAGGATATGGAGCAAGGCACAAAAGGTCACAAATCAATAGTAGGAGAAGGTACTTCTCAAGAACATACCTCTCAAGCTCCTTCTAGCACTGAAAATGTTGCAACTGAGACACCAAGCTCAGAGACACCAAAGGACACTACAAAGGCTAAAGAAACTGACTAAAGTGTTGCCTCTACCGAGCAACCTACCAAGGGTCAACAAGCCTCACAAGCCATTATTTTAGTCCAACCAATGAAAGGCAAAGAAAAGAAGATGAAAAAGCATAGTTTCAAATTAGATTTGTCAAAACCAATAGTGTTGCCCAATGTTGATATATCCAAATTAAAGGGGCAAACACTAATTGAATTCGGTGAACTATGCAAAGCCAAAGCTGAACAGGAGAAGCAAATAGCTATTCAAAAGAAAAATAAAGTACTTCAGAAGGTGAAAGCACTCTTAACCGATATGCTACTGGAAGCTACAGTAACCAAAGATGCAGCCATCCACATTCAATTGGATGAACTCCTAACCAAGATAGAGACATCTGGAGTAGATGCATCTGAATATTTGAGCAAGTTAAAAGACAAGGAGCTCACTGCAACAATTATTGAAGAGGTACAGAAAGCTATTGCCATTGGCAAAGTTAAACTTGTCAAATTTATTACTGAGTTGACCCCTCAACTCAAGCACATTCTTTATTTATTTCAGAAACTCTATACATTCTCTCTATTCATTAAGGACATCAAGAATAAAACATAAGCAATTGAGAAAGAGATCACCGATCTCTCTAATAAGTTGACCACTGAGCCACATTCCATTCAGAATTTTTATACCAAGCTACAACAGCGCATGGCTCAACAATTGGAACCAAGGAATGAAGAACACAAGATAAGGATGGACATAATGACACTTCAAACATTATTCCTTCCTCATCTTTCATTTGTCCAAGAGCAGATCAACAAAGCTACCTCCCTATCCACTCAACAAGAGGGAAGCACCTTAGATGGACTCATTTCACTGTTAGTTGACATTCAAGCGCATAATTCACTCATGGATAGTATTAAGGATGCCCTCTCTACCGCTCTCACCGATGCAAGGACAAAGTATAAATCCATTTTTGACCAGTTGCCACCACCGAATGGTAACTAAGTTTTAATGTTTGTCAAAAAGGGGGAGTGAGTATCTTATCAAAGTATACAGGGGAATTTAGTATATAGGGGGAGTATATACCAAGCAAAACAAAGTATTCATCTAAATGCAACGTCAATTTTGACAAAGAACAGAGTAGTGAACCGAGAAGTTATCAAAGAACATTGATCACCGAGCATGCAAACTCAGAGTTTTGTACAATATATTGATAAGGGGAGTATATCTAGATATACTATTTCATTGACTAATGTATAGACTGTTTGTTTAGTCAAATTTTGTAAGTATATATATTTTTTGAGTTATGACTTTGAAAGTAGTTTTCTCAAACATCTCAACTAATGTCAAAAGGGGAGATTGTTACTACTTATCAAGTTGCCATTACTTTTATATCCAAAGTCATTCTATATACTCTAGTCGGTTACTACTACCAAAACATTCAGTCGGTATGCACAGAACAGTCGGTTAAAGAAGAAAGTATTCACAGAGCCCAGTATGCACCAAGCTATCTACTAAGTATCATTCCATGTCTACCGAGCATAAATAATGATACACCAAGTTGATATACATCGAGTGAAATGTGTTACTAGATTCATTGAATCTAGACACACATGGGAAAATGTGTTACAAGATCGAGGAACATAGAATTGTTATCACATTGGAAATTGCACTTAAAGATTGTCTATGACTTTGAGGTCATCCAACCAATGAAATATTTTATATAGGTATTCATTCGATAAATCATGTTTGTAAGATCAAAGTAATGAATCAGATCATCGACATAAGAGATCTATTTATACAACATGGATTAAGGATAAAAGTGTGATAGATAGAGATATACAGAGGTGTATGAAGCAAGACATGTGTGATACATAAGAAAGCACTAAGTGTTATGACTGTTACAGAGACACAGAGGTCACCAAGAAAGATATTAGAGAATAGTCAAAGAATAGAGTAAACAGAAGGGTTTACCGAGTTACTTTATGGGTTACAGAGGTATGCTATAAGCAAGGTAATCTTATTTTGAGCACATAGAATCTTCTATAACATTCCAGATGTAAAGTTGCAGATATTTGTAAAGATTTTATTGAAATATTTTGAAGTTGTAAGAGAAACCTTTAACAGGGTAAAAGACTCTAACTAAGTCTATAAATTGTAAAGCCTCTAACTAGGTGCAACATTTAGTTTAAGTGTTGGAAAATCCTTTAGCAAGGTAGATCTAATAGATCTTAATACTCCTAATAGGGTAAGCTATCAGAAATAGCTAAACATGTAGCTCTAACCGAGCACTCTTTATTATTGTAGTAGTGAAGTTGTGGGTGCCATCCCCACCGCATTTTTTCTCTCTAACCAAGAGTTTCTGCATAACCAAAATATATGTGTTATGGAGTGAATCATGTATGATTGTTATTTATTTGTTTTAGCTTTATGTTATGTTGCAACAGTTTTTGGTTTATGCATAACAGTAAAGTTATTGTTGATAAAAGGATTTGAAGTACTGATTCACCCCTCCCATCTCAGTACATTAGCTTTCCATATTGGGCCTAACACCATTTAGTCCCAATAACATTCTTATCTATTAGCCTAGGAACCAAATCCTTTGTTTTGTTCTTTTTAATTTGTGGCAGGTCTTCTTCCATAGCCTTCATCCACTTCTCACTTTTGCTGGTCTCATCATATGTTTTGGATTTCATCTCAGTCATAAGGGAAAAGTTTACTTGTTCATTGTTTCTTGCAAGCCTTCTAATAGTTTATACTCCCTCATTTTTGTTGCCTATGATCTGCTCTTTAGGGTGAATCTTTTTCACATACCTATTTGGAGTCTTGTTGGGTACTTCTTTTTCACTCTTAGATTTCTCTTCATCTTCACTATGCTATTCTTTAATTTGATTTATTATGCTTTATTTTACTTTATGTAGATCTTCATCCACTCTTACATGTACACTCTCAATCACCTTCTTTAGCATCTTATTGAAATATTTGTAGGCCTTGCTATGAGTTGAGTAAACCAAGAAGATACAATCATCACTTCTTGAACCGAAGCTTACTAATCCATCTTCATCTCTTTTGATGAAGTATTTTCTACAAAACACCTTGAAGTACTTAACTGAGGGTTTTCTATCAAACCACAGTTAATAAGGTGTCATATTGTTGTTCACCCTTAATTGCACTTTGTTTAGTGTGTATATATCAGTGTGAACTGCTTCTTTCCAATAAACATCAGGCAAATTTGCTTCATTCAACATTGTCCTTACCATCTCTTTGACTATTCTATTTTTCCTCTTCATATCACCATTTTGTTGTGGTGTCCTAGAAGTTCAAATTGTCTTTTGATTCCATGTCTTTCACAATAGTCTTCAAATTCATTTGATATGAATTCACCTCTACAATCTGATTTTAACCACTTTAGCTTGTATCCACTTTCTATTTCAACCATCTTCCTAAAGATTTTGAATCTCTCAAAGGTTTGTGATTTGTCTTGTAGGAAGGTGACCCATGTCATCCTTGAGAAATCATCTATGAGCAACATGCAATATATTTCTCCATTTAGATCTCTTATCATTGTATGTCCACACAAATTAGTATGCGCAAGTTCTAAAGGCCCTGTGGTAGAATATTCTTTTGTTTTGAAGCTGACCTTGGTTTGTTTTCCTCTTTGAAACTCATCACAAAAGGTGCTTTCTGGCTTAATGATTTGAGATATGTTTCTCACATACCCTCTCTTGTTTACCTTAACCATATTATCAAAGTTTATGTGACCCAATCTTCTATGCCATAACCAACTCTCATCCACTTGTCCCATCATGCAATGGGACTCATAATATTCCTTCAACTTATATACATTTCCATCAATCCTTTTTTCTTTAGAAACAAAGTTGTCCATTACTTTCCTTTCTGATTTCACATCCTTTTGAGTCAAAAGTGAACTTGTATCCTTTGTCACACATTTGACTTACACTCTACAAATTGTGTTTTAGTCCTTCTATTGGAATGCACTGATACCGACAGTAAACTGAGAGGGCGGGGGGGGGAATTAGTTTACTAACAATAACAACAATCAATTCAATTATAAACCATATACCAAAATACAACATAATGAAAGATATAACATTAAAGAACAACACACATAACACAAATGTTTTACATAGAAAACCCAGAAAGGGAAAAACCACGGTGAGAAACCCTACCCACAATCCGACGAATACTCTATAGTAGTATTGTGAATAATTACAATGGGGTTTGCACCCTCAGAAAGGACAATAGCCTAGAACACACCGCTCATCACAAACAGAAGTCTCACTAACTTACATAAACATCAGACTACAATTCGGAAAATAATGAACTGTGAAAGTAGCATCTACAAATTCCTAACACAGTTCCGGTTAAGGACTGATGTTTTCTTTGCAATACAAAACCTTTCCAACCTTCTCCTAAAATGATATGATTTTATTCACACACAATCCTTTCTTTGATAATGCAAACTTAACCAACTATCCCATCAATATCCAAATTACATGAATCAGTCACCTATAAATACAGATCATCAACCTTATTGACAATGTCGGCGAAACCTAAACCCATAAACTTATAATTACAAAAATTACATCACATGATACCACCAAACCAATATTATGATTTACATTACATAATGTTTATGGTAAAAATGGAAACAATAATATTGAAAGACTAAATGAATTCAACCACAAAGCCCTAGCCTAACAACAACAAAGAGCCACCATAACATATGAATATTAGCTAAGACAATATAAATCAAAAAAATCACAAAGATGATACCATCACATGTCCAATAGGGTTTGAATCTCCATTCTTCCTATCTCCATTGATCTTGCTTCATATATTTGCTCTCAGATTTTATGTGTGCACAAGAGGTCAACAAAGAACGGAAATGTAGTTGCAAGTAGGCTTGATCGCATATGAAAGTTCGAATGTTAGTCCAGGAGTAGAATGCATAGGATGCTTAGGAGATTAGATAATGAAGAAAGCATCTCCTTATATAGAAGACACTTTAGGAAATGGAGGGATAAGATTAAGAGGTGTAAAAGATAGATGGTCAGCTAGGATTAGAGAGTAGGTAAAAGAAATAAGAAAATAATGAGAGGGTAGGTAGTATAGGAATTAAGAGATGAATGACATGTGTCATAGGCAGAAAAGGCTAATAAATTAATTAAATAAAGTATTTATTTAATTTAGGAAAGGACAATTTAAATAAATAAATGTATTTATTTAAATGAGAAATAAGGCTAGAAGAGGGTAAATGAATTAATTAAATAAATAAATATTTATTTAATTAATAGAAGAATTAGGCTAAAATAATTAAATAAATAAAATATTTATTTAGTTAGACAGGACAATTTTAGGTGTTTACATTTTGCCCCTCTTTGAGACAATGCAACTTGTCGCATTGTTTCAAAGAAGATAAGATGAACTGATACAAAGCTGACCCAAGATGGGAATGATATGCCCCCTCAAGAGATTGGATGAATATGTCTTAAAAGATCACAGACAATCTCTCAATAAGAGAGAAAGGCTAGAATGGACTAACCGGATAGGATAGAGTGACAAAAGCATGGGATAAAGAAGACTGACTCAAGAGACTAGGGCTAGGGTATTCTATAAGATAGACTACAAGGGAACACATCCTCATTGTCATCCACACACCTAAGAGATTAGAGTACAGAGAGAGTAGAGATCAGTCAACAGTCAACAACGATGGCATTGGTCCATAGATTCGATCATGTTTGCCGATATCAGAGGCTAGCAGATGTAGGAGAGGCGATAAGTACCACAAAACCTCCTTGTACCTTGTTGCATTAACTGTTGTCGTAAATGCATGCTAGGTAGGTCAATAAATGCATATTAGGTATGTTGCAAAAAAATCAAGTGGGGTAAACAAAATGCTAAGGTGTGTCTGGGTAGGTTAGGCAAATTTGCATCGAGTGTAGGTGTGTCTATGGTTTTAAAACCGTCTATGTCAAATGCAAGTGCATTTGTGAAATGCAAGCGCATTTGTAAAAGGTAGGCGAATCTGTGTAGAAAAGAGGCACGTCTGTGAAGTATGTAAGCGCGTTTGTGTCATGAATGCACGTTTATGTCTTCAAGGTCAAATCAACAGTTCTGTGATAAACATACACTTTCTATTGGATAAGCTATTGAGAGGATACACTCAAATAGGTCCTCTAGGGAAGACCAGGATAGCAGATAGGGCTAGGATTGACAATTCTGTGATAGAACATACATTGCCAATGAGGAAACTAGTCAAGAGGATACACTCAAGAAGGGTCCATAGGATAGGATAGAGCGAGGCACTTTGTGATGAACATGGAGTATCATAGAAATTGACAATTCTATGATAGAACATACATTATCAATTGGATTAGGCTGAAATTGACAATTTTGTGATAGAACATACATTGTCAATTGGATAAGCTACTCAAGAGGATACACTCAAGTAGGTGCCCTAGGAGACAAAAGTAGCACTTTGTGTTGAACAGGGAGTACCACTAGGATTGACTTAGCTGATTTGCTTGACTGTAGGAGGACCTACCGATGTTGGAGTCATGGGAGAGATTCCCTTCAACTCAGAGTTTGCGAGCAGAGATGAAATTCGAGGATAGAGCAGTAGTGGATGCTATGGGCTTGCGATATATTATGTATGTGCCTAAGTTTCAGATGAACATAGGATTGCTGACTGCATTAACTGAGAGATGGCACTCAGAGACATGTAAATTTCATTTGTTGATGGGTGAGATGACAGTCCCTTTAGAGGATGTATATAGGATACTGAGGATACTGATCATGGGGGAGTTGGTTCCTTACGATCGAGAGGGAGACAGGGATGCACTGAGATGAGTATTTCAGGATCGAGGACTGGAGATGAGGGCAGGACATGTGGCTTGGGACACCATGATAGTGATAGGATTGGTGCTACCAGTGGTGTTGGCAGGAGTGATAAGCGGGTTCCTATGTACGGATAGGGAGAAATGAGGGTTGGTTGTGGGATGGGGGAGAATGAGCTACTATCCTTGAGGGAGATCTTTCAGGGACAGGTAGATGAGATCCAAGATCTAGAGAGGGATGGGGCTAGGCTCAAGAGATAGCTAAGGGACACTGAGCAAGAGAGGGATCAGGCTATTCAATTCTACACAAAGGTTGAGACAACACTGAGGGAAGGCAGGCAGGCAGTAGAGGACATGGGGGCTAGATACGCCTATGTTCTATGGGCAGGAGAGGAGATAGCCTACTGGAGAGACCTATATTTTGGAGTTGTGCCACTAGATCAGTGGGCTAGGAGCTTCCAGAGACCATCACGGACTACGATAACCACTAGAGGGAGAGATAGGAGACAGACGTCTAGTGGTGGGGTCATGGGTCCTCGACCACCACCAGATAGAGGGGGCAGGAGAGATGATCCTGGGGTGAGGACTTCCAGGGCTCAAACTCCATCGAGGCCAGCTAGCTTCGAAGGAGGGAGTTCATCATAGCCTTAGAGTAGGCTCCCTATGTATCAATTGTTTTGTACCATTTTTGTATGACGATGTAGACACCTTTGGGTGATTTTGTAGCCATGTGATTTTGACATCATTGTATAATGACACTTATTATTTTGATATATATATGAGATGATTCATCCTTGTGGCAACTATATGCATGTGTACCTATATGATGTTTATGAGATACATGTATCTATGATGTTTGTGATAGGAATGCAATATTTTTGTTCTTTTATGTTTTTAATATGTTATGCATATGTGAATGTGAATGTATGAAATGGAGATGAATATGATAATTTGCATAACTATTTATATGATGTGAATGTAAAATGTGCTAACATGTGTTGTGTGCAGGATGTGATACAATTGTGATATCTATATGTATGTATGAAATGAGATATTCTAACATGTGATGATGTAGATGCAGACTACATAAAATGGGAATATTTTTGGCTTGTCATTATACGCAGTCATGTGATAGTAGGCTAGACGGACTCAGGAAGGATAATGGAGGTCAATCAAGAAAGGGGGATGAAAGATAGAAGGTATGGAAGTGAAAGAGCTTCTTGTGCTATTATCATCATTGAGATTTATTATGGCAAATAGGTTATGTCAATCGAGGTATATGTTCAACCTAGAAAGTCATTGTACCTGTTTGCATGGAGATCAGACAGTTGTAAACAAGGAATACCCCAGTTCATACTAGACTCACAGTGTCCTCATATCCTTGGAAATGTCATAGCATTACTAAGAGACAATCCACAGACAACAAATAAAAATAGGTGACAATACCCCATCCTCACCTTTCTAGTCAAAGACATCTTGGAGATAAAATCTCTAGTCAAAGACATCCTAGAAAAGCTAAAAGACATGTCACCAAAAGATAAAATCAAAAGAAAACCAAGACACAACACCAACATCCACTGTAGTCGTCAAATTTAGTGTCTCTTGTCACTTGTATAAGTCTATTTGATTGTGGTCACAATGTTTTCGCTCACAAAAGGATCAATAGAACTGAACCATAATGTTGTCTGAGTTTATCAAAAGAGTTGATTTTCTTGAAGCCCATTGCTACTATGTCTTAGAATTGACTGAATCCATGAAATTGATACTTTATTGCGGAGAAGACAAAACTCTATTGCGGATATGTGATGCAAATGTTTCTTTATTGTGGATTGTGCATGGACAGACTAGAGAAAACTGGAAGAAATTGTACTCCTCGAAATGTGTGATGCTCTTAGTTCCACACCCATCTCTAGACTTAGGATTTTCCTTAGCCACAGATAGGAGCTGATTTATTATGGATGGAAAGTGGTGAAAAGGAGGAATTATTATGAATAGCTAACCAATCTTAGATAGATCAATAACAAGCCATGATAGGAATGGGTAAGGTTATTATGGATGGATAGGTTGTGAGTGTGTGCAAAGTGAAAGGATGATAGTGAATCCTAAAGGAGGGAAGAGAAATGTCTCTACACAAGGTGCCGGTAATCTAGTTTTCACCATGATACTTGCCCAGGGTGCCACCAAAGTGGTTTTCACCGTTGGACGAATTTTTTTTTCACTTTTTCAATTTTTTGTGTCACAAGGCACCTATTTGCTAGGTTTTCACCAAGTAACCATTTTTTTATTTTTATGATTTTTTAATATTTTTTGATATTATTGAATTTGTTTTGTATTTTTGAATTATTTTTTTTTGTGTCACAAGGTGCCTGTTTGCTAGGTTTCCACCAAGTAACGATTTTTTTTTTTTTTATGATTTTTTTTATTTGATTTTTGAATTAGGATATTCAGAAGAGCTATGTATAAAATCTGCGAAGGTGCATGCTTTTGATAGGATCCTCCAAAGGTTCACCCTCTGGGGTTGAGATCTGATACACTAGATCCATCGGCTGCTGTAATGATGTAAGGACCAAGCCAATTTGGTTCAAAATTGCCCTTCTTCTCCCTATCTTACTGATTTTTTAGGATTTTCTTTGAGAACTAATTCACCTACCTCAAATGTGTGAGGATTCGCCTTGTGATTGTAACTACAACTCATTCATTGTTGATAAGCCTTGAGATGATTAAAAGAAGTTTGTCTTCATTCATCCAATAGTTCTAGTTCTTGTAAGCGAGAGACCCTGTAGTCGTCATCACTGATAATGTTGTGCAAAGAGACTCATAAAGATGGTAAATCGACCTCAATAGGTAAGATAGCTTCAGCGCCATAGACAAGTGAATAAGGTGTGGATTCTGTAGGTGTGCGAACACTTGTGAAATAAGCCCAAAGTGTAGGATTAAGTTGGATATGCGAATTTTGGCCAGCGTCATCGACTATCTTTTTTAGGATTTAAGAATGGTTTTATTAGACGCCTCAGTTTGACCATTAGGTCTTGGGGGTAATATGGAGTGGATAAACGATGGATAATATGAAAGTGATCACAAAGTTCACGAACATCTTGGTTTTTGAAGGGACGTTCATTATCAGTGATGATGGAAAGAGGAATATCGTACTGACAAATGATATAGTTAAGAATGAATGTAGCAATATGTTTTCCAGTGACTTGTGTAAGAGGCACGACTTCAATCCATTTTTGTGAAATACTCTATGGCAGTGGTAATGAATTTGTGACCATTGGAAGGAGGGTGAATCTTGCCTATGAGATCGAGTCCTCACTGACAAAAGGGCCAAGGAGTTGCAATCAGTTGAAGTTCTAATGCTGGCACATGAATAAGGTCTCCATGAATTTTACATTGCTTACATTTCTTGACAAATTGATATGAATCTTTTTCTCCATATTGGGCTAGTAATATCCAGTCCTGATGAGTTTCTTGGCTAAGGTAGGACCACTAGAATGGGGACCACATATTCCTTCATGAACTTCACGTAACGCAATCTGAGCTTTGTCCCTTTCTAAACATCTAAGAAGAGTGCTATATAGACCTTGACAGTATAGGATATTCGCTAAAATGACATATCGAGCAGATTGGCGATTGAAAATGCGACATTGGTTGTTGGATAAGTTAGGAGGAAGGATGTTGTTACGAAGGTATGTGAAAATGGATCCGTATAACTAGGAATTAGGACCAATGACACATATCATCTCAATAGGAGTGATCTCATACGAGGGAACCAAAAGGTTATCCACCAAGAACTCATAGCGGGTTTCATTCTGTGGTAGATCGATCAGAAAGGCAATAATAGCCATGGCATCTACGGCTCAATTCTGCTCTCTTGGTATCTTCTCAAAGGTTAACTTCATGAAAAATTGCTTGAAGTCATCTACCATTTTCTTGTAAGGCATTGTTTTTTCATCCTTTGTTTGGTAGTCATCAATTGCTCTATGAATTACAAGTTGAGAGTCCCCAAAAACATGAAGTTCCTGGATCTTCCACTGAATTGCAATCCATAATCTAGTTGTTAATGCCTCATATTCTTCTATGTTATTAGTGCAAGGAAATGACAATCGGTATGATTTGGGAATGGAATCCCCTTGAGGTGTGATAAAGAGGATGCTAGCTCTTGCACCATGTTGCGTGTATGAGCCATCAAAGTATAGTTGACAAGGCTTTGTGTGTGATACTATCAGGATGGATTCATCTGGAAACTTTGAAGTTAGAGGAGAATCATCTATCATGGATGCATCTGCTAATTGATCTTCTATAGCTTGTCCCTTTATTTCTTTTATGTCTACATTTTCAATGTCGAATTCACTTAGGAGCATCACCCATTTGGCTAGTCTATTGGTAAGCGTTGCCTTATTGAGAAGATACTTCAATCGATCAATCCTTGCGACCAACTTAGTTTTATGAGTTAGCATGTAATGTCATAATTTCTACGAAGCAAAAACCACAACGAGACACACATGCTCAATTGGTGTGTATTTTATCTCATAACCAACCAAAGTATGAATGATGTAATATATTGCCTTTTCTTTGCCCTCAACATCTTGTTGTACTAAGAGTGCCCCCAGTGTTGTTGATGTAGTTGATATGTAGAGTAATAGGGGTTGCTCTGGGACTGGTGGCATCAAGACTGGTGGATTCAGAAGATAATCTTTGAGTATCTGAAAATCTTGTTGGCAGTTATCATCCCATTTGAATTTGATGTTTTTGTGTAGCAAGTGCTGAAAAGGATGACATTTACCCGCAAGTTGTGCTATGAATCATCATATGGACTAGAGTCTTCCTTGTAAAGATCAAAGTTGATTGATATTTCTTGGTGGTGGAATTTCTAAGATCTCTTTGACTTTTAAGGATCAGCTTCAATTCCTCTTTTTGAAACAATGTATCTAAGGAGCTTTGCAGAGGTTACTCCAAAGACACATTTCTTGGGATTTAGTCTCACTTTGTATTTTTCCAACTGATCAAAAATGATTAAAAGGATGTCCAAATGTGTATCTTGGTCTATTTATTTTCCCAAGAGGTCATCAACATAATCTTCTACAGTTACGTGCATGAGATCATGAAAGATAGTGGTCATGGCTCATTGGTATGTAGCGCCTTCATTATTTAGCTCGAAGGGCATGACATTCCAGCAGAAAGTTCCCCAGGGACAAGTAAACACTATTTTGTGTTGATCCTTGGATGCAATTTTTATTTGATTATAGCCAAAGAATTCATCCATCAAAGATAACATTGCATGACCTGCTGTGAGATCTACGATCAGGTCAATGTTTGGCAATGGAAAGTCATCCTTAGGATAAGATTTGTTGATGTATCTAAAATCTGTACATATTCTTATGATGTGATTTGGTTTACTAACTAGTACTAGGTTGGAGATCCATTCAGGATAATCAATTGGTAGTATGAATCTGACATCCCACAATTTTGACTAATAATACCACTTGTGGATGCATCTTTCTTAATTTATATCTCACTAGCTTTGCCCCCGGTTTAACTGTCAAATGATGCATTACTAAATCCAGATCTAGTCTAGGCATATCGGCATATGACCATGCAAAATTGATTTTTTGCTCTGCGAATAAACTTATGAACTTTGGTCTTTCTCTCTTTGTCAGATATTAAGCAAGGAATATATTATGTGCAACCTCTTATTTACCGATGTTTGTTTTGATGGTCTCTTCTACTAACATGGATGGTTTTTCTTCATATAATGCCAAGATAATGTCGATCCTTCCATCTTCGGGCACCTCAAAGAGGTTTTCACCCTCAAATATGTCCTTTCTTTTTACTTTTTTTGGGTCAGACAGTGCCATAATGTAGTTTTCACCATAAAACCCATGATTTGTTTTTATTTTTATATTTTTACAACTGGAAGGCCCAATGCCCTCACTAAAATATGCCACGCTATTGAGTTCTATAGTGTATCCCACCTTATGGTCCCCAAGTAGAAGATCATCTCATATGCCTAAATAGTTGATAAAGGCTATATCATTTTGGAATGCGTCAAATTGTACAGGTCCTTCATGGTCCCAGTTAATAAGTTGGTGGTGAACAAGGGGAAGGCCTTCAATATTTTCAAATTCAGCAGGAGTAAGGGTGTAGATATAGTTATATTCAGGTATGTCAAGGTAGTTGTCGAGGTCATCATTGGCACTCTCCTCATCGGTCTCGATCGTGAATGAGTCCAAATTATCATCACTAAAAGCATATTTCAGAACAGCTATCCTCATCCTTTGTGATGTTGACCTAGAACCTAAAAACAAAGACTGTGTGGGATCCTTAGGGGTTGTTTCTTTACCAAATTTGAATTTTCTATTAAATTCCTCCTCTTCTATGGATTCACCTAGTTCTCAGAATGTCTCGGTGAGTTCATATTCATTGGATGATTTGTTTGAACCCCATTCCCATTCATTAGAGTCCGTAGAATAGCGGCTCTCTTGTTGATCATTTGAAATCATGATTTGCAATGCTTCTTCGGATTTGTGAGTGTTTACCCTAGAAGAGATGAAACCAAGCCCTTTCGAGCATTGATTTTTAAATGTCAATTCTAGTTGCAAAGTTTGAGTGATACCTTCTTTTCTTAAGCCAAGAGGACTTTTACCATTGTACCCAACCTTTTGTAGGATCTTGAATCCTTTGCCATATTTTTCACATGGTATCTTGATGTGATCTTGTGTACCATCTTCAACATCTTTGTAAAGCATTTTGTATAAGTCTTCTTCTTCCATTTCACCCCACTTTTGGAATATAGTAGGATCCCATATTAGTGTAATGATAAATACCCATTTTAAAGGATGTGGTCATCCATATTCTTTTGGTGAGCTCATAACTTGCCACAAGCACATGGTTTGTTTTAAAGTGTATTCATCCATGCCTTTGTCTTGATATTTCCCTTTAAGCTCACCTTGCTTTGATGTTGAAGGTTTTAATGATCCAGGGTCAATATATGCAGAAGATGGGATAGATTCTCTATTAATTGGAATTATTGTCTCGGATTTTGGCCTCAAGTTATTACAGTATATAAATGGATTACGATCACCATTAACTATTACTGCAACTCCATTGTGAGAAAACTTAATGCATTGATGGTATGTAGATGGGACTGCTCTCATCTCATGAATCCATGGATGTCCTAGCAATATGTTGTATGTGAGATCAAGGTCTAGGACTTGACAAACCACATCCTTTGTAACCGACCCTACTCTGAGAGGCAAGGTGATTATGCCTTTGGATGAATGCTCTTCATCATCATATGTCTTGATGGTAATTTTGTTTGTAGTATTCACAAATTTATTTGAATATCCCAATTATATTATTATGTTCAAAGTACATATGTTAAGACCAACTCCTCCATCTATCAGGACTCAATTTATTAGATGTTTGTGTAGGAAGGCTTCAATGCATAAAGGTGAATTATGTGGTTGGCTTACGGATGCATCGCTAGCTTCTGTGAATGTAAGGGAGTGTGGAACAGAAAGGTATCCCACCATGGCTTGAAACTGGTCCACGTTCAGATCAATGGGGACAAAAGTTTCCCTCAAATTTTTATCAAGGATGGCTTTATGTGTGGGGGATATGCATAAAAGCTCAAGGATGGAGATAAGCACGAGCATCCTCCCTAACTATTCTACTAGGTCTTACTCAGGTTTGGCTAATGAGGAAGCAATGGTTTTAGCTGGAGCACCTTGCAGGGTGACTTTACCTCGATGAGTCATGACATTACATTAAGAGCTAGATTCAAAAGAAGGTCCAATTCCTTTTAGGACAACTTTGGGTCTTTGGGTAGAGTTTTCAGGCATTTTGTCCTTTATGATAATGGTAGAGACATAATTTTCCATCAAAATGTGATTAACAGTTGAATCATAGTTATAGGATGCTTTTGTATAGTTGGTTTTCTCATCTATGGCTTTGGATTTTCCCTTGTCATGTTTAAGGAATGGTTCCTTAAACATCCAATGTTCTTGATTGGATGAATGTCCTTCGATCTCGATGTCACCTCTATCAATAAGATTCTGTATAATTTTCTTCAGTCAATGACAATTTCCTCTTTTATGTCCCTTTCTCTTGTGATATTCACAGTACTCATCGTCATTCCACCAATTTGGTTTGACTTTTGGCTCATATGGAGGATTCTTTGGAATTGTTATTATCTTGTTTTCCGCTAGCTTCTTGAAAGATGATTCAATTGGTTCTCCCAATGGGGTCTATTTCCTTTGAGGTCTGGAAGTTGTTTGAGTATTCACTTGGTTGTTTGTAGAACTTGATCCAAAAAAAATGATTTTGGGTCTCACTGTGTTAGCATTGACAACACCATCATTTATTGTGTTCTTGTTCTTGTTCCAAAATTATGGCTTGTCTTTTCCTTCAAAGTCCTCTTTGTTCTCTTTGAATATCTTAATGACTCCTTGTTCAATTAAGACCTTCTCAGTTGCTAAGCCTTTCTCAATGACGTCCTTAAAAGTGGACAAACAAGATTTTCTCAAGTCATAACCAATTTCTCTATTGACATTTTGAGTGAACATCTCTACCATTTGTTTTTGTGGAATTTCACAAGAGCATCTACTCGCTAAATTCCTCCATCTTTGTAAGAATGATGAAAAAGACTCCTCATCCTTTTTCTTAGTGTTGTACAAAGTGGTAACTGATATATCTGTCTCTATGTTGTATGAGAAATATTGGATAAAATCTTCTGCTAGATCACCCCATAATTTAATTCTAGGTGGAAGTTGGGAGAGCCATTCCATAGCTTGATCACCTAAACTTTGTGGAAACAATCTCATCAAGTATGTTTCTTCTACTGCTACCTCAATGCAAGCTATGAAAAATTGTCTTATATGTTCCTTAGGGTCTCCCTTTCCTCTGTACTTATCAAACTTAGGTTTCATGAAATGTGTAGGAAAAGGAGGCATTGGAATGCTTTTGTCAAATGGATAGGGACATATGTCTCTCATTGTGTAAGCTGGATTTGGTGTATTAATGTCCTCCATTTTCTTTTGTAAGTCCTTTATTTGTTGTTCCAAATTGTTCTTAGGTGGAGATGAACTTCTTGGACCATATCCCATGCCTGAGCCACTAGGTGGAGGAGGAGGATAGTGCATATATGGATGGTATTGGTCATAAACATGTTCATATGGAGGAGGTCTATAATGATACTGCATATAGGGACCACTTGGTGTAGAGTCATAATGAGGAATGGAATATCTACTTTGTCCATGCATATCATATTATACAGGCATGTCATGAGTTTGTTCTTGTGTAGTTCCCCCAAATATAACACGGGGTTTTCTTGTGTCCAAATTTTGAGCATGCCTCTGGATATCCAAGATAACTCAATGATGAATAGATAGTACCAAATTGGTATTGAGAGGGGGAGGTGAATTAGTACAAACAAAAACATAATCCTAAATTGGTTTGTTAGCAGACACTGCACTTTGATAGACAAATAGTAACACCGGTCTTAAATAGAGTACAATCGAAAAAACCTAGAATAACCAAGACAAGCATAAACTGGTTGACACTTATCTTTTCATACAGTATAATACTTCATTTCCATTTCACCCTAGTGCATGAACAGGTAATCTATCATCAAAGATATATAAATAGCTAGATTAACCTTCAAACACAAATCACTTAAACCATCACAAGAAAGCATCACACATGACACATAGATTTTTCACGTGGAAACCCAACTGGGAAAAACCATGTTGGGGATGAATACCCACAACCTGTTTTTGAACTCTTTAGAAGTCCACTCTGTTAGGAGCCTTGTCCAGTTAAAGACTAATACAATAGGTTCTATTAGGAACCGATCCTCTTAGGGATCACCCGGTTAAGGGATGGCTAGAATACCAAGTTAAGGGTTAAACTGTGTTAAAGGTTACCTTATTAGAGGATTTCAAGAACTCAATGGTTTTGAGTCACCCTGTTAAAGGATTTATAGTAAGCTAGTTAAAGATACCCTATTAAGGGATTTCCCAACTCTTGAAGTGGTTAGAGATCAATAGGTTTTACAATGATCTGGTAACAACACTCAATGCCAATGCAGATCCACTTTAGCTCCTCTTCACCTTCTACACTTACACTCTGTAGGTATTACTTCTCTCTTCTGGTCTAGCAAGAATCACGTATCTCTTCACTTGGATACTCACACACAAATTTTTTCGACAACCTCAAAAAGAAACACAACATCGACCTTATAGGAAATAGACTTCGCACATTCCCGAGGTAGATAGGGACAATCTCCTTCATGCAAGATCCTTCACACACACAAGGTTGATGTGGCAACATGATCTATTCTTCGTTACAATGCTAACTCATCACTTTGTTACAATGATAACTCATCACACAAATTCATCGATTGAGTCACACAGGCTTGAGGCACTTCAACCGGAAACCCTGAAGTTGAGACTACCAATCGGTAGTCACACAAAGCTTCTATGTATCGGTTCCCATAACCACATGCCAGTTCACCTTGAACAAACACACCACTTCACTTTGGCACATATACCGGTTCACAATGTTATACCTCTTCTCACATATACCGGTTCTCTCTTCTTCAGCATATTGACATCAATGACAACATTCAATGTCATCATGTCCTCATACCGGTTCACATAATGGCAACAATCTCCCCCTTGGGCATTGATTGCAATATACAAAGATATCTCTCCGCTTCACATCTTCTCTCCCAATTTCTGTAGATATCTTCTCCACTTCACTTCTCCCTTTTTGACAACAATGTCAAAGTGGAGGCACAAGCTTCCCTATTCCATTATGCTGCTCCCGCAGAGGAGTAGCATCCTTCAACACATCAATCCTAAAGAAAAATTTGACTATGTGATACTTGACTGATGTGGAGCATATACCTTTAGTTTACCTCCTGAAGGGGTAGCACCCCTAATTCACCTCTTAAGTACATAAATGTAGCCTTTGGGAGAAGCTTGGTGAATATGTCTGCTAACTGCTCCTTACTGGAAACATGTTCCAGTGAAGTCTCTTTGTTCTGAACATTTTCCCTTAAGAAATGATACTTAAGCTCAAAGTGCTTGGTTCTAGAATGTAAAACCGGATTCTTGGAGATGTTAGTTGCACTAATATTGTCACAAAATATACTTACCAGTTTAGATACAGGAACTTTCAAGCCATTTAATACATGCTTCATCCAAATTGTCTGAGTGCAGTTCATGAAAGGTGCAACATACTCTACTTCCGCTATAGACTGAGAGATACAACTCTGCTTCTTACTCATCCAATAGACCAGTCTACCACCGAGAAAGAATGCACCACCCATTGTGCTCTTCTAGTCATCCACATTACCTGCCCAATCAGCATCTGTGAATACTTTCAGGTTGAAATCCTTGCTATATGGATACCACAATCTATAATCAATAGTTCCCTTCAGATACCTAAGAATCTACTTGACTGCAACCAAGTGGGATTCTCTTGGACTTTTCTGGAACCTTCCAGTAATGCCAATTGCATGTGGAATATCTAGTCTGCTATGCACTACATAATGCAACTTACCAATCATTGATCAGTATTCCTTCTCATCAACCAATGCTGAGTCATCCTCTTTGGATAGTTTACAACCGGTCACCATCAGTGTACCAACCAGTTTGCTATCTTCCATGCCAAAGGTCTTCAACACCTCTTTGACATACTTGGACTGAGTGATTAAGATTCCATCTTTCATTTGTTGAATCTGCAGTCCAATGAAGAACTTAATCTCCCCTATGAGTGACATCTCAAACTCTTTCTTCATCTCATCTATAAAATCATGACTCATCTTGTCATCTCCACCAAAGATAATGTCATCAACAAATACCTCATAGATGAGGATCTGATCTCCTTCAGACTTCAAGTAGATATTGCTATCTTCACTTGTTCTCTCAAATCCAATCTTCACAAGATGGGACTGCAGGTGTTCATACCATCCTCTAGGTGCCTGCTTTAGAGCATATAAGGCTTTATGTAGCCTACACACCATGTCACTATCTTCAGATAGGGCAAACTCATCTGGTTGCTCTATATACACCTCCTCTTCAAGTACACCATTTAGGAATGCAGATTTTACATCCATTTGATATACTTTGAATCCTTTAAAAGATGCATATGCAAGAAGCATACGAACTCCTTCCAATCTGGCTATAGGAGAAAAGGTTTCTCCATAGTCTTCTCCTTCTTCTTGGGCATATCATTTACACACCAGTCTAGCTTTATTTCTAATCATTGTGCCATTCTCATTCAGCTTATTTCAGAAAACCCATTTGGTACCAATGACATTTTTATGCTTCGGTCTGGGTACCAAAGACCATGTACCATTTCTCTCGATCTAGTCAAGTTCCTCTTCCATTGCCTTGAACCAGTCTTCATCTTTATGTGCCTCTTTGAATGATTTAGGATCAAATTCAGAGATCATACATGAGTTTTCTCTAAACTTTCTTCTTGTAAGGATTCCTGCATCCTTATCTCCTATGATCTGCTTAGGATCATGATTCAACTTGACATACCGAAGAATGGTCTTGATAGATTCCTCTTGCTTTCCTTCTTCATCCTCATCTCCATCAGTATCCGCATCTACATCTACCGGTGTAGGAACACTGTTACTGGTACTTGGTTGATTGGCAATCGGTTCCTGGAAGGTTACAACTGATTCATTTACCATTTGCTTACTGTCGGTTTCCTCAATTTTCTCAGAGGTTTCATCAACTCTTACATTGATTCTTTCCATAATTCTCTGAGTCCTATTATTGAAACACTTGAGGGATTTGCTCTTGGTGGAATACCCTAGGAATATTCCCTCATCGCATTTCGCATCAAATTTTCTCTGGTGTTCGCTCCTCTTGATGTAACATTTGCTATGAAACACTCTAAAGTAGCTAACCATAGGTGTCTTACCAGTCCAATACTCATAAGGATTTTTATCCTTACCTTTCTTGATGAGTACCCGGTTCATTGTGTAGACTGCAGTGCTCACCGCTTCTCTCCAAAAGGTGTGAGTGACTTTTCCTTGAATCAACATAGTTATAGCTACTTTAACCACAGTCCGGTTATTCCTCTCTGCTAGGCCATTCTGCTATGGAGTCCAGGGGGCAGATAGTTGCCTCTTGATGCCATGTTCTTCATAGTACTTGTTGAATTCACTAGAAGTGAATTCCCCTCCTTGATCAGTTCTCAGGCACTTGATCCTTTTACCACTTTCCTTCTCCACTAATGTTCTAAAAGCTTTGAACTTTACAAAAGCTTTAGACTTATCTTTCAAGAATGTGACCCACATCATTCTTGAGCTGTCATCAGTGAGAATCATGAAGTACCTATCACCCTGCACACTCCTAGTTTTCATAGGACCACACAAATCAGTATGCACAAGATCAAGCAAATTGTCAGCAGTGAAAGGTTTACCTTTAAAGGTTGAGGAAGACATTTTCCCTAGTTGACACTCTCTACACAAGGTATTTTTCAGTTTGCTCAGCACTGGCAACCCTCTAACTGCCTTGACTTTACTGGCCTTCACAATGTTATCAAAGTTTACATGGCACAATCTCCTATGCCATATCCAGCTATAATCAAATTTAGCCATAAGACATGTACTTATATTTGCATTCAGCTGAAATAGGTTACCTTTGGTTTGCATGCTGGTGGCCACCAATTCACCATTCTTTCCTTTGATTCTGCACACTCCATTCTTGAATTCCAGAGTGAGACAACTATCATTCAGTTGGGCAACACTCAGAAGGCTGTGTCTTAGACCATCAACCCAATAAACATTGTCAGCACTACTCTTTCCATTCAGAGAGATGGACCCTCTGCCTTTGACCATACATGGTGCATCATTACCAAAGTGAACCACACCACCATCATACTCTTCCAAGGATAGAAACTTGCTTCGGTCACCAGTTATATGGTGAGAACAGCCACTGTCAATAATCCACTCATTGGAATTATCAAAGTGAGAGGCAAGAGCCTTCTTGTTTGACACATCTTCCTTGATAGCAACAAACACAATATCTTCATTTTCTTCATCTTCTAACTCCTCATTTGTGACACCTTCATCAACTGCTACTAAACAGTTTCTCTGGTTTCCTCCTTTGAATTTCTTAAACCTTTCCAATTTGACCTTATTGTCACCATTAGGATAGTTTACAACAATATGTCCTATCTGGTTACAAGAAAAACATTTCAAAGGGAGCTTACCTTTGTATTTACCGGTTCTTTTAGGAATTTTCCTGGAAAGAAGAGCTTCAAATGCCATCACAATCTCCTCATCATCCATTTCTCTACTCTATCTTGGTTCACCACTAGTGCTAGCTTCTTTTCATTTTCTGGATGGTACAATAGAAGCTTTAAAAGTTGATTCAGTCTTTTGAGCATTGCCATCAAAACTATTTAGCTCATAGGTTGTCAACTTTACAATGATGGAGTCTAGGGATACCTTAGTCTTGTCTATTGATCTCAACTCCTGAATAGCAGCAACCCTTATTGCATAGACTAGTAATAAGGATCTCAAGACTTTGCATACCACGGTGGAATCTTCCATTTTACCACCTACACTCTTGATATCTCCAACAATAGCTTTGATTCTTATTCCATACTGTTGAATGGTCTCTCCTTCAACAGTCTGCATGTCTTCAAACTTCCCTCTAAGGCTTTCTTCCTTAGCTTGTTTTACATGCTCATCACCGCCATAGATATTTTCAAGAGTATACCATATACTTCTTTGGGATTTACTTTATCTTGAACATTAATAAACTCAATGTCAAATAAAATACTAATTAGGGCTTCCATGACTTGCCCATTCTCCTACATCTCTCTCTTTTGGTCATCGGTGAGAGTACTGGTAGGGGCAACATAGGCATTCTCAACATAGCTCTAGTGTTGAGCAGCCATGTTTCTAATGTATATCTTCATTCCATCTTTCCATATACTGAAATTATCTCTGTTGAACTTTGGACCTTCCCTCTTCATCATTAGACTAGGATCTTTTCCTCAAGCAGTTAAGCTTATAACACAGAGGACCTGGAGGACGCTCTGATAGCAATTGATAACTCAATGATGAACGGATAGAACCAAACCGGTACTGATAGGGGGGGTGAATCAGTACAAACAAAAACACAATCCTAAATCAGTTTGTCAGCAGACACTACGCTTTGATAGACAAATAGTAACACTGGTCTTAAACAGAGTACAACTGACAAAACCTAGAATAACTGAGGCAAGCATAAACCAGTTGACACTTATCTTTTCATACAATCTAATACTTCATTTCCATTTCACCCTAGTGCATGAATAGGTAATCTATCATTAAAGATATATAAACAGCTAGATTAACATGATTTACCTTCAGACACAAATCACTTAAACCATCCCATGAATAACACCACACATGACACATAGATTTTTTATGTGGAATCCCAACTGGGAAAAACCACAGTGGGGATGAATACCCACAAGCTATTTTTGAACTCTTTAGAAGTCTGCTCTATTAGGAGCCTTGTCTTGTTAAAGACTAATACAATAGGTTCTATTAGGAACCTATCTTGTTAGGGATCACTCGGTTAAGGGATGGAAAGAATACCCGGTTAAGGGTTAAACCCTATTAAAGGTTACCTTGTTAGAGGATTTCAAGAACTCAATGGTTTTGAGTCACCCTGTTAAAGGATTTACAGTAAGCCAGTTAAAGCTACCCTATTAAAGGATTTCCCATCTGTTGAAGTGGCTAGAGATCAACAGGTATTACAATGATCTGGTAACAACACTCAATGTGAATGTAGATCCACTTTAGCTCCTCTTCACCTTCTGCACTTACACTCTGTAAGTATCACTTCTCTCTTCTGGTCTGGCAAGAATCTTGTATCTCTTCACTTGGATACTCACACACAACTTTTGCCAACAACCTCAGAAAGAAACACAACATCGACCTTATAGGAAACAGATAGGTCAGTGACATAAACCCTAAACCCTAAACCTGTTAGCTTGAGCAATTCAAATGGTTCAATCCTAACCGTTGAGCACATTGCATTAAATGCAATAGTCTTGAACCAATCTCGAGACATTCTCCATCATTCGTTTTGCACCGATTTCGTGGTGGCTGATAACCCATCACGCGTTATCACCGTTTACAGACTTTTCACATTCCTGAGGTAGATAGGGACAATCTCCTTCATGAAAGATCCTTCATGCGCATAAGGTTGACGTGGAAACACAATATGTTCTTCGTTACAATACTAACTCATCACTTCATTATAATGCTAACTCATCACACAAAGTCACTGATTAAGTCACACAGGATTGAGGCACTTCAACCAGAAACCCTGAAGTTGAGAGTACCAACCAGTAGTCATACAAAGCTTCCATGTACCAGTTCCCATAACCACATGCCAATTCACCTTGAATAAACACACCGCTTCACTTTGGCACATATACCGCTTCACAATATTATACTGGTTCTCACATATACCGATTCTCTCTTCTTTAGCATATTGACATCAATGACAACATACAATGTCATCATGTCCTCATACTAGTTCACATAATGCCAATCCAATTGTTTTTTAGATTGGTCCCTAGTATGGATATGCAATTGAGTGTATTTATCCATATAAGACTTCCATAATGGTCTACATAGATGGAGTTGTTCATGAGATGCTCTTTCATGAGTATCATAAGGTTGACCATGTTTATTTGGGACCTCAGGTTTTTGAAACAAAGATGATGGTGACTCAGGCAAAAAATGTGGTCCTCTAGTACCTCCACTGTTAGGTCTCCTTTGATCCATGTTGAGTTGAGTTTCTTGCATAGGCTGTTTTTCCACTTTTTGAGACATGTCAAATTCATGAGGTATCTTAGCTCCACTTTGTGCCATCACTTGTAAGAAATATTGCCTATCTCTTCTCATGAGTTCCTCAGTGAATCTATTAAAATGGGGATCCATGATAGAGTCTTCCACTTCTGCTGAATGCACTAAAATGTTGTCAGCATTGTCATTGTGTGCATCATTGTTGTTTGTATTATCAATGTTCTCAACATTCTGAATGTTTCTATAGATGTCCATGTCTAGAAAATGTGGTATGATCAGAATTGAAAAAGATATCATTGTCATACTCATAGCCACTCATTTTTGTATACTCTTGAGCCTCTTTATATTCTCTCCTAGATTTTTGGGAATGGGTTTCAACCCTGAACTAGGTCTTGACCAAGATGTGTGAGACTAGATGAAAATGGAAAGAGTATGGAAGACCAAGAGTTGGATGGAATGTAAATGAATCTGAAGTGTACTTGCAATTCTCAAAGTGTAAGACCAAGTATTTATGTAGTAGAGTAGGTGTGGCTTCCAAAGAGATGATAGATCTCTTGATTTGGTAAATTGACCTTGACTCTAAGTAAGACCAAATGAGACCCAAAGGTGATAGACCTTGATGAGGATCACTTAACAAAATGTTGTTGTATTTAGTGTGTTGAGAAAGCAAGATGAGGACAAGGAAGTGACCTTTTGACTCAATTTTAGACAAATGTGAATGTAATGCAAGATGTAAAGAAATGATGAACTTTGTGAGACCCAAAAATAGGCTGAATGCTAGATGAAAACTCGGAGAAATAACCTAGGAAGCTCAAGGATTCTGAAACCGATTGCTCTTGTTTGCTGGACTGTAAGTGTTTTTCAATTCTGAACACATACATGCTTATATACTTCACAAATGCGATTAAAGGACATAGACGTGTTTGAACACTGCATAGACACATTTCTAAGATTTTGTGAATACACTTTTTCTTATGATGAAACAAATGCATTTCTCTCCTATACAGATGCAGTTAAAGGACATAGACGTGTTTCTGTCAGACACAGACACATTTCTAGAAACTGAGTGCAATTTTCCCAATTTGCAAAGTTGTTTGTTGTGACCAAATCTAAATTTTTGATAGTTTTCCATGACAAGAGGACACAATGTTGATAAGGACTCAATGTTTGCAAGTGTTTAGACTCAAAATGACTCAAAAGAAAGTGTGTTGTTTGATGTAAAAATGTTTTGCATACACTTGAAGACACAAAACACACAATGTTTTGATGTTTGATCTTGAATGTTTTAATGTTTAAAAGAAGACAACCACAATTCTTATGGTTGGCCAGGACAATAGTTGTTTATCCCACATGGGGTTTCCCCCAAGGCTACACTATTCAAAGCGGATACTTAGATGCTTGACCCCACTAGCTCCACCTGATAACTTAATGATGAATGAATAGTACCAAACCAGTACTGGGAGGGGGGGTGAATCAATACAGGAAAAAACACAACCTTATACCGTTTTGTCAGCTAACACTTATGCACTGACAGACAAACAACAGTGCCGGTCCTTCAACAGAGTTCAATTGGCAAAACCCAGTGTAACTGAGACAAGCAAAGACCGGTTGACACTTATCTTCACATATAATCTAACTCTTCATTCCCATTTCACCCTAATGCATGAATAGGCAATCTACCATCAAAGATGTACATATTACAGCAAGATCAACATGCATCACCACCTAATCAGAAAACAATCATAACATCACATGAAGAAAGCATCACAAATGACACACATATTTTTCACGTGGAAACCCAACTGGGAAAAACAACGGTGGGGATGAATACCCATAAGCTTGTTTTTGAACTCTTTGGAAGTCTGCTCTGTTAGGAGCCTTTTCCGGTTAAAGACAGATACAATAGGTTCTGTTAAGAACCAATCCTATTAGGGATCACACGATTAAGGGATGGCTACAATACCTTGTTAAGGGTTAAACCCTATTAAGGGTACCTTGTTAGAGGATTTCAAGAAATCAATAGCTAAAGGATATCAATGACTCAGTAGCTTCAAGTTACCCTATTAAAGGATTTTCAACAAGCCAGTTAAAGCTACCTTGTTAGGGGATTTCACAACTGTTGAAGTGGTTAAAGATCAACAGGTATATCAATGACTTGATAATAGCACTCAATGCCAATGTAGATCCGCTTAAGCTCCTCTTCACCTTCTGCACTTACACTCTGCAGATATAACTTCTCTCCTCTTGTCTGGCAAGAATCATGTATCTCTTCTCTTAGATACACACACAAAACTTTTGCCAAAAATATCTGAAAGAATCACAACATTGACCTTATAGGACAACAGACAGGTCGATAGCATAAACCCTAAACCCTAGACCTATTAGGTTAAGGAATTCAAATGGTTCAATCCTGACCATTGATCATACTATATTGAATGCAGCAGTCTTGATCTAATCACAAGACATTCTCCATCATTTGTTTTCCACTGATTTCATGATGGCTGATAACCCATCACACATTATCACCGTTTACAAACTTCGCACATTCCCGAGGTAGATAGGAACACTCTTCTTTATGCAAGATCCTTCATGCACACAAGGCTTACATGGCAATACTATCTATTCATCATTATCATGCTAACTTCATCACATAAAGTCACCTTGAAGCACTCCAACCAGAAACCCTGAAGTTGAGACCACCAACCGGTAATCATGAACTGCTTCCACATGCTGGTTCCCATAACCTTATGCTGGTTCACCTTGAACAAGCACACCGCTTCATTTTGGTATAGATACTGGTTCACAGTGTTATACTAGTTCTTACATATGCCGATTCACACCTCTTCAGTGTATTGACATCAATGACAACATACAATGTCTTTATGTCCACATACCGGTTCTCATACTGATTCACATAATGCCAACAATCTCCCCCATTGGCATTGATGGCAATATTCAAAGATATATCTCTGCTAACTCATCTTCTCCCCAATTTCTGTAGATATCTTCTCTGCTACACTTCTTCTCCCCCTTTGACAACAATGCCAAAGTGGAGGCACAAACATCCCTGTTCCATTATGCTGCTCCCCCTGAGGAGTAGCATCCTTCAACACATTAATCAACAAAAAAAATTTGACTATGAAATACCTGACTGATGTGGAATAAATACTTTTAATTTACCTCCTAAAGGGGAAGTAACCCCAATTCACCTCTTAAATACACAAATGTAGTCTTTGGGAGAGGCTTGGTGAATATGTCTGCTAACTGCTCCTTACTAGAAACATGTTCTTGTGCAATCTCTTTATTCTGAACCTTTTCCCTCAAGAAATGATACTTAAGCTCAAAATGCTTGGTTCTAGAATGTAAAACCGGATTCTTTGAAATATTGATAGCACTTTTGTTATCACAGAATATAATTACCGGTTCAGATACAGGGATTTTGAAGCCATCTAATACATGCTTCATCCAGATTGTTTGAGTGCAGTTCATGAAAGCTGCAACATACTCCACTTCCACTGTAGCCTGAGAGATACAACTCTGCTTCTTACTCATCCATGAGACCAGTCTACCACCAAGAAATAATGCACCACCAGTTGTGCTTTTTTGATCATCCACATTACCTGCCCAATCAGCATCTGTGAATACTTTCAGGTTGAAATCATTGTTGTATGGGTACCACAATCCATAGTCAACTGTTCCCTTTAGATACCTAAGAATCTGCTTGACTGCAACCAAGTGGGATTCTCTTGGACTTTTCTGGAACCTTGTAGTAATGCCAACTGCATGTGCAATATCTGGTCTACTATGCACTACATAATGCAACTTACCAATCATTGATCGGTATTCCTTCTCATCAACCAATGCGGAATCATCCTCTTTTGATAATTTGCAACCGGTCACCATCGGTGTACGAACTGGTTTGCTATCTTCCATGCCAAAGGTCTTCAACACCTCTTTGACATATTTGGACTGAGTGATAAAGATTACATCTTTCATCTGCTAGATCTGCAGTCCAATGAAGAACTTAATCTCCCCTATGAGTGATATCTCAAACTCTTCCTTCATCTCATCAACAAACTCATGACTCATCTTGTCATCTCCACCAAAGATAATGTCATCAACAAAAACCTCACAGATCAGGATTTGATCTCCTTCAGATTTTAAGTAGATATTGCTATCTTCACTTGTTCTCTCAAATCCAATCTTCACAAGATGGGAATGTAGACGTTCATACCATGCTCTAGGTGCCTGCTTTAGACCATATAAGGCTTTATGTAGCCTGCACACCATATCATTGTCTTTAGATAGGGAAAACCCATCTAGTTGCTCTATATACACCTCCTCTTCAAGTACACCATTTAGGAATGCAAATTTTACATCTATTTGATATACCTTGAATCCTTTAAAAGTTGCATATGCAAGAAGCATACGAACTCCTTCCAATCTGGCTATAGGAGCAAAGGTTTCTCTATAGTCTTCTCCTTCCTCTTGAGCATATCCTTTCAACACCAATCTGGCTTTGTTCCTAATCACTATGCCATCCTCATTCAGATTGTTTTTGAACACCCATTTGGTGCCAATGACATTTTTATGCTCTGGTCTGGGTACCAAGGACCATGTACCATTTTTCTGTATCTGGTCAAGTTCCTCTTCCATTGCCTTGATCCAATCTTCATTTTTATGAGCCTCTTTGAATGACTTAGGCTCAAATTCAAAGATTAAACATGAGTTTTCTCTGATCTTTCTTCTTGTAAGGATTCCTGCATCCTTATCTCCTATGATCTACTTAGGATCATGATTTAGCTTGACATACCGAGGAATAGTCTTGACTGGTTCTTCTTGCTTTTCCTCTTCATCCTCATCTTCATCAGTATCAGCACTCACCGGTTTAGGAACACTGTTACTAGTACTTGGTTGACTAACAACGGGTTCCCGTAAGGTTGCAACCGATTCATTTATAGCTCGCTCACTGCTGGTTTCCTCCGATTTCTCAGAGGTTTCATCAACTCTCACATTGATACTTTCCATAATTCTCCGAGTCCTATTGTTGAAACACTTGAGAGCTTTACTCTTGGTGGAATATCCTAGGAATATTCCCTCATCACATTTAGCTTCAAACTTGCCCTGATGTTCACTCCTCTTGATGTAACATTTGCTACCAAATACCCTAAAGTAGTGAACCATAGGTGTCTTACCGGTCCAATACTCATAAGGAGTTTTATCCTTACCTTTCTTGATGAGTACCCGATTCATTGTGTAGACTGCAATGCTTACCACTTCTCTACAAAAGGTGTGAGATACCTTTCCTTGAATCAACTTGGTTCTAGCTGCTTCAACCATAGTCCAGTTATTCCTCTTTGCTAGGTTATTCTGCTATGGAGTCCAGGGGGCAGATAGTTGCCTCTTGATGCCAAATTATTCAAAATACTTGTTGAGTTCACCAGAAGTGAATTCCCCTCCTTGATCAGTTCTAAGGCACTTGATCCTTTTACCACTTTCCTTCTCCACTAATGCTCTGAAAGCTTTGAACTTCACAAAGGCTTTAGACTTGTCTTTCAAGAATGTGATCCACATCATTCTTGAGTAGTCATCAGTGAGAATCATGAAGTACCTATCAACCTACATACTTCTAGTTTTCAAAGGACCACACAAATCAGTATGCACAAAATCAAGCAAGTTGTCAGCAGTGAAAGATTTACCTTTAAAGGTTGAGGAAGACATTTTACCTAATTGACACTCTCTGCACAAGGTATTATCCGATTTGCTTAGCACCAGCAACCCTCTAACTACCTTGATCTTACTAGCCTTCACAATGTTATCAAAGTTTATATGGTAGAGTCTCCTATGCCATATCCAACTATCATCAAATTTAGCCATAAGACATGTACTTATATTTGCATTCAGCTGAAATAGGTTACCTTTGGTTTGCATACTGGTAGCTAGAATTTCGCCATTCTTTCCTTTGATTCTGCACACTCCATTCTTGAATTCCAGAGTGAGACCACTGTCATTCAACTGGGCAACACTCAGAAGGTTGTGTCTGAGACCATCAACCCAATACACATTGTCAGCACTACTCTTTCCATTCAAAGAGATGGACCCTTTTCCTTTAACTATACATGGCGCATCATTGCCAAAATGAACCACATCACCATCATTCTCTTCCAAGGATAGAAACTTGCTCTGGTCACCAGTCATATGGTGAGAACAGACATTGTCAATAATCAACTCATTGGAATTATCAAAGTGGGAGACAAGAGACTTTTTGTCTGACACATCTTCCTTTAAGGCAACAAACACAATATCTTCATTCTCTTCATCTTCTAATTCCTCATCCAAGACACCTTCATCAACTGCAACAAAACAGTTTCTCCGGTTCCCTCCTTTGAATTTATTGAATCTTTTTGGTTTATCCTTGTTGTCACTATTAGGACAGTTCATAGCAATATGTCCTATCTGGTTACAAGAAAAACATTTCGAAGGGAGCTTACCTCTGTATTTACTAGTTCCTTTTGGAAATTTCCTGGCAAGAAGAGCTTCAAATTCCATCAAAAACTCCTCATCATCCATTACTCTGCTCTGTCTTGGTTCGCCACTAGTGCTTGCTTCTTTTCCTTTTTTGGATGGTACAACAAAAACTCTAAAAGCTGATTCAGTCTTTTGAACACTGCCATCAAAATTATTTAGCTCATATGTTGTCAAGTTTGCAATGATGGAATCCAAGGATACCTTAGTCTTGTCTATTGATCTCAACTCCTGAATAGCAACAACTTTTATTGCATAGACTGACAATAGGGATCTCAGGACTTTGCTTACCACAGTGGAATCTTCCATTTTACCACTTGCACTCTTGATATCTCCGACAACAGTTTTGATTCTAATACCATACTGTTGAATGGTTTCACCTTCAACCATTCACATGTCTTCAAACTTTCCTCTAAGGCTTTCTTCCTTAGCTTGTTTTACATGCTCATCGCCTCCATAGATATTTTCAAGAGCATCCCATACCTCTTTGGGATTTACCTTATCTTGGACATCAATGAACTCAATATCAGATAAACTACTTATTAGGGCCTCCATGACTTGCCCATTCTCCTGTATCTCTCTCTTTTGATCATCGGTGAAAGTACCGGTAGGGGCAACATAGAAATTCTCAACATAGCTCCAGTATTGAGCACCCATGCTTCTGATGTATATCTTCATTCTGTCTTTCCATATACTAAAATTTTCTTTGTTAAACTTTGGACCTTCCCTCTTCATTATTATAATAGGATCTTTCCCTCAAGTAGTTAAGCTTACAAAATAGAGGACCTAGAGGATGCTCTGATACCAATTGATAACTTAATGATGAATGAATAGTACCAAACTGGTACTAAGAGGGGGGGGGAGTGAATTAGTATAGGCAAAAACACAACCTTAAACTGGTTTGTCAGCTAACACTTATGCACTGACAGACAAACAATAGCACCGGTCCTTCATCAGAGTTCAACCGACAAAACCTAGTGTAACTGAGACAAGAAAAGACCAGTTGACAATTATCTTCACATATAATCTAAGTCTTCATTCCCATTTCACCCTAATGCATGAACAAGAAATCTACCATCAAAGATGTACATGTTATAGCAAGATCAACATGCATCACCACTTAATCAGAAATCAATCATAACATCACATGAAGAAAGCATCACACATGACACACATATTTTTCATGTGGAAACCCAACAGGGAAAACCCACGGTGGGGATGAATACCCACAAGCTTGTTATTGAACTCTTTGGAAGTCCGCTCTGTTAGGAGCCTTGTCCAGTTAAAGATAGATACAATAGGTTCTGTTAGGAACCAATCCTATTAGGGATCACCCAGTTAAGGTTTAAACCCTATTAAGGGTACCTTGTTAGAGGATTTCAAGAACTCAATAGGTAAAGGATATCAATGACTCAGTAGCTTCAAGATACCCTATTAAAGGATTTTCAACAAGCCAGTTAAGGCTACGTTGTTAGGGGATTTCACAACTCTTGAAGTGGTTAAAGATCAACAAGTATATCAATGACTTGATAATAGCACTCAATGCCAATTCAGATCCGCTTAAGCTCCTCTTCACCTTCTGTACTTACACTCTATAGATATAACTTCTCTCCTCTAGTCTGGCAAGAATCACGTATCTCTTCTCTTAGATACACACACACAACTTTTTCCAACAATCTCTGAAAGAATCACAACATCGACCTTATAGGAAAACAAACAGGTCGGTAGCATAAACCCTAAACCCTAGACCTGTTAGGTTAAGGAATTGAAATGGTTCAATCCATGCCATTGATCATACTATATTGAATGAAGCAGTCTTGATCCAATCAGAAGAAATTCTCCATCGTTTGTTTCCCATCAATTTCATGGTGGTTGATAACCCATCACACATTATCACCATTTACAAACTTCGCCCATTTGCAAGGTAGATAGGTATGCAAGATCCTTCGTGCGCACAAGGCTTTCGTGGCAACACTATCTATTCTTTGTTATAATGCTAACTTCATTACATAGAGTTACCTTGAAGCACTCCAACTAGAAACCTTGAAGTTGAGACCACCAACCGGTAGTCATGCACTGCTTCCATTTGCCGGTTCGCATAACCTTATGCCAGTTCACCTTGAACAAGCACACCGTTTCACTTTGGTACAAATACCGGTTCACAGTGTTATACCGGTTCTTACATATGCCGATTCACACCTCTTTAGTGTATTGACATCAATGACAACATACAATGTCATTATGTCCACATACCGGTTCTCATAATGCCAACACCACCCTCGGCACTCACTTCTCTAGGGTAGCCCAGTACCAATCCCCATGAAAACTCCTTGTGGCAAACTTTGTATCTCTACTAAGAACCATATGTGTGTGGGTCATTCCAGAGGTTCGACCTCCTGCCCCAACAACTAGGAGGATTTTTCCTTTCTAAAACAAAAAGGTGCTAGTAAGGGCATCCTCTTGTGTGGCCATACATGCGGCACTTTCAGCTCTGTAAATACAGAAGGCTCCCAACTAGTAGGGGTTATGCCCTACTATTGATCAAATAAATTTGATCAAAAGGGTTTATGGGGAGACATAGTGTCGGTATGAACTAATCAACACACATTACTCATGGCTTTCACCATGGATACAATTATTTATAGTGATTCGGAAGAGGTGGGTTTTCCTCGCTACCACTTGGGTCGTTCCCTCCTCACTAGTAGTCCTAATGACCACACGGGGAGGCAGGCCCTCTAAAGATTAAACACAAAGAGCCTATTACCCAAGACACAAAAGACACTAGTTCAATTTTACTGCACCAATTGAAATGTTTGCTAATCTATGAAAACAAGGCTCACAATGAAAATCAAAAGAAAACCCTTGCCAAATTCTTGCAACAAAGATTTGTGAGTAGTTTGGCTTGTTTGAAATGATTACCCCTTCCTACAAGCACACAAGTTAGGTAAAGTTTAGATCCAAAAGACTTTGTGAAATAGGGGCCTTCGACAACACATTTTTTGATAGATTCAAATATCTAATTTTCCATCATAAAAAATAGACCACCTGTCAAATTTCAAGACATTTCTATTTTTTTTTTTTTGAAAAATAAAAAACAATTCATATAAAATGAAACAATGATCCAAAAACTTTGAATTTTTTACTAGAAACTCCTGACAGAATTCCAAACCTCCATTAAAAAATTCCTACAAAAATTCCAAGTATTTTGTAAGATATGATCAAAATAATGCAAAACCCTAATTTTTAAAGATCTATTTTTTTAGGAATTAGTTTGCATACAAATTAAAATCACAAAGACCAAATCCTATGTATAAGTTTGAGAGTTTTCCAAAACTATAAAAAAATCTGAAAAACTCGCTCATTGAATCTCAAAATATAATGTTTTATGAAAATGCATAGACAATTCATAGAAAGTTAAAATATGCTCCAAAAAATATGATATTTTAACTGAGCACCTTTGATCATGTTCTTGACCTACAACAAAAATTTTATGCCAAAATTCAAAGCCATTTGTGAGATATGATCAAAATAATGGAAAATCCTAATTTTTAAAGATCCAATTTTCACGGAAATATTTTTGCATTAAATTCACAAAGAAGAGATCCTGTGTATGAATCAGAGAGATTTACAAAATTATTAAAAAAAATCCAAAAAAATCGTTCATTTGCACTCAAAATTATTTTTTGATGAAAATTAATACAAAATTCATAGAACATTAAAATGTACTCCAAAAGCTCTCAATTTTTGATTGAAAGCTCTTGATACTATTCTCAACCTACCAACAAAATTTGGTACAAAAATTCCAAGCCGTTTGTGAGATTAGATCAAATCTCTCCAAGATCTTGATCTTGTGTCCAAAACCCTAGCTACACAAGGTTATTCTCCAATTTGTTTTACAAAACAACAATATAGGGTTAGAAAAACCTACAAAAAAAACATAGATCTAACAAAAATCCATGTCCCATGGGGCGTGCCAAAATGTTTATGGTAAAAATAGAAACAACAATATTGAAAGACTAAATGAATTCAACCACAAAACCCTAGCCTAACAACAACAAAGATCCACCATAACATATGAAGATTAGCTAAGACAATGTAAATCAAAAAATTTACAAAGAAGATACGATGACATGTCCAATAAGGTTTGAATCTCCATTCTTCCTATCTCCATTGATCTTGCCTGATATATTTGCTCTCAGATTTTATGTGTGCACAAGAGCTCAACAAAGAACGAAAAATGTGGTTGCAAGTAGGCTTGATTGCATATGAAATTTTGAATGTTAGTCTAGGAGTTTAATGCATAGGATGCTTAGGAGATTAGAAAATGAAGAAAGCATCTCCTTATATAGAAGACACTTTAGGAAATGTAGGGATAAGATTAAGAGGTGTAAAAGATAGATGATCGGCTAGGGTTACAAAGTAGGTAAAATAAATAAGAAAATAATGAGAGGGTAGGTAGTATAGGAATTAAGAGATGAATGACATGTGTCATAGGTAGAAAAGGCTAATGAATTAATTAATTAAATAAAGATTTATTTAATTAATAGAGGAAGTAGGATCAATTAAATAAATAAAGTATTTATTTAATTTAGGAAAGGACAATTTAAATAAATAAATGTCTTTATTTAAATGAGAAATAAGGCTAGAAGAGGGTAAATGAATTAATTAAATAAATAAATATTTATTTAATTAATAGAAGAATTAGGCTAAAATAATAAAATGAATAAAATATATCTATTTAATTAGATAGGACAATTTTAGGTGTCTACACATAGCATGGACCTAAATCAAGTAACCAAACAATTACATCCACCGAGAATTTTGCTAAGACCAAAATCCAACACGTTTCACTTGCCGGTAGAAACCCTCAGTGAAAGTTTAACTGGATCCAAATAGGACCACCATAATAGCATGCCATCCAATGCAAAGTCATCAAACACTCGGGACATGATCAAGTAACACCTTCAACATGATAGAAACCGATTCCATAAGACGGATCCAAAATCCACTGACCAAGTCACCAAAACAACATATCAGTAAAGGCTATCTAGGAACGCCAGAAGTCGGTAAAGCCAAAAGCTAGCTAGGAAAATCAAGCACAAGTCGGTAAAGGAAAATACCAAAATAGATAACCAAATCATGAAAGCACCAGAAGATAGCAAGCATATAACCATCACAATAAGCACTCCAAACCGATTCCAGAGACTTTATCATACCAGATCAGATTCACAACTAGAACCAAAATGATCACCAAGACTAACCAGGATAGATCAAACTAGGATAGTCTCCAACCGGGACACAGTGTTGACATCAATGACAAAACTTAACCAAATCTAGTATATTGCCAACAATCTCCCCCTTTGGCATTGATGGCAACACTTAATGTGAAAAACATACAAGTGCCAAGGAATGCCAACAATCTCCAAAACATCATCAAAAGATCTAGTAGATTTCACATGAATACCTTCTCCCCCTTTGAAATCAATGAAAAAGGACAGATACTAAACCAAGAATACTGAGCCAAATAGCTAACTACTCCCCCTGAGTAGTAGCACAATCTTCATCAACTCAGATCAGAAAAGTATTTTTGATAAGCTTATTGGATTGATGTATCAATGCATCTATAAGCCTCTTCCAAAGGGTTGGTAACCCCCAACTAATCTGTAAGATATTCAAAAGTGCCTTTAGGAAATGGTTTCATTAGAATATCTGCAATTTGTTCCTTAGTAGGCACATAAATCAATCTAACCTCCTTTAATTCAACCTTTTCCTTTAAGAAATTATACCTTATAGAAATATGTTTTGATTTGGAATGAAATACCAGATTCTTTAACATATTAACAACAACAATTTTATCACAGTGAATAACAATAGGCTCATCATAACTTACCCTTATATCCTTTAACATTTGTTTCATCCATAAAATCTGAGTACAATTGGTAGCAACTGCAACATATTCTACTTCACTTGTAGATAATGAAGTGCATGATTGTTTCTTACTAAGCCATGAAACCAACTACTTTCCAAGAAAGAATGCACCACCAATATTTCTCTTCTGGTAATGCACATATCCTACCCAATCATAATCTGTATATGTACATAATGTGAAGTCATCATTCTTTGGATATCATAACCCAAAGTCTGTTGTACCTACCAAATATCTGAATATCCTCTTGACAACAATATAATGAGTTTCTCTAGGATCTTCTTGAAATATAGAAGCAATACAAACAACATTCATTATATTAGGTTTTGTTTGACCTAGGTACAACAAACCACCAATCATTGATTTGTATCTGCTTAGATTCACTTTAGATGATTCATCATCGTTTGTTAATTTGCAACCGGTTATCATAGGGGTACCGGTAGGTTTAGAATTCTCAAGTTCAAATTTCTTAAGTAACTCCTTCACATACTTAGTTTGACAAATGAAAATACCTTTATGAGTCTGAGTAATCTACAAACCTAAGAAAAATTTCATCTCACCAATAATAGACATTTCAATTTCATTCTTCATATCATTAGCAAATTTAATGCATAGACCTTCTTCTCCTCCAAAAAATGATATCATCCACAAAGACTTCAATAATCAATATGTCATCATGTTCAATGTTGTAATATAATTTACTATCAGCATTACCTTTACTAGAACCAAGCTTTGAAAGATAGTTATCCAATCTAGCGTACCATGCTCTAGGGGCCTGTTTTAGTCCATATAAAGATTTGTTCAATCTGCAAACCATGTCCTTGTCTTCTAATAAATAATATCCATTAGGTTGTTCAATGCAAACTTCCTCTTCAAGATCTCCATTTAGAAATGCACATTTAACATCCATCTGATATAGTTTGTAGTTCTTGTGTGCAACATTTAAGCAAGAAAAAGTCTTACCGCTTCAATTCTAGTAACCAGAGCATAAGTTTCCCCATAATCAATTCCTTCTTCCTGTGAATAACCTTTGCAAACCAATCTAGCATTGTTCCTTACAAATTGACCATCCTCATTCAATTTATTCCTGAAAAACCCAATTAGTTCCAATAATTTTCTTGTCTTTAGGTCTAGGTACTAGTTCCCGTGTCTTATTCTTTTCAATCTGATGTAATTCCTCTTCGATTGGTTTTATCTAATTTTCATCCTCACTTGCTTCAATAAATGATTCCGGTTCAATTTGAGAAATTAAACATACCTCTTCAACAACTAACATTTTCCTAGTCATCACACCTTTTCTCTTATCTTCAATAATTTGATCTTTAGAAGATTTAGTTTTACATACCCGCGAGTCTTTGAATTTTCTTGATTTGTTGACTCATTCTGTTGTACCTTTATCATTGTTAAATTTCTAGATTCTACCACTGTCACAGGTTCACTATTTTCAATTAATTCTTGCATTACCAGTTCAGGTCTGATAAATTCATCTTTTGGCCCATAATCATATTCTCTGATCTGATTACTGCCATGCTCATCCACCTTGACATTTATGCTTTCCAATATCTTATTCAATCTTCTTTTATATCATCTATATGCTTTTGTCTAGGTAGATTAACCCAAAAATATTCCTTCATCACCTCTAGGATCAAACTTTCCTATTGCATCATCTTTTCTAATGTAACATTTGCTTTCAAAAATTCTAAAATATCTGATAGTAGGAATATGACCAAACCATAGTTCATAAGGTGTCTTACTAGTATCGCCTTTAATGTGTACTTTATTGAAAGTGTATACAGCGGTATTGACAACCTCTCTCCAATAGATATCAGGTAATTTAGCAGATGTAACTTCTGTCCTCTGGTCTGGAAAGAATCACGTATCTCTTCTCTTAGATACACACACACAACTTCTGCCAACAATCTCTGAAAGAATCACAACATCAACCTTATAGGACAATAGATAGGTCGGTAGCATAAACCCTAAACCCTAGACCTGTTAGATTAAGGAATTCAAATGGTTCAATCCTGACGATTGATCATACTGTATTGAATGCAGCAATCTTGATCCAATCACAAGACATTCTCCATCATTCATTTTCTACCGATTTCATGGCCGCTAATAACCCATCACACATTATCACCGTTTACAAACTTTGAACATTCCCGAGGTAGATAGGAACACTCTTCTTTATGCAAGATCCTTCACGCGCACAAGGATTACGTGGCAACACTATCTATTCTTCGTTATCATGCTAACTTCATCACATAAAGTCACCTTGAAGTTGAGACCACCAACCGATAGTCATGCACTGCTTCCATGTGTCGGTTCCCATAACCTTATGCCGGTTCACCTTGAACAAGCACACTGCTTCACTTTGATACAGATACCGATTCACAGTGTTATACCGGTTCTTACATATGCCGATTCACACCTCTTCAATGTATTGACATCAATGACAACATACAATGTCATTATGTCCACATACCAATTCACATAATGCCAACACCACCCTCAGCACTCACTTCTCCAGGGGAGCCAAGTACCAGCCCCTACGAAAATTCCCCATGGCAAACTTTGTATCTCTACTGAGAACCGTATGTGTGTGGGTCATTCCACAGGTCCGACCTCCTACCCCAACAACTAGAAGGATTTTACCTTTCTAAACCAAAAAGGTGCTAGTAAGGGCATCCTCTTGTGTGGCCATACATGCGGCACTTTCAGCTCTATAAATACAAAAGCCTCCCAACTGGAAGGGGTTATGCCCTACTATTGATCAAATAGGTTTATGGGAAGACATAGTATCAGTATGAACTAATCAGCACATGTTACTCGTGGCTTTCACCATGGATACAATTATTTATAGTGGTTCAAAAGAGGTGGGTTTTCCTCACTACCACTTGAGTCATTCCCTCCTCACTAGTAGTCCGAATGACCACACAAGGAGGCAGGCCCTCTAAAGATTAAACACAAAGAGCCTATTGCCCAAGACACAGAAGACATTGGTTCAATTTTACTACACCAATTGAAGTGTTTGCTAATCTATGAAAACAAGGCACACAATGAAAATCAAAAGAAAACCCTTACCAAATTCCCGCAACAAAGATTTGTGAGTAGTTTGGCTTGTTTGAAATGATTACCCCTTCCTACAAGCACACAAGTTAGGTAAATTTTAGATCCAAAAGACTTTGTGAAATAGGGGCTTTCGACAAGACATTTTTTGAGAGATTCAAATATTTGATTTTCCATCATAAAAAATAGACCACCTGTCAAATTTCAAGACATTTCTAGAAATGTAAGAAAATCCAAAAAAATTTCTAATTTGCTCCAAAAATTAATTTTTTTTGAAAAAGAAAAAACAATTCATATAAAATGAAACAATGATCAAAAAACTTTAAATTTTTTATTAGAAACTCCTGATAGCATTCCAAACCTCCATTAAAAAATTCTTGCAAAAATTTCAAGTAGTTTGTAAGATATGATCAAAATAATGCAAAACCCTAATTTTTAAAGATCTATTTTTTTAGGAATTAGTTTGCATACAAATTAAAATCACAAAGACTAGATCCTGTGTATAAGTTTGAGAGTTTTCCAAAACTGTAAAAAAATCTAAAAAATTCACTCATTGTCTCTCAAAATATAATGTTTTATGAAAATGCATAGACAATTCATAGAAAGTTAAAATATGCTCCAAAAAATATGATATTTTAATTGAGCACCTTTGATATTTTATGCCAAAGTTCAAAGCCGTTTGTGAGATATGATCAAAATAATCGAAAATCCTAATTTTTAAAGATCTAATTTTTAAGGAAATATTTTTGCATTAAATTCACAAAGAAGAGATCCTGTGTATGAATCAGAGAGATTTACAAAAATATAAAAAAAAAGCCAAAAAAATCGCTCATTTGCTCTTAAAATTATTTTTTTATGAAAATTAATACAAAATTCATAGAAAATTAAAATGTACTCCAAAAGCTCTCAATTTTTGATTGAAAGCTCTTGATACTATTCTCAACCTACCAAAAAAATTTGGTACAAAAATTCCAAGCCGTTTGTGAGATCAGATCAAATTTCTCCAAGATCTTGATATTGTGTCCAAAACCCTAGCTACACAAGGTTATTCTCCAAATTGTTTTACAAAACAGCAATATAGGGTTAGAAAAACCTACAAAAAAAACATAGATCTAACAAAAATCCATGTCCCATGGGGTGTGCCAAAATGTTTATGGTAAAAATAGAAACAACAATATTGAAAGACTAAATGAATTCAACCACAAAACCCTAGCCTAACAACAACAAAGATCCACCATAACATATGAAGATTAGCTAAGACAATGTAAATCAAAAAATTCACAAAGAAGATACGATGACATGTCCAATAAGGTTTGAATCTCCATTCTTCCTATCTCCATTGATCTTGCCTGATATATTTGCTCTCAGATTTTATGTGTGCACAAGAGCTCAACAAAGAACGAAAATGTGGTTGCAAGTAGGCTTGATTGCATATGAAATTTTGAATGTTAGTCCAGGAGTTTAATGCATAGGATGCTTAGGAGATTAGATAATGAAGAAAGCATCTCCTTATATAGAAGACACTTTAGGAAATGTAGGGATACGATTAAGAGGTGTAAAAGATAGATGATCGGCTAGGGTTAGATAGTAGGTAAAAGAAATAAGAAAATAATGAGAGGGTAGGTAGTGTAGGAATTAAGAGATGAATGACATGTGTCATAGGTAGAAAAGGCTAATGAATTAATTAATTAAATAAAGATTTATTTAATTAATAGAGGAAGTGGGATCAATTAAATAAATAAAGTATTTATTTAATTTAGGAAAGGACAATTTAAATAAATAAATTTCTTTATTTAAATGAGAAATAAGGCTAGAAGAGGGTAAATGAATTAATTAAATAAATAAATATTTATTTAATTAATAGAAGAATTAGGCTAAAATAATAAAATGAATAAAATATATATTTAATTAGATAGGACAATTTTAGGTGTCTACACATAGCATGGACCTAAATCAAGTAACCAAACAATTACATCCACCAAGAATTCTGCTAAGACCAAAATCCAACACGTTTCACTTGCCGGTAGAAACCCTCAGTGAAAGTTTAACTGGATCCAAATAGGACCACCATAATAGCATGCCATCCAATGCAAAGTCATCAAACACTTGGGACATGATCAAGTAACACCTTCAGCATGATAGAAACTGATTCCATAAGACGGATCCAAAATCCACTAACCAAGTCACCAAAACAACATATCAGTAAAGGCTATCCAGGAACGCCAGAAGTCAGTAAAGCCAAAAGCTAGACAGGAAAATCAAGCACAAGTCGGTAAAGGAAAATACCAGAAGAGATAACCAAATCATGAAACCACCAGAAGATAGCAAGCATATAACCATCAGAATAAGCATCCCAAACCAATTCTAGAGACTTTATCATACGAGATCAGAATCATAGCCAAAACCAAAATGATCACCAAAACTAACCAGGATAGATCAAACTAGGACAGTCTCCAACCGGGACATAGTGTTGACATCAATGACAAAACTTAACCAAATCCAGCATATTGCCAACAATCTCCCCCTTTGGCATTGATGGCAACACTTAATGTGAAAAACATACAAGTGCCAAGGAATGCCAACAATCTCCAAAACATCATCAAAAGATCTAGTAGATTTCCCATAAATACCTTCTCCCCCTTTGACATCAATGAAAAAGGACAGATACTAAACCAAGAATACTAAGCCAAATAGCTGACTAGTCCCCTTGAGTAGTAGCACAATCTTCATCAACTCGGATCAGAAAAGTATGTCTGATAAGCTTACTGGATTGATGTATCAATGCATCTCTAAGCCTCTTCCGGAGGGTTGGTAACCCCCAACTGATCTGTAAGATATTCAAAAGTGCCTTTAGGAAATGGTTTCGTTAGAATATCTGCAATTTATTCCTTAGTAGGCACATAAATCAATCTGACTTCCTTTGCTTCAACCTTTTCCTTTAAGAAATTATACCTTTTAGAAATATGTTTTGATTTGGAATGAAATACCGGATTCTTTAACATATCAGCAACAACAGTTTTATCACAGTGAATAACAATAGGTTCATCATAACTTAGCCTTATATCCTTTAACATTTGTTTCATCCATAAAATCTAATTACAATTGGTAGCAACTGCAACATATTCTACTTCACTTGTAGACAATGAAGTGAATGATTGTTTCTTACTAAGCCATGAAACCAACTTCTTTCCAAGAAAGAATGCACCGCCAATAGTTCTCTTTTGGTCATCCACATATCCTACCCAATCATAATCTGTATATGCACATGATGTGAAGTCATCATTCTTTGGATACCATAACCCAAAGTCTGTTGTACCTACCAAATATCTGAATATCCTCTTGACAACAATATCATGAGTTTCTCTAGGATCTTCCTGAAATATAGAAGCAATACAAACAACATTCATTATATCAGGTCTTGTTTGACCTAGGTACAACAAACCACCAATCATTGATTTGTATCTGCTCGGATTCACTTTAGGTGATTCATCTGTTGGCATATGCACAGTCCAATGAGACATTGTATGTGATTGAAGATTTTGTCATTGATGGCAACCTTGAAATCCTATGGCAACGACAAGACATCACACCGGCAAAGCATTACACAGGCAACCTTGCAATCCTATGGCACCGGCAAGACATCATACCGCCAAAGCATTACACAGGCAACCTTGCAATCCTATGGCACGGGCAAGACATCATACCGACAAAGCATTACATAGGCAACCTTGCAATCCTATGGCACCGGCAAGACATTATACCGGAAAAATATAACACAGGCAAGACAGTGCACCGGCATCAGAAGATCACTCTACATCAGCACCAACACAGAATAAAACAAGTATACCAGCACAGAGGCTGACATGATTTTTGTTATGTAATATTTTGTTTATTTTTATAAGCCGACCTTGCAAATTGTAAAATGACCCTTGTATATAAAGGAGATCATTGTAGACATTTGTAGAAGTGATGTAAGGAGCATAAAGGAAATTATTAGGTAGACCTAATGTGCGAATTATAGGTCAAGGGTATATGTAAAGAATAGAGCAGGAACCGGTACTGAATCTGGCATTGGAGATGCTATTCTAAAGTTGTACAAGTCATTGGATTAGTATAATCTTTATTGTAAGTCAGTGTGCTTTTCATTGAGTTGTGAGCTCTAGGTAGTTGGCCTTCCTGTATGTGCAGGCCCCTATTGTAAGTAATATTCTCTTATTGGCTAGTGAGTGAATATTGTGGGTTACAAATCCCACCGAGGTTTTTCCCACACTAGGTTTCCTCGTTAAACATCTTGTGTTATGGTGTACTTTTCATGTGGATGTTCTTGATTCTGTTTATTACTTTATTTCTTGCATACCAGTACACTGTTATATTATGTTCTGCATGTTTTAACTTAAGAAATACTTATTACCGATTAGATACTGATTCACCCCCCCTCTCAGTATCGATGGGACCCCCAACATCATCATCATTAGTTAATTTGCAACCAGCTATCATAGGAGTACTGGTAGGTTTAGAATTCTCAAGTCCAATTTTCTTAAGTAACTCCCTCACATACCTAGTTTGACAAATGAAAATACCTTTATGAGTCTGAGTAATCTGCAAACCTAAGAAAAATTTCATCTCACCAATAATAGACATTTCAATTTCATTCTTCATATCATTAGTAAATTTAATGCATAGACCTTCGTCTCCTCCAAAAAATGATATCATCCACAAAGACTTCAATAATTAATATGTCATCATGTTCAATCTTGTAATATAATTTACTATTAGCATTACCTTTACTAAAACCAAGCTTTGAAAGATACTTATCCAATCTAGTGTACCATGCTCTAGGGGCCTTTTTTAGTCCATATAAAGATTTCTTCAATTTGCAAACCATGTCCTTGTCTTCTGATAAATAATATCCATCAGGTTGTTCAATGTAAACTTCCTCTTCAAGATCTCCATTTAGAAATGCACATTTAACATCCATCTGATATAGTTTGTAATTCTTGTGTGCAGCATTTAAGCAAGAAAAAGTCTTACCGCTTCAATTCTAGTAACCAGAGCATAAGTTTCCCCATAATCAATTCCTTCTTCCCGCGAATAACCTTTGCAAACTAATCTAGCATTTTTCCTTACAAATTGACCATCCTCATTCAATTTATTCTTGAAAAACACATTTAGTTCCAATAATTTTCTTGTCTTTAGGTCCAGGTACTAGTTCCCGTGTCTTATTCTTTTCAATTTGATGTAATTCCTCTTCGATTGGTTTTATCTAATTTTCATCCTCACTTGCTTCAATAAATTATTCTGGTTCAATTTGAGAAATTAAACATACCTCTTCAGCAACTAGCATTTTCCTAGTCATCACACCTTTCCTCTTATCTCCAATAATTTGATCTTTAGAAGATTTAGTTTTACATACCCACGAGTCTTTGAATTTTCTTGATTTGTTGACTCATTCTGTTGTACCTTTATCATTGTTAAATTTCTAGATTCTACCACTATCACAGGTTCATTGTTTTCAGTTGATTCTTGTATTATTGGTTCAGGTCTGATAAATTCATCTTCTAGCCCATAATCATATTCTCTGATTTGATTACTGCCATGCTCATCCACCTTGACATTTATGCTTTCCAATATCTTATTCAATCTTCTTTTATATCATCTATATGCTTTTCTCTTAGTAGATTATCCCAAAAATATTCCTTCATCACTTCTAGGATCAAACTTTCCTATTGCATCATCTTTTCTAATGTAACATTTGCTTCCGAAAATTCTAAAATATCTGACAGTAGGAATATGACCAAACCATAGTTGATAAGGTGTCTTACCAGCATCGCCATTAATGTGTACTCTATTGAAAGTGTATACAACAGTATTGAAAACCTCTGTCCAATAGATATCGGTTAATTTAGCTTTTGTCATCATAGTCCTTGCAACATCCAAAATTGTTAGGTTCTTTCTTTCTACTTATCCATTTTGTTGTGGAGTCTTAGGTGGAGAAAGTTGTCTCGTAATACCATTCCTTTCACAAAAGTTGTTGAACTCACTAGATGTAAACTCACTGTCATTATCTAATCTTAAGCACTTTATCTTCATTCTTGTCTCAGTCTCAACCATAGCCTTAAACATTTTTAATTTCTCAAAAGCTTCAGATTTCTCTTTTAAAAACGCCACCCACATCATTCTAGAATAGTCATCAATAAGTAACATAAAATATCTATCACCTTGAAAATTTTTAGTCCTTTCCAGTCCACACAAATCAGTATGAATAAGATCAAGAATTTCATTAGATTTATCATGTACACTTTTGAATGAAGTTCTAACTTGCTTACCCATTTGACATTCTCTACATACCAGATTATGAGGTTTAACAATCTTGGGCAAATCTCTGACAACCAGTATTGAACTGATCTTTACTATGCAATAAAAATTTACATGACACGTCCTCTTATGCCATAACCAACTTTCATCAATCTAAGGAATCGAGCAAGCCTTCTCACCTGAGTTCAAATGAAAGATATTACCATTAGTTTGAGTTCCCTAAGCAATTTCCAATCTAGATTTATTAATGAACTTACATTTTCCATCCTTGAATTGTAAATGAAATCCTCTATCCACCATCTGACCTACACTTAAAATATTATGCTTTAAGCCTTCAATATAATAAAAATTATTAGTATTAGTCTTACCATCCAATGATATTATTCTTTTTCCTTTGATCTTACATGCCTTGTTGTCTCCAAATCTAACCAATCCACCATCAAATTATTGTAATGATAAGAACTTTCTTCTATCCCTAGTCATGTGATGTGAGCATCCACTGTCTATAACCCATTCATCCTTTTCTTCAATTTTAGTCAAGGCCTTTTCCTGAGTATGTGTTGCTTCAATGATAGATTCTATAGAATCATCCTTGAGAGAAATAAAGACCCAATCTTTACCAGATGAGGCACCATTACTGGATCCACTCACAAGTTCATCATCATCATCAGAAATACCATCATCATCACCAACATAATAACATTATTTATCCTTATTTCTTCTGAATCTAGGTCTACTCTGATATTCAAGATTAGGCTTATAATTCCTCACAAATCTTTCATGATTCCTAGAACCTCTTTCAGGACATCTAGATGCAAAATGACCAATCTTATTGCATGAAAAACATTTAAAAGGGACTTTGCCTTCATACTTACTTCCAACTCTTCAAGCTCTCTTTCTTCTTTCTCAATTTCCTCCATATCCTTAGCATACATCTCTTTCCAATCTATCTTCTATTTACTGTATGCAGATGCTCTAAATGCAGTCTCAGTTTTAGCAACACTCTAATCTCCAAGTTCTTCAATTTCAAAAGAAGTCAATTTCCCAAGTAGTGTATCTCTGGTCAGAGGGGTACTTCACATTATCCAGAGTTCATTGATAGCAGTAGCCTTTATCTTGTAAGTTGGAGGTAGAACTCTTTGAACTTTTGACACTATTTCATCTTCAATGACAGATTTGCCACAACATTTGATACCCATGACAATCTCATTGACACTATCTATGAAATAAATTATCTTCTCATCTTCTTACATCTTTAAAGTTTCATATCTTACTCGAAAACATTCAAGTTTTTCAATCTTCACAGCTTGGTCACCTTCATCAAGAGTTTCAATCTTTGTCCAGATCAACTTAGCATTATCCAACTCTATCAAATTAAATAACCTTTCATCAGATATGATGCTTAACAATGCTTCTTTTTCTCTCACATCATTTTCGGCTCGCTTCTGTCCATCAACAAGTGTCGGTGTTCTAGAATTAGGATCATGAGGTATATACCCTTTCACCACTATCTCCCAACTTCAGCTTCAAGACATTTAAGATTCACTCCTTCCATATCTTTTAATTTGTACCATCAAATCTAGGACTCTCCTTCTGGTAAGGATTGAATGTAGAACTAGATGTAGTTGCCATCAGATCTCCTCAAGCGGTTAAGCTTCTATAGAGAGGATCTTGATATGATACCAATTGTGGGAATGCACTAATACTGGCAATAAACTAGTAAATTGAGAGGGGGTAGGATGAATTTACTAACAATAACAACAATCAATTCAATTATAAACCATATACTAGAACACAACACAATGAAAGATATAACATGAAGGGACAACATACATAACACCAATGTTTGAAGTGGAAAACCCAGAAAGGGAAAAACTATGGTGAGAAACCCTACCCACAATCAGATGAATACTTTGCAGTAGTATTATGAATAATTACAATGGGGTTTGCACCTGTAGAAATCCCAACAGCCTAGAGCGCACTGCTCATCACAATGGGAAGTCTCACTGACTTACATAAACATTAGACTACAATCCAGAAAGCAATGAACTGTGAAAGTAGCATCTACAAATGCCTGATACAGTTCCGGTTATGCACTGATGTCTTCTCTAGAATATAAAACCTTTCCAACCTTCTCCTAAAATGATATGACTTTATTTAGACAAAATCCTTTCTCTGATAATGCAAACTTAACCAACCATCCCATCGATATCCAAATTACATGAATAAGTCACCTATAAATATATATCATCAACCTTAATGACAAGGTCGACTAAGCCTTAAACCCATAATTACAAAAATCACATTACACGATGCCACCAAACCAATATTATGATTTACATTGCATAGCATGGACCTAAATCAAGTAACCAAGCAATTATATTCACCGGGAATTCCGCTAAGACCAAAATCCAACATGCTTCACTTGCCGGTGAAAACCCTCAGTGAAAGTTTAACTGGATCCAAATAGAACCACCATAACAGAAGGCCATCCAATGCAAAGTCATCAAACATTCAAGACACGATCAAGAAACACCTTCATCATGATAGAAACTGATTCCATAAGATGGACCCAAAATCCATTGACCAAGTCACCAAAATTGCATACTAGTAAAACCAAAAGCTAGCCAGGAAACCCAAGAACAAGTCAGTAAAGGAAAATACCAAAAGGGATAACTAAATCATGAAACCACCAGAAGATAGCAAGCATATAACCATCAGAATAAGTATCCAAAACCAATTCTAGAGATCTAATCATACCAGATCAGAATCACAACCAAAACCAAAGTTATCACCAAGACTGACTGGGATAGATCCAACCAATTTACAGTGTTGACATCAATGACAACACTTAACCAAATCCAACGTATTTCCAACACCCTCTACATAGTATGCATCATGAGCTTTTATTTTTGTCATCTATACTGAGAGTTCCCTTGCCTTTTATCTTGATTTACGAATTGTCTCCAAACCTCACTGGACCACCATTCCAATCTTCAAGTTTAGTGAATCTCTTTTTATCTCCAATCATGTGATTGGATCAGCCACTGTCTACTACCCACAATTTATTCCTCTCTGAATGTAGGGCAGTTTGGACAATCAAACTTGACTCTGCCTTGTCTTTCTCCTTTTCAATCCAAACTTGTTTTATCTCTTTCTTCTTCTCTATTGTCACATGATAATTTGATTTTATCTTTGGTTCCAAAGGTGACATTTTCTTCCTTTGATTTTCTACTCTAGTTTTCAATGCTTGGCTATATGACCAAAGTTTTGATGATGATGAATTTTAATATTCCTATTGAAGGATGAACTTGGAAAATTTCTATAGGGTTGAGACACTTTTCTCCTACAGTCATAGATTTTATGACCAACATCATTGCAATGATAACAAATGACATTCATATCCCTAATTTTTGCAAATGAGTTTTTACTTTCAAAAATAAGAGAAGACCTATGCATTAGTCTGCAATCAGCAATTTTATCACCATATGTATTACATTTGTAGCAGTAGCCATGGAATCTAGGTACATACCACTCATTGTTGAAATTGTTTCTCATTTGTCTCCTTGGAGAAGCATATTTTGATCCTCTTAAGTTTTTTTCTTTTCTGTCCTTGACCTTGGTGAAGCCTCCATCATCAATCTTGTCTTTTCTTTTTAGATCAGCATGCAAGTTCCTTCACTGATTTCTTGTAGAAGAAACATATGTCCTTTTATCAGTAGGCTTGCTAATAGTGAAGGTTTGTCCTTTACTATTCTCACATGAATAAATAAATTGTATCTTTGTTTGAAGAGTCAATACTTGAAGAAATTTGACCTACATTAAATCCAACACCTCTTGTATCATTTTAATTCTTTTGCTTGTTCAACATTTTTTCTAGTGCATCAGTGTTGCCATCATATTTGCACCTTTCAAGTTCTTTTTTGAGATACACAATCTCTTGCTCCAAATTTTGATGCTCTTTCTCCTTGGCTTCTAAATTTGATTTTGTCACTTCACACATTCTTTTGATTCTTCAAACTGGATTCTCAAATCAAAAATTATTGTCTTTGACTCCTCAAGAGATTTGTTTAATAGCTCTTGTTCTTCGGCAATAACATACTTGAACTTTTTGAAATCTCTTCTTACTTTTCTCAGTTCTTCAAGACAACTTATAAGATCACCTTATAGGTCAACTACATATTCAATTTCTTCCTCTTAATCACTACTATCTTGAACATCATTTAGTACTCCTTGTTTCATAAAAAGATTAATATCTCTTTCTTATTAGTTACAATCATCATCGGAGACACTCTCTTCATCTATGGCATCATCTTCAAAGGTGTACAGACTTCTCTTTTTTCTAAAACTTTTTCTCCTTGGTTTGTAGGATTTATTCATCATTTCTTTACCAAAAGGTTTACTATTTTGCTTCTCATCTTCATCTTTCTCACCCTAGGGACATTTAGAAGAAAAATGTCCTATTTTACCATAGTTAAAGCACTTGAAAGGAAGCTTACCTTTGTACTAACATTATCCCTTTCTGAGTTTCTCACAAAGTTAGATATAGTAGTATCTAAGTCTTCTTCAACTTCTTCATGAGTAGTATCTTCCTTACCCTTTTTGGTAGTATTAAAGGCAGCCTCTCTCTTTGACATTTTCTCACAAAGTTAGCTATAGTAGTATCTGAGTCTTCTTTAACTTCTTCATGAGTAGCATCTTCCTTAACCTTTTGTTAGTATTAAAGGAAGCCTCTCTCTTTGATGTTTCACCACCTACAGACTTCTATTTTTCCTAAAACTTTTTGTCCTTGGTTTGTAGGATTTCTTCATCTTTCCTTGACCAAAAGGTTTACTGTTTTTCTTCTCATCTTCATCTTTCTCACCATAGGGACATTTAGAAGAAAAATGTCTTATTTTACCATAGCAAAAGAACTTGAAAGGGGACTTACCTTTGTACTTACCTAATCCCGTTTTGAGTTTTCTCACAAAGTTAGCTATAGCAGTATCTGAGTCTTCTTCAAATTCTTCATAAGTAGCATTTTCCTTACCCTTTTTAGAAGTATTAAAGGAAGCCTCTCTCTTTGACATTTCACCACCTACAGTCCTCATTTCATAAGCTAATAGAGAGCCAAATAGTTCATCCATAGAGAAGGTTTTTAGAACTTTAGCTTCTTCTACTACAAAAACCTTTGTGTCGTATTTTGAGGTCAATGATCTCAAGACCTTCTTGACAATCACTTCGTCTTTGACTTCTTCTTCAAGTACTCTTATAGTTTTTACAACTTCATCTACTCTTTGAATGTATTCAACTATTTTCTCTCTTTTCATCATTTTCAGTCCTTCAAATTGTTCTCTAAGAGTTTGCAGTTTGGCCTCCTTTACCTTGGCATACCCTTCATAAATTCCTTGGAATTTATCCCATGTTGCTTTTGTAGATGTGTAGTGCATCACTTTTATAAACTCTATATTAGACAAGCCACTAAGTATAGCATTCTTTGCTTTAGCATTGTTTTCATAATCTCTTTTAGCATCAAGGTTGGTAGGGGTTACTTGAGGAATAGTATAACATTTTTCGTTGACATCGAGACATCAAAGTCTAGGGAAGACAAGTAGGTTTCAATTCTTCTGCTCCAGAAGGCATAGTTGGTGCCATCAAAGATAGGTGCTTTAGAGGTTGAGGATTCATTCCTAGCCATAGTGTTTACTAACCAAAATCTACCCTAGCTGGAGAAAGCTCTTACTACAAAGGGAACCTAGGCTCTGATACCAATTTTTGAACACAAATAGACACTAAGACGGGGGTGAATCAGTGTATTTTAAAACTTTTAGTTTAGTGCATAGATTTTAGAAATGTAATGCAAACATAGACTTACACACACAAGAGAACATCACATAAAACCAGATATATGAGGAAAACCCAATGTGGGAAAAACCTTGGTGAGAATAGTTGTTGGAGTCTACTGCTCCAATATAGCCTCACAAGAAATTACTTATTACAATATGTTTTTGGGCACCAACCCAAGGAGCACTACCTCAAGGAGAACCAACCCCTAGTTTTATGAGCTACGACTCAAAGGAGAACCTACCCCTACTCTGAGCACCCACTCAAAGAATACAATGACTATGGATTTAATTACAAATTAGGAAACCTTGCTACAAATGGAGTTTTGTAGCACCTTACTGATTACAATTGTTCTTTCTTCTCTCTACTCGCTACACCTTGTTTATGTCTGCTCTCCTTCTCCTGCTCTCTCTGTTCCTGCTCAACTTCTTGCTACCTCTACTAGTCTTTTCTTTCTGCACTCTGTTTGCTGATCTTTTCTTCTCTTTGTCTCTGATTATGCAACCACACACCTTGCCCTCTTTGTTCTCTCACTTTTTCTTTATTCACCAGCTTACCCTTCACCATTCTCAATCACCCACTTCTTGGCAGTAACACCACTCTTTGAAATTAGCAGCCTCTACTTTCACTAAATCACATCTATCTTTGTCTCTGCAGAAACAACTAACTCTATCCAATTGCATTTACTACTCTACTCTATCATTTCTTCATCACATAATGTTTTTACCTCCAGATCAAAATTTAAAAATGATTCATTATATATGTCTAAGGATCTAGTCAGTAGAAGATTAGATTTTCTCTCCTGAATCGATCATTTGCATTAAATGACTCTTCTTTAGTTTCCTGGATGATCTCTCAACTAGGTTGCTATTTTTAGCAATCTAAATCTACCTCATAGATTTGATTCTGCCATTTTTGATCACCTTGAGACTTGCAAAAATCTCCACCTAGTTTGCCATTAATTTCTTCTTCATCCTTTGTCAACCTACCCAGATAAGATCGACAACTACCTCCATTAGATGTAGCAACTCTACAAATCTGATTTGTTCTATCCACTAGGGAGCAACATGTCTTCATGTTCTTCATCCAAGTCAGACGGTCACGATCAGTCAAAAATCCATGTGGGCAATCGAGCTGCTCAAATTAGTCGATTTTCATGTTGTGACTAACCTTCATGTTATGCAGACATATTGTACGTATTGGGTTAACTGTAAGACCTTATCCCAATCTACTCCATCAATTATAATTCTCATTCCTCATGTTCATCGCTATAGGTACCCAAAAATTGATTTCTCGAAGCTTCATCGGTATAGCTTTAACTATCAGGTTGACTTCTTGCCTCTATTCTATCTTCACTAGTTATCCTGATGTCCATTCAATTCCTTTAAACCCTCTGATTGGCATTGGTTACTCTAATGAAAGATCTCATCTTTGATTTCACCTATTGCCATATTCTCCATGTAGACTGACCATATCGACATAGGTTATCTCGAGCTGAAATACTTTAGGCCAAATAACCACTCATCGAGTTAACCAAAACTATCAGCATAGAGAAAACTTGTTAAATCGATAGAATACGTCATTTTGATGACACACAACGAGCTTCTATTTATCAGTATAGATACTCTAGAAAGCATACTCCATAGTGACAAAACCCCATCGACATCACTATTCTAAAATCACCACTCCATAATGACAAACCCTATTAACATAGCTTACTCCGACAAGAACCTCCATCAGAATAGTTTACACTATCGGCTTATCACTCACACACTATTCTATCAAAACAACCTATTCTGATGACTCATCTTGAACCTACATCGACATAGTTACTCCAAAATCACATATTCACAGTCATTTCACATACCGACATTTGTTATACTGATGACCTACTAGGAAGTATTCTCCTTGTTCTCCTCTATCGAAATAGTTGTCCCGATCCTCTATGTGATCTGATGGTGTCTGTATTAGCATAGGGTATCTGGACACGCAAAAAGTCAAAATATTTTGATTTATCGACATAGTGGTGATTAGTCATTCCACCTTGAATAATTACTCCAATAGGCATCCTTGGTCTTCTTGTTGGCATAATTATTTTGATACAATGATATCAAATCAGTTTACTCTATCGGTGTTACACAAAATTTCTATACCACCTTTTTCAATTATTCTGATAGGCACTCCAAGTTACTATTTCAGCCGAGCTATAACGATATAATGATATTGAAATAGTTTGTTCTATCAGTATTACAAAAAAATGCTACTCCGCCTATGTTCAACTATTTCAATGCACATCCTCAGTCCCCTGGTTGGCATAGTTATTTCGATATGACATAAGCTTAACGATACTTGATCGGTATAGTTATCCTGATACTTCACCTGCACAACACTTATTTGGTATTGCTATCCCGATATGTCTGTATGATAACTCTGCAACCTGCAACACTTGTTGTTTCTCTGCATCCTCAAGCTATCCCTACAACACTTGTTGATATCAATGACAATAATGCCAACAAACTTATCCTTCTCTTTCACTAGGTTTACCTTCTTTGGTTTGTCTAAGTTCTTATCTTCTTTCTTCTTCCCGGTCTTCTCTATCTCTACTTCTTCTTTCCTTTCTTTCTCCGAATCGACTTTCTCTTTTTCTTCTCTTATAACATCTAGAACAATATTTGGACCAATAATCTTCTTTCTTTCCTCTCCTCATTTTTCTTTTGAAACAACCATACTACTTGATTTTCCTCTTTCAATGTTTGTCTTTTGCAAAGTAGAAGACAATGTAAGCTTTAGCGTCTCTATGGGTTCTATTTCTCCATCCTTCATTTTCTTTGTCATTCTCTTAATTTCTTTTGAATAACCTCCCATGATTAGTTTGTCTCTTTCCTTCATCTAAAATTTGGTATTTAACAAATGATTTATTCTAGCTCTCTTTTCTTTTAACAATGGACTGATTAACTATATCAAGTGCTTGTGCCCTTATGTTTGACTCCATTATTGCATCCTTTCTCTTCTCTATTAATACATGAAATAGTTTTGAAGGTAAATTATCCAAACTATCATCAATAGATTTGTTATAAATAATCATATATTTAATTATTTCTTTCTTAATATTATTCTTATCTTTTAGAGGTGCACTTAGATACATATCACTGGTGGCTTCAAATGAATTATATTAACATATTATATTTATTAAACTATCCAGATCCAAAGGCTAATAATTTTGATCATCTTCAATTTTCTACTTCATCTTCTCCTTGTACTTCTTGACTTCTTTTGTTTTCTTTATGGGTCTTGCTTCCAAAGTTACCAATGAGCTCTTTCTTCTGACCAAAGGCACTGTGTACTCTTCCTATTCATCTTTTTCCACTTGTTCAAATTTAGTCCCCTTGGACCTTTTTCAGATATAAAATTGCTCATTCTCTACTTCTTCTATCTCAAGATTTGTATAATCCTTCTTTCTTGTAGCCTTTTAGTTTCTCCTTGGTTCCTTCTTCTCACTTGTTACTAACTTAGTTAGGGTCTGGATAAACCTATCTTTATCAGAAGGGAGGTGGACACAGACCTTGTCCTCCTCTCTCCCTGACTAGTTGATGCCATAATAAGAGTCACACCAAATGCTTCATCTACTCAAGGTAGCCCAATGTCCTTGTGAAAATTTTCCATTATCTTCTCATATCCTTTGTCTACCTTCTCTTTCCTCAACTTAGCTTCAATTTCTCCAATTATGTCAAATTTGGGCTCATTCAAATCTACTTGTTACTGTATGATTATATCAATGTGTCTCTCAATTTGTTCTATAGATACCTCACATGATAGCTTTAGAATACATGTTGTCCTTAATTGAATGACCTCAATATAATAGTTATCTTTATTTACACAGAAGGTAAACACATACTTATATTTTTGGACCATATCTAAAGGGAACCTCTCTCTTTGTTGCATAGTGGTTTGTAGATTCTTAAACTACCTAGAATATGATGTGTTGTATTAATTATTATTAGCTCCAAAACTCCTAATACACTAACTAATTTATACTGCTATGAGAGTAAACTTATCCCTAACATGATCCTTAGCACTTGGAAGATCATTCAAGAGCATGGATACCAAACATATGATAAAATCAATATCTAAATTTATACTTATTTTGCTTCATTCTTTCCATATTATCTAGCAACTTCTCCCTCATCATCTCACATAGGTTGAATCTCTTCTCAATAACCACTATTTGATGTGTAGTGTAAATGGTTATAGTGGTGGTAGAACCCTCCAAATTCTAATAGTGGATCTTATATGCCAGAAACTTCACCACATAATGAATACCTTGATCAACAATATCTTCTACTATCATTGCCCTTCAATCCAACTTAGAGCCAATCAACTCTATAACCATATTAGTCTTCGTAGTATTCTTCTTCAAACCCACACTAGTGGAGCACATACTATTCAAAGCCCTAATGGCATCCCTAGTTATCTTGTAGGGCTTGTCCAAATACATAATGTCCTTGTAAATCTAGCTCAAAATAATCTTAATCCACTTTCTTCAAAGCTAAAATTAGGAAAATCCTTCCACACATTACACCCCATTGATTATTCTTATATTTCTCCTTGAATATAGTTATATCTAGTTCAGTTAAATTGTCCCAAATATCATGAAACTTTGATTGAATAACCTCTTTTAGTTCAACATGAATGTATGCCCTTACATATTTTTTGTAAACATATTCAATCAAAAACCTCAAGAACACACCTTTTTCTCTCACTATCACCACATGTGGATACGACTTGAACATGGATTGTGGCTTCAACTCAAGATCTACAATAATTAGAGTCACAATTTTACATATTAAAAAATCATAGAGAAGGGTTTGTAAGAGAAACACTTTCAAGTGCACTGATCACACAAACAACTCGTTGACATGAAAGAGCTCTTAAGATAGAAATATCATAATTGATTGAAATGATTCAAAATGGCCATTTATCAATTGAAGACACCTGCTTAGGGTTAAGTAGTCTTTAATGGATTTTACCATTACAAATCATAAAGTTGATGTTTTGTTTTAATACTTTTTTGCAAATAATTCTATAAATAAACAAAAACATCTAAGAACCTCCAAAAATTCCTTCACAATCTTGATCGTGTAGAAAACAAATAATGTCTAAACTACGAGGTGTCTTAAGATCTAAAGTTAACTCTCCCTTAGACAATGTATCATGCCTGTGAAGTGTGGTACTTGCAGCTGCAACACAAACACTCAATAGATCATTAAAAACATGGTTAGCAAATTATAAGAAAATGAAAGGTGAACCATGACAAAGCGACCTATTGCCTCCTAAGAGATGTGAGTATGGATTTGCTCTCAGATCTAGATAAGCAATCCTAGTGACTTGACTACACCTAGACAAAGGATTTGAGATGATAATGATATGCAAACTAGATGTGATTGATTATTTTAGATTGATGCAAGAGTCTAATTAAGCTAATGATATGCATGATTAAGCTATGATGATGATGCAATTAAGCTAAAAAAGAGATTGATTAAGCTACATGATTCACCAATTATGCTAGAAAATGATCAAATTAAAAGAGATCTAAGATGTAGTTGCCTATAATAACAATGCTCAAATTATATGCTAGGATGGATATGCCTATGGTAACAATGTCTAAATTGATAATGAGATGGGATCCTTTATGCTCCAAAATGGGGGATATTTATAAGATTTCCAAGGCCAGGGGTGAGGTGGCAGGAATCAACGGTCAAGATTGAGTCTAAAGATAGCAAGGGTGAAATTGGAGGAGGTTGGAGGAAGGGACACTTGTCATCTCTATGGTGACAAGTGTCAAGGAGCCTTTCTCATAAGAGGGCAAGTGTCCAAGAGAGGAGACATGTGGCCAAAGTGCCATGTGTTTCAAGGGGAGAATATCCACACCATTAAAGGTTACGATAAGGAGGTTAGGATGTGAAAGATAGGATAGGGTTAGCTAAACCCAAGGTTAGGGGGATGGTTAAGTTAGGTGGTTAGAAGTTAGGAGGTATGTGGGTAATTTGAAATTTAAAAATTCAAATAATAGGAAAAGACTAATTAATTTTCAACAACTCATAAATTTATTTATTTTAATTAATTAGGAGATTAGAAGAATTGATTAAAATGGGCGGAGGATTAATTAATTTGAATTAATTAATCAAAGGGGACTTATTAAAATGAAACTATTAAATAAATCATTAGATTTATTAATAAGTAGATGAAAGGGAGAATTTAATCTGATTGCTAATGAATTCAATTAAATTAGGAAGGGTGATTAATTAAATAATTTCTTATTTAATTAATTAGCTTCAGACCATTTTTTAGGTGTATACATTTTTCCCCTCTTCGAAGCGAGGTGTGATGACGCATTGATTCAAAGAATAATCTCATTTGGATGATGATATTAGTTTGATAGGATGCCCCAGACATTGATTGATAAATTGCAGTATGATGATGCCCCCTCGAGAGATCAATTGAGATAATTGATCTTTGGAGTGTGTGGAGTGTTACAAAATTGATTTCCTTATTAGAATTGAGTTGATTTTTGCAACGTTGATTGATGGAAGTGCGAGTTCCATGATCATGGTGATGTGGTTCTCACTGTGATGATTGGTAAAGCTTGATTGATTAGATTGATAAGATTGAGATTTAGTCTGGTTTCAGGAATGAAACCTCCTATATAAGACAAAGATGATCAAAAGCATCTGGTTTCCGGAATGATATATCTTGTATAAGACTTGATCAGAACGTCTGGTTCCAGGAAAGATACATCTTGTATAAGACATGATAGAATAGATTAGATGTGATGGATTGATAGAAATGATAAGGTTGATTGGATATAGAACTAATATTTTGTTGATATCAAGTTGTAGAAAGATTCACATATGTTGATGTTGGTTCCGTTGAGGGGGTAACATAAAATTTGCACTAGGTCGACAATATCTAGAGAGAGATGAGTCATCAGTCTAATTGTGTATACACTTATGATGATACCTTGATGATTCCTATGATAGATTTAACCTTGGATAAGATGAGCGTGCGGGAACCCATGCAAGATTGAAATGCAAGCTAAATACAAAGCTATGACTAGACCAATCACTAGGTCATTATGTTTTGTCATCATTGATCTTTTGCTTTTAAAATGTGGGAAATGCGTGCAAAAATCGATGGTATAATTAAACCATGATGACCTGAGCACTACTTTCCTAGATTTTGATATTGCAAGTTAGCACAAGCATCGAGGTATAATTGAACCAAGATGACCTAAGTGTTGCTTGTGTAAAATAGGCAGTATTAACCATTTCTATACGCAAATCAGAAATGTCTTCGATGATACTCCAATAATCATGTCCTGAGATAAATTTGCATGTATTAGTGATTAATTTATAGATAGCAGAGAAGAAAAATAACATGTTCCTTCCTTGTTTCTCTAGTTAGAGACATCTTGGAGTCACTCAGAAATCATGATAGCGAAAATCAAGATAGAAAATTTGAGCAATCATGTTAAAATCATTATCCAAAAGATATCATCCATTTAAAAGTGTGTGATGTGCTTAGACTGACATGTGATAGTTTGATGGTGGACAATTTGATCTCATGTTCAACGTTCGATGTGTCTCAGTTTTTGCTTGATAAGAGTTGCTTGACTATTGTTCTTCCTGTTTGATTAAGCTCAAAATGATAAAAAATTTTGCCCCTAGTGAGGTTCAAGATTTTTCCCCCATCCTAGAAACAAAGTCATTATGATATACCCAGTTATCCAAACCATGGTGAGAAATCACCTAGGATGCTTGCGTATGTACAAAGGCTTATTATGGATGTGAACAGTGCTAGCGGAAAATGAATGCAAGTAGAAGGATGCATGAACTAATAGATGGAAGAGCTAGACGACAAATAGCACTTGTTTGCCAAGTTTTCACCATCTGTTTTTATTGCACTTTTTCTCATATTTGATATTTTTTTTTGGATTTTCTACTTTTTCAATGTTTTTGGATTTTTTTGCTTTTTCATTGTTTTTGGATTTTCTGCTTTTCCACTATTTTTGGATTTTTGTCCTTTTTCAGAAATATTTTTTTTTCAGATGCATGCTATTGATGGGTTCCTTGAGCTGATCGCCATCTTGTGTTGATAGTTGATATGCTCCTTACCGAAATACTATCGTGACCACAAATGGACCTAACCAGTTTGGTTCAAAGTTTCCTTTCTTTTCTCGATCTGCCTAGTTGCATGGATTTTCTTTTAGTACTAGTTCTCCAACTTGAAATGTTCTCAATTTGACCTTGTGATTATAATTGTGGCATATTCTTTGTTGATATACCTTTAAATGATCAAAGGCACATTGTCTTCTTTCATGAATTAATTCTGACTCCAGCAATCTAGATACTCGTTTCTCTTCATCTGGGCTAAGGCCTTTTAATGATACTCATAGAGAAGGTATCTCTACTTCTATTGGTATTATTGCTTCTGATCCATAAACAAGAGAGAAAGGTGTGGCACCTATTGGTGTGTGGATACTATTACAATAGGCCCATAGAGAAGGGTTCAATTGAATATGTCAATCTCTACCAACATCATTCACGGTCTTTTTGAGGATTTTCAGAATGGTTTTGTTTGATGCCTCTACTTGCCCATTCCTTGTGGATAGTAGGGTGTTGAAAATCTATGCTAGATCTTGAATTTGTCACATATCTCTTGGACATCCTGATTCTTGAATGGTCACCCATTATCAGTGATAATGGTCATGGGTATTCCATAGCGACAAATGATGTAGTTTAAGATAAATGCAACAATTTGTTTTCCTATGATATTGATGAGAGGTACTACCTCAATCCATTTTGTGAAATGTTCTGTAGCTACAAGGATGAATTTGCGACCATTGGATAAAGAAGGATTTATCTTTCCTATTAGATCAAGACCCCATTGGCAGAAAGGCCAAGATGTTGCCAAACCATGAAGTTCTTGTGCTGGTGCATGAATCAAATTTCCATGGATCTGACATTGTTTGCATGTTTTAGCTATCTGAAAAGAATCTCGTTCCATAGTTGGCCAATAATAGCCCAAGCATATGAGTTGTTTTGAAAGGGTAAGACCACTTGAATGAGTGCCAAACATGTCATTATGGACTTCATTTAAGGCCTTCTCAGATTCTTCTTGTTCAAGACATCTTAAAAGAGTACCATCCAAACCTCGTTTAAAAAGGGTATTCGCGATGAGAGTATAATCAGAGGATTGGCGAATAAAGTTTCTCTTTTGGTTTTTTTATAAGTCAGGAGGGAGGATATTATCTTTTAGGTATGTGTAAGTTTGGCCATAGGGGGAGGAATCATTCCCAACAAGGTGATAGATGGTTTGGGAATCAGGATAATTATGTACAAGGTAAAACAACTCTTCCACCAGGAATTCGTAATGCTCTTGATTTTCCTGTGTCTGAAGTAGAGAAGCAAGTGTTGTCGTGGCAACTACTGCTTTATTTTTATTCCTTGGAATCCACTAAAAAGTTATTTCTATAACATATTTCTTGACATCATCAACCATCTTCTTACAAGGAATTAACTTTTCATCCTTTGTTTGATAATCGTCATTGATTTGATTGATAACAAGCTAAGATTCTCCAAATACTTGAAGTTGTGTAATGTTCCATTCTATAGCCATTTTGATACCTGTAACCAAAGCTTCATATTATGTTGTATTGTTGGTACATGGAAAACTTAATTTGTACACTTTTTGAATTGTATGACCTTCTGCTATGATGAATAGAATGCCTGCTCCTAATCCATGTCGTGTATATGAACCATCAAAGTATTATTGCCATGTTTTTGTGGTGGCCATTAGGATATCAGCATCGGGAAACTCAATCTATAAAGGATGGTCATCTTGAAGTGGTGTGTTTGCTAGTTGGTTTGCAATGACTTTCCCCTTTTGATGAATACTAAGAGGGGGGTAGGTGAATTAGTATACCAAAAATTAGTGAACTCAAACCCTTAAACAATTTAGGACTTAACCAGTACAACAAATCTACTAACAAACCGGTTAAGATAAATGCAAACCAAACAGCAAATAAAGCATTCACGCACAAGAGCACAATAACCATAACACAAGAGGTTTTGACGTGGAAACCCAAATGGGAAAAACCACGGTGAGCTGAAACTCATAAGTGACTATCTGCAGAATAGTAACCAGATCGGTTAAGGTCAGGCCGGTTAAGGTCATACAATGTTCTTCACTAGAACAGATCTTGTTAGGAATCTAGATCTTTGTTAGGAGACAAGTCCTGTTAAAGACTACCTTATGAGGATTTTAGATCCACAATTGTGAACCACCTTGTTAGAGGATTTTGAAAGGCTTTGCCAGGCCTACCAGGTTAAGGGTTTCAGACTTGTCGAAGATGTGAGTAATCAATAACTGTGTGATCTAGATACTAGCACAATATGGTTGGTTAGATCCTTGATAGCTCATTGTTAATGTTGAATTAGCATTACTTCAGTCTTTAGTATCTCCACACTCTATTTCTTCACACAGACCTAATCTTCTCTTCTGTGATCGCACATACAAAAAGCTCATGCACTTCTAAAACCCTATCTTCTACTAAAACCCTAGACATGATGTCCTTATAAAGGAATCTAATTTCATGTCGGTCCAATAGGATTACATTGCAAGTTACTAGGTTCAGTGCATCTGGACACATTTGGTAACACGACACAAAATCACCACCAAAGTGTCGGTGGATGATAACTCATCACAAAAATACTGGTTGGTAACTCATCATAGATTAATACTCATTTATTACCAATTATCGGTTCATACATTTTACTAATTACTGGTTTGTCAAAATGAAGACTGGGAAAATGTTAACAACTACTTTGTTCCTTTGTACCGCTTTGGGATCCTCGAACCGCTTGAGGTCTTTATACCACTTTGTGGCCGGTAAATATCTTCTGTAAAGCATCGATAGTCTAAAGACTATAATTTATAATACCGGTTGGAACAATTACTGGTTGAGCATAACTCATACATAGGTACGTGATCATAAAACAAGTGTGTGTCCATCAATGACAATCACAACATCATCAAAATGCCAACAATCTCCCCCTTTGGCATTGATGGGAACACTTAGGAAAATTTTGACGTCTAAGTGTTTTACAACAAAAAAAATATACCATAATCAAAATTACTCCCCCTAAGCATATACACTATCCCTTTTGTAGAAATGGCAATGTATACTCTCCCTTAAAGAGATAACATGAAAGAATACATAACATTCATCAAAATTTTAAATACAAAATACTACTCCCACTTTGCCAACAATGACAAAGTACTGCAAAATAACCCATGTTTCTCATTATCATTAAAATAATAAATGTTTATGACAATAATGAGTGAAACTTATCAAAAACCAATTTAAAATCCTGTATAAAAGTCTTGATGGATAAAGACCATGACTCAATTAATGAGGTAGACACCCCACTTTCCATTTGCATCTGTGATACCTGTTCTTCCATGGCATGAATTATGCTCATCTCTTGAGTGGCTATTAATGCTTCTAGATTAAGAAAGCACTTCTGAAGAATTTGTAGTCTGGGTAATAAAACCAGTTGAAGCTCTTGCAAATCTCTTGCCTAGTTGCTAATCTCCACTTCTATTCTGGCAGACTGAGGCTGATATTGGTGAACAGTTTGCCCATATGTGGTGAAGGAATCATAGGGTGTCTTAAAGGTTCTTATGTATGCCTGCAAATCAGATTGCAATTTTTCCTTCTGTGCAAGAACATCATCACAAAATAGATGGGGTTGGCTGATTTTGTTTAACAGTATCTTGCCCTCATCCATAGCATCTTTTATGTTCTTTTGTTGTTTCAGAAGTTTAGACCAGAGCTCGTTTAGTTTCTTCACTAAGGCAGTGTTTAGTGCCTTTTGATGCTTCTTCTGCGCATTAGCTTCAGCAACTTCTTCTAGGCATTGTACTTGGTCCTCTACAATGGTACAGAGAAGCTTTAGTTGGGCCAGAGAGGAATCAGTACTAGGGAGGTTAGTACCAGGAATCAAACTCGTAAGACTATCAACCGCAGTTTGAATAACATCTTGCTCCTTTTTCCTCCTTAATGCTTCCAGTCGCTCTTGTGCAAGCTTAATGCTTTGGAGCCACTCCGATTCATTTGCAGATTGGAGGTCAATAGGACTAATGATTTCAACCAGTTTGGCTTGACCACCAGTTGTTGCCTTTGGGGTCTCCACTTGTGTGCTCTTTGCTGCTTCCTTCTTCTCTTCAGCTCTTTGCTTTTCCTCTTCTGCCTTCTTTTGCTCCTCTCCTTCTTTATTTTTCTTCTTTTCTTCCTTCTTCCTTTCTTCTTCCTTCTGCTTCTCCACATTTTGTTTCCTTCTATCCTCTTCTTTCCACTTCTCCTCTTCTTTTCACTTCTCCTCTTCTTTCTTTTTCCTCTTCTTTATTTTTCTCTTCCTCTTTCTTCTTTTCCTCTTCCTTCCTTTTCTCTTCTTCTTTCCTTTTCTCTTCCTCTTTCTTCTTCTCTTCTTCTTTCCTCTTTTCCTCTTCTTTTATCTTCTCTTCTTCCTGTTTCCTCTTCTTCTCTTCCTGTTTCCTCTTCTCTTCTTCCTATTTCGCTTGCTCTTTGTCAGCCTTTTCTTTGTCCTATCTCTCCTTGTCTGCTTTTTCTTTTTCAGCATCTGGAGTGACATCTTCAACATCTAAAGCACCAACATCAATCATGTCCACCTATTTTGTAGCTTGTTCTTCCTCATCATCAAATGCCTCAACCAGGTTTTTGGTTTCTGGTTCCTGTTCAACCTTCTTGTTGGCCTCAGACACTTGGTGCAATCTCAAAGTGGCTTTGGCATGGGAGTGTGTATCTTTCACCACTTTAGAGACTTTGCCTTCCAATAACAGGAGTCTTCTTCTTCTCATGAAGAAGAGGCCTTTGTACTAATCTATGATTTCATAGAGCTCATAATTTGACACATTAGGAAAATATTGTGCAAAGATTTCCTCTCTTATTTCCTGTTCTTTTTTAATGGCAATGTGCCATTTGTTATCTAAAGAATTGTATGAAGAATCTAGTGTCACTGATCTAATTTTTGATGGCGATCGATCATTAATACATAGATATTGGATGACTTCCTGTTCAACTTCCTCTTTTTCATTATCATTAAAATCATCAAAGTGATCTATTAAATCATCTAACACTTTTCTCCTAACATTCTTGATAGTCCTTTGACAATGTGTCATGGGTTTGTAAGAGAAAATGTCTATATTTACCGGTGCTGACAATGTCGATTCATTGCTGGTTATCTTTGCCTAGTCTTCTTAGGTTGCACTTCAGGTTCTGTATCCTTAGAATCTAGTGAGTTGCTCTTAGTCTTCTGCTTTCTTTCAAAAACCTTGGTGGTGCAACTTTCAGTTTCTTCTTGGCAGGTGACCGCTTGGTCACTTTAGGACTTGTTGAGGTAATCGGTGCCAATACTGATGGCACTGCCTTTCCCTTCTTCACTGAAGGTTCTTCAACTAGTTTTATCCTTTCCAAGTAGGTGTCAATTCTCTTCTTCAGATCAAGAGGCAAGGCAAGTAGGGTAGAGGCATACCCATCTAGCATGTCATACATCACCTCATATCCCATGGGTTCAACTTTTTCCTTTCTGGGATCAACCACCTCCATTATGCACTCATCTACTTTGATGGTAAAGCAGATGTCTTCTTCATACTTCTTAACAATATCTCCAGGTATCCTCATCCTTTGACTCATTTTCCATCTGAATTCATCAAAATATGTATTCAAGACCTTAGGATATCCGGTTCCTACTGCTTGAATACTTTCTTTGATTTGTTTGGTAACCGGTTGGTTAGCAGACCATTGAATATCACTGACTCCTAGAAAATAGCATTGAAAGTAGGAAAATAGACCTACCAAAAGTTGTCCAAATTTGAATCTTAGGCCACTGTCCTGTTTGATAGACTTTAGGTTTATTAACAGTTTCTTCTGCATATAGGTGCATAGATAAAATGACGCATCTTCCATGATCATTCTATAGGCAGCATTTACCACACCAGTAGAGACAGAGTTTAATCTACTAGCATAGAACATCTGGTATCTAATCACCATGCAAGAATACTTGACCAAATCATCCTTGATGGTGTTGACGGTCATTCCTCATTGGTCATTCACAGAACTGGTGAGCTTAGTCATTTCAGTCTTAATGACTTTTCTTAGGGTTGGCACCTCACCAGTGTTGCAGAAATTGGTGATGACATGAATGGCTTCAGTCATAATGTCATGTGTCCTTTCGAGATACATCTTGTCACCATGCACTCTGCTTAGAATAATGTAGGTGTGATCTTCCGTAAATTCTTCAAGAAAGTACACCGCATTGTGAAGTTTCTTCCTCTCTAGGATGCTGTATTCTGGTTTGATCTTCTTGTCATCCCCATAGATTAGACCTAGCTGGGAATGAATTGCTAAGGATCCTAGGTCTTCCAGTTTACAGTCAATGTACCCTGAAATATCATCTTCCACTATGACTCCAGCAGGTATCTGGGATAGGGCATTGTATTTCATCTTCCATTGGATAAAATTCATTGAATCGACAGGTGTACTAGAACTGGAGTGTGATGCAGAAGCCATGATTAACTGACAAACAAGAACTTCGAGAAATACCTTCAGAATTTTGAGATTTAGGGTTTGCAAATTTAGCTTCTCTTCACACCACTTCAGTTGTTGGATTACCGCTTTGTGTTCTTCACTTGATTGATTGACACTATCTCCAGATTTAGCTGCAAAGATTTGAAATCTCTCTAAATCACAAGTCGAATCACCTTTGGTCGCTCTGCTCTTGAAAAATTCTTCGCTCAAAAACTGATAACTGAAAATGACTTGAAAATCCCTTTTAAACAAATTATTCACCTACCATAATAAATGCTCCACTGCTAGGGCACAAACCCTAATTTTCCTTTTACCGCTTCACAGTCTTTTGCCAATTGTTAGGTAACGCATACTAGTTAAGGTCTTGTATCGGTGTAAACCGGGGGTTTGAAACATTTCACCGATTTGTCCCCCCTAAGCTTTTCTGAAGCTTAGTTTTCCGGTTCAGAGACTTCCACACTAGGTGCAAAAATTGGTTCATCTCGTGACACTTCTTCAAGTTTCTTTTTCCATATTTTGATCATTCCTACTTGAATGGTTTCAACATCAATCTTCCCTTCTAGAGTGACCGGTATGTCATCTGATAGGTTTTTTCTCATTCTATAGGTTCTGGCAGGGTGTCCTGGCTTGTTGCAATGATAGCATACCATTCCAGGTGTTCTCCATGGTCCATTGCTCATTCTACCAATCTTCCTCCTGCATGTTGCAGCAGTGTGACCGCTACCATGGCAAATTAAATAGGTTGCTTTCCAACCGGTTGCTACTTGATAGCCACCACCACCTGACTAATGGTCATAGGCATTATATCGGTTTGGATTCCGGTTCACAGAGGATTTAGGAAAAACTCCTTGAGTCCTTTGAGGATATCTCCCTATGTTGTGCTTAACAGACTTGCATTCAAATGCTCTATGCCCAAACTTATTGTATGCATAATAGTTACCATTGAATCTATTGGATCTAGCTTATTGTTTAGAAAATAAGGAAAATTATTATAAGCCTTATTTCTACACACATTAGTAGTATGTCCTTCTTTGAGACAATTAAAGAAAACCAGTTTAAACTTTTTCTTACCTTTATCCTTTGGTGCCGGTTGCTTCTTTGATTCTCCATCTTTTGTTCCAAAGGTCTCACCTTCCTCATAACCAAAAAAACCAAGTCCAGTGGTATTCTTTACCGGTTTTGCTAATTGAAGCTTTTGTTCTAGCTTAACAGTACTCTTATTGAATTTGGCAAATATTTCCTTTGACTCAGTGAGTTCCTTGGAAATAGTAGCATTGGATTCCTTCAAGGTTGCATTCTCAGAAATAGCCATGTTTAGTTCACCTTGCATTTCTTATTTTTCCACTTTACTCTCTTGGAGATGAGCCATAAGGGCACTGATTTCTTGCTTCAACTTAAAGATCTCATGATCTTTGTCTTTTACCAGGTCTTCAGCTTTCCTCTGGTTCTCAAGCTTTTGGTACATTCTTATAGTTAGTCCTTCCAGTTCCCTTATCAGGTTAGCATTAGATTCATTCAGTTTTTTAACTTCTTCAACTAGGTCTTCCATGTTTGCTTCATCAGAAGAACTATTTTCAGTAAGCTCCATCAGTTTCTTAGCATGCTCTCTTCTCTTTTCTAGAGAGCCTTTATATTTGACTTTAAGTTCATCAAAGGCTTTCTCAGTCTAAGTGAGACGATGAGTAAGCTCCCTCACAGTGTATTCCCCCATATGTCCTTCCAAGTGGTTAAACTTATAGAAAGGTTGGCTCTGATACCAATTGATCAATACTAAGAGGGGGGGTGAATTAGTATACCAAAAATTAGTGAACTCAAACCCTTAAACAATTTAGCAGTTAATCGATACAATAGATGTACTAACAAACTGGTTAAGATAAATGCAAACCAAGCAACAAATAAAGCATTCACCCATAAGAGCACAAGCACCATAACAAAAGAGGTTTTGATGTGGAAACCCAAATGGGAAAAACCATGGTGAGCTGAAACTCACAAGTGACTATCTATAGAATAGTAACCAGACTGGTCAACGTCATAACAGTTAAGGTCATACAATGTTCTTCACTAGAATAGATCTTGTTAGGAATCTAGATCTCTGTTAGGAGATAAGTCATTTTAAAGACTACCTTGTGAGAGGATTTCAGATCAACAATTGTGAACCACCTTGTTAGAGGATTTTCAAAGGCTTTGCTAGGCCTACCCAGTTAAGGGTTTCAGACTTGTCGAAGACCTGAGTAATCAACAAGTGAGTGATCTAGATACTAGCATAGTATGCCTAGTTAGATCCTTGATAGCTCATTGTTAATGCATATTTAGCAATACTTTAGTCTTCAATATCTCCACACTCTATTTCTTCACACAGACCTAATCTTCTCTTTTGTGATCGCACATACAAAAACCTCATGCACTTCTAAAACCCTAGACATGATGTCCTTATAAAGGAATCTGATTTCATGTCGGTCCAATAGGATTACATTGCAAGTTCCTAGGTTTAGTGCATCTGGACACATTTGGTAACATGACACAAAATCATGATCAAAGTGTTGGTGGATGATAAATCATCACAAAAATATCAGTTGGTAACTCATCACAGAGTAATACCAGTTTATTACCAATTACCGGTTCATAAATTTTACTAATTACTGGTTTGTCAAAAAATGAAGACTGGGAAAACATTAGCAACTTCTTTGTGACCAGTAAACATCTTCTGCAAAGCATTGATAGTCTAAAGACTATAATTTATAATACCAGTTTGAACAATTACCGGTTGAGCATAACTCATACATAGGGAAGTGATCATAAAACAAGTGTGTGTCCATCAATGACAATCACAACATCATCAAAATGCCAACACCTTTTTAGCTTTTCTGTCAACATACTCAATATCAAACTTGCTTAGAATCATGATCCATTTTGCTAGTCATCCTGTTAATGTTGCCTTGCTGAGAAAATACTTCAATGGATCGATTTTAGCAATCAACTTGACGGAGTGAGATAGTAGACAGTGTCTTAATTTTTGAGAATCAAAGACTACCACCAAGCATGATTTTTATGTTGGTGAATAGTTGATCTCGTATCCTACTAATGTTCTACTAATGTGGTATATGGCTCATTCTTTTCCTTCATTGTCCCATTGTGCAAGAAGGAGTCCTAATGATACTTCGGTGGTTGATACATAGAGTAACAATGGCTTTACTAGAATTGATGACATTAGGAAGGGTGGTTACATGAGATAGGCCTTGATCTTATTGAATGTGTCCTCGTATTGATGGTCCCACCTAAAAGTACCATTTTTATGCAATAGATGAGTAAATGGTTGGCATTTATCTACTAGCTGAGCAACAAATATTGTGATTAAATGTACTCTTCCTTGAAGTGATCTTAGTTGATGAATATTCTGGGGATATGCCATTTCCATGATTGCTTTGACCTTAGCTGGATCTACTTTGATACCTCTAGATGAAACAATGTATCCCAATAGCTTTCCTGAAGTAACACCAAAGGCACATTTCTTTGAATTGAGCCGTAGCTTATACTATTCTAATCTTTCAAACATCTTTTCTAGTATTCCAATATGGTCTTCTCTATTGTATGATTTGGCCAATATGTCATCCACATAATCTTCCATGAAGGTATGCTTTTCATATCTCTCTGATATGTAGCACCTGTGTTCTTTAGTCCAAAAGGTATGACGTCTAGCAGAAAGTACCCCACGGACATGTGAAAACTGTCTTTTCTTGATCTTCGGGTGCTATTTTAATCTGATTGTATTCAGAGAAACCATCCATTAGAGAAAACATGGAGTGTCCAACTGTTAAATATACAATGATGTTAATGTTAGGTAAATGAAAATCATCCTTTGGACATTCATTATTAAGATCTCTAAAGTTTGTGCATATTCTGATACTTTTGTTTGGTTTGGAAATAGGAATGATGTTTGATACCCATTGAGGATATGCTATAGGTCTAATGAATCCTACATCCAGTAATTTCTTTAGTTCTGCTTTGACCGGGAGAGTGATATGTGGATGCATCTTCCTTAATTTATGTTTAACTAGTTTGGCTCCTGGATAGTCATTTAAGTGATGTATAATAAGCTTTGGGTCCAATCCTCGCATGTCTACATATGACCAGGCAAAATTAATTTGACGTTGTTTGAAGAATTCTAGATATTGTTGCATTTCTTTCTCTGACAGAGAAGTTGTGGGATGGAGAATATTTGGTTGCTATGCTGTCCCAATGTTAACTACCTCTGTTGGTTCGATCAAAATGGATGACCTTTCTTGGTAGTGTGTAGGTAAAGTGTCAAATCTCCCATCTTCTAGTGCCTCGAGGAGGTTTTCATTGTTAGATGCATCCTTTCTTTTTACTTTTTCCTGATCTAATATTGCCAAGAAATGGTTTTTAGCATCAAATCTAATATCGTTTTCTTTATTTTCACTTTTGCAACTAGGAGATTTGGCACCCACTTGACTGGAAGATGTGTTGTCAAAATTCTTAGTGAAATTTGTTACAGGTTTGATTGCATTAAGATATACAGATATGGCATGGTCATTAGGAAAGGTATCAATGGCAGTATGTCTTTCATTTCTCCAATCAATAAGTTCAGGGTGGATTAGAGGTAAGGGGTCATCATGTTGATATGTTTCAAGGGTATCAAGGGTCATGATAGATGTGTCAAAGTTTTTGATATGTATTCCAATGTCTAGAATGATACTTTTATCAGAATGACCTCACACAAGGAGCTCTTGATCATCCTCGATTAAGTCCAAGTCAACCGAATATGATTCTAATTTGAGTGGGCTAGTTCCTAACATTTTCCCTACATACGTGTGAACTACATCGACTCTGATATCTTGTTCAAAGTAATTTTCTTCAGCTGATTCTTTAGAGTGACAGGAATCCCATTCCCATTCATTAGAATATATCTCACTTGCAGCTTGCAATCTACATATTTTTTCATATAGTGTTTGATTTGTTTCTTCTGATTTTCTTGCTATATATTTTCTTCTCTCATACTCAATCTCTTCTAGACTGAGATTGAATTTTGTCAACGTTGCTATGAGTTCTCCTTGAGTAGTACTAGGTTTGTGCTTATTTTGATTGAGAGTTAATGTTGCTTGGGAGATTCTTTTAGTTTTCTTTTCCTGTTGATTTGAAGCTTGGTTATTTTGCCATTTCATGTTTGCTTGTGCTTGTTGCTTGGTCGATTCTTCTTCCCTTTCAATTGCAAGTTGTTCTTGTCTGTTTTCATATTCCTCTTGTTGTTGGCTAGAAGATGTGTCTTTTGGTAGAGTAACTTGACCATATTCTAAGCCTGCTTTGTCTGTAGCCTGCTGAGTATGAGGTTGGATAGGTTGTGAGATACCTTCTTTTCTTTTTCCTAGAGGACCTATTCCAGTGTATCCCATTTTTTGAAGAATGTTAAATCCTTTTCCATACTTTTCAGTAGGTATGCAAAAATTGCTGATCTTTTGTTGGACTTCTTCATCCTTGTATAGCCATTGTAGTACATTTTTGTCTTCTATTTCCTCTGATAAGATCCCAACACTAACAAATGTTCCATCAAATATTGGAAGATGTTTCACAATTGGTTGTTGTTTAGAGTATGATGGTTTTCCATAGGACTTAGGAGAGAGTGGTAATTGTGATATTGAATATTCTCCATTCCCTCGATCTCTTAGTTGCATTTGTTTTTCCATACTTGACAAAATTGAGGCAAATAATTTTTGTTTGGTTTGTGTGTTTGAAGATGATGCCTCTCTATTATGAGGAACAATGACCTCTTGAACTGGTCTGAGATTACTACAGTACTAAAATATATTTGAATCTGCTAAGATCATGATTTCCTACCCATTGTAGGGAAATTTTAGGCACTGATGATATGTTGATGGAATAGCTTGTATGTCATGTATCCAGGGTCTTCCCAAGAGTATGTTGTATGATAAGTCCAAGTTTAGAACTTGGCATGTTGTGTCTTTCTGCAAAGGTCCCACTCTGATGGGTAACATCACAATTCCTTTAGAGGAACACTCTTCTTCATCATATGCTTTGATGGTGATCTTTTTTTGGGGATCAATTGCATCTTTTGAATAACCTAGAGCACAGAAAAGACTCAATGAACAAATGTTTAAGCCAACTCCACCATCTATTAGGAGACATTTAACTTGCATCTTGTGAATGATGAATTCTATATGTGAGAATTATGGGGATGTTGCAAGGACATGTTGTCTTCTTTAGTAAATGATAAGCACTGAGGGGTTGTGAGGTGTCCCACCATGGTTTGGAATTGATCTATATTAAGATCTTTAGACACTGTTGTATCTACTAATCCTCTTTCAAGAATTTCTTTGTGTGCAATTGAAAGCTTTAAAAGTTCTAAGATGGATATTTGTGCAAGAGTTTTCTGCAATTGCTCCACTAGACTATATTGTTTTGTAGTGGATGACATGTTAGTGGTAGGACTTGGCAAAACAACTTTAGCTTTTCTTCTTATGATAGAATGAGCAGGTTCTTGATGTTGCTTTTCTTTAACTACAATCACATTTACCATATTATCATATGCATGAGTGTAGTTTACCTTTGCTTTATCCTTACCATTATGTGTTACTGATGATTCACCCTTCTCATAGTTTGGAAGGGGAGTTTTAAAAGTTGTATAAGATTCATTTGTCGTATGTCCATCCATAGTTATTACTCCATTATCAATCAAATCTTGGATGACATGTTTCAACTGCTGACAATTATCTGTGTGATGTCCCTTGTTTCGATGGAAATCGCAATAATGGTTATCGTTCCACCAAGAGGGTTTTACTTGAGGTTCGTATTTCCTTCCTTTTGGAAAAGTAATCAATTTGTTTGCAAGAAGTGTCTTTAGTGCTGACCCAAGTGGTTCACCAATGTTTGTAAATTTCCTTCGAAAGAAATTGTTGAAAGTTAATTTTTGGTGATTGCTGTTTTGTTGAGCTGTTGTTGAGTGAGTGGATAAATTGAAAATTGGTTGTTTTGGTTTTATATTGTTGTTATCCACTATTTCATCATTGACGACATTTCGATTTCTATTCCAACATTTAGGCTTATCATTGTTATTGTTTCTAACATTATGGTTAGGAGGATTAGCGCCTTCTTTGTATAGCTTCAACTCACCCTTCTTTACCATAGCTTCTTCCATTCTAATACCATCATCAATCATCTTTTTAAAATTTTGATGGCACTGCATTTTTAGATGATAACTCATTTGTCTATTTAGGTTGTCAATGAATATGTCTATCTTCTCGTATTTTGACACCGTTCGAGGATATCGTGAAGCTAATCATCTCCATCTCTATAGGTTCTCCACTCTTTTGTTTAGTATTACTGTAGACACCTAAAATTGTCATGTCTAATTAAATAAATATTTTATTTATTTAATTATCTAAGCCTAATTCTTCTATTAATTAAATAAATCCTTATTTATTTAATTAATTCATTTATCCTCTTCTAGCCTTATTTCTCATTTAAATAAATACATTTATTTATTTAAATTATCCTTTTCTTAAATTAAATAAATATTTTTATTTATTTAATTATCCTACTTCTTCTATTAATTAAATAAATCTTTATTTATCTAATTAATTCATTAACCTTTTCTACACATGACACATGTCATTCATCTCTTAACTCATACACTACCTACCCCTCTCATTATTTTACTATTTCTTTTACCTACCCTCTAATCATAGCCGACCTCCTTTTACACCTCTCAATCTTATCCCTCCATTTCATATTGTGTCTTCTATATAAGGAGATGCTTCCTTCATTATCAAACCCTAATGACTTGATCAATTGACTACATTGTGATCCTACTTGCAACCACATTCCGTTCTTTGTTGAGCTCTTGTGCATATAAAATCTGAGAGCAAATATATCAAGCAAGATCAATGGAGATAGGAAGAATGGAGATCAAAACCCTATTGGACATGTGATGGTATAATCTTTGTGATTTCATGTGATTTGCATTGTCTTAGGTAATCTTCATATGTTATGGTGGATCTTTGTTGTTGTTAGGCTAGGGTTTTGTGGTGAATTCATTTAGCCTTTCAATATTGTTGTTATTGTTATCCATTTTCACCATAAACATTTTGGCACACCCGGTGGGACTTCTTGTCCCTTTGCATTTAACCTTTTTTGTTGTAGATTTTGCATTTTTTTGAAGTTGTAGATCGAACATTTTTTGATGACATTTTAGGTTTTTTTTTCGCATTTGCGAACTTTCGGATCGTGTCTCTGATTTTCAGGAGCGTCTACGGATACTGGAATCGTGTCTGTGTTTTTGACAAATTTTATTTTGCAGGTCTCAGACAGGGGTGTCTGTGTTTTCTAAGCGTGTCTGTGTTGTTTTTGATCGCGTCTGTGTCCAATAAGGGTGTCTGTGATTTTTGACTGCGTCTGTGAGTCACAGAACCGCGTCTATGTCATACAGACGCGTCTGTGTCATAGGTAACAACGTCTGTGTTTTGAATGTTTTGAAATTTTCAAATTTTCATTGATTCGGTTTTCGGATTTCGTACTTAGGGTTTCAGATCTGGTTTATTTTTGGACTAACCCTTTCAGATCTAGCTAACTAAGTTGGTGCAGCTTGCCTTGGAAGCTAAAACGTTTTGGTTGAAGGCCCCTCTTTCACAAAGTCTTTTGGGTTTTTAAAATTTACCTAACTTGTGTGCTTACAGGAAGGGGTGATCATTTGAAACAACCCAAACTACTAACAAATTTTGTTGCAGGTCCTTGGCTAGGGTTTTGAAATTTTGTTGTGTGCCTTGTTTTCATAGATTAGCAAACACTTCCATTGGTGCACTAAAATTGAATCATTGTCTTTTGTGTCTTGAGCAATAGGCTCTTTTTGTTTAATCTTTAGAGGGCCTGTCTTCCCATGTGGTCATTAGGACTACTAGTGAGAAGAGGACGACCCAAGTGGTAGTGAGGAAAACCCACCTCATCCGAACCACTATAATCAAATGTATTCATGGTGAAAAATATGGATAACGTGTGCTGATTAGTTCATACCGACACTATGTCTCCCCATAAACCCGTTTGATCAGATTTATTTGATCATTTGTAGGGTGTAACCCCTACCGACTGGGAGCCTTTTGTATTTACAGAGCTGAAAGTGCCGCATGTATGGCCACATGAGCAGATGCCCTTACTAGCACCATTTTGTTTTAGAGGCCCAAATCCTTCTAGTTGTTGGGGCAGGAGGTCGGACCTCTGGTAGCGGCCCACACACATACGGTTCTTAGTAGAGATACAAAGTTCGCCATGGGGAGTTTTCATGGGGACTGATGCTTGGCTGACCCGAGAAGTGAGTGCCGAGGGTGGAGCCAGTGAGGTCAAGCATCTAAGTATCCGGTTTGAATAGCATAGCCTCGGGGGTAAAACCCTATGTGGGATCAACAACTATTGTCTTGGCCAGCCATAAGAATTGTGCTTGACTTATGTTAAACATTCAAAACAATCAAGACCAAACAACAAAACATTGTGTCTTTTGTGTCTTCAAGTGTATGCAAAACAATTTTACATCAAACAACACACTTTTCTTGGAGTCATTTTGGAGTCTAAACACTAGCAAACATTGAGTCCTCATCAACATTGTGTCCTCTTGTCATGAAAAACAGTCAAACAGTCAGATTTGGTCACAACAAAACAATTTCACAAATTGGAAAAATTGCACGAAGTTTACAGAAATGCGTCTGTGTATGTTTTAACCACGTCTGAGTAATCTAAGCGCATTTGTGAAGGGCATAATAGCGTCTATGTGTCTAGAAGCATCTGTGTCGAACAGAAACACGTCTGTGTCTGGGAATCGCGTCTGTGAAGTATACAGTCACATCTGTGTCTAGAATTGCAAAAACCTTTACAGTCTAGCAAACATAAACAAGAAAATCGCAGAAGCGCATCTGGGTTAAACAGAGTAGCGTCTGTGTCCAGAAACCGCGTCTGTGAAGGATACAGTCGCGTCTGTGTTCAAAATTGCAAGAAAATTTTCAGAGTCCAACAAATAAGAGAAATCAGTTTCGGAATACTTGAGCTTCCTAGGTTGTTTCTTCAAGTTTCATCTAGCATTCAACCTGTCTCTGGGTCTCATACAATCCATCATTGCTTCACATCTCATTTTACATTCATACTTGTCTAAACTTGAGTCAAAAGGTCACTTGCTTGTCCTCATCATACTTTGTCAACATACTACAACTACACTTTGCTAAGTGGTCCCTCATCAAGGTTTCTTACCTTTGGGTCTCATTTGGTTTTACTTAGAGTCAAGGTCAACTTACCTCATCAAGAGAAACTATCCTCTCTTTGGAAGTCACACCTACTCTACTACTTACATATTTGGTCTTACACTTTGGACATTGCAAGTAAACTTCAGATTCATTTACACTCCATACAACTCTTGGTCTTCCATACTCTTTCCATTTTTCATCTAGTCTCTCACATCTTGGTCAAATACCTAGTTCATGGTTGAAACCCGTCTTCAAAAATCTAGGAGAAAAGCTAAAGAAGCTCAAGAATCCGCAAACATGAGTTCTTATGAGTATGATAACGATTTATTTTTCAATCCTGAGCACACTACATTGCCTGACATGGATGTTTATAGACACATTCCAAATGTGGAAAACACAGACACTACAAACAACAAGGCTACACACAATGACAATGTGGACAACTTTTCAATACAATCAGCAGATATAGAAGAATCCATAATGAATCCTCATTTCAATAGATTGGTTGAAGAGATAATGAAGAGGGATAGACAATACTTCTTACACATGATGGCACAAAGTGGAGCTAAAATACCTCATGACTTTGACATGTCTCAACTTATGGAAAGCCGACCCCTCACCACCTGGGCCTGTCCCTCTTGTCCACCCTCTCTCCGAGGTGCCACCCTCCTCTCCCCAACTACTCCCCTCCGCCACCGTCGGCCTCTACCCCCATCACCCCCACCATTGTCATCATCATCTCCTCCTCCATCTCCATCCAGTAGCTTTCCTGGATCTGTCAATCAAGGGAATGGATGCTCGGCCCAATACGCTGTATACTCTGCATCCATCCCGACGTCCTCAATCTCAGGCCACATGTCCCAAGGAAGGGGTATCATCTCTGCCAGCTGTGTGACTGCCTGATCATATGACAACAACGGCCCGAACTGCGCCTGATCCCTAACTGTACGGGCATACATACCCGAGCCTCGTGGCATCCGCTGGATCCGGCCAAACTATCGGCCAACCCTGTCCACCAGCTGTCTCTCTAATATATAGGGCATCCGCCCAATCAAATATCTACTCCTAAAGGTGTAAGGCAGCTCCACTGCATCATCCTCCCACTCCTCGCATCCTAGATACGACCTCCAGATGACGACATCAATGTCATCTATCACTCGCCGCCAATACTCTAACCTGCCAATCCAAGGCTGTGACGTGATCATGTCATACAGATGAACAAAACTCCGTCCATGACCCCTGCCTCTGAAATGTATCAGCTGCGTGATAGGCAGATGCTCGTATGCCCAAACCTGCAGTAGTGTCACTCCACAACCCAGTCCTACTGATCCATGGTAGACAAACTGCTGAAGCTCATAATATAGGTGGGCCAAAACACATGGACCCCACGCATATCTGGTGTGCCGTGTCACCAATGTCTCCAATGCTCCACCCCAGCCCACTGCCAATCCCAGTGTCGCCCTATCTAGACACAGGAACCCACTGATAGCTCCTCCAATCACAGCTGGCAAAGCTAACCCTGTCGTAGTCATGGTATCCCATGCCACATGTCCTGCTCTCATCTCTAGTCCGGGATCCTGGAACACCCATCTCAATGCCTCCTTGTCTCCATCACGATCATATGGAATCAGCTCTCCATCAATCGGTATCCGCAGAATCTGGTAGACATCCTCGAGGGTGACTGTCATCTCACCCATTGGCAAATGAAATGTGCATGTCTCTGAATGCCATCTCTCGGCCAGCACAGTCAGCAAACCCATGTTTGCCTGAAACTTAGGCACATACAATACGTGTCTCAAACCCATCTCCTCGATGGCAGCTCTATCCTGAAAAGACAACTCAGGTCGCAACCTCTGTGTGGACGGGAATCTCTCCTGTGACTCTAGCATAGGCAAATACTCCTGCAGTCAAACAAATCAATCATGTTAGTCATGGTGGCATTCCCTGTTCATCACAAAATGCTACTCGCTATCTAAATGCATATGGTTATCTATTCTAGTGACACTCACTGTTCATCACAAAGTGTTGCTATCTATCCTAGCAGTGCTCCCTGTTCATCACAAAGTACTACGTGTGTGACATTCCCTGTTCATCACAAAGTGTTACTCACATTTTGCACTCCCTGTTCATCACAAAGTGCTGCTCATACTTTGGGTACTCCCTGTTCATCACAAAGTACTTTATCTTGGTGCTCCCTGTTCATCACAAAGTGCCTTGATCTATCCTAGTCTTCCTAGAGGACCTGCTTGAGTGTATCCTCTCAGCAGCTTATCCAATCGACAGCGTATGTTCATCACAGAACTGCCGATTTGACCTAGAAGACCAAAACCTTGCATTTTCAGACACAAACGCGTTTATAACTCACAAACGCGTCTATAGACTGCACAAGCACGCCTGAACAACACAGACGTGCCTGATTGACATAAACGTGCCTACATTTGTCACAAATGCGACTTTGCAACACAAACGCCCCTTCAGGATGCAAACGCGCCCGCATTAGACACAAACGTGGTTCCAGACATAGATGCGCCTGGCACTGACACAGACGTGCTTGGCGGACATAGACGCGCCTGGCACCGACGTAGACGTGGTTGCATGTTTTTGCACTTTTTTGGTGCCCTATTCCTAAGCGCATTTATTTCTAACTAGCATGCATTAATGACAAAATTGAATGCGTCAAAGTACGAGGAGGTTTGGTGGTACTTACCGGCTCTCCTGCCTCTGCTGGTCTCTGAAATCGGCGAACATGGTCGAATCTGTGTACGAAAGCCATCGCTGTTGATTGCTGCTACTCTTTTTCTCGCTCTGCACTGTGATCTCATGAGGGTGTAGATGACAATGAGGATGTCTTTTGCCCGTGGTCTATCTTATAGCCTACCCTAGCCCTCGCCTTTGTTTCCTGAGTCAGTCTTCATTATCCCGTGACTTTGTCACTTTATCTGACCATTCCATTCTAGCCTTTCTTTCTTATCGAGAGATTGTCTGCAATCTTTTCAGACATTTTCATCCAATCTCTCGAGGGGGCATATCATTCCCATTCTGGGGCAACTCTGTATCAGTTCATCTTATCTTCTTTGAAACAACGCGACAAGCCGCATTGTCTCAAAGAGGGGCAAAATGTAGACACCTAAAATTGTCATGTCTAATTAAATAAATATTTTATTTATTTAATTATCTAAGCCTAATTCTTCTATTAATTAAATAAATCCTTATTTATTTAATTAATTCATTTATTCTCTTCTAGCCTTATTTCTCATTTAAATAAATATATTTATTTATTTAAATTATCCTTTTCTTAAATTAAATAAATATTTTTATTTATTTAATTATCCTACTTCTTCTATTAATTAAATAAATCTTTATTTATCTAATTAATTCATTAACCTTTTCTACACATGACACATGTCATTCATCTCTTAACTCATACACTACCTACCCCTCTCATTATTTTACTATTTCTTTTACCTACCCTCTAATCATAGCCGACCTCCTTTTACACCTCTCAATCTTATCCCTCCATTTCATATTGTGTCTTCTATATAAGGAGATGCTTCCTTCATTATCAAACCCTAATGACTTGATCAATTGACTACATTGCGATCCTACTTGCAACCACATTCCGTTCTTTGTTGAGCTCTTGTGCATATAAAATCTGAGAGCAAATATATCAAGCAAGATCAATGGAGATAGGAAGAATGGAGATCAAAAACCTATTGGACATGTGATGGTATAATCTTTGTGATTTCATGTGATTTGCATTGTCTTAGGTAATCTTCATATGTTATGGTGGATCTTTGTTGTTGTTAGGCTAGGGTTTTGTGGTTGAATTCATTTAGCCTTTCAATATTGTTGTTATTGTTATCCATTTTCACCATAAACAATTACATAAATCAAGCATTGTTACCTCATGTTGAATGTTGTACAAGTACTATGAAAACAAACTTATCCACCAATTCTATGAATGATCTAATTCCAGGTGGAATTTTGGAAAACCATTCCATATCTAGTCCACTTAAGCTTTTTGGAAATAATCTCATCAGGTAGTTATCCTCATGTGCAAACTCCATACTCAGCATGCAAAATTCTCATATATGATCCTAGGTATTAGTGCTTCCATTATATTTATCGTATCTAGGAGTTTCACAACCTATAGGAAATGGTATCATGTTTAGATTTCTATCGAAGAGATAAGGACAGATCTCTTGAAGCGAGTATCTTCTAACAGTTCCTCTCTGCATATCTTGAATTTGTGTTTGCACATTTGTATTTGTTGTGTAAGAGTTGTGATAGGATTATCACCATGATTTGTCCTTGTATGACCATGAGTGTGTGTTCTAGTATGATCTTGATCTCTTCTTGTGTCATCTCGAATCATTCTTGTGTCTTCATTAGATTTGACATGGTTGAGAATTTCTACGTCATCATTTTTGGGAATGGAAGTTTCCTCATTAGTTCTTATATTATCAGGAATTGATGTGTCATTAATTTTGAGACCAAAAATATCCTCATGTTGTTCATTATCAGGGGAAGAGTCACTTCTCTTTTGTGCTAATTTGCTCACATCAAAATCTTGGGGGAGTGTAGCATTAGATTTAGCTAACATTAGGAAGTATTTTCTTTTTGTCCCTCCAATATTTTTGCCATCAATTTATCAAATTTAGGATCTTGTTTGATTTCTCAGAGATGATGTTTTGTTATTTCCCCTTCTTCTTGCATTTCATTTTCAGGTTCCATGTTTCTATAATCTTTAATTATTTCCAATGTTTCGATTTCCATTTTTGCGATCTTCCGTCTCTGTGGTCTAGTTAAAATGGGCATACACGTGTGTTAGATATTGTGCAAGGATTCGATTGTCTAAGAGTTGTTTTGATAAGTGATCAACCATCAATGTAAATATGACAGAGTGATATGACACAGAAAGATGATTCAAGTGTTTAAAAGTTTGCAAGTTTTTTGATCTTCTGTTTTAGAGTGCAATGATGTTGATTTTGATAAAACAAAGTCCAATAGGAACGATATATCCTACGATGTGGGACAAGGTTGTCCTAACCAAACATTGTAGTTTCATGATAGAGGATGATAGATCCTGATGAGAAAATATGTTTTGAGTGATCATTTTATCAAAGAGGGTGATAATGCACTTTGAGATGTTTAGATCTTGAACTTGTTGAAGGTGAATACTTCAAAATCTTAAGGTGTTTATTTCTTGAATATGATTTGACAGATGATAAATTGACCGAGTGAACCAAGAAGACAATCTAAGTACAAAATGACAAATATCAAGTGTTTACACTCACTGTAAATTGACCAAGCAAACATGACAGATCTGAAAAAGACATGCAAGAAGACAGCTCTAGACAAACAGAGACAAAAATTCGTACGACAGTTTATACAGCCCCAAATGACAATTTAGATAGGCTCATACAACAAACTAGAAATCTCGCATGACAAAGGCATAAACTTGTATGAGCTTTGTCATAGAACTAGATGACAAAAGATAACACAAAATTCTCTACTAAACTGACTCATACAACAATTCTCACTAGATCAGACGATAAACTAGATTTTTCGTACGACTGAGGATAGAATAGATACAAAATTTTTGTTTGGACAGATTTTTTATCAATTAAGTTTGATGTTTTACTTCTATTTTCTAGTTTAAGATGTCTGATTTTCTATTTTAGGGATGAAGACATAGCAAACACGTGATATGATAAGTGACCTCAAGCATAGCACGCTAAATCATAAGGAAGTTGGTTGAGAGAGAAAAAATTTGCTTGCAAACTTAGGTACACACCTAATAGCTAATTAGAATACGAACACTAAGTCTCACACAATGGATTCTCAACGTCGTATTATCCACCTCCAAATGCTAATGGGGGCACGATATGGCAAGTGTCTTGGGAGAGTTACTATCTCTCTTGCACATAGATTATCCCCTTTTTGGAGGTGAATCAGGTAGCTTCTATCCTAGGGTTTTTAGTAAGGGTTTCCATTTGAAATTACCCATTGCAGTCACGCAAGAGCGATTGAGGCCTATAGCCCTACCAGGTACTAAAACAAGAAGTAGTCACGCAAGCGTAATTGAGACCGCAAGGCCCTACTAAATGTACGATATGAGAGATCTCAAAAAAGAAAACTCAAATAATCCCATCTTCTGAGACTTTAATCCCGAGACACTTGCCATATGATGATGTAATGACAAGATGAGAAAATTCATTCTAGATTCTTCATAAATAACCTCTAGTTCTAAACACCAATTTAGAAATGGATAGTTATGGTTTTAGGAAAAAGGTTTTTGGTCATCCAAAAGGACACAAAGATGAACAGGGGTGTTTGGGTCTTCAAAGAAACTCATTTAATGTATCTAAAGCTACACGTGTTTATTATATGACATAAAAAATCTATAAATCTCATCTATGTGATTGTCAACACCTTGTAAGAGGGCTTTGAAGCTATTGAAAATATTACAACATATTTATAGTGGAGCATCTCACAGATTTGTAGAAAGTTGACATAGTTTTTAAAGTCATTTTTAAAATATCTAGATCAAACTTTCATGACAAAGCACATCTCCATATTGATAACTCTATATACAAATATATTGTATAAATTAGATGTTAACTTTAAATATAAATCTATAGCATTTTTGTGCTAGTTGATGAAGATTGGAAGTAGAAAAAAAATCTTTAATGATTATATAATGCAATGAGACATATACTACAATATAAAAACCAATCTTTTAATGTTAACAAGCATTCTAAAAGAGATGATGAAACCAATAATGTGTACCATAAAAAATACAAATTTATGAATTCTAATAGTGTAAAAAATGGACATTATAATTGATTTTAGAAAAAAAAATCTATTAAAACCTAGTGACAACATTTAAAAGTCTTATCAAATGACCAATTGACATAAATATTTATAAGATTAGTTACCAAATATTTCACATTCCCATAAAATTACTAATTAAATTCAACTAAACACATAAATAATATAAAATATTAATTAAAAGAAAAAAATAATACAATCCCTTAGCACATTAATATAAATAACATTTCTAAACTATCTATAACTTCTTTATTAAAATATTTAAATAGGTACATTGAGTATCATAACCTCTGGGATCTCCATCATATATATATATATATGATCGGTAAATAGATTTTTATATTAATATCAAGAAAGAAATTTGCATCCATAGTCTGCAACTGTATTATAAGATATTCTAGTCAATCTAAAGCTACCTAAAAATAATTACAACTTGACATTTTCCATCTATCCTTTACTATCTGCATGTGTATGATTGATTACAAAAACCAAAACAAAGAAAATTAACAACACCCCTCCTAACCTGCCTCCATTATCACCTTTCCTTTTACCTCACTCGCCTTGGCTAGTGTAGAACCCAAAATCATAGTCTATGTATCTTCTTGATGTCCAAAAGATTTACCATGTAGCAAGCGACATGCTTTGTTTTCTTTCCTTAACCCCATTGGCTAACCCCGCTTCCACTTTCGAGGAGAATAGATTGCGTTTTTAACTAGGATTCATTTCTCGGTCCCCATTTGGTAAGTTACACACGTATATTTTGAGCTTCCCAATATATGATATAAGCCTCTACACCATCATACCTATCTGTGTTGATTCCCTGCAAACTTCCTTATTGCAATTTGCACTCTAGAGTAAGAATGCCCTTAGGGGGGAGTAAATTCACTGACGTGGATCTAGTCTCCACCTGGACAGATGAACCTGTTAGGTCCCATAGGCAACTGAGAGGGGGGGGTGGAATCAATTGTCTAATAAATACAAACCAAAACTAACTTAACCTAACTTAATGCTTAATGTTGGTAGACCAAACTTTAAAGTTGGTAGACAGTTTAATGGTTAATTGCAGTAGCGGTAAAGTTTAATGCATGAAACAAAAAGACAAATAACACACACAACACATAACACAAATATTTGTATGTGGAAACCCTGTAAGGGGAAAAACCATGGTGGGAAACCTTACCCACAATTAGATGATACTACTGCAGATAGTATGTGTGTACAATATGGAGTCTGCACATGTAGAAAAGCCAACTGCCTAGACCTCACTGCTCAATCACAAAATGGGAGTCACACTCACTACAATTGGATGGTTAAATCCAATGATAATGTAATGCTCAAAATAACATCTTCATATGCTAGATTCAGTACCGGTTAAGCTTTGATTTTCCTTCTTCAAACCTTTCTTCAATCTTGAATGATGTCTACGTGTATAGCTCTACTTATATTCACATATACGTTATTACAATCCTTTTTTACACTTTTTCCACATAATCTCATAAATGAGATCTTACATTTATATGATAACCTAAGACCAAATGTAGGTCGGCTTACTAAAAGATATTAAAATAAAATCAATTACAAATGAATCAATATGCAATGCATGATGTCGGCTCAATGCATTCACAATAATAATAAATCATCTTCATGACGTGTTGTGCTGATCTAGAATAGATAAGCTTGCCGGTAACAGCAAATATGCAAACCCAATTAGATCAATAATCAAATCACCAAGACCAAGTGTCCAAATGATGTCTTTGACATAACCAAGTAATCTCCAAATGATAAAAGATCATCCTCAGTGCCGGTGAACAATATAAACCTGCTGGTTAACCAGATACCGGTGACTCTGCATAAGTCACTGATCATGTCGGTGAACATAACCAAAGATCTCCAAGTGCTAATAAGTGTTGACATCAATGAAAAAACCATATCAACATATCCAAAATACCAACAATCTCCCCCTTTGGCATTGATGGCAACACAAGATGGAAAAACCATCCAAGTGCCAAAGCAAAAATGCCAAAAACCAAAAACCAACAATCTCCTAAAGAGATCATCAAAAATACAAATACAAAGAGTAACAATCTCTCCCCCAATGAGTAATCTTTCCCCCAAAAGATAATGTGTTTTTCCATAGATATCTCTCCCCCTTTGACATCAAATGCCAAAGCAATACAAAACCAAATACAATCACTTCAAAGAACTTATCACAAAATACCAACTTATCAATTTATCCAACTACTCCCCCTGAGAAATAGCTCTCCTCATCAAAGATGGAAAAAAATATTTCTCTATTGATTCTGCCAGTCTAATGCCATGCTCCAACTATCTAACTTTCTACCAGTGAGGGTATAACTCCGAGCTGCTCTCTTAGAAATTCAAAAGTTTTCTTAAGCAAAGGTTTAGTAAAGATATCTGCAATCTGCTCTTTAGTATTCACATAAACCAATTTCACTTCTTTTGCTTCAACATTCTCTTTCAAAAAATTGAATTTGATAGAAACATGTTTAGTTTTAGAGTGAAATACTAGATTCTTTGGTATATCAATTGCTGCCATATTATCACAGTAAATTGTTATAGGTTCCTTGCATTTTACCTTTATGTCCTTCAACATTTGCTTAATCCATAATACCCATGTACAATTAGTTGCTGCTACAACATATTCTGAATCTACTGTTGATAAAGATGTACAACTCTGCTTATATTCACATATACCTTATTACAATCCCTTTTCACACTTTTTCCACATAATCTTATAAATATGATCTTACATTTATACCATAACCTAAGAACAAATGTAGGTCGGCTTACTAAAAGATATTACAATAAAATCAATTACAAATGAATCAATATGTGATGCATGATGTCGTCTCAATGCATTTACAATAATAATAAATCATCTTCAGGATGAGCTATGCTGATTTAGAATAGATAAGCTTAACGGTGCATATCCTAGACCTATTTGCCGGTAACAACAAATATGCAAACCCGATTAGATCAATAATCAAATCAACAAGACCAAGTGTCCAAATGATGTCTTTGACATAACCAAGTAATCTCCAGATGATAGCAGATCATCCTCAGTGCCGATGAACAATATAATCCTGTCAGTTAACTAGATACCGGTGACTGTGCATAAGTCACTGATCATGTCAGTGAACATAACCAAATATCTCCAAGTGTTGATAAGTGTTGACAAGTGTTAACATCAATGACAAAACCATATCAACATATCCAAAATACCAATAGAGCCCCACTCCATCTCAAGCCATGCCAATGATTCTTTCCAGTCCTTGGGTGAACCCACAATATTGGGTTACACTTTTTTGGATGAAAGAAATTGACTCTTTTGTCCAAAACTCAATTTTAGCCACATTCTATCGAAGTTCCCTTTTGATTGAATGCAAAAAAACTTTGATTGAATGCAAAAAATGTGTTCGATCGAAAGTATTTTGCATAATACTTTTGTTCGGAAGTTACGTTCTATTGAACATATTTTTTGATTTTTTGATTGGTTACAAATACATTCAATTCAACCTAGGTTTGATCGAACCCTATTAATTTAGGGTTTTTGAAATAAAAATGCGCCAAGGGGTTTCAATAGAAAGGGGTTTCGATCAAACCCAGGGGGGTTCTATCAAACCTCTTTTTATTGAACATATGTTCTATTGAAAGTCCTTGTTAGAAGTCTCCCTCCTAAACTCTCCTGGTTTCTGCAAATTTTTGGCCTTCAAAGCTCAAATTGGGGGATCAAATGGATTAATTTTTACAAACTCAAATGCATGATAATAGTACTCAAAGAAAGATTTCCAAAGATTATTATTTTAATATATATTGAGTTTATTATGATTTTTTTTAGATTTACTAATCATAGGTTTCACACAAAACATCAACTTATGAGGTCAATGCTTATGAAAAAATAGTAAACAATTGAAATAAAATTATGAAAAATATCTATGCAATAGGTATTGAAGTCCTCTTTCCAACAGAAAAAAAAAGAATTTCGATACATACACAACAAGTTACAAGCGACCAAGTGAACATATGTCAAAATTACAGTTAACTCAACTTCAAAATTTAATAAAATATGAAATATTGAAGATAATTCTATGAAACCAATTGAAAACATTATATATGGATGTTAGAAAACTAAATTATAAATAATCACATTAATATCTATTTTGTAAAAAGAAGTTATGCCTTACCAAATGAATATCACTATTTAAAAATGTTTATTTTTTATAAAAAACTAGTTTTTGAGGGAGATAGAAAAATGGAAACAAATTGATTCCTAAAATTTTCAAAAAAATATTTTTAGAATCTAAACACAAAATGTCACAAATCACTAGTTCACATCATCTACAAATTCCTTACGGTTTAGCAGTTATAGGTGTCTAAATGTGAAGTTTTTTCTAAAACTGAATATTGCGGTGTCAAATTTGGCAAAAAAATGTAACTCATCTCCACTTGGATAGATGAACTCCGCTCCATCTTGAGCCAGGCCAATGATTTTTTTTCCCTAAAACTATTCTTATAGTTCTCCTTCACTCCAATTCAAGGCACCAGGAAAGGATTTAAGGAACATGGAGGCAACATACACATTTGAGTAGTAGCGAAATTGGTCCTTGAGATATTCATTTGCCAAAAACTATTTTGACCCGAGTGAGGAAGTCTAGGTCTTCAAAAATAAAAATGTTTGAAAGTATTTCATCCACAATGTGACCCTAGAAGGCCACCATCTTCTTTTAAGATTTAAGGGAGAAGTTAGCCTCCATTCCTTGCACTTCTCTGAGAGAACACACACAACTCACCAATCTTCACCAAGACACTACCTACAAAAACCCTATCCAATTTAGATACCTAAAATGCAAGTACTTTGCAAAGAACATGCTATCAAACATCTTATTAATAAGGTGTTTATTCATCCTAAACATCCTTCCACCTTGTCTCCACCAACTTGAAAGATTTTTGGATTCTTGAGCACAAAAGTCGTAGTTAATGGCCTGTCATAAATAACAATTTAATAATTTATCCATTTTGACCATAATTCGCACATGTAATGTGTAACTCCTATACTCCACCACCATTTTCATCATTATCGGCAAGCCCATTCAATGATTTGTAGTACATCCTTCACATCCCATGAAACAAATCTACATGAGCATCATCATCTTGTAAATCACCTACATTCTTGAGTTGTGGATAAAATCTCCTCAATTTTCAAATCATCGGCCATATAAATGAAACTATCATCATCCCTTAATACTAGATTAACAATCTAGGGTACACATCTCATACACCTTATCAACCATACCTTGATTATAGAGTAATTGATCTACCAAAGAAGCATTTCATTTCTCTAGATGGGATATCAATTGCATATTTAGCTTGAACATGCACCTCTTGATTGCCATCTCTATATACATAAGAAATCTTAAACTTTTGGAATTCACTTAGCTGTCGATTGATGATTTGAATAATTTTATCAATTTTCTAGTGGACTGCTTTCCCTCCTAATATAGCATGGATTGTAATTTTTGAGTCACCTTCTAAGTGCAAGTTTGCCACTCCCAACCTTTTAGATAATTGAATCACCAAAAGTGTAGCATTAGCTTTAGCATCATTGTTAGTTCTCACCCCTAGGCCTTGACTACATCTGGCTATAACAACAACATAAAGGTTTCTTGCCACACAACCAACACCCGATTATCTTGGATTCCCATGTCCAGCCCTGCCAAAATTCACCTTAATCCAATGTCACTTTCGGGGTGTCCACATCATCCTTTCTATTGTTTCTATTAAAGTATTAACCCTTTTGGGCCCATATATATGTATGTATGTATACACACATATATATGTATGTATACATATATATATATGTGTGTGTGTGTGTGTGTGTGTGTGTGTGTGTGTGTATGTATACATACATATGTACATATACATACATACATACATACATATGTATACACACACACACATGTATACATATACATATATATATATATATATGCACACACACACACATATATATATACATATATACATATATATGTACATATATATACATAGATACATACATACATACATACATACATATGTATGTATGTATGTAGATGTATATACATACTATTGGCATAACTGATGAAGATAATGATATGGAGATTGTTGACATATGGAGAATCAAGACGACGATGAGATGAGAAGATGATCGATAAAGTTATTGTTGGCATAACTGATAAAGTTAATGGAGATTGTTGTCTAGATGATTATTCTATAGTTTTAATTTGTTTCATGACTTTAATTGTGTTTTTATTGATGGAAACCATGTTTTCTTAGTCATCTAAGTCATCTAGACCTACCGGTATAGCCTAATCGATAGAGGAATGTGTTAGAAAAGAAAACTATAAGTTGTTGTAAATTGATAAACAAGAACAGAGAGATGATCAAGAGACTTATAGGGATGATTGGACAAGAATTAGATGTTGCGGTTTGGAACATATGTTTAAGACACTGAAATGAGTCTGTGATTGAATCTGCATCAGTAGATTCAGAGTATTGAGTGAGTTATGATTGACTATCATGAACTCTATGAAGAAGAATGAATACTGGTAACATAGCTTTAGCCAGTAATAATTTAAGGTTTGCCAATGGATCTTATCATGTTCAAAACCTAGTGATGACGTGTCAAAATCCATGTGTAATGATAAGATTGTGTTTGAGCATGTACAAGGATCAAATTTCTTGGGAAACAACAAAGTGCTTAGTAGAATGTGACAAGGGTTTGCTTACTTATCAAATCAATGTGCGGTGATGTGCGGTGATCATTCAATGGTGGAAATTTTCTATAAATTTGTTGCAATGATCTATAATCTAAATTCATTTCATTTTGAATGTAGTTAGGGTTATGTAGCCAACTTAACTGAGAAGTGTATCTAGGGCTAGTTGGAGAAGATATCTTGTGTCGGTGATTTGAGAAGAAGGTGTTTTGACCAGATTAAAGTGTCTTCATGTGTGTAGAAGAGTTGAGCTAAAAAGGATTTGTAATAGCAAGCAAGGAAGTGTCATGATCAGATTATTTTCCCTGTTGTTCCCTAATAGTTACAACAGTCTGAAATCCCTTAACTGGGTAGATCCTTACAGGTCTTATTTGTAAATCCCTTCACTGGGTGGCTCATCAACTTGATTTGAAAATCCTTTAACAAGGTTTCTCCTAATAGGGATAAGGAAAATCCCTTTATCGGATGACTCCTAATAGGGTTTTCTCTTAACCGGGCAAGGCCTTTAACCATGTGCATTCCAAAAGAGTGCAAATATTTTGCGGGTGCTAATTCCCACCGTGGTTTTTCCCATTTGGGTTTCCATGTGAAAAATCTCTGTGTGCATATGGTGGCTGCATTGTTGATTTGTGCATTTGATATATTTACTATGTTTGCATAATGATGAACACTTGAGTGAATGATTTGGCAAATCTGTTTAGCAGAATGTTTGAGTAGTTACCAGTATTGTTTTTTTAAGTACTTTAGAATTGTCTTACTACTTATTCACCCCCCCTCAGTAGTAATTAGATCTTCATAATAACAATTGGCATTAGAGCACTAGGTCATCTTTGTGTAGAAGCTTAACTGCTTGAGGTAAAGATCTGAGATGATGAAGAAGGAGGGTCATAAGTTCACAAAAGATAAATACAAAATATGGAGCGATAGAATGAAGATCTACATCAAAGGTATGGGGCCAAAATTCTAGGAGCATTTGGTTAATCAATAATCACCTCCTACTGGTACTCTGAGTGCAGATCATCTTGAGGAACAACATGAGAATATTCAAGCATTGGAATCCATTGTAAGTACTCTTTCCAATTATGAGTATATTGATTTTCATGGTTTAGAAAATGGTTATGAAGTTTGGGAAAAGTTGAAGTTTATTTATGGTGGAGATGAGCATGTGCAAAAAGATAAAGAAGAAAGCATAAGAGGCAAGTTTGATGACATGAAGATGATGGAAGGCGAGAACATCATCTAGTACAGACAAAGGATAAAAGAAGTAGTTGGAGGAATCATAAGTGCTGGTGGAACCGTGATAGAAGATACAGTGGTAAGTAAAATGCTTAGAACCTTATTTCCTGCTTATGCTATTAGAGTCTTTTCTATCCAATTAATTGAGATCAGTCAACAAAGATAAAGTTACAGTTGATTCATTGATAGGAATGCTTACTGATTTTGAGTTGAATAGCTTTGAAAATAGTGTATCAAAAATAGAATCTGCTTTCAAAGCATTAGTATCTAATGCACCAATAAGAAAAGAAAAGAATGAATATAGGTCAAGTCATCATGGTGGTGGTAATGAAGAAGTGGATGGTGAACATAATCTGATGGATATTGAGGCTTTATTGGGAAAGAAACTTCCTAGAGGCGCACATGTAAGTACAAAAGAAAGTTCAGAAGTTTAAGGGAAAAGCTAAGAAACAATGTTATGTTGCAGCAGATGAAGGTGTTACTGATGAGGAATCAAAGGATGAAGATAATGAGGAAATTGTTTTTGTAGCAGTTAAGGAGGATCTCTCTAATAAGAAATCTTTAGTGGCCCATATTGATAGTAGTGATGAGTGGGTCATGGATAGTGGTTTCTCACATCACATGACTGGTGACAAGAACAAGTTCATCTCACTTGAAGAATTTGATGGTGGAGTAGTAGATTTGGAAACAATACACCATGCTTGGTAAAAGGTAAAGGTTCAATTTCTTTAAATGGAAAAAGTAATGCTGATGATGTGTATTGGGTTGAAGGATTGAAGCACAACTTGTTGATTGTTAGTCAGCTAAATGATAAAGGTTATCATCTTGAGTTCAAGAATTGAGTGTGTAGGATTTCAGGAAGCAAAGGAGAACTGATTGCTATCTATATATAGACAAAAGGTAACTTATTTCATCTGAATACTAATGTTAACAGTTGTTTGGTTGCAAAAGTTGATGATAGGTGGTTATGGCATAGAAGATTTTGTCATGTAAATTTTGATAATTTGGTTAAGGTCAGCAAGTAAAGTATGGTTAGAGGTATGCCACAACTAGTCAAACCAAATAATGTGATTTGTAACGAGTGTTAGTTGGGTAATATGAATACTTCCTCTTTCAAAATAAAATCATTTTCTTCTGAAAATATTTTAGATTTGGTGCACACTGATTTTTGTGGTCCTATCAGGACTAGGAGTTTTTTGGGTGATAAATATTTCATGATATTTATTGATGATCATTCAAGAATGATATGGGTTACATTTTTGAGGGAGAAGTCTGATTCTTTCATCAAGTTTAAGGCATTCAAAGCCTTAGTGGAGAAAGAAACCGGTAAGAATCTAAAGTGCCTGAGATTTGACCGGGGTGGAGAATTCACATAAGATGAATTTGTGAAATACTGTGATGAGAATGGAATCAAGAGAAAACTATCTGCACCAAGGACACCACAATAGAATGGGATTTTAGAAAAGGATGAACTGAACCATAGTTGAAGCAGCAAGAACAATGTTGATATAAGGAGATGTACCTAAAATATTTTGGAGAGAAGCAGTCAGCGCCGCAATATACACAATGAACCAAGTATTGGTCAAGAAAGGTAGTGACAAAACTCCCTATCAATTATAGTATGGTCATAATCCTAATGTTAGTTATTTCAAAGTATTTGGTAGTAGGTGTTACATAAAGAGAGATGAGTATACCAAAAATTTTGATCCTAAGAGTGATCAAGGAACTTTCCTTAGTTATTCAACTAAGAGAAAAGCATTCAAGTGCTTTAACAAAAGAACCAAGAAGATTGTGGAAAGTGTTAGTGTGAAATTTGATGAGTATTCTGACAAATCAGATGATACTAGCAAGTCTGATGTAGTAGATTAACATAAGCTAGTGATCATTGAACAAAAAGTTCAAAATGATGTTGCACAAAACAATGTGGAGGATACTGCTCAATCAGAAGATGAAGATGAATAAGAAGAACATGAACAAGAATAGACTTATATACCAGAACCGGTTATACCTAGATATGTAAAGTTGAATCACTCTGCAGATCAGATAATTGGAGACATGAATGTTGGAGTACAAACAAGAAGAAAGATCAAAGAAAGTGCTTGTCTGATTTCCATAGTTAAACCTAAGGCTATGAAGGAAGCTCTCAATGATGATGATTGGATAAAGGCTATGAATGAGGAGCTTGATCAAATAGAGAAGAAAAACACTTGGTCACTTGTCCCTAGACTGACCGATGAAAATGTGGTTGCTACTAAGAGGGTGTTTAGGAACAAATTGAATGAAGATGGTGAAGTGATTAGGAACAAGGCAAGGCTAGTTTGCAAAGGATATGCACAAGAAGAAGCTGAAGACTATGGAGAAACCTTTGCACCAGTTTCTAGACTTGAAGGAGTAAGAATGCTACTTGCATTTGCAGAATTCAAAGGATTCAAGGTATACCAAATGGATGCGAAGTCTGCATTTTTGAATGGAATTATAGAAGAAGAGGTTTATATTGAACAACCAGATGGGTTTGCATTAACTGAAGGCAAGGACATGGTGTGAAAACTTCATAAAGATTTGTATGGATTAATGCAAGCTCCAAGACCATGGTATGAGAGACTCCATTCACACCTGATAAAGATTGGATTTAAAAGAACCAGTGAGGACAACAACATTTACTTGAAGAAAAAAGGTGACACATTATTGATTGAAGAAGTATTTGTAGATGATAACATATTTGGAGGAGATGAAGACATGAGTTTAACTTTTGTAGAAGAAATGAAAAAAGAATTTGAAATGTCTTTAATAGGAGAAATCAAATTATTCATTGGTTTGTAGGTCTTGTTCCAGCAATTGACACTCATCTGAGTTATAGGTGTTGTCATTGATGGAAACACACGTCATGGTAGGTACGACAATCAAGGTAACCAACATTCACTTCCCAAGCCTTCAGGGAACCGATAGGCATGTAGGTGACAAAATTGGAAGTGGTATTCAAAGGCCGACATAGGAGATTGATCCGACAAGCATGGAAGCAGAAATGGTCATAATGTTTCATGTTTATAATTTGTTTGGGCTGACATGTGTCTTATCATTTGTAATATGATTGTAAGCTGACATAAGGCATTTGTGTTTATACATGTAAATGGGTATATAAGTCAGTCTACATTAGGTCATTTTTTTGGATATGACATATAAGAGATGCAATAGGTTATCTGATGGTATGTGAGCGAGATATTGATCGATAGAATGCGAATGTAAAGATCTATAATCGGTCTTGATTATTTGTCTAGAGGTTTGGGAAGCAATTTAAGTTACTGGTAAGAGAGGTTATAGTATAACAAGTATAAACAATTCTTATATCAGAACTCATCTAGCATAACACATGCACACTCCTAGTTCAATTTTTGTTTGTAATCTAGTACTTTGGATCCTTTTGTGATGAGTAATATGCTCTAGGTAGTGTGCCTTCCTACATGTGCATGCCCCTGTTGTAATATTTATTCAGTTGGCTAGTGAATAGATATTGTGGGTCACAAATCCCACCATGGTTTTTCCTCTTCGAGGTTTTCCACTTATAAATCTTTGTGTTATGGTGTTGATTCATGTGGCTGCATAAATATTACTTGTTGTTACTTTCTTTTATGCATAGCGATTAATAAGTGGATTTGTTAATAAGGCTAAAAATATTATAACTGGCAAAACATTGATTCACCCCCCCTCTCAGTGTTCTTGGATTCCAACAACTGGTATCAATGCTTGGTGCCTCAGAATAAGTCTAATAGCTTGAGGAAGATCTTGTATCCAAAATCCATGGAGATGAGTCTACAGATGGAACTCGAAGTAGCACTTGAAGACTATGATGGTGAAAGGTTGAAGAACTTGAAGCTGCAAGATGAGTTGAATTCTACAAAGGAATTCATCCTTACCCTTTAGGAGAGGTTATCATCTTCTCAAGCTAAAAGGAAGGAACTTTTAAAAAATTTGGATGATGAAGACAAGAATTCCCTTAAGGAATTATGCCAGAAGCCAAGTCAGAAGAATAATATCATGAAGAATGAGATGCAAGCCATGACCATAATAATGTCTAAGGAGATTTAAGATTGAAAGAAGGATGAAGAAAATATTTCTATATCTCTATAAGATAGATCCAAGGAATGCATTAGGCTGGCGCATGAGAGTGATGTGTTGAGAACTGAACTGGTACAATCATAGAACAATGAGCAAGAGTTGGAAAGAATGGTGACAGTCCTAAGAAGTGATCTCGATGCTATGAATGAATACAAAAAAAAAATTGGGGTTAGTTCTGCAAGGCTTGATGAATTATTGAAGGATCAAAGAGACACTGGAGACACTAGAGGTCTTAGATTTAAACATGGAGAAAGATCTGAGACTGCAAATAAGAGGAATCCAACAAACAACCAGAATCTGAAATCACTGGTAAGGCAACCCAATGCACAAAAATTTAATGGTAGATGCTTTGTTTGTAATAAGTTTGGTCATAAAGAAAGTCAATGTAGGAATAGAGCAAATCGGAATCATAATGCAGTTCTCGGTCAGTGTTCAAATTATAAAAAGTATGGTCATAGGACAAAAGATTGTATAATGAATGTGAGATGTCATGCATGTGGAAATTTTGGACATATGGATAATCAATGTAGGTCAAAGAATGGTCAAGGAGTCAATAAGGGAATTTAGAAGAACATTGTTACTTGCTATGATTACAACAAAATAGGACAAATTGCTAAATATTGCAGAAGCAAGAATACACCAAGAGGGAATGACACATCCAATGAGAAGGGAAAGCAAAAGGTTGATGAAATCCAACAAGCTCATGCTAAACAATGGGTTAGGAAATATGGTGATCAAGCGACAGAGGCAAATTCACCAGTTACTCAACCGACAGAGACAACTATTCCTGCACTGGTAAGGAACACATCCGGTAACTAAGGCATTAGCCTTAGGGGGAGGCAAATGAATGACAAGTTCAGCATTACCCCTGGTATTGGTCTGAAAGCTTGTTTCAGATCTTGGTGAAGTTAGTTTGGAGGATAACCGATGCTGAGATAATGGATTTTGAATCCGATATGATATGCGAACATGCATTAATGTCAATAAGAAATTAGGGTTTCACCGATATTCTAGAATGCCCAAGTTTGAGGATGAAATGATTCAGTACGTGCTAAGCCAAGTCCATGGTGAGTTCATGTGGCTTGATCGACCCTACAAAATCACCAAGGAGGTGATTCGTGCTATCACTAGTTTACCCCATGTAGGATAGACACCAGACAAGAGGAAGATTTCAAACAATGAAGTGAATAAGCTAACCGGTGCCACCTTTGACAACCAGTTGATGTGGATTAGCACTATCAAGGATAAAGATGTTCAATAAACAAGCATGGTAATTAGATACAAGGTAACTCAATCCAACTAGTTGAACATTGTTTCTAGTTCCTATATCTATTGTGCACACAAGATGGTAAATGAAAATGTGAAATATGATCTATGTCAGTGGATGTGTGATGAATTGATTTCAAATTTGGGAAAGACTAAGGGAGAAAAGAAAGGTACATTCCAGTATGGGAATCTCTTATCTATTTAATGCTTTTATTTTTAAATAAGATACCAAGATCCAGTAAGAGGCAATGGGCCTTTGATATACCAATAGGAAAACATATTAAGGATGTCTTGACAAATTTGGGACAGGACAAAGACTCCATTATATGGGGTTGTTTCAAAGAATTTTAGAAAGAAATGAAGAAGAGGGAAAGGATACCTAAGCATATAGTTGCTAAATACTCTACCGACATATGCTTATTGATGCCCTCGATTGATGAAAAGGAGAAAAATTTTGGTACTGCAAAGCAAAAGGAATCTTAAGTGAAGATAGGTTTTAGTAAAAAGAAAAGGGAAGGACAAATACATAAGGTTAGATAGGTTCTCCAGAAGATGTCCTCTGAGATGAAACAAATCATTGGTTTAGCAAAGACATCTCCTCCGATAGCTATACAGGCTTCTCTGGAAGTAGGAACCAACAAGGGTATATTGAAGAGGAAGAAATGTGAGACCTTTGTTTCTCTTGTTGAAACTGACTCTGAGACTGAGGAAGAAACCCCTAAGATTCCTAAGATCTACATGAGGGTTCAGAGGAAGAAGCCCGAGGAAGGGAAGTTGCATCTAAAACCAAAGTCACTCCTCTGGCAGCACAAAAGGAAACTTTGAAGGAGAGGAAGCCTACTAAGAAAAGAAAATGGGCCAAGAAGTCTTCTCCCACCCTCGGTAAGAAGAAGAAATCAAATAGATAAAAATCTTGAATTTGGTAAAAGTGTTAAGGTTATTGGTCCTCTTTTTGTTGCTGAATTAATTGATCAAATTACAAAGGATGGAATCTTGAGTAACATACAACATTATTATGGTGACATGGATGATAAAGAGAAAAAGGAGATAGAGGAATCCATTTTGTTATACTTAGACATATATAAGAAATCTTTACTTGAGATTGAGAAGGAAATACCGATAGATTTGTATAATAAGTTAGATGCTAGGAGGTTATCTAAGATTGATGAAGATAAAAACATAAAGGTTCAGGAATTGTTAACTATTTGTGGTACTATAACTGGAGATGAGATGCGTGTTCAGTGTCTAGATTTTGCTAATTAAATAATTTTTATGGAGTAGAGACTAAAATGTAAGTCTTATGGTGGAAAGAGTAAATGCAATTGTCAAGGAAACTCATGAGGCTTGGGTTAAATTCTTTGTTGATAAACCATGTTTCTTTACATCACCAGATACACTGCGTAAGTCTGACATTCCAGACATCCCCGTTGATGCTAAGGGTAAAGGTATACTAGGTGGAGATCCATCGGTTTTGGAAAAGAAACTAACTGAGGACATTCCTTTGGTAGTAACACATGTACAAGATGTTGAGATCAACATATCAATAGAAGACAATCCTCCCCTGGTAATTGATCTTGATACAATTGAAATTCATGAGGTAGAGGCTGTAGAAATAACTGCACTAAGTGGCGAGGCCACCGATACTGAGGAGAAGATAAAGATCAGGATGAACAGACTAAAGTCAGGGTACCAAAACCCTTTCCAGTTGTTGGTCCCTCATTGTTGGCACTTGACTCATCCAGTCAAGAAGATTTTGGTCATTTTGGGAATAAGAATATTGAGCAACTAAGCAATTTTGAATTGATGTTTGTTGCAGCTCATAAATTGAGGAATGAAGAATAAGAGGATAAATAGGTTATTGAGTAGGCTATTCAAATTTTGCAGCAGCTTGCACCAGAATGTAAGATAGATCAGGTTGTAAGTCCATCTTGTAAGTTGAAAGGTTTGACTGAGTACATTGCAAAAGAGTACAAAACTCTTCAACAAGTGTCAAACTGATAGTTGGTGGAAAAGTATAATACAACTAGAAAGGTCACTTATGATAATATGATCACATTTGACAAAGCTAAGCTGATAGAAGAGATGACAAGGATTGATAAATCTCTTCATCAATGTAGTTGCATATACTGGTCTTGCACTAACACAATAAAACTTACAACACAACTAGATAATAAAGTTAAGGTGGATAATGGAACAACTTGTAGTCAGTTTTGATGGTACTAAATCAATGACTAGCTCTGTTGATGATCAAATTTTTCTTTTAGAGCAAAAAAATTTCAGCCCTGGAGAAGGAAAAGGACAAATTAATTGTGGGCCAGAGAATTGAGAGGTTTGGTAAGTCCCCAACTTAGTACTTTGTTACTTTATAAGCGGGAATGTATGGATGAGATGAATATGCCCATACCAACAACCCTAACAGAAGAAGAACTACATGCTTACATTCTGAATGAGTTTGTATCAATTTTGGGAAATTTAAAATCCATCTCGGATACTTATTTGGCATTTTTGAAGGGTGCTTATCTGGATTTTTTCAAGTACATTTAGATCCGATATTCACAATTTTACTTTGTACAGAATTTCAATCATTTCTTATTTTTTTCCCTGACCTTTGATATTGTTGTCAAAGGGGGAGAGGTGGATGTGAAAAATGTCAAGTGACATAAGAAGTAATGTATAGCTCAGGGGGAGTAGCCTTCTGAGATTAGTTTTTGGACAGGAACTGGTACAACACTTCAACTATCCATTTTTTCATATGAGTGTTGCCATCAATGCCAAAGGGAGAGATTGTTGGAAATTGACACTCATCCAGGTTATAAGTGTTGTCATTGATGGCAACACACTTCATGGTAGGTCCATAAATCAAGGTAATCGACATTCACTTCACCAGCATTCAAGGAACCGATAGGCATGTAACCGGTAAACTTGGAACCAACATTCTAAGGCCGACATATGAGATTGATCCGATAAGCATGGAAGCGACAATAGTCATATTGTTTCATGTTTATATTTTGTTTGGGTTGAAATATATCTTATAGTTCATAATATTATTTTAATCTGACATAAGGTATTTGTGTTTATATATGTAAATGGGTATACAAGTTAGTCCGGGTTAGGTCATTTTATGGATATGATAGATAAGAGATGCGATAGGTTATATGATGGTATGTGAGCAAGATCTTGATCGATAGAACATGAATATAAAGATCTATAATTGGTCTTGATTATTTTTCTAGAGGTTTGGGAAGCGATCTAAGTTACCGGTAAGGGAGGTTATAGTATAACCGGTATAGACAATGCTTAAACAGAAATTCATCTAGCATAACAAATGCACACTCTGAGTTCAGTTTTTATTTGTAATCAAATACTTTGGATTTGTAGTCAGTGAGGCTCCTTTTGTGATGAGCAGTGTGCCTTCCTACATGTGCGAGCCCCTATTGTAATATTTATTTAGTTGGCCAATGGATAGATATTGTGGGTCAACAATCCCATCGTGGTTTTTCCTCTTTGAGGTTTTCCGCATATAAATCTCTGTGTTATGGTGGCGATTCATGTGGTTGCATAATATTACTTGTTGTTACTTTCTTTTATGCATACCGGTTAATAAGTGGATTTGTTAATAAGGCTAAAAATATTATAATCGACAAAACACTCATTCACCCCTCCTCTTAGTGTTCTTGGATTCCAACAGGTCCAATAGATGAAAGGAGGAATATTTATCAGCTAGTCCAACTATGTGAAGGAGGTATTGAAATTTTTTGGAATGGAAGACTGTAAACTAGTTGGAACCCTTATGGTTACTGGTTGCAGATTATCCAAGGAAGATGATTAAGATCAAGTGAATAAAACTAAGTATAGATCCATGATTAGTAAACTACACTATGTTGTTCATAGCAGACTGGATATTGCTCATGCAGTTGTTATAGTGGCTAGATGTCATAATAATCCTAAAGAGACTCATATGGTGGCAGTGAAGAGAATTTTCAGGTGTCTTAGAGGAACTCTTAATTATGGATTATGGGATCCATACAAAAGCAAATTCCCTTTGAAGGTGTTCATAGATGTTGATTGGGTAGGTAATGTAGATGACCATAAGAGTACAACTGGTGGAGCATACTTTCTAGGAGGAAGACTGGTATCCAAGACCAACAAGAAACAAAGTTGCATTTCTCAGTCTACAATAGAAGCAAAGTATGTGGCTGCATCTATGAATTGTACTCAAGCAATATGGATGAGACATGTACTAGAAGGATTCAAGGTGACTATGTTAGAATCGGCGGTCATGTATTGTGATAATACAAGTACAATAAGTATTTCAAAGAGTCTTGTATTGCATGCTAGAACAAAGAATATTGAATTGAAGTATCATTTTCTGAGAGAGAGTGCAGGAAAGGAAAGTTAGGATGGAGCATGTGTCAAGTAAGGAGCAATTGGCTGATATCTTCACTAGGCCATTGCCTAAGGAAACCTTTGAGTATATCAGAGGTGAGCTAGGGGCTATACCCCTACCAAAGCTCAACTAATATGTCATTGCAACATCAATCCAAAGGACTAATTGAAGATCTTTTGCTATAGAATGATGAGAAGTGGGCTACTCCTTAGGGGGAGCAGCTGAGATGAAGAAAACACTAGCAGTAGAAGATGAATTTGACACTTTACACCTTTGGCATTGTTGTCAAAGAGGGAGAAGAAAAGTGATAGGGGGAGAGGTAAAGAAAAAGGGGAAAAGAAAAGTAAATAAGGACAAGAACAGTTAAGAGCAGAAAGAGAAGATATGATGAAGGGAGAAGATCAAGTACAACGATCATAACAGTTAGTGTTCCAGTTTTGCATGATGTGTTTTTGGTGAGATTTTGGTATTGCTATTTTGGTGTTTCCATCAATGCCAAAGGGGGACATTGTTGGCATAACTGATGAATATAATGATATGGAGATGATGATGAGATGAGAAGATGACGAGTAAAGTTATTATTGGCATAACTGATAAAGTTGATGGAGATTGTTGGCTAGATGATGATGATATAGTTGTAAGTTGTTTCATGACTTTATTTATGTTTTCATTGATGTCAACCATGTTTTCTTAGTCATATAAGTCATCTAGACCTACCGGTATAGCCTAACCAGTAGAGGAATGTGTTAGACAACAAAACTACTAAGTTGTTGTAAACCGGTAAACAGGAATAGAGCGATGATCAAGAGATTGGTATAGATGATTGGAGAGGAGTTAGATGTTGCGGTTTGGAACATATTTTTAAGACTTTGGCATGAGTTTGTGATTGAAACCGCATCAGCAGATTTAGAGTATTGACTACATTATGGTTGACTGTCATGAACTCTGTGAAGAAGAATGAATACCGGTAACAAAATCTTTAATCGGTAATGATTTAAGGTTTGGTGGTAGATCTTATCATGTCCATAACTTAGTGATGATGTGTCAGAATCCCTATGTAATGATAAGATTATGTTTGAACATGTACAAGGATCAAATTTCTTGGGAATCAACAAAGTGCTTAGTAGAATGTGACAAGGGTTTGATTGCTTATCAAATCAATGTGTAGTGATCATTCAACAATGGAAATTATCTAGAAATTTGTTGTAGTTATTTGTAATTATCTCTAATAATCTGTTATGATCTATTATGTAACTCCATTTTATTTTGAATGTAGTTAGGGTTATGTATCCAACCTAACTAAAATTTGTGTTTAGGGCTAGTTGGAGAAGAGATTTTGTGTTGGTAATTTGAGAAGAAGGTGTTTCTGAACTAGATTGAAGTGTTTGCATGTGTGTACAACAGTTGAGCTGAAAATGATCTGTACTAGCAACTAAGGAAGTGATGTGATAAGATCATTTGCCCTATTGTTCCCTGACATTTACAATAGTCTTAAATCCCTTAACTAAGTAGATCCTAATAGGTCTTATTTGTAAATCCCTTCACTGGGTGGCTCATTAACTTGATTTTAAAATCCTCTAACAAGGTTACTCCTAACAGGGCTAGGGCAAATCCCTTAATCGGGCATATTGTAAGCTCCTAACCGGGCCAGGCCTTTAACCAGGAGCATTTCGAAAGAGTGTCAAATATTTTGTGGGTGTTAATTCCCACCATAGTTTTTCTCATTTGGGTTTCCACATGAAAAATCTTTGGGTTCATATGGTGGTTGCATTGTTGATTTGTGCATTTGATATCTTTACTATGTTTGCATAATGATGAAGACTTGAGTGAATGGTTTGGTAAATCTATTTAGCAGAATGATTGAGTAGTTACTGATACTATTTTTTGAAGTATTGCAGAATTTTCTTACTACTGATTCACCTCTCCCTCTCAGTAGTAATTGGATCCTCATAATAATATATACATATATACATATATGTATGTGTGTCTATATATATGTAGGTATATGTATATGTATATGTATATGTATATGTATGTATAGGTATGTATATGTATATGTATATGTATATGTAGGTATATATATCTATACATATATGCATATGTGTGTGTGTGTATGTATGCATGCATGTATGTATGTGTATATATATACATATATGTATACATACATACATATATATATCAAGACAGGGAGATGTGTATGTATGCACATGTGTGTGTATGTGTGTATATATATATGTATGTATATATGTATGTACATGTATATATGTATAAATATATACATATATATATATATGTATGTTTATACATATACATATATATATATGTCTGTCTGTGTGTGTGTATGTGTGTATATGTATATATATATGCATGTATATATTTATATATATGTATATGTGTATATATATATAGATATGTATGTATATCTGTGTATATATATATGTATATGTGTATGTATGTATATATGTTATATATATATGTATGTATATATGTTGTATATATGTATGTATATATGTATATGTGTATGTATGTATATATGTATATATACATACATATATATAACATATATACATACATACACATATACATATATATATACATATATACATATATACATATGCATGTATACACATGTATGTACACACACACACACACACATATATATATGTATGTATACATATATATAGATATATATGTATACATATGTATACATACATATATATGTACATATATATGTATACATACATATACATACATGAATGTAGATCAGGAAATTAGAAATCATCAAAACAAATAGCAATTAGGACAATCACAAAACCTAAAACTGCAATGAAAGCAATCCTAATCCAATCAATGAAGGCATAAAGACAAGATATTCAAATTGCATGAAATTGAAGCAAACCGATGCAGATATCTCCTTCATGTGGCTCCATTGTTCTTCTTTCACCTTCAAATTTGATGTTGATCTCACCTACAAGTGCAAAATGCAAGTAGAAAGCAAGTTGTTGAGAGATGAAATTTGCAGCATAAGGCTACTCGAAAGTGTGATTGATTGATTGATTTCGAAAATATGATTGATTGATCTTTTTGATTGAAGAAACTCATCCAATTTATAGACAAATTGGAGAGAGGACAAGATTAGCATGAAGAGATTTGAAAGGAAATTCAAATCAAGAATGGCAACATTATGACAAATGTATGACAAATTATGCACAAATTATGGCAAGTTGCTATGCAAAATGCATGACAAATTATGACAAGATTGAAATAGAAATAGAAATTAGAAATTAGGAGAAATTAACAAATTAGAAAAATTGAGGAAAATAATGAAATAGAAATTAGGTGAATTAATTAATAGGTTTTCATCCATTAATTAATTCATGAAGGAGACCTAGGACTAAATAAATAGATTTATTTAACCCACAAAGAAGAAGAAAAGGATTAAATGAACAAATCATAAAACCCTAGAAATAAGAGGACAAGGAATTAGGTCAAAACAACAAGAAATTAATGTAGGTTTGATCATGATTCTGATTGATAAAGGACCAATGTTGATAAATGATTGAGATTGGTTGACAAAAATCAATGACAAATTGACCAAGATTGACAAGGAGATCAAATTGATAGGCGCTAATTGACAAGGAACAATGACTAATCAATCCAAATTGACATGATTTAAAAGGACAAGGATTGATGATGAATCAATCACAAAATGACAAGATTGATAAGGACAAAGATCGATGACGAATCGATCACAAAATGACGAGATTGACAAGGACAAGGATCGATGACGAATCGATCGTAAAATGACGGGATTGATAAGTTGATAATCGCAAATGATTACTAACAAGCTAAAGATGATTGAAAGATTGACAAGAGGACAAAACCCTAATTCTATCATCGATTAGGATTGACGATATCCAAAATGATGATAAATGAGCACGCACATTGATGCGACAGGATAAGATCGACCAAAATCATGATTGAAGATTGTTATTGACAAGACCTAATTTGAAATCAAGAAAAATGAAGAATACAGAAGAAGGACTCGATGCTCGCAAATGATAAAGACCAAGTGTGTAACATAGAAGAAATGTTAATGCGATGCAAGAACCCTAAAATAAGGCAATGCACAAATGTTAAAGTATGACTCCACAAGCGTTGACCATTTTTAGACATCTACATTTTGCCCCTCTTTGAGACAATGCGATTCTAAGCATTGTTTCAAAGAACAATAATGAAAATGCCCTAGACAATAAAAAATTACATATGCATGCCCCCTTGAGGAATTTGCCAGAAAAATCTAGAAAAGAGGCCAAGTGATTGATAAGAATGACAGAAGATGATAGGTTTGAACGGATAAAAAATCAGAGGTCGGATGCACAAAGGACAAGCAGTGGAAGGCACAAATGAGAACTAGACCGAATGGACTGCCAAGACTGACGGAAGAAATGTTAGTAAGAAGAAATTAGATAGAGGATAGTTAGAGATGAAGGAAAACTTGCTTTCACCAATGCACATAAGTAGGTGAGAACCTTTATTTATTGTAGCAAAGCGGATGCAGAGCATCATGGCATTGAAGGCCAGAGCTGGAACGCAACCCCTTTTGCAAAAGATAGACAAATCGCACACAAGGAATGAGTGAAGCATCCTAGGGTGCATACATCAAGGGTTGAGGTATGTGCGGCGTTCACAAAGTGAACGCACTTATCACAGACACCCAATGGTATAGTTGCCCCAGTTTGTAACAAACATTCGACAAACAACAAACACAACAAAAAAACAAAAGGGACCATGAACCATCCCAGTTACTCTAAATCACTCAGTGACATCATCAAGAAACATAGGAACATGATCAAAGCCAAAGATAAATCTATAACAAAATAAGACGCACAAATTCAACCAAGTCAAACAAACAGTCTGATCGTCATTGTCAAAAGTGGAAAACAAGAATGATCATGCTGTCTGGTTCCAGGGAATGTGGTACCCCGTCTAAGATAGGACATAGTCTGGTTTCGAGTATACCACACCCTGTATAAGACCCATGATAATATTGACAAGAACCAATGGTAATGTTGATGCTTTTTTGATTGATGTGACAACTATGATCAGGTTGAATGCTTGCTTGGTCAAATAGTTTATCTATTAATGCGTGATTTCATTAAAGCACAATGTTTGATTGATTGTCATTGGATGTATGCTCAGGGATCTGTCTATGCACAAAGGGGAGCATTTATTGACAAAATGCAAAATGCCAAAGAAATTGTTTGTGGATTTTGATGTTATTCACTTTGTAGGAATTTTGAGTTTTTTTACAATTTTTTTTTTTTTTCGTTTTTCAGGATGTTATTTGACTTTTTAGGGATTTGTTCAGGACATTATATGATTTTTAGGGATTTTTTCAAGATATTATTTAATTTTTAGGGATTTTTTTAGGACATTATATGATTTTTAGAGATTTTTTCAGGACATTTTATGATACGAAAGCTCCAGTCCACACGCAACAATAACTCTAGTAATTGATCATGACAAGGGGCACACACCCAATGAAAATTTGAAAGACATACATAGAGACCAGGACCAAAACATATGCACAAGGATTTTGCCCCCAGTGTCTAGCAAGGAAAGGAATATGACAGGTGAATAAATAAGCTTTTTGAAATGTTGGTGGATAGAGGGAAGACAAAGGCCTTTTATTATGGAGACAATACAGATGCAATTTTCAAGGGCTATTGCGTGATGGACTAAAAGCTGCAAACAAGATGCATGATGCTCATGAAGATCCTCAGCCTTGTCAAGATCAAAGGTGGAAAGGGAAACTGGACATGAGGGACAATAGGATATGAAGGGTAATGACATGGTATGATAGGATAATGGAACAATGAAGGAGAAAAGGATATGATAGGATAAAACCTGTCCCCAAGTACGGTATGCAAGAAGTTCATAGATTACGCATGACGCCTGTTTGCCAGGTTTTCATCATGGTACTTGCCCAAGGTGCCTGTTTGCCAGGTTTTCACCAGTGGACGAATTATTTTTCTTTATTATTTTTTTTTGGTTTCTTTTTGTTTCTTTTTCTTTTTCACTTTTTTTTTGTATTTTGACTTTTTCAATAGAAGATGGACACATGATAGGGGATGGAAGAAGGACTCAAACATCTTTTTGTTTGGATAGTAGCCTTGAAAAAAATGGACCATGATCTTTAAAAGTATGGTCAAAGATGTTGGTAGGATAAGGACATGGAAAATAAGATGAAACTAAGGAAAGGATTTATGTAAAGGATTGGATCAAAGGGATCAAAGGATGGAAAATATCCATTGGATAATGGATAGGGTATTGGAAGAACTGGGCTTCAGTGGATGGAAATGTGGGCAAGATCAACATTGGCACACACCTTGAGGGGTGATGGACTGATGGAGGAAAAATGTATTTTGGATATTGAGATTTTGAGGAAGGAAAGGCTATGGATTTTGGGACATAAGGGCCTAAAATGGATGAAGAAGGTGGTGGAGAAATAGACTTGGAAGGTTTGGATGGAGGAATAGAAATTTTAGATGCCAATTTTGATGTTTCTTTAGGCTTTTGTGCTTCAAGGAGCTGCTTAGGGATCCACATGGTTTTTGATTTTTCATGCTTTTGTGGTTCCTTGGAGTGCATTGCCAACACAAGGGATTTAGGAACCCATATAGATTTTAACTTTTGTTTCTGAGCAATGGGCCTTTGTGACCTTTTGGATTTTTCCTTTGCTTTATAGATCAAATTTTTCTTTGTTTTGACATGTCGATTATATTGGACATGTTGATCCTTGAATACATGTGGATTGCTAGACTTATGACTTTTATACTTGGCATCCAAATTGCTTGGAGGGGGAAAGGAATGCATGGATGGATATGAATGAAATGGACTTCTTTTGGATTGATGAAATTTACTCAAGGATATGTGCCTTTGCTGACCTTGCATAGAGGAGGAAGGGATATAAGGACCTAAGATGGATGGAAGGTATGATGGGGAAGGTGTATGTTTTGATTTTGAAGGGATGTTGGATTTAGTAGGGGTACCCACATCTTGAGGAATTTCATTGAGGCCATGACCCTTAATATTTTCTTTAACATGAAGGGATTCTTGCTTATGGATATCTACTCCTTTGCCTTTATGAATATCTTGATTTGTAGGATACTCTTTTCTTTGGGAAGAAGATGCGAGTCCATTATGAGGTGGATATGATATGAGAGAAATAATGAGATCTTGAAGTGGATCGGATTGCACTAAAGTGGAAGAACCCATTATGCATGTCGAGGGTTCATGAACATCTTGCACTGACACATTAGAATCATGAGGGGGACTAGGATTGTGTAGTGGACATGGTTCAATGACAGGCTCTTCAAGAGATGAAATGGGAGAAATAATGGGATCATCAAAAGAAATGAGACCTTGGAGTGTATATAAAGCATTAAGACAAGGAGATGGAGGAACAAAAGGATCTTGTGGAGGATTTAAAGGAATAATTTGATCTTGCAAAGGAGGAAGATCATTGGAATCCTCTTTAAAGTTGCTTTGCTTTGGAATTTTAATGGGATCATCGAAAAGGATGGAAGGGATATGTGGAATGTCAATGGGATTTGAAAGGACATTTTTTTCATGAAATGGAATGGGATCATTTGGGATTGGATGGACTAGGATATCTTGATCTTTCTCAGGGACTGGAGTGTCAATAGTACTTTGGATAGGATGGACAAGAATAATGGAATCATTGCAAGTGTCTGGGGAAATAGGATCCTGGTCAATAATTGGATGGGATGATAAGGTTTCAGGATCTTGATCTTGATCTATTTCAAGACACGTTTCTACATGCTCTAAATTATCCTCTTGACATGGGGTTGGACTTTGAATATGCATGGGGGATTTTGGCAAGGGATTAATGCTTTGGCAGGAAGGGGATGGAATTTGAATGAAACTCTCTAAAAGAGAAGCATTTGATGGCATTAAATCTTGCATTTCCAAATAGTACAAGGGATTTGTATAAATGAATTGATTAGCATATATTTCTGTGGCAAACAATCCTTGGGAGGATGCATTATTTGATACATCATTTGGAGGTGATGGTGTAAATTGCTCTTGTGAAAATTCAAAATATGATGGAATGGGAGGGGAAGTGGAGGCAAATTGAGGGTCAAATTCTTGATGGATGGACGAGCCATTGCTAGATATTGGTGTATGATTTTGATCATCCTCAGGAAAATCACTTAGGACTCTCTTTAAGATTTGTCTAATAAGGCCACCTTTCTTTCAAGGTTTTGACATAGTTGTATTTGGAATTTGAATTTGTTTGGAAAGGAGTTGGTTCTAGTTTGATGTCATGTTTTGATTTCAAACTAGATGTTGATCAAATTGGTTTGACATGTTCAAATTTTGGCTTGGTGCATGTTGCAAGTTTTGTTTTTGAATTTGTGATTGTAGTTGTTGACATTGATATGTTGATTGAACTTGTTGATATTCCACCATTGGTTGAACTATTTGTGGACATTGTATAGTTGGTTGGACATGTTGTTGAAATTGGACCATTGATTGTGTTGGTTGAATATATTGGACCATTGGTTGTGTTTGTTGGAAATGTTCGAACTGTTGAACAATTGGTTGTGATGGTTGAAAATCTGATTGATAGTAAACACCTTCGTGTTCTTGTTGTGAAGGCACATAATGTTGTTGTCTCTTTTCTTGAAATTGTTTCATCATCTCTATTTGTGAGAGGAGATCTGGTATGTTTGATTGTTTGATAAGAGATCTTACATCAATTGGTTCAATATTTGGATTTCGACCTGGAAATTTTTGAAACATTTTGGACATTTGTGATCTATTCTTCTCATTTTGTTCCAAAATCTCCTTTTCTCAAACTAGTTTCTCCTCTAGTTTTTGTATTTGAACATTTACATCATCATGATAAGTTTGATCCAAGTTCTGAGACATGTAGAGATTGGATTGATATGATTGATTTCTCAATTGTGATGACATGGCTTCCTAAGAAGGTTGAGACCTCATTTCAACAAACATGTCACTATGCAATGCAACTAATGGGATTGACAAATGCAACCTAAAAGGATGACGATGCAACTTAATGTTTTTGTACCTTTTGAATTTTTGGAGACAAACTTTTGAAATGCAAAGCTAAAGACACAACCTTGGGAAATTGAAATGAAGTCAAGACCTTAAAGGACAAAGGACCAAATGACAATAGGACAAATTGACAATGTCTCACCTATATGCTTGGATACTAAGCTAGGTTTGACAAAAAATGATATTAATGAAAGGACAAATTTTAGACAAGGTCAAGACTCCCTAACAACAACTTAGGGTATCATCCAAAGTTTTGATTTTTCAAGTTTGACAAACCAGAATTTTGAGACTAAATGCAAGAAGGCAATGATTATGACAATGACTTAGGATATGACATGAAAATGATCTAAGGATATTATATGACAAGATCAAGCCAAGACAAGATGACAATACAATGATAAGGATATGTGAAGACCAATGACTTGGAATATGCAAAATGCAGCCTAAGCAAGACCTAATTTTAGCATGACAAGGATAATGCACGAATGTCACCTAAATGGAAATCTAGCTTGGATATGACAATGAAATGCAAACTTAGGGAAATGATTTTGAACCTAAGTGCAAAATGAGGATGCTTGCAATGAAAAGGACTAAAATGAAGGGAGATGACAATATGTCCTAGGACCTAAGTTGGACTATGCAAAACCTAGCCTAAAGTGACATGAATTTTGAAACAAAGACATTCAATGTTTTGACAAGCCATGTTCAATTGTTGGATGAATACTTGGACAAATTTGGGCTTTTGTTTGGATTTTGTTTTGAATTGAAGGTTGTTGATTTTGAAAACCCAAGTTGATTATGAGCACTTTTGAAAGTTTGTTTTTTATTTAACTTTTGACAATCACGGAAGACAAAATGTTTGTTTGACTTTGACTCAAGACAATCAAGCACATTCACAACAAATCCTATGGCTGGCAAGGGCAATATCTATTGAATCCTCTAACCATAAAATACAACACTCAGTCGGATAGCTAGATGCTTGGTAGCACTGGCTCCCCCTTACAGTGCACTCACTTCTCGGGCATACCAAGCTTCGAGTTCAAGGGGAATCACTTCCCAAGAACTTGCTATCTCTAACTAAGGAGTACATGAGAGGTGTCTTCGGCATGCGCGTATCACAATGCCTAAGCCAACAAATAGAAGGATTTTGGCATCTAAAAACAAGAGACTCTAGTAAGGGCATCCGTTCGGGTGGGTATTGATCCGGCGAATAAATCATCGCAATACCATTCTAGCACCCGTTGTCTACAACTTTCATTGCATCCACCATTATTCAGAGTGGTTCGGAAGAGCTTGGCTTTAGCCCATCACCACTTTGGGTCATTCCCTCTCACCAATGCCTGTGCAAAGTGCCAGGAAAATTAGGAGGCAGGCCCAGTTCTAAGGGTTAAAACATGCAATCAAATTAAAAATAGACAAAGCATGCATGGTGTTCATTAACCTTTAAGAAATGAAATGTGCAACTACTTTAAAAATCGCAAGCAAGATGTTTTAATGAGATTCTTTGACCACATCCTGCATAAGATTTGTTAGTAGTTGCATTTTTAGTCTTCATCACATGTAACACCAAAATGCTGCACAGAGAATTAGTACCAAAGAAAAACCAGAATGCAGAAAACAGAATGAAAACAAAATGAAAACATAATTTTTTATTTTTTTTAACACATGTGTAGAATGCCTCAACATAGGCACAGAACCCATCAAGTTGTGCTTGTGTACCTTACACAAGTGTAGAATGCCTCAACACAGGCGCATAAGTGCCCAGAAAGCTCCAAGTCGCCCTGTTTCTTGAGTTTTTCACCTACAAATAGCTCAAAAGCACTCAAAACATGGTTAAGGGGTTAGTTCACATCGGGTTCACCAAAATGTAGATTAGGAAATTGAAAAGCATCAAAACCAATAGCAATTAGGACAATCACAAAAACCTAAAACTGTAATGAAAGCAATCCTAATCCAATCAATGAAGGCATAAAGACAAGATATTCAAATTGCATGAAATTGAAGCAAATTGACGCAGATATCTCCTTCATGTGGCTCCATTGTTCTTCTTTCACCTTCAAATTTTATGTTGATCTCACCTACAAGTGCAAAATGCAAGTAGAAAGCAAGTTGTTGAGAGATGAAATTCGCAACATAAGGCTACTCGAAAGTGTGATTGATTGATTGATCTTTTTGATTGAAGAAACTCATCCAATTTATAGACAAATTGGAGAGAGGACAAGATTAGCATGAAGAGATTTGAAAGGAAATTCAAATCAAGAATGGCAACATTATGACAAATGTATGACAATTGCTATGCAAGATGTATGACAAATTATGCATAAATTATGGCAAGTTGCTATGCAAAACGCATGACAAATTATGACAAGGTTGAAATAGAAATAAAAATTAGAAAAATTGAGGAAAAAGATGAAATAGAAATTAGGTGAATTAATTAATAGGTTTTCATCCATTAATTAATTCATGAAAGAGACCTAGGACTAAATAAATAGATTTATTTAACCCACAAAGAAGAAGAAAAGGATTAAATGAACAAATCATAAAACCCTAGAAATAAGAGGACAAGGAATTAGGTCAAAACAACAAGAAATTAATGTAGGTTCGATCATGATTTTGATTGATAAATGACCAATGTTGATAAATGATTGAGATTGGTTGACAAAAATAAATTACAAATTGACCAAGATTGACAAGGAGATCAAATTGATAGGCGCCAATTGACGAGGAACGATGACTAATCGATCCAAATTGACATGATTGAAAAGGATAAGGATCGATGATGAATCGATTTCAAAATGACAAGATTGACAAGGACAAAGATCGATGACGAATCGATCGCAAAATGACGAGATTGACAAGGACAAGGATCGATGACGAATCGATCGCAAAATGATGGGATTGACAAGTTGATAATCGCAAATGATTACTAACAAGCTAAAGATGATTGAAAGATTGACAAGAGGAAAAAACCCTAATTCTATCATCGATTAGGATTGACGATGTCCAAAATGATGATAAATGAGCATGCACATTGATGCGACAGGATAAGATCGACCAAAATCATGACTGAATATTGTTATCGACAAGAGCTAATTTGAAATTGAGAAAAATGAATAATATAGAGGAAGGACTCGATGCTTGCAAATGATAAAGACCAAGTGCACAACATAGAAGAAATGTTAATGCGATGCAAGAACCCTAAAATAAGGCAATGCGCAAATGTTAAAGTATGACTCCACAAGCGTTGACCATTTTTAGACGTCTACATATACATACATATATATAACATATATACATACATACACATATACATATATATACATATATACATATGCATGTATACATATGTATGTACACACACACACACACATATATATATATATGTATGTATACATACATATGTATACATATGTATACATACATATGTATACATATATATACATATATATGTATACATATGTATACATACATATATATGTACATATATATGTATACATACATATACATATGTATGTATACATACATACATATATATATATATATATACATACATACATACATACATACAAGTGTGTGTGTACATATATATAAATATATACATATATACATATACATATACATATACATATACATATACATATACATATACATATACATATACATATACATATACTTATACATATACATACACACACACATTACCTCCAATAGTTATCTTTCCCAACATCCTTTTACATCATAACAATCCTTTTTAGTTCTGTTGTATTTCCTTTATGTTTCTGATATAAGAGCTTCATTAGTAGTAAACAATCATATGTTCCTAATATAAGATACTTTTTTATTCCCTTATTTAGCAATGAGTCCACTACTCATGTACATCTTTGAGAATGGAGTTCCTTGACTACCAGATTTTACCACTACTTGTCCTCCAATTTGAAATAAATTAGCATAAAATAGTCAAGTCCTATAAAAGCCCATCATGCTAATGACCCAGGGTGAATTCACAAAACTGGTTCCCACTTTTGCCAACGAAAGAATTTGGCGAAAGTGGGAATTTCGGATTTGACAATGTTCGAGCGAAACATAAATGTTCGCTCGGACTACCCCTGGGAGTCCGAGCGAACCAACCGGTTCAGCAGGGTTCAAGCGAACAAGGTGGTTCGAGCGAACCCATTAAAATATCGATATTTAATGGGTTCGCTCGAACCCCCCATTCGCTCGAACCCTTGGCAGTTAGGGTTTTTTTTAAAATTTTATAAATATCGAAAATGACAGTTAAAAGGTCATTGTTATATTTGACTTTTTCTGTCTGGTGGGGGTTAGATCGAACCAGTCGTCAGCATCACGTCATCGAGCATTGTCTGCAGCAGTTAGCATCTTTCTTATTTCAGTTTTCGACCCTTGTTATATCAGGTGCACAAAATAACCCTTTGTTTGGTTTAATAATGTCTTTTTTTATTAAATTTGTAAATAATTTATTTGTTAATTTAATTTTTTAATTAAATAATTATATATAGTTATTGGTTTTGAACATTTTAGAAAAATGTTTGATAATTTATTGTTTTTCATTATTTTAGAAAAATGTTTGATAATTTAATATTTTGATTGAAATGTGTAAATTTGTTTTTAAAATTACGTAATTGTATCTAGATGTATATTTTTTTCAACATTTTAAAAAATTGTTATGAAAAACATAGAAAACTACCCTGTAGTAAATCAGATCTTAGAAAAACATTAGCAAAAAAAGAAAAACGTTAAAAAAATTAATTTAAATAAACATTAGAAAATTTAGATACCAAATTTAAACAAATTAGACAAAATAAATTTCCTCTACAATGTGACCTATTTTCACATCCTATTACACGCACAACATGACCCCTTGAGACCACATATGACACTATACGTTCTCTTAGGAGGTCATAGAGGATCACATATAATATAATAGTGTACATGTATGACATTCCCTTTAGGATCACATCTAGTGTCCTAAGGGGTCATATGTGGTTCTAAGGTGTCACACGTGTTATAACACATGCGGGACCCCTTAGAATTGCATATGACCCCTTATAAAATTGTAGGGTGAATGACATACCCCTTAGTCCATCAAATAGTGTCTTAACACATACGTGACCCATTAAAATCGCATATGACCCTTTATAAAATCAATCTTAGTGTGAACGACATATCCCAAAACCCATCACATAGCGTCTTAAGGGGTCGTATGTGGTCCTAAGGGGTCACGCATGCTTTAACACATGCGTGACACCTTAGTAGGTCACATAGGACCCCTTATAACATCCTACTATACATATGACATTCCCCTTAGGATCACATAGTGTCATAAGGGGTCATATGTGGTTCTGAGGGGTCATGCATTTGTTATAACATATGCATGACCCCTTAGAACTGCATATGACCCCTTATAAAATCCTAGTGTGAACGACATACCCCTTAGTCCATCACATAGTGTCTTAAGGGGTCCTATGTTGTCCTAAGGGGTCACGCATGCATTAACACATGTGTGACCCCTTAGTAGGTCACATATGACCCCTTATAACATCCTACTGTACATATGACATTCCCCTTAGGATCATATAGTGTCCTAAGGGGTCATATGTGGTTAGACCCACATATGACCCCTTATAAAATCCTATAACCACATATGACCCCTTGTAAAATCCTAGTGTGAACGACATACCCTTTAGTTCATCACATAGCGTCTTAAGGGTCGTATGTGGTCCTAGGGGCCACTCATGCATTGACACATACCTGACCCCTTAGTAGGTCACATGTATGACCCCTAATAACATCCTACTGTACATATGACATTTCCTATGTGTCCTAAGGGGTTGAATATGTGGTCCTAAGGGCTCACGCATGCATTAACACATGCGTGACCCCTTATAGAATCCTAGTGTGAACGACATACCCCTTAGTCCATCACATACTATCTTAAGGGGTCGTATGTGGTCCTAAGGGGTCAACATGCATTAACACATGCGTGACCCCCTTATAACATCCTACTGTACATATGACATTCCCCTTAGGATCATATAGTGTCCTAAGGGGTCATATGTGGTTAGACCCACATATGACCCCTTATAAAATCCTATAACCACATATGACCCCTTATAAAATCCTAGTGTGAACGACATACCCCTTAGCCCATCACATAGCATCTTAAGGGGTCATATGTGGTCCTAAGGGGCCACGCATGCATTGACACATGCGTGACACCTTAGTAGGTCACATAGGACCCCTTATAACATCCTACTATACATATGACATTCCCCTTAGGATCACATAGTGTCATAAGGGGTCATATGTGGTTCTGAGGGGTCATGCATTTGTTATAACATATGCATGACCCCTTAGAACTGCATATGACCCCTTATAAAATCCTAGTGTGAACGACATACCCCTTAGTCCATCACATAGTGTCTTAAGGGGTCCTATGTTGTCCTAAGGGGTCACGCATGCATTAACACATGTGTGACCCCTTAGTAGGTCACATATGACCCCTTATAACATCCTACTGTACATATGACATTCCCCTTAGGATCATATAGTGTCCTAAGGGGTCATATGTGGTTAGACCCACATATGACCCCTTATAAAATCCTATAACCACATATGACCCCTTGTAAAATCCTAGTGTGAATGACATACCCTTTAGTTCATCACATAGCGTCTTAAGGGTCGTATGTGGTCCTAGGGGCCACGCATGCATTGACACATACCTGACCCCTTAGTAGGTCACATGTATGACCCCTAATAACATCCTACTGTACATATGACATTTCCTATGTGTCCTAAGGGGTTGAATATGTGCTCCTAAGGGCTCACGCATGCATTAACACATGCGTGACCCCTTATAGAATCCTAGTGTGAACGACATACCCCTTAGGCCATCACATACTAGCTTAAGGGGTCGTATGTGGTCCTAACGGGTCAACATGCATTAACACATGCGTGACCCCCTTATAACATCCTACTGTACATATGACATTCCCCTTAGGATCATATAGTGTCCTAAGGGGTCATATGTGGTTAGACCCACATATGACCCCTTATAAAATCCTATAACCACATATGACCCCTTATAAAATCCTAGTGTGAACGACATACCCCTTAGCCCATCACATAGCGTCTTAAGGGGTCATATGTGGTCCTAAGGGGCCACGCATGCATTGACACATGCGTGACACCTTAGTAGGTCACATAGGACCCCTTATAACATCCTACTATACATATGACATTCCCCTTAGGATCACATAGTGTCATAAGGGGTCATATGTGGTTCTGAGGGGTCATGCATTTGTTATAACATATGCATGACCCCTTAGAACTGCATATGACCCCTTATAAAATCCTAGTGTGAATGACATACCCCTTAGTCCATCACATAGTGTCTTAAGGGGTCCTATGTTGTCCTAAGGGGTCACGCATGCATTAACACATGTGTGACCCCTTAGTAGGTCACATATGACCCCTTATAACATCCTACTGTACATATGACATTCCCCTTAGGATCATATAGTGTCCTAAGGGGTCATATGTGGTTAGACCCACATATGACCCCTTATAAAATCCTATAACCACATATGACCCCTTGTAAAATCCTAGTGTGAACGACATACCCTTTAGTTCATCACATAGCGTCTTAAGGGTCGTATGTGGTCCTAGTGGCCACGCATGCATTGACACATACCTGACCCCTTAGTAGGTCACATGTATGACCCCTAATAACATCCTACTGTACATATGACATTTCCTATGTGTCCTAAGGGGTTGAATATGTGGTCCTAAGGGCTCACGCATGCATTAACACATGCGTGACCCCTTATAGAATCCTAGTGTGAACGACATACCCCTTAGTCCATCACATACTATCTTAAGGGGTCGTATGTGGTCCTAAGGGGTCAACATGCATTAACACATGCGTGACCCCCTTATAACATCCTACTGTACATATGACATTCCCCTTAGGATCATATAGTGTCCTAAGGGGTCATATGTGGTTTGACCCACATATGACCCCTTATAAAATCCTATAACCACATATGACCCCTTATAAAATCGTAGTGTGAACGACATACCCCTTAGCCCATCACATAGCGTCTTAAGGGGTCATATGTGGTCCTAAGGGGCCACGCATGCATTGACACATGCGTGACACCTTAGTAGGTCACATAGGACCCCTTATAACATCCTACTATACATATGACATTCCCCTTAGGATCACATAGTGTCATAAGGGGTCATATGTGGTTCTGAGGGGTCATGCATTTGTTATAACATATGCATGACCCCTTAGAACTGCATATGACCCCTTATAAAATCCTAGTGTGAATGACATACCCCTTAGTCCATCACATAGTGTCTTAAGGGGTCCTATGTTGTCCTAAGGGGTCACGCATGCATTAACACATGTGTGACCCCTTAGTAGGTCACATATGACCGCTTATAACATCCTACTGTACATATGACATTCCCCTTAGGATCATATAGTGTCCTAAGGGGTCATATGTGGTTAGACCCACATATGACCCCTTATAAAATCCTATAACCACATATGACCCCTTGTAAAATCCTAGTGTGAACGACATACCCTTTAGTTCATCACATAGCGTCTTAAGGGTCGTATGTGGTCCTAGTGGCCACGCATGCATTGACACATACCTGACCCCTTAGTAGGTCACATGTATGACCCCTAATAACATCCTACTGTACATATGACATTTCCTATGTGTCCTAAGGGGTTGAATATGTGGTCCTAAGGGCTCACGCATGCATTAACACATGCGTGACCCCTTATAGAATCCTAGTGTGAACGACATACCCCTTAGTCCATCACATACTATCTTAAGGGGTCGTATGTGGTCCTAAGGGGTCAACATGCATTAACACATGCGTGACCCCCTTATAACATCCTACTGTACATATGACATTCCCCTTAGGATCATATAGTGTCCTAAGGGGTCATATGTGGTTTGACCCACATATGACCCCTTATAAAATCCTATAACCACATATGACCCCTTATAAAATCGTAGTGTGAACGACATACCCCTTAGCCCATCACATAGCGTCTTAAGGGGTCATATGTGGTCCTAAGGGGCCACGCATGCATTGACACATGCGTGACACCTTAGTAGGTCACATAGGACCCCTTATAACATCCTACTATACATATGAAATTTCCTATGTGTCCTAAGGGGTTGAATATGTGGTCCTAAGGGCTCACGCATGCATTAACACATGCGTGACCCTTTATAGAATCCTAGTGTGAACGACATACCCCTTAGTCCATCACATACTATCTTAAGGGGTCGTATGTGGTCCTAAGGGGTCAACATGCATTAACACATGCGTGACCCCTTATAACATCCTACTCTACATATGACATTCCCCTTAGGATCATATAGTGTCCTAAGGGGTCATATGTGGTTAGACCCACATATGACCCCTTATAACATCCTACTGTACATATGACATTCCCCTTAAGATCATATAGTGTCCTAAGGGGTCATATGTGGTTAGACCCACGTATGACCCCTTATAACATCCTACTATACATATGACATTCCCCTTAGGATCATATAGTGTCCTAACATACATATGACGTGTTAGATCTCTCTATTCTTGAATTTTTTATGTATGTCAAAGATTTAAATATGTACATGTACATTAGATCTCTCTATCTCTTTGAAATATATGTTATCTCTAGATCTGAAATATATGAACTCTCTCTCTCTCTCACTGAAATATTTGAAATTTTTACATGTATTTTTTGAAAATGAAAATGATCTCTCTCTCTCTGTCATGAAGATTTATATGTATATAATCTCTCTCTCTCTCTCTCTCATGAAAATGATCTCTCTCTCTCTCTCTCTCATGAAAATGATCTCTCTCTCTCTGCTTACGTATTTATTTTAACTTTATGACATGTACCTAGATAGATGGCATCCCAGGATATACCTTCGCAGGCTCCTGATCAGGATCCACCTTTGCAGGCTCCTGATCAGGATCCACCTTCACAGGCTCCTGATCAGGATCCACCTGCGCAGGCTCCACATTAGGAGCCACCACAGCAGGATCCTCCACAGCAGGATCCCCCCTTGCCCGATATTGCCACTATTTTTCATTATAGTGATCGAGAGCTACATAGGTTGAGGGCCATACTAGATGACCCTCGTACTGATGGCGTGTACAAGAGTACGTGCACGTCCATTTTTGATAGTTTGCAGACATTGAGGGATCGCTTAGTATCTCATACCTCATTCTCACCTGAGGTTATAGAGGATATATATAGACAGTTGAGGAGTGAGGTGAGGGGTCCTCATTCTTTTGCTGATGTGGTGGGGGTGGTCTCGAAGGAGACCATCAAGGAGAGATGCTTCCCACAATATCAGGAGAAGAGTAAGGTGAGGGGATATCAGGTTACCAGATGTATTGACCCACAGGTTGCGTCACTGATTTACCCACGATTCTTAGCAGCCCATGGTCGTTATCCTAATAACGACCAGATTCCATTATACTTTGCACAGCAGGTATTTGCTGAGGTTCATTGTCAGATGAAACCAAACTACCTTGATATTCCGGGATATTATGGACAGGGGAGGGGCAGGATTGCTGATAGAGATGCATACCGTAGGCGTGATAGAGCTCCGCCTAGACACAGGGACCTTGTTGGCCAGAGATTTCCTGCAGTAGTCCCAGCCATGGCACCCATAGCAGATCACGTTGTGATTGCTTCTCAGAGAGAAGCAATTGATAGGATTGGACATATTGCATCAGCAGCAGCCACCATATCTTCTGACAGGGTGGGCAGATATATGATGACTCGACCACGTTCGCGATCATCCATAGATCATGCATCTTCTAGTCATGGGGGGGCTTCAGATTCAGATGATCGGTATATTTCTGCTGGCATCCCCTCCCCAGATGAGGTAGCAGCTATAGTCAGAGGTAGTAGACATGTACAGATGTCACAGTATTTAGTCGAGGACCTACTACATGCTTATAGTTTTATTTCATCTCGACTTGGGATACCATTGGGTGATGTTAGAGAGGAGATTCTCACAGATGTTCAGGCTACAGCGGCATCGACGCATACCCCGAGGCAGTCATAGCATTCTCATCACTCTACGCATGCTCCAGGCACTGACCCACCTACAGATCACTCTGTTGCTGCAGAGGAGGAGCTACGAGCTGATGAGCTCCATATCACAGATGAGGGCCGGTTGGATTCATGTGAGGAGATACGAGCTGATCAGGTACATATCACAGATGAGGGTTTGGACTCATTTGAGGATCAGCTGAGAGATTTGAGAAATACTGGATTTATGGACATGCTACTATAGTCAGACACTTCATCCACGATGCCCACTCATCTAGTTAGCCCCTTGCACTCCTCAGTGATACGTACAGCTAGAGAGAGATATACTGGCACGAGTGATGTTGTTGATATGATTACGGGACAGGATCAGTCTACTAAACAGCCTACTCCAGGTGATACACAGGTATGTACATGTACATGTGCGTTTAAAATTTTAGAAGATATGTATACTTACATTGCAAATTTGTACCTAATAAATCTATATATATATATATAGATCTCATGTTTAATTTAAATAATCTAGAACTTTCTAAGTTTTAATTTGTAGATCATTTAAATTGATTGTGGACTAATCCTTAAATTGATAGTTAGCTCATGTCACTCCTTCCTTGAGCTCTGAGCATGTGCGTAGGAGAGATTCTTTAGATGCTGACATTAGTGTACAGGTTAGTTATGGTTTTTGGTATATATATATTTGATGTACATGCACGTCTAGAGAGATCTATATATATTATATTTAATATTTAAATAAATTCTACTTTTGCAGGACTCCCCCTCAGATGGTCACTCAGTTCGTAGCCGACATGATGATCCCCAGTGTTGATTTGCTCCAGACTTTATAGCTCATTTACATTTATCTTTTTATATACTTTCATATTATATATATATTCATGCACGTACATGGAGTTTAGACTCTAGATTATACTTTATACCTGATTTATGTTTGACTCTGGATTATACTTTATACTTTATACATGGAGTTTAGACTCTAGATTATACTTTATACCTGGTTTGTGTTTGACTAGAGCTAGATTATACTTTATACATGGAGTTTAGACTATAGATTATACATGTTATAAGTTTTATACATGTTTGATTATATTATATTTATACACATGTTTGATTATATTCTAGATTTATGTACATGATGTTTGATTAAATTAGATTTAAATACATGATTGATTAGATTGTATATTTCATGCATGTGTACAACGACTTGTTTAGACTCTAGATTATACTTTATACCTGGTTTGTGTTTGATCAAGATCTATTATACATGTTTGATTATATTATATTTATACACATGTTTGATTAAAGATTAGATTTAAATTCATGTTCAAGATTAGATTGTATATTTCATGCATGTACAATGACTTGTTTAGACTCTAGATTATACTTTATACCTGGTTTGTGTTTGATTGATCTATTATACATGTTTGATTATATTAGATTTATACACATGTTTGATTAAAGATTAGATTTAAATTCATGTTTGATTAGATTGTATATTTCATGCATGTACAACGACTTATTTAGACTCTAGATTATTTTGTATACTTGGTTTGTGTTTGATCATCTATTATACATGTTTGATTATATTAGATTTATACATGTTTGATTAGATTAGATTTAAATACATGTTTGATTTTCAAACAAACTTGATTTAAATGTATTCAATTATAAATGTTTGATTTTCAAACAAAAGAGTATGTATGAAATGAACAAACTAAACTAAGATAGGTCATGTATTGAATAGTTCACATCCAGTACATGTATATTACATAGGTATGTATATTTGTAGGTATGTGAGCTTCTAGGTATGTATATTGTAGTTAAATAGTTCACAACATGTACATGTCCTAATTCCATATTAAATATATCAATTTTACAAATGTACATATTATGTATTCTAATTTAAATATGCATTTTTTAATTAAATACAAATACAATTACATACAATTAAACACGTGCACATTTAAATACATCCTAATTTGATATAATGTATAAATAAACTTAAAAAAATATTTATCCTAAATAGTTTCAAAACAAGTTACTTGAGATCTAGAATTTATAGATTGAACTTTTACATTAAAATTCAATTCAAGTGGATTACTAAATTATGTATATATAGTTCATACCACATCAAGTGGTTCACAACGCTCTTCAATAACACTTAATATTTTGTCATGATCTTCACTATCTAGTCTCCACTTTTGAGTCCGCCCTCGACGTGGAACTGTTTGAAGAATTAGGCCAACAGCAATGACCAAGTGACTATACTGATATACCTTGTTATCAATTTGGTATTCAGTGAAATGAATCCCATGTTGAACAATTTTAACTTGTTTGAAATATGTCCCTTGCACTACAACTGATCCTGCATGTACATGTATATAAGAAACATGAGAAATTAAAAAAATTCACAGAAGCGATTTGTATGTATGTACATATTCAAATCAGAACTCAAACCTGTGGGAAATGACATTCCATCACTCATCTCAGATTTTGATAACTTCTTTCTCTCTTCTGTGCAACGCAATAAATAATAACTAACACCTTCTATATTTCCATCTTCTACTATGACTGCAAAAATATCTCCTGCAATTTGACACAATTTAAATAAATTCTAAGTTATATGTCATTTTTAAGGAAATGTTTACATGTGTACGTCATGTACATACATACCTTTTTTAATCAATCCTGAAATATGATCGTAATCACCAGAAATCAAAGGAATGTCTTCAAAGTTTTCATCCTCATTTGAATCCTCGTATGTGTCAGAAACATCTAGTGGCACCATTTTCCATTCACTAACATATCCAAGCTCTTGGTTCTTGCAATCAACATAGTTTTCGAAAATGCATTCAGAACAAAAACATGAATAATCTCTAGTGTATAATGTCCATGGGCGATTATCTGTACTCATGACACAATGCAAAGATCTTGTCCTCTCCACACTCTTGCATCCATGCATTGATTTTCTATCCACATCTGTAAAATGTACATGTGTACAAGAATACATACATGTAGATCAAGTTGTTAAATTAAAAAAAAATAGAATAAAATACTAAAAGAGAACACGTACCGGTTATCTCCCAAAACACTCTATATGGAATGGGCTTATATGTTCTTGATGATGATTCCCCAGGATAATTAGGTTGTTCAAAGTGTTTCTTACACCATTCAACAACATCATGTGCATTTTCTATACGTTCTCCTGTGTACTTTATTTGATGCTTTCTTATAGCACGTTTGATACAAGCTCCTGCACCATCATGTTCACCCTTTCCATGACCACTCTCAAAAAAACTCCAAACATGTGGTATTTTGTCATTTCGATGATATCTACATAGTGCATAAAATGGCCTCGAAGATTTGAATTGTGCCGCACATCCATCAGACCAAACAAAATGTTTAACTATTGTTATGCCTCTATCTTTCAAATATTCAAAAAACTTCTTAAAGCAATGTTGTACAAAAAGTGTGTCATGCTCCTTATCATCACTGATATAGAAGTGGTACTCTTTCTTAATGACACGATTTTCAAATGTACTATCAACACCATCTAAATTCATCTGTGCATGTCGATAACACACATGCACGAAAATAGTGATTTGCTTTGAAAAATAATACTCTGATTGAATCTCTTTTTGATGCACAAAAGAGTAATTCTCTGCGAAGTCAACTACAGATAAAATAGTTCCAAGTGGGAAAGTGTCTCTTAATCTTTTAAATTGTTCTGCTTGCCACTTGGCAAAAAAACCATGGCATATGTATGGTTTTATCAACTTACGAAAATTTTCCATAAATGTTCCAATAGGTATTTCTTCTTCTACATAATCTAGTCTTGTAGATTCCTTTCCAAATTTTGTTTCAATTTTTTTGTACTTATAACTCTTGCAATTTACCATCTTCCTCATGTCAGTATCTTCATCTCTCAAAGGCAATTTAGCCAAGTCCCCGCATGTTCCACAAATTCCTCTTATGCAATTTATTTGACCGGTTGCATTATCATCTGATTTATCACATAAGATGGATGCTATAAATTGACTTGTTCGTTTAGGAGGAGCATTTTCATAACCATCATTATCTTCTCTAATCTTTCGAAACACCTGATAGTACAAGTCAAATTCGATGTGATAACGACAACAACAAGTTTCGAAAACTTTGTTTAACTTCACATAATATGGCCTTAACCGTTCAAACATGGTTTTTCCAATCTTTATATGAGGGTTTGTTTTAGTAAACAATACATACAATTCATGTTTTGTTGTGTCTAGCCAATGTTTTACATGGAGATCATAACGATCAGGACCAATCCTTTGCTTGATAACATCTCTACTATTTGATGAAGGGCGAGTATTATCATTCCAAAAACTTGTCACAAAGTTCCTAACAACATCTTCAATTCTATCAGAACGAGGAGCTCTACACATAATTGCCCAATTCCCTTCTGAGGTAGTATCATCCAAAATCTTTCTCCTTTTAACATATTTAGATATTGTCCTTCTACTAAAACCAAACTCAGATGACAGTGAAGAGATTTGTCTTTTTTGAGGCAATCTTTCATTTACTAAAGATGTCAACATCACTCTTCTTGAAATGGTCTTATCTAGTTTTCGAGATTTTTTACCAATGTTCACCAAACCTTTCTTAACATTATCAACAATAGATTTTTGTAGCTGAGAATATTTCCTCTTTTGATTTGTTGTATCTATACCCAACAATTTCATTGGATCTATTAAGTCTTTATGAGTAAGTACAATTGATAACAATTGAGCTTTTTCTAGTGTAGTATCAAGATTGTTGAAATGCGACATTATTTCTTTTGCACTTTTATTCATTGACCTCCTTTTAGTATGTCTAGGTTCTTCACTGAGACGTTTCAACTCATCCACATCCATTTCAAGTAAATGATCTAAATTTTTATAAGAAATATTTCTCTTCACCTGTTTAGCTAGATCCACAATATGCTCATCCATATCAGTGGTAGGAGGTAAGGAGCCTGACCCCTCTCCTTCAAAGGTCTCCATTGGTTCAACTTGGACAATCTCCTCCCTATGTTCATCAACTATATTGTGTTCTTCAACAGGTTCATTTGCCCGTTCTGCACATAATTTAAGAGTTTGTGTAAGGTTCTTGAATTAATCAGAGATTATTCAATTAGGATTAAGAATAGGGGTGAATTTGGCTTAAAGCTTTACATGTTAAAATTAAAGCCCATTCAATTTGGTTTATTAAATTTAAATACTTTTTTAAGACCTTATTGTTATAACTCTAATTAAATTACTTGTTTAGGTTTAAAGTTCAATTTGTTCTCAGGTTAGGATTAAAGTTCAATCTCTAATTTTGAGCACTAATTTAACACATAAAATAAAATTTTGATAAATTAGAAATTCCAATTTTGAAAATTAAAAGTACAAATATTTTGATGCATGCATACGATAACTTAGGTGACCTCATATTAATTTGTTATGGACCATAATGTAAGTGGACTATAATTTGTCACATGTGAGTATATTTAAGACCTATTATTGCATAATAGACCTCCTAATCTGAAATGTTTTTGCATGTACGTGAAGTTGAATATAAATAGTTCACCTAAATTATTCAACATGTTTAATAGGAGAAAAATGCAATTACACAACAAGCAAGTTGATGGAAATTGAAATTTGCAAATACACATGTATTATCTCAAATTAATTATGTTTTCCAATTAAAACAAAATTATTTTTAATCCTATTAAAAATATTAGATAAAAAATATTGAATTCTAATTAATTGATACGTAATACATATTAAATTAAATATCTTCTTTGTTATAAATTTATGTCACATTTAAGAACTATAATCAATGTAATAGTCCTAATAGGCCTTATTATTAAAATCAATATGACCACATTTGAAAAAACATTTCACAAAATTAATATGCTTAACTACCCTTAAGACAAATATATTATGTGATATTAAAGGACCTATCACATGAAATTACTTGTACATGTAGATTAAATATTCAATATATATAATTTAGAACCTAAAAAATATGACATAATAGGTCTTATCTATTATAAATGAACTTAATTATATAGGAGAAAAATGCAATTACACAACAAGCAAGTTGATGGAAATTGAAATTTGCAAATACACATGTATTATCTCAAATTAATTATGTTTTCCAATTAAAACAAAATTATTTTTAATCCTATTAAAAATATTAGATAAAAAATATTGAATTCTAATTAATTGATACGTAATACATATTAAATTAAATAGAAATAAAATTAAAAATACATACTTGCATCATGATATCTTTGTCTTCTTTGTTCTCAATATCTTTCTTCCGTTTCGGGAGAATAATTCCTTGCAGTTTTATTTTGCCTTCTCTTCTTGTTCCCCATGCTTTTACAAAAAACCTTCAAATTATTCGCTTTCAAAATAATTTTCAAATATCTTCTCTCATCCAAAAGTGCGAATTATTTTAATCATTTGAGTGATAAAAAGCGAAAAAAAATTATAGATATTTATACGATTCCACAAATGAAAAAAAAAACAAAAAATGCGTCGGCCCGTGTTCGAACGAAAGCCGACAGTTAAAAATTGTTGGGTTCGCTCGAACATGGCAGTTACCAAAAAATGCGTGCCGAAATTTAGCTCGGGGGTTCGAGCGAATGGGGGTTCGCTCGAACCCACTTTGGTTCAAGCGAACCCAATCCGATCGAACATGTGTTCGATCGAAACCCCAAAATTGGAAGTTTCTCCCAAAAAATTTCAGAGTTCTGAAGAATTAATGACTTCGGAGCTCTGGTTCAGTACACGAATGAAATAATCTTCATAACCCAAAAATTTTAGATGGTAGTACTCGAAACAAGCTTTCCAACGGATATAATTTTGTTATATTTTGAATTTATTATGTTCTTGATTTTTTAATTTTATTAAAAGTTGGTTTTTAAACGAACATGAACTTCTCTGTTCAACGCATTGGGAAAAATAAGAAACTAATTCAAAATTTTTTTGAAAAATATCTATGCCCTTGGTATTGATGTCTTCTTTCTAACAAAAAAAATAAAATTGAATTTCGATTTATATAGAACAAGTTATGTGTTCAAACGTAAACCTATGTTTGAATTATGACTAGTCGGACTTCAAAACTTTATAAAATAAAAAATATTGAACATATCACTATAAAACCAAATGCATGCCCTGGATATTGATGTTACAAACCAAAATTCGAAAGAATTGAGTTTTTATCATTTATAGAAAAAAAGTTATGCGTTACGGAAGGCACATCACTCTTAAAAAATGTAGTTTGTTGTAAAAAACTACTTTTCGAGGGAGATGGAAAATTTTTTAAAAAATCTTTCAAAAAAAATTGAAAAAAATGTATATAGAATCTACAAACAAAATGCTAGAAATCACTAATTTACATCATCTTCAAATTTTTAATAGTTTAAAAGTTATAGTTCTCGGAAGTTGAAGATTATTTTAAAAATGTACATCTCAGTGTCAAAAGTGGCAAAAAAGTGGGAACCATTATTGTGAGTTCACCCCCCACTAACTTGTTATCTAATTATACTGCCCACACTAGGGTGCTTGTATTGTTACCTCTGGTTTTCTAAAAGTATATATATCAATGTTAGTGTCAGCCACCTTGTAAATATGAATACAATAATTGAACTAGTTTATCTAGTAAAACTTATAAGAAAAAATAAGTAATCAATACAAATGGAATTAAATTTTATAGCTAAAAAATATAGCTTGATTTGTAAATAATATGATTTTCTAAATAGTTTTATTAAGAAAATAATAGAAATATTAAATATACAAATATTTATGCTTACTCTTCTTATATATATGGTGACCCCTTTGTGTGCCATCATATATAGAAACAAGAAGCATTGAGATTCGTGAAAATAATTTTCCTTGGATAAAATTATTACTTGTTGCTTGACCTCCAAATGCACATACACAATTTTACAATAAACTTAAACAACTATAAAAGTATGAAAAATAAAAAAATTATTAAAAATATTTATTTTAAATATTTAATTATCTAAAATCTATTTAGATTAATACATTACACATAATGTGATGTAGAACATAAAATGTAACACATGGACACTCATAGTGACTAAGAAAAACATTGAAAACCATTCTGATTTCATGGATTTCCTGGTTTTCCTTGTCTCTCATTTCTACTATTGCGAACTACCAAAATAAAGATAAAATTAGGATTCAATTTTTTTATTCATTCAATTTATCATTTTTATTATTATAGTGTGTTGGTAAACAGATTTGTCACTGCGGTCGTTCACCTGAAACTGACCCTGTTTGCCCGATGAGCAGTGACAAACATTCCAATAGTTGGAGAGATCGTTTTGTGAAACATGATCTTCCTCTGCGTTGGAGAGGGGAAACTCCCTCGTATGATAGGGGTATTTAGGATTTTGTGTACTTTTAACCTGAAAGTACATAAAGGAGAAAACATAAAACTAAAGAGAAATAAGGATAGAAACCCCAACAATAGACATATGAGCATCGACTGAGATTTCCCAACATTAGTAACAAATTACAAGGGGAGTTCATAAGGTAATATGCTTAGCCATGACATGACGATAAAGAAGAATGGCAAATCTCAACATACGGAGAGATAAGATACTTCAACACATTCAAACTAAGATACCAAAGGTTGCTTGTGCATCATCACATCAATCATACAGATCACATATGCATAAAAAGACTACCAATTTGACATATGAGAAATCGGCAATAATAACACATGAATACATTTAGAACATACGAACTAAGACGTATTCTTCATTATCCTTTTGGAAATATACAAGTCCAAAAGCCCTTCTATACATAGTGCAAATCAAAATGTCATTACAAGTTTCTCCTGGAATTCTAGCAGAGTTTTCCCCTCCGTAAAAAGTCCTCCCCCCCTTTACAATGCAAAATCCTCCTATATATAGGCTTATAAGATAACTACCTTATAACCAACTTCAATCCTAGATTAATAACTAACTGTTTTCTGTGTAAATTTCAATGAGTTAGTAACCTACACTTTTATGTGCAGAAGAAGTCAACTTTCTAACCTTGGGTTACAATAAGTAACATAAGTCACTTTTTACAAAAATAATATCAAACCCATTGCATTGAAGAATTAATTCATTTGTTGATTTTGTCGAGGTGGTTTCCATCTTCATTTGCTTCATTTGATCTTGTAATCACTTCACCATCTATTCCATATGTCGGTATCATTATCATTGAAACAAGGCAATCATCCACCAATATCCTTTGTTCAAGGAGACACCCATTGTGATTACGTCAACTAGAATCCTTTACCATCATCTTGCATGTTTGTGAATCCTCTTTGAGAAATTTGGCTATCATATCACATTCTCCATGTCATTCACACTTCCTTGGAGTTATAGAGCCTTGCTCATTCTGCAATCATTCCATTTTATTATTTGAGATTATGTCATTTCCTTTGAGATACTTGAATAAATAGTTCATGCTCACTATCTGATCCAAGCTTCTAGAATCAGACGCATATCCATCAAGATGAACATGTCATTTGTTTTATGCTTCTCATTTGAATGTGTGTTTACCACATAGATGGTCAGTTCAATAAACTTCTGACAAAATTAAATACATTAGGTTTTGATGAATGGCCATCCTGCTGCTCTAGGCTTTCTGCACTTTGTAAACATGACATACTATCAAACAACACACGACATTGGATATGCTTCTACCATTTGTAGTAGCTGCGACTACAACATCTGACACCTCTATCCTTTATGCTTTGCTGAGTACCATGACTGAATTTGTGCATATCCTACTATCATTGCATTCCTAAAAACACATTTCTTTGAGGCGTTCAACTAAGGAGTTCAAATATCTTCTCTATGCTCAGCCATTTTGCACACATGTCTCCTATGATAGAAAAGGTTGGGCATTTTGGCTTTGCAACTGATAATTGCATTGCATTGAAAGTTTCTAATGCAGTTCAACAAATCCACCTTGTGTAGATTCAACAATCATTGCATACCATTAAGTTACATTTCTTTTAAAGATTTATGTCAAACAGTTAGCATGCCTATCTGCAATAATGAAATTTCATGAAACATTTCTTTTTGAGGCGATCTATCAAACACTTAATCACACCTTGTCAATGCTTCCACAATTGTGTTTCACATGCATTGTTTGTGCCTCCACATCCTGTCTTCATAACTACTAGAGCGGCTGCAACTACAACATCTGATGCAATCCCTCTCTCTTTTTGTGTTTCCATGAATGTCCATACCATGGCCACAAACCAAAAGTATGGTTGCAAAGGTGATGGAATTCAGCTATACACCTACCGATTGGATTAACTTGAAAGTTTCTAACATCTTTTAATAGATGTATTTCATGCTTCTTCTGCAATGATTGCCTTTGATGGGGTGATGTCTCTGAGGAGCATTCTATCAAATAGTTCATATGTTGTGTCTAGGCTTCCATATCTACATTTTACGTGTCATTTTGTCAAACAAGTGAAATGTATGCATTACATCAAACAATTCACGTGCATGGTATGTACTTTAAACAATCATCTCCTTCCATTTTCTGCTACTTGCCTATGCTTTCTATTCAACAAGTATCAAATATTGATTCTTTTTATTGAACCTCCCATATCCACTGCATGCATATCAGCTTGCTGTCAGAGATTCTTCAACTTCTGTGCATTGAAGGGTGTACCATCTATGGGACCAATCGGTCTTAGTTCAATATATAGCTCAGGATGACATGCAAGGGGTCAGTAGCCATATCGCAATGAAATTGTGATGGGTGCAAAAAAATTTTGATCATGAACTAGTAGTGGATGTTACCCTTAATGATCATAAATCTCGCAACTAAAAAGGTTAAAGACACACAATTTGGAGTTGACATATTAGCCTGAGAAGCGATGGGTCAACCACCATTTGAGCAATCACCTTTAGTCCTTATAGAAAGAGTAATGACAATAACTAATTAAATCTCTCTGTCATTTAAAGCTTTGATGAATTCCCATACCTTGATCAAAAGCTCCCACTTTGATACAGATAGAAAGGATGCTTTCAATGATTGTGGAATTCAGCCTTACACTTGCCAATTACATTACCTTGAAAGATTCGAAAGCTTTTGTAGGAAATCCATTTTGTGTGCATTCTGTAATTATCACATTTCATGAGACCACATTTCTTTGAGGGATTATGTCAAACTATTCACGTGTGTGTTGAGGAATTCTGTCAATGGCTGATATGCGTTGCCATGTGTGGAATTAGTGAGACCACATTTCTTTGAGGAATTCTGTCAAACAACTGTGAAGCATGTATATTCTATGCACATTCTCTTTTTGAGTCATTTTATCAAACAAGTTTCATGCCTTGTCTTGCCTTCCACATTTGTCATACGAATCAAGCAAAACATTTCCAGCTATAATATGTGACCAAAAATCTCCCTTTTACAACACTTTGATAGCTGTCAATAATCTGTACTTCTCATAGCTGTGTTTTTGTTTTTTAAACTCTTATGGAGGAGGTTAAGAATGCTCAAATTTTGAGCATTTCTAACCTCTTGACAAAGTGGGACCCACAAGGTTAAGAAATGAGGTTAGAAATGCTCAATATTTTAGCATTCCTAACCTTTTTGTGATAGGTTAGAAAAATGGGTTAGAAATGCTCAAAAATTGAGCATTCTAACCTCATTAACAAAAGGTTGAAAAATGATGTTAAGAATGCTCAAAAAGTGAGCATTTCTAACCTCCTACTTCAACGAACAATCGAGTACATCTTGGAAACCATTGGCCACTGAGAGGAAACAAGGGGGAGTGCATCCGATGCTTCTGAACAACTTTTTAAGCACAAACGGCTAGACATATTAAAATAATTTAAAATATTAAATTATTATTTGATAAATAATTTAAATATTTTAAATAATATGCTTTGGCTGGAGAAAAATGACAACTTTTAAATGGTAGGGAGTTAGGTCCTAAAATTTGAAACACACATTAATGAAAGGGAAAAAGGTCCACACAATTATTTACACCTCATGATGAATCCTTAAACGAGAAATTTTAATCATTTGGGAGCAACAGACACCGAAAATTGAAAGTTTAAAATACGACAAAGTATGAACTGGGTTCAGGTGAAAGCTGGCCACATGATATAAAATGATGTTTGGATCCTAACTATCAAGTGATTTCCTCAATTTGTGATAATTTTCAAAATTCTTTCATTTTTCATATTCTGACTAGTAAGGACCTTGGATTGTGTGTTCACTATTTACACAAAAACAGCTATTGGATCTTTACTCGACATTGAGTTTGATTTAAAGTTTAAATTTTATGTAGGCCAAATATGGGGGCAACAACTAGCTTTGATTGGGGACAAGGACTGCAAAGGATGCAGGATGAACTCAAAAGCTCTGGTTTGCAGGCTAGTGCACTGTGCATTGGGCAACAGAGTCAAAGAGGAGACAACATAGGGAAAAGCTGGAGAAACTAGACACAAAACAAAAATGGGATGAACACAACAAAATTCCAACCAAATTATGTACATGGTAGGAAATTCCCACCTCAAAGCTCTCCATGATTATCATACAAAACCATTCACGGGCTGAGAGAAATAGGCACCTTTGCAGAATAGTGGGCTAATCTATATGACACCTGTAAGCTCAACAGGCTAGAAAGATCAACATGCTAATGATGAGAAATATCTTTGAGCAATGAACCAAACAACCATATCTCATCATAAATCTGTGACCTCCCTTGAAAGATTTGGGTGCCATTTTGAACATTATTGGCAATTTGTGGAATATTCTCAAGTGTGCCTATATCCTCTATCTGAATATCTCTTGATAGTCTGGTTTGTAATAAATTAATCCATGAATTGGACAACCTTCATATAATCTATGATGTGAAGAAACTATAGTAGATGCAACCATTGAATCAGGTTCATGACTATCAGCTTGAAAATCATCTGTAGAAATACACTCATTTGAAAACAAAGGATTGAGATACATATTTTCACCATAGGAGAAGTCACCATTTGAAGCCTTCAAACACCAATCTGGAATACAATCATTGTGAGAATTATCTTCATTGGCTTCCTTCATTAGATCATCCATTACTCTCATTTATCTCTATATTCTTGGTACAGTTTCCACAACTATCCTCTTGAATAAGGATGTCTTCTTGATCCAAATATTCAAAAGGAGGGTTTCTTTGAACCTTGAATAGTTCATAAGGCATAGATTGAAATTCCATCAAGATAGGGACATTTGTTGATAAACCTTCATAGATTTTATTATCAACCTTCTCATAGACATCTGCATTACTTTTTGTGTTCTCCTATCCCAATGATTCCTCTTCATCACACTCTTCATGGAATTTGAAAACTTCATAGTCAGGTGGCATGCATGATAAAGAGTGGATACTTGATGGTTCATCTTCTTTCACTCGAGGTTGATCTAGGAGTTTACTTAAAGTCTCCATTTTTGAAGATAGAGAATATGTCTACAAAATTTTACCTATGGTTGCTTCTCCATTGGTCAAATCCATACAAGATTGTCCATTGGGTTTCATACCTTTATTTTCCACAGAAAAGTTTTCATCTTCAACTATTAGTGATGGATGAATGGGAATATCCTCTCCACATAGAAAGTCATCATTGAAAGAATTGATACACCAAGTTGGAATGATAACTATAGGAGATTCATGTTTATACCTTTCCTCTTCACCATTTTCCTAAAGCTTGGGCTGCATGGAAGTCTTGAAATCATTTATTTCTCCTTCAAACTCTTTGTTTTCAGGTTCATGAAAGACTTCCTCTTGGCTATGGTGATCTTCATAATGCTCATGACATATAGGAACACAATATTCTTTTTCTTCCTCACACGGTTCATCTTGATCTTTATTTTGACCTGTATCTTTATGAGCTAATATGTCTTCATCTTCCTTAACACACGCATAATGTGATGGATCTTTTTCAAAACTTGGATCATGAGATATCTCATCAGGAGTGCACACATCTTCAAGAAAATAATTTCTCCCCTCCTCTTTTTTTTCAACCTCTTGCAATGTTTGGAGTAGAGAAGGATGTACTTTGGCATGATCAAGTTTTATATTTCCATAAAAGCTTTTCAAAAACTTTATATGTGAATTAGTGAGAACCTGATTTTGTCAAGAAATAGGTGAAGCAGAATGAGCATCATCATTATTATCCATTATTGATTCAAGAATATAGTCACGAGAAAAAAATTGGTTCTCTCTTCCATCTTTTTCCTCAATCTTTTGTAGAGTCTGGAGTAGAGAAGGATTAATTTTATGAGGATCAAGTTTCTTTCCACTATTGACTCTCTTCAAGTAGTTGACCTGTTCAGGTTTATCATGACTTTGATTCAGTTGAACAATTTGTACAGGAGAAATGTCACTTTGGTCTTCATCTTTCTTGATTGTTAACTTGGGTATATGATCGCAAGCGAGAAAACCAATCTCCTTTCCATCTTTTTCTTCAATGTCTTGCAACACTTGACATAATGAGGGATGAATCTTATCCGGAGTAAACTGCATGCCACTATAAAATTTATTCAAGAAGTTGACTTGTATGGGCTCATCAGGAACTGGCCTCTTTGGATATATATAATCTTCATCATCACTATCACTGTCATTTTCCAACTTTCCTTGGTACCAAACCATTATTCTAAATTCAACATTTCAGACAGAGTCGCCAACCTTCATTTTGAAGAAGGTACCTTAAAATTTCTGAGGAACAAAGCACATTGGTATGTCGCTCCCTAGTAGAGTCACCAAAAATCTATTGGTAAACAGATTTGTCACTGCGGTCATTTACTTGAAACTGACCCTGTTTGCCCGATGAGCAATGACAAATGTTCTAACAGTTGGAGAGATCATTCTGTGAAACATGATCTTCCTCTACGTTTGAGAGGGGAAACTCCCTTGTATGATAGGGGTATTTAGGAATTTGTGTAATTTTAACCTAAAAGTACATAAAGGAGAAAACATAAAACTAAAGAGAAATAAGGATAGAAACCCCAACAATAGACATACGAGCATCGACTGAGATTTCCCAACATTAGTAACAAATTACAAGGGGAGTTCATAAGGTAATATGCTTAGCCATGACATGACGATAAAGGAGAATGACAAATCTCAACATACGGAGAGATAAGATACTTCAACACATTCAAACTGAGATACCAAAGGTTGCTTGTGCATCATAACATCAATTGTACAGATCACATATTCATAAAAAGACTACCAATTTGACATACAATAAATTGGCAATAATAACACATGAATACATTTAGAACATACGAACCAAGATGTATTCTTCATTATCCTTTTGGAGATATACAAGTCCAAAATCCTTTCTATACATAATGCAAATCAAAATGTCATTACAAGTTTCTCCTGGAATTCTAGCAGAGTTTTCCCCTCTGTAAAAAGTCCTCCCCCCCTTTACAATGCAAAATCCTCCTATATATAGGCTTATAAGATAACTACCTTATAACTGTTGGCAATTTAGCATTATAATAGACAATGAAGGATTGTTGACATTTCAATAAAGGATATTGAGAAGGTTGTTGATGATTATGGATATAACTAATCAAGGATGTTTACTGTCTTGATATTATTATTTTGTCATTGATGTCAAGAAATCTATTTTGTAATTCAGTATGATGTTGCCATATCTTGAGAAGTATGATTTAAAGAGTATAAAGATGTCAGTAAAAGACACAGGAAAGAATATGATGAATAAGGGGATGAATAAGGTATTCAATGTGCAACTATTGCTGAGTCAGACAATGATGAGATCATGATGTTTAGATTGTTTTAACATCATACATATGTTGTAAATTGTAAGGTTAATACTATACTATGTTATCAAGCAAGGAACCTAGTCGGTAAACCCTAAGGTTATCGCTATCGGTTAATGAAGGCGGAATGTCTATCAAGTAAAGTTTAGTATTTACCAAGTTGTAACCGAGTTGTAACTGAGCTATAACAGAATGCATTAAATGTTTACATGCATTATTTAATGAAGGAAGCTGATGAGCTGGAACTGATTAAATGATTGGTATGCCATAAATATAGTTTGTTAAGAATCTATGGCAATGGAAGATTGGCATGAAGATCTACAATTCAGATTGAACCGCAATACCCTAGCACAAGTTCCAAGAAAGGTATGCAAGTTCCAATGCAGGGTAAAACACTTTCAGATCGAAAGATGCATTGAACTTGAACAAGATTGAAGATCTGATGGCTATGATTGATCATGGGAAATGTGATCAAGGAGATTAAGCAGTTATCTAATTGTTTATAAATAGGGAATTGTTGATAAACAATGTATGCAGGCAAGTGTATGCATAGCGATGCTACATAGTGATTACCGAGCACTGAAGCTTGAAGACCTGTTTGAATAACAGAGTATAGAAGCCCAACAGATGGAGAAGATTATTTCTATGTCTAGATTGTATTGAACAAATAAGAATCTTCTTTAGCATTTTAGATGTGAAGTTGCAGATAGAATTTATTACTATTATTTTGTGAAAGTGACAGAAAATCTCTTAACCGAGTGGACTTAATAGTCTTATTTGTAAAACCCTCTAGCAAGGTGATATTTTGATTGAGTGTTTGAAATCCTTTAACAAGGTCACTTCTAACAAGGTGAAGATCCTAATATATCTGAGGGAAATCCCTTAACCGAGTCACATCTAGCAATGTGTTTGTAATCTTTAACAGGATTTGCTTTTAACTGAGCATACTCTAGAAGAGTATATTTCTTAGTGGGTTCGAAATCCCACAGTGGTTTTTCCCTATTTGGGTTTCCATGTTAAATCTGGTCTTATGAGGTTTATGATGTTTATATGCTTTTGAGTTTGCATGTTTAACAGTTTTGGTTATATTACTTAAGTATATATTTTTATGGAAGATTAAGTTTGTATGATTCACCCCCCCCTCCCTCTCATCTTGTTGGCTATTGGATCTGTACTTATATTAAGTATCAAAACTATCAATTGGTATCAGATCTATTGGACTCTAGAAGAAAAGTTTAAAGGAACTTGACTTAAAGATCCAAAGATGTATAAGAGGGATGCACCGAAGTTGAACAAGTCAAGTTTCTCTACATGGCAGAAAAGAATGAAGCTGCACCTATCAGGAGTTGGAGAATATGTTCTATACTATCTGTAGAATGATTTTATTACACCGAGAACCTATCCATTGACAATGGAAGAGATAAAGGCAAAGAAAGAACATATCCAAGCAATGATTGAAATAACATCTGCATTGACCAACTCAGAGTTTAATGACCTAGAAGGCTGCAATGATACAAACGCAATGTGGGATAAGCTCATATCTGTGTATGGAGGAGATGAACATGTTCAAAGAGAAAAAGTAGATAGTCTAAGAGGACAACTTGAATCCATGAGGATGAATGAAGGTGAGAACATAACTCAGTACAGTAAAAGACTAAAGGAGATTGTCAATCAAATCAAAGGAGCAAGTGGAACTATTGAAGAAAAAGATATAACAAGTAAGTTGTTAAGAACCCTTCTACCAGCTTATGCAATCTGAGTCTTTGTAATCAGTTAATTGAGGTCTGTACCTAATATGCCAGTTTCTTTAGATGCTACTATTGGTAAGCTACATGCATTTGAGTTAAGTAACTTTGATAACAGTGGATCTTCGGTAAATAAAGTTGAATCTGCATTTAGTTCTTTTCATCTTGATGAATCTAATGATTACAATGAAATAAAGTATAAGTACTCTGAAGGAGATCACAGTGGAGCAAATGAAAGATTTTGTAAGAACATGGAAGAAGTACACAAACTATATGAGGAAATCAGAAAGCAAGAAGAGTTTGAAGCACTATTAGCCAAAAGGTTACCAAGAGGCAAAGGTAAGTATAAAGGGAAACTACCTTTGAAATGTTTCAATTGTGATAAAATAGGAAATATGGCTTATAACTGTCCTAACAAAGATTCTACTGAAAAGAGAGATTACCAAGATGACAGACAAAAAGATAATCATTACAAAGGACATCGAGACTTCAGAAGAAGAGATAGAAAGACATGCTTAATAGTTGATGAGGAATCCAATGATGATAAATCAAATGACACTGATACAGAGGAAGTAGTTTATGTAGCTATCAAAGATGGATCAGATGAAGAAAGGTAGAAAGAAAAAGCCCTAATATCTCACATAAACACTAATGATTCTTGGATCATAGATAGTGGATGCTCACATCATATGACAAGAGATAAACACAAGTTTGTTATGTTAGAAGATTATGATGGAGGCTATGTTAGATTTGGTAATGATGCACCATGTCCGGTAAGAGGTAAAGGATCCATAACACTTCTTGACAATGCTAAATGCAATGATGTTTATTAGGTTGAAGGTTTGAAATACAATTTGTTGAGTGTAGCACAGCTAAACAACACAGGTTACTGAATAGAATTTCAGAAAGGAATTGTCAAAGTTCATGACAAGAATGGAAAGTTAGCTACTACCGAGACACAAACAAAAGGTAACACATTTCACCTTGACTCAACTCATAACAAGTGCTTGTAATCTTTAACAGGATTTGCTTTTAACTGAGCATACTCTAGAAGAGTATATTTCTTAGTGGGTCTGAAATCCCACAGTGGTTTTTCCCTATTTGGGTTTCCACATTAAATCTGGTGTTATGAGGTTTATGATGTTTATATGCTTTTGAGTTTGCATGTTTAACAATTTTGGTTATATTACTAAAGTATATGTTTTGATGGAAGATTAAGTTTGTATGATTCACCCCCCCCCTCTCATCTTGTTGGCTATTGGATCTGTACTTATATTAAGTATCAGAACTATCAATAACCAACTTCAATCCTGGGTTAATAACTAATTGTTTTCTACATAAATTTCAATGAGTTAGCAACCTACACTTTTATGCGCAGAAGAAGTCAACTTTCTAACCCTGGGTTACAATAAGCGACATAAGTCACTTTTTACAAAAATAATATCAAACCCATTGCATTGAAGAATTAATTCGTTTGTTGATTTTGTCGAGGTGGTTTCCATCTTCATTTGCTTCATTTGATCTTGTAATCACTTCACCATCTATTCCATATGTCGGTATTTTTATCATTGAAACAAGGCATTCATCCGCCAATATCCTTTGTTCGAGGAGACACCCATTGTGATTACGTCAACTAGAATCCTTTACCATCATCTTGCATGTTTGTGAATCCTCTTTGAGAAATTTGGCCATCATATCACATTCTCCATGTCACTCACACTTCCTTGGAGTTATAGGGCCTTGCTCATTCTACAATCATTTCATTTCATTGTTTGAGATGATGTCTTTTCCTTTGAGATACTTGAATAAATAGTTCATGCTCACTATCTGATCCAAGCTTCTAGAATCATACGCATATCCATCAAGATGAAAATGTCATTTGTTTTATGCTTCTCATTTGAATGTGTGTTTACCATAGAGATGGTCAGTTCAATAAAATTTTGACAAAATTAAATACATTAGGTTTTGATGAATGGCCATCCCACTGCTTTAGGCTTTCTGCACTTTGTAAACATGACATACTATCAAACAACACACGACTTTGGCTATGTTTGTACCATTTGTAGTAGCTGTGACTACAACATCTGACACGTCTATCCTTTATGCTTTGCTAAGTACCGTGACTGTATTTGTGCATATCCTACTATCATTGCATTCCTAAAAACACATTTCTTTGAGGTGTTCAACTAAGGAGTTCAGATATCTTGTCTATGCTTGGCCATTTCGCATACATGTCTCCTACAACAACCGCAGGTACAAAATCTGAAGAAAAATCCTTTTATCACAACTTTAATTTGAAGACGATAGAAAAGGTTGAGGATTTTGGCTTTGCAACTGATAATTGCATTGCATTGAAAGTTTCTAATGTAGTTCAACGAATCCACCTTGTGTAGATTCAACAATCATTGTATACCATTAAGTTACATTTCTTTTAAAGATTTATGTCAAACAGTTAGCACGCCTATCTGCAATAATGGCATTTCATGAAACATTTCTTTTTGAGGTGATCTATCAAACAGTTAATCACTCCTTGTCAATACTTCCACTATTGTGTTTCACGTGCATTGTTTGTGCCTCCACATTCTATCTTCATAACTACCAAAGCGGCTGCAGCTACAACATCTGATGCAATCCCTCTCCCTTTTTATGTTTCCATGAATGTCTATACCATGGCCACAAAATGAAAGTATAGTTGAAAACATGATGGAATTCGGCTATACACCTACCGATTGCATTAACTTGAAAGTTTCTAACATCTTTTAATAGATGTATTTCATGTTTCGCCTACAATCATTGCCTTTGATGGGGTGACGTCTCTGAGGAGCATTCTGTCAAATAGTTCATATGCCGTGTCTAGGCTTCCATGTCTACATTTTATGTGTCATTTTGTCAAACAAGTGAGATGTATGCATTACATAAAACAATTCACATGCATGGTATGTACTTTAAACAATTATCTCCTTCCATTTCTGCTATTTGCCTGTGCTTTCTATTCAACAAGTATCAAATATTGTTGCTTTTTATCGAACCTCCCATATCCACTGCATGCATATCAGCTTGCTCTCAGAGATTCTTCAACTTCTACGCATTGAAGAGTGCACCATCTATGGGACCAATCGATCTTAGTTCAATACACAGCTCAAGATGACATGCGAGGGGTCAATAGCCATATCGCAATGAAATTGTGACGGGTGCAAACAAAATTTGATCATGAACTAGTAGTGGATGTTACCCTTAATGATCATAAATCTCACAACTAAAAAGGTTAAAGGCACACAATTTGGAGTTGACATATTAGCCTAAGAAGCAATGGGTCGACCACCATTCGAGTGATCACCTTTAGTCCTTATAGAAAGAGAAATGACAATAACTAATTAAATCACTCTGTCATTTAAAGCTTTGATGAATTCCCATACCCTGATCAAAAGCTCCCACTTTGATACATATAGAAAGGATGCTTTCAACGGTTGTGGAATTCGGCCTTACACCTGCCGATTACATTACCTTGAAAGATTCGAAAGCTTTTGTATGAAATCCATTTTGTGTGCATTCTGTAATTATCGCATTTTATAAGACCACATTTCTTTGAGGGATTATGTCAAACTATTCACGTGCGTGTTGAGGAATTCTGTCAATGGCTGAGATGCGTTGCCATGTGTGGAATTTGTGACACCACATTTCTTTGAGGAATTCTATCAAATAGCTGTGAAGCATGTATATTCTGTGCACATTGTCTTTTTGAGTCATTTTATCAAACAAGTCTCAAGCCTTGTCTTGCCTTCCACATTTGTCATACAAATCAAGCAAAACATTTCCAGCTATAATATGTGACCAAAAATCTCCCTTTTACAACACTTTGATAGCTGTCAATAATCTTTACTTCTCACAGTTGTGTGTTTTTTTTTTTTTTTTTAACTCTTATGGAGGAGGTTAAGAATGCTCAATTTTTGAGCATTTCTAACCTCTTGACAAAGTGGAATCTGGAAGGTTAAGAAATGAGGTTAAAAATGCTCAATTTTTTAGCATTCCTAACCTTTTTGTGATAGGTTAGAAAAACGGGTTAGAAATGCTCAAAAATTGAGCATTTCTAACCTCATTGACAAAAGGTTGAAAAATGATGTTAAGAATGCTAAAAAAGTGAGCATTTCTAACCTCCTGCTTCAACAAACAATTGAGTACATCTTGGAAACCATTGGCCACTGAGAGGAAACAAGGGAGAGTGCATCCAATGCTTTTGAACAACTTTTTAAGCACAAATGACCAGACATATTAAAATAATTTAAAATATTAAATTATTATTTGAGAAATAATTTAAATATTTTAAATATATAGCTTTGGCTGGAGAAAAATGGCATAACTTTCAAACGGTAGGGAGTTAGGTCCTGAAATTCGAAGCACACGTTAATGAAAGGGAAAAATGTCCACACAATTATTTACACCTCATGACGAAGCCTTAAACGAGAAATTTTAATAATTTGGGAGCAACAGACACCAAAAATTGAAAGTTTAAAATACGACAAAGTATGAACTGAGTTCAGGTGAAAGCTGGCCACACAATATAAAATGACGTTTAGATCTTGACTGTCAAGTGATTCCCTCAATTTGTGATAATTTTCAAAATTCTTTCATTTTTCATATTCTAACAAGTAAGGACCTTGGATTGCGTGTTCACTGTTTACGCAAAAACAACTATTGGATCTTTACTCGACACTGAGTTTGATTTAAAGTTCAAATTTTATGTAGGCCAAATATGGGGGCAACATAGTGTAAAATAAATATAACAATAAAAAGTAGTTGTTGTTATTGTTTCATATTTAGATTGTGTCACTATAATAAGGCACATAAATTTAAAAAGAAAACAATGGCAAATGAAATGCTCATATGTAACTTGGTAAGATTCATTTACTCTCAACTTTCAAACAAAAAACATCCAAGAGATACAAATTGCCAACAAGCTATATCTAGATAGCTTGAACACATCAATACAATTTAAATGAATTCAATTATTCAATTTCTTTTGTTATTTTGGTGCATTTCAAGTCCATGCTTACTTCCTTTATTCTCTCTTTACAAGGAATAAATACTATAATACATTTAATATCTCAATAGAAACTGATGGTGAGGATGGTCATTCAAATCATAGCTATTTTAATAATGTAAATAATGCAAACCCAATCAATAAAAATGAAAAAAAGTATTGCTTGGTATTCATAAAAAGGAAAAAAATAACTAATATATTTTACAAAGAATTGCTATTGGATGTAAAAAAATTTATAATATTTTTCTTGTACATTCATTTGTGACTAAATTTTTTTGTCTATTTTTATTTCCTGGGTCTTTGTTTTTTGGAGTCACATTTTTTCAACTGTTTGTGCTTATTGACAATACATAAGAATTATGTATTCATTTAATCCTCAAATGTTGAGAGAAATTATCGTCTTCCACATACTCTTCATTGCATTTTTAAATCGAACATTTCAAGATTAGGTACACCATTCTAAAAAGATTCAAACACTTTAAAAAAAATAATATTTAATAATTCATGGCCCTGTATACCATCATAATTCCTCAACATTTATAACATATTTTATCACACTCTCAATGTAAATTGAAAGAAAATAAATATATTTCTAAATGTGATAATTAATAGCAACTTTTATGAACTAAGAGAACCAATATTGCTCATCATTTTCTAGAATTATTTTGTATATTATTATACTTGAAGAAGTGGAATGCATCACATGACAACCTTCAAGACCAAATAATTGTAGTGTAAAAAACTATCATCTTTCCTTTATTTTCATATGTAGATGACATGAAAGTATGACATTAGTGTCACATGTAAATAAGTTTAACAAATTATAACTATGAAGCAAATACATGAGGTTTAATTAATAATTTACAACAAACCAATTACTAAATATTTTTGTCATTACATAGGCATATCAAATGGAAAATATGAACCATCTAAAAATTTATAAAGGTATTAAATTGTTTTTAAAAATATGCTAATAATACATTGAACTTTAATATGTTGACATAAAATATCTAGATTTTCTTTTATTTGTTCAAAACGTAAAGCTACATGGATTACATGCTCATGATAGGTTCCCTTGCATCATATTCTTAACTTCATGCAATGCTCATAATAGTGAGCAATTATGTGAATCCCAACCAATTTCTCATTGGATACAATTAACTAACTAATTTTCTCATTAGAGAATATCATAGATTGAAAGAACTATGTACTAGTCAATAGATACTATATGAGACAATTGGCATTAGAAAACAATAACATGTTGAGAATAAACCTATTTCAATTGAATATTATACAAAAGCAAATAACACAACACCGACTATTGAAAATTGTTTGTTACAAATGATAATTGCATTAAATTCACAAATACATTTTTTACACAACTCATTTCTTTCCCTCTTTTCTATTTTTTTCATTTTTTCATAAAAATATCAAATAATCTATATTATATTGCATATATCATATTAAGTATAAATATAATATAGAAAGCTAAATGTATTAACAAGAAAAAGTTACATAATTTATTTATTCGAAATCATACTAATAATAAAATATTATTATAACAATAATGTTTTAATATTAATTATTTATATTTAATAATATTTAGTATTCATGACTTATAAGTAATAGATAATATTAACATTAAATGTATTAATAATAACTAAATTCTAAAATTTATTATTATATTGTTTAATAATATTATATAAATATTTTTTTAATTAATAGATATATTTAATAACCTATTATGTTAGTCTACGATATTTTCATATTTTTGCATACAAAGAATTTTTATTTTTTTTCATGATTGTCCACATATATTTTTATAAGTTATAATGTTCAACTTAAAACCAACACACACACACACACACATAATAATTTTTTATAATAATTGTAGACATAAAAATGACCATATTCCTAAATGAACATTCAATGTTCATTTTATTCTCATTCCTCTATTTAGTTAAATCTAATTTAATTAAATCACCCACATTCTTCTATTTAATTAAATAAAGTATTCAATTTATTTAGTTAAATTCACTTAAACCCTTTATGTCATTCAATTGAATAAATCATTTTATTTAATTAAATCCTTTCTCCTTACTTTTTAATTAAATTTACATTTAATTAATAGTTTACCCCAATTGAATAAATCTAATTTATTTAATTTTCCAACTTGCAACCAAATTGAAATAAAGCAATTTATTTTAATTAATCTTATTATCCCTCATCCACTTGCATTTTCCTACATTTCCCACTTGCATCCTAACCCTATTACTAATTTCTTCTAGAATCCATCTAATCCTAATCAACTAACCCAAACCCATTCATTATCCCCTTTCCCTAAATTTGAGGTCACTTCTCAAATTTGGAGTAAAGTCTTCTAAAGGCATTAAAGCCTTTATCCATTCAACAAGCTAACTTATTGAATACCCCCAAATTTGGAAGGATTCTTACAAATTTGTCCCCAAAGTCTTCAAACCATTAATCGTTAACTAACCCTTAGTGGCATGGTTAGAGACTTTTTGCTTAATTCAACCTTCATCTAGCCCAAGGGTCTCATCAAGCATTCATTGCTTTGACCATGGTTATCCCTTTAACCCTTACACAAGAGTTTACCCTTTGGGTAAAAGCTTTATCCATTGGATAACCCTAACCTAACCTTAACCCTTACCTCCTAAGGTAACCATGAGGTCTTCTCAAGCATTTAATGCTTCTTTCATCTCCTGTCAAGCAGTCTTATGTTGACAATTGTCACCATTTCATTGGTGAAAATTGTAAACATGGATTGATAATTTTCAATCTTGACCCTTGATTAACTTCTTCAATCTTAACCATCCATTGCCCTATTTTCACTATAAATAGAGCTCTCATTCCTCCATTTTAAGGATCCATGCAAGCTTTTAGTATCTCATTTATGCTTAAATTTACCAATATATCTAGCTTCTCTTTGTAATAGGAATTAATCTAATAAGCATTTTAGAGTATTTCCTTTATCATTAGCTTAAATCATTAACTAGTATATCATGTTAGGCTAGTATTGCTACTAACCTTGTCATCTTATAATCTAGTTTACTTCATTTGTAAAATCATGCATAGATAGGATGCATTTCATGCTAAAATCAATCTAAAACATCCCTCGTTCTTGCATTCATCATTCCTAAGTCACTTTGCTCAGTGATCTGAGAGCAAAGGCATTGGCTTGGGGGATCTTGTGAGATAGAGAACCATGAAACCTACCTTGGGAAGTTGAATCATTCTTCATGACTCCATAACTTGCACCAAGAAGTCCCATGGATGTGTGGACAAGTCTCTTTGAATGCATTTTTCACATTTTAAGTTTCATTGACCTGCTTTTCCCACACACATTTTTGGTGCCCACCATGGGGCACTACCCCATTAATCAAATCATTTTTTGAATATAATCACTTTTACAGGTATGCGGGAAATAGGAATCGACATGTGGGGAGCATCCCTTAGTGCATCTGGTTAATCTTCTCGCACATCCGGCTCACTGTTTAGCATGTGGGACTCATTTCCCAGCGCGTGCAGACCATAACTTAGCACATCAACTTTACTAACATTTTCCTGTAGGTCTCGGCGTGGAAAAACAACAGAGAAGCACATTCTGAAAATAGTTCAGCGCATCGGGTCTCTGATAGCGCATCCTAGTTGTTTTGTAACGTGTACAGTCCTTTCTGTAGTGCATCACAGACAGAAGGCAAAATTAAAAATTTTAACCGAGTTTAAAGTTAGACTTGTTGAAGTCTACAAAAGCCTGTATTTTTCTAACTACTATGGTGGGTATTTTACAGGATTTCTGACATCTTATTACAAGGAGGAGCTGAGTGTTATTTTTAGAATTATAAATAGTTTAAATTTTTACTAACTTGTTTAAGTTAGTTAGAATTTAAAATCTTTTAATTCTTGTTAAATAAAATTGAACTCACCTTATTTGGGCTATAAAAAAAACCACAAAAACAATCTTTTCTTTCTTTTCCTAGGGAGACAAATTTTCATTTTGGGCTTTCAAAAGAACAAGTCAAATTTTTCATTTTTGCAAACAAAGGTGTTTAGAAAGAACTTCACCATCCTTTGGTGCATAAAAGGATTCACTTCAAATTTTTGCAAAGTAAAAGAATCACACATATCCCAAGTCATTTGCAACAAAAGAGGGAAGATCTTCCCCTTTTGATCGATTTCTTTTGTTGACCAAACATTGAATTTACTTTGTTGACTAGTTTATTTTTCATAGATCAGAAAATCATTGCCTTAAAAGGATAAAATAAACACCATGTTTTCATGGAGCAACATCTCCATATAGATTTTAGCAAATCATTGCCTTGAAAGATAAAAATAACCTTGTTTACCTTGTCTCGAAAGTGGAAGGAATATGCTCTCCCCTTAACTGGTGATCAAAAAGCCAGACTACTCTTACTCTTTCAATCATATTGCATTAAATCCTTTAGCAGGCTTGCCTTCCTAAGGGGTTGAAAAACTCTTAAAGTCATTTTTGGCCAGTGTGAAGGGAACGACCTAAGTGGGAAATGACTTTGAATCCAAGTGTTCCAACCCACTATAATCAAAAGTGGAAAGTGACAAAAGTCCTTTTCAATGGTTGCGCACAGCGATTAGCTTTCCCCCAGTATCCTTGAGATACGTAAAGCCTTTGTTCTAAAGGTTGGGAAGCCTCCTAGGGGAGTTTATCATTAACGGCCGAATGGGAAGCCTAATTATGAACTTTAGCATAGAAACTTTGAGCCGAGTCAGTATCCAGACATTTGTAATATCATAGTGCAAGGGTGGGGAAGAATTTGCCCCCAAGATCGCTCACCATATATCTCCCAAGATAACTACTCAATTGTGAAGTGATTCACTTTGGGTTAATTTCTGGCAAAAGGCAAAAAAATGGGCACCCCCTAGGGGGTGACATGGTTATTTGAGTTGACGGAGTATCGAGACTAGTGGGCTATGATATTGCTTATGACCCTTGAATAAAGAGTCTGACTGAAGTGCATGTTGTATCTAAACCTGTCAAAACATTGAGTATTTGAACACATCCTCACAGAACATACACTCATTGTTTAGATTAAGAAAAATGGTTGTCTCTTTTGTGCTGTGTCTTCATTTGTTACTTCAGAAAATCATCTATCATTACTAAAAACTCAAAACAAAATTCCAAAAATTGTAGAAAAGCAACCAAGTAAAAAAAAAACCAGAGCAGTTTAGCACATAAGAGCAATGTCTTAACACGTAGAAACCATCTTTTAGAACATTCGACCTTTACCTTAGCACATTAGGGCTTAACATTAGTGCTTTGTAAAAATCCAAAACTGGCAGTTTTAAGTAGCGCCTTTTGAAAACAGTTTGGTACGTTGAAGCATCGGCTTAGCGTGTGGAGATCAAGCTTTAGTGCGTAGAGATCAACAGTTGGCGCATTGGTGGCCCATATTAGCACATAACCTTTTGAACCAAGGCAAAATTAAAACAATCTAGTTAGCCCATCACAGGGGGTAGCATAGCACGTAGGGTCTTTTCTCTAGCACATTAAGGACTTTCTATAGCGCATTGCATCTCTGTCTTAGCGTGTAGCCAAAACTAGGAAAACAGGGGGCAAAATAGAGGTCATTTTTGAAAAATTTGAAAACAATTTTAGGAGCTTTCCTTCCTCAGCCTGAACTTCATCAAACAGGAAACCAAAATAGAGTATCCAAAACTATTCTCAAAATAAGATTTCCAGCGAACAAAGTTGTCCAAAATCTGAAAACTAGCCGCAAGATAACACATCTCTCCTATCAAAATTAGGAAACCTCATCACAAGTATCAAACAAGTCCTTCAATTAAACGGATTTCTATCCCAAAACACACTTGTTTTAAAACTCCAAGTTGTCAAATCAAGTTTCCATATTGGGAAGGCTTTTATTTCATATCCTTTGACATGCTTTGTCATGAGGGGGCATCTAAATGTTCATTTTGATAAAGTAAAACTTGAGTTTCCAAAACAAGCTAAACTAAATCCAAAGAAAATCAAAGGAAACCATTGATCGCTTGTGTATGACTAATCCTCATATTCTGAGAAGAAAGAGTATTTATCATAACACTAAGTTGAAGAAACAACAACCCAATTCTTTGAAACTTGCCAAATGGAATAAATTTTTATACATCAATCGCCAACTCTTCAAATCTCATAGAACATTCCTTCGTCATATGCACTTGTATCTTCAAGACAAAACCAATGAATTTGACAAGGAACCATTGAGAAGTAGAGCATTTTGTCAAAAGTCAACATTCAGTCAATGCCTAAATCAAGGAGGAAATATCAATCCGGCCTTCTTTCTTGAAGAGTGCATCACTTACAGCATACCCCTATTTGAACCACCAACCCTTGAACAAAACATCGAAGAGGAGTTCCTTCCTTTTGTCACATAGATTTTATTAGATGCCTGTTGTTACTCGCTCTCAACGAAACAAACAAAGCGAAATGCAACCAGAGTCCAGCATGAATCGAATATTATCAAATCCTTTCGAGTGTCCAAATCTAGAGGACACTGAAATTTCTGAGGAAATCCTACAAAAATGTCAAGAAAGCGCTTCATTTCAGAAACTTGTGGAAAGACTCATGGAAAACGGCAAGGAAAAATATCTACTCATGCTCACAAGCAAAGGTGTTAAACTTCCTAAAGACTTTGAAACTAACATTTTTAGAACAAGGTCTTGACATTATGATTATAAAGAATGACGAAGAGAGGAAGAAACCTATGACCTTGAACAAAATATACATGAGCAAAATCTACTGGAACAGAACTTGCCCGAGAAAGATATCCCTAAGCAAAACATCCCTGAGAAAAACATACCATTCCACACACCATTTCAGCTTAGAACTAATACAAGGGAAGAACCCTTCCCTCGACAAAATAATGCACCTTTGATTGCTCTCACTCAACAAATGCAAATGTTACAAAGACAAATGCAAGACATGCAACAAGGGACAACAGTACGGTACTCCTTAACTAAATTTTGTCCTTATCCATTTTATAGACGGTTAAACATGGTGCCTTTTCCACCAAACTTAGACATTCCCAAATTTGACAAATATGATGGAAAAAGTGATCCCCGTGATCATGTTCGAGAATTTTGTACCATGAGTCTTGAATTTGCTCATGATGACACCTATTTGATGAGGTTATTCCCAAGAAGCTTGGGAGGACAAACAATAGAATGGTTATCCAAAATCACACCTCTTGTTAGATCATTTGATGAATTAGTCAACAAATTCATAACTCAATATTCCTATAACATTCAACATGCTATCGCTATGCTAGATGTCTGTAATACCAAGCAGAAAAACAATGAAACATTCATGGTATTCCTTCAACGTTGGCAATGTATGGTTTCGAGATATCCTCAAGATGTGCTTGAAAAGGAAAAGATGGAGATTTTTATCGACAACTTGAATAGTGAGATGAGTTACATACTCAAACTTCAATACATACCATCTTTTTCCAAATTGATTGAGAATGGCATCCAAGTAGAAGAGGCATGTGTCAAGAAAGGAACATTAAAATTCTTCAAAGAAGGAACAAGTTCATCCAATTACAACAACCAAAACAACAACAACTTAGACAAATCCAGATTCTGGACCAGAAATAAAAACACTGGAAATGAAGGAGGAAATGAATCAAATGATCCAAAATCCAAGCAACCCATGCTAGCGTTATCAGGTAATCCTCAAGCTACAAAGAATCCAAAAGGTTCTAACCAAGGTACTAACACTTATGCACAGAATACCAATCAAGATGAACTCAACACAAACAACACCAACAATACCCAAAGCAATAATGCCAATTGAGTACCTAATCCAAACTCACAAGGTAATGCAAACAACTTTCCAAAACGTATTTACACACCACTAGGGCAATCACTGGAGTCAGCATTTAGAGAAATCTTAGCAAACAAAATTATCTCCTTACCAGCAATCAACAACTTTGAACCACCAATCAAACCACCCTAGTGGAATGACTCACACTTTTGTGATTTTCATCACAACAAAGGTCATCAAACAAATGATTACATGAGACTAAAAAAGATTGTTCAAGACATGATTGATAGAGGCAATTTAATAGTCGATGGTCTCAAGACAAATGGTGACCATGGAGCCTTTAAGAATCCTCTTCCCAACTACAACAAGGATGGAGCTTCAACCTCAAATGATACATGTGGAGCTTGTATCAATCACATATACAATAACACCATCAATCATATATCAGTTGAGGACAATCAAGTTAATGTTATCACAATCAAAGACACGCATGAACATGAATCTGTCAATGTAACAACCAAGGCTCAAAAATATGTCTTGAACGGGCATATGTCAACATCAAAGACTGTACCTAAAATTCAATATGATCTAGTCAGTCAACTGCACAAAACTCTTGCTCAAATATCTATACTGCAGTTGCTGAAACTTTGGCCAAAACACAAAGACATCTTGGAACAAGCGTTATTGGAAACAAATGTACCTCAAGATCTGGATGCTGACAAATTCCAAGCCATGGTAGCTCATATGACAGGGCCTCATAACCCCACTTTTTATAAGCATGATAATATCTCATTGAGCCATCCACACAATACTCCACTCCACATTGAAGTCTTGGTCTACAAGCATCGAATCAAAAGAGAATTAATAGATGGAGGAGCTGGACTCAATATCTGTACCTTGAAACTTATTCATGCATTAGGCTTCTCTGAGAAATCTATTGATCCATGCAAAAAGATCACTATCAAAGCATATGATGATGAAGAGAGATCATCCAAAGGAATAGTAATGTTGGCAATTCAAGTAGGACCAATATAAAAGGACACTATGTGCCAAGTCTTAGACATAGATGTCACAAACAATATCTTATTGGGTCAACCTTGGATACATGAAATGCAAGCCATACCTTCTACTTATCATCAATGTGTTAAGTTCCCCTACAATGGGTAGGAGATTTCTATATCAGCAGATCATAATCCATTTCAACATTGTAATGCTATGGGGGCAGCCCAAGATAGCTTGGTTCCACATAATAGAGAAAAACAAAGTTACTCAGCACCAGATCTTCAGCAAGAAAAGTCTACATCACTATCTATGGATTTCAAGTAGAAAATGAAAATCAAAGAGCAAGGCATGGGAGAATATTCTTTGGAACCCATGTGTTTGGCCAACTTGCCAGCATCACCTAAATCTCATGGATTACCTACAACATCAACACATCAAGCAACCCAACCCATCACCAAATTTAATGGCAAATTTATTCAACTAGGCACTCTAGCACATGAATCGGAGGATAAAGACATCCTTAGTTGGTTGTACAAGGATGAGGAAGTAGACAAAGCGGCTACTATGAAGGTAGCTATACCAACACACCTGTATGGAAAAGGCTACTTGATCATGTAACAAATGGGATACAATGGCAAAGGACCTATTGGTAAACGTCAAGAAGGCATCACAGAACCATTAGATCCTCCTTCACTATTCAGTAAAGACAAAAAAGGATTGGTCTATGAATACATTTTACCACCAAGGAAGAGACCAAGCAAATACCAAAGACCTCAATGGAAAGCAAAGAAGAAATACATGGAGGACTCCTGGCAGGAGGCACTATTTGAGTTAGGAGAGACTATATGCAAAGAACATGAACATCAAAAATAAAGTCAACATCAAGAGAAGACCATCAAACAAAAGAAGGAAACATCTACTGTAGAAGCACATCATATTCAAGAACCAATATCTTACAAAGAGGAATCACCTCCTAGTAACATCATTCCTCCACGAGGAGAGATAGTATATGAACAAATGCAAAGAGTGGAAGGAGGATCTAACACAAAATCAGAGAAAACTATCAAACTTGTATCAATTATCAAAGACATGTTCTCACCCTACAACATACCAATCCACAACACTACTAGAATTTGGGATAATACCTCTAAGACTAATTCCAATGAATATGAATGGGGCAGTTGTTCTAATGTTACTAAATATATTGGTGCAAATGACAATCATACACCCATCTCTCAAGAATAAAATGGCACAAAATCTAGACCACTTGAATTTGGTCCACAAAATATCTATGACGCAAAGGAAAACAAGCAGCGACATTACAAGCAAGTCTATACTGAAGATGATACCATTGAAGACCTCAATAAAATTCTTAACTTCTTTAACACCCAGGCCAACCATGATGATACCTCCATCCTGACACTTACAACAGTTGAGCTGGATCCACCTAATGACTCCTTACCACTTGTCTATCCTAACCTCATAGATTGGGATGAACCTGAAACTCATGATATACCAATTTTCCCAAATGATGAATCCATTATCCATTACTTGTGTACCGTTAACCCAGAAATAGACTCTACAAGTGAAAAAAGTAATGACATCTGCAATCAGGGGAGTACCAAGTCTCTCCATTGCAAAAATGAACAACATAAAAGATCTACTACTGAAAGCTAGTCAATGGCAGCAATAGATAACAAGAAAGTAAAAATAAAGGATGCATATGAGGGTGAAAACCTTTTTAAGGCACCTAAAGATGGGAGACTTGACACTCTTCCTAAGCATTATCATGAGAAATCACCTATATTGATTGAGCCCACTCAATCAATCAACATTGGTACTACAGAAGCAGCCAAAAATATACACCTTGCAGATTCTTTGACAGAGGAAGAAAGATCAGAGTTTATCAATTTTTTTATAAAAAAGAAAATCAACTTTGCTTGGTCATATGCAGATATGCTTGGGATTGATCGACAAATAATCGTGCATCACTTATCCATTACTCCAAGAGCTAAGCTAGTCAAGCAAAAACTGCAAAAGATGAATCCACATGTGGCACTCTTGGTTAAAGCGGAGCTGAAGAAACTATTAGATGTTGGATTCATTTGACCTATCAACTATGCTGAATGGATTTCCAACATTGTACCAGTATCAAAACCAGATGGCAGTATCAGAATATGCACTAATTTTAGAGATGTCAATAAAGTCTATCCAAAGGACGACTTTCCTTTACCCAGTATCGACATAATTGTAGACCTCACAGTAGGCCATGCAATGCTATCACTAATGGATGGTTTTTCAGGCTATAATCAAATCAAGATAGCCCAGGAGGATCAAGATAGAACAACATTTACCTGTCCCTGGGAAATGTATTGTTTGAATGTCATGCCTTTTGGCTTAAAGAATGCAGGAGCAATGACAACAATCTTTCATGAGATGATGCATACCTTCATGGAGGACTATGTGGATGATTTACTAGCTAAATCATTCACTAGGGTAGAATATTTAAGCATCTTAGAAAATAATTTTGACAGATTAGAAAAGTTCCAAGTCAGGATCAACCCTAAGAAGTGTGTCTTCAGGGTTACATCACACAAGTTACTAGGCTACATAGTTTCAGCTAAGGGTATTGAAGTGGATCCAGCAAAGGTATAAGCCATTATGGAGATGCCGCCACCAAAGAACATCAGGTAGCTTAGATCTCTACAAGGACGGCTCTGATCAATCAGGCAATTCATCGCTCAACTAGAAAATAAAAGTACCATTCAATCATTTGCTACATAACAATGTACCATTCAGATGGGAAGCCAAATGTGCAGAATTATTTTATCAAATCAAGCTGTATCTAATGAATCCACTAGTTCTAGTACCACCAATAGCAGGGAAGCTACTCATTCTCTATATTTCAATAACAAATATATCACTAGGGGCATTATTAGTACAAGAAGATCAACAAGGCAAGGAACGAGCTATATATTACATCAACAGGACATTGAACATATATGAGCTCAACTATACATTCATTGAGATGGCTTGTCTAACAATGGTATTTGCCTCTCAAAAGTTCTGACACTACATGCTAGCTCACACAATTAAGCTAGTTGCAAAAATTGATCCTCTCAAATATTTTCTCTACAAAGCAGCTCTTAAAGGTCGATTGGCTAAATGGGTCATGATTCTTAGTGAATTTGATATCCACTACACAAAGCGACAAGCTATCAAAGGACAAGCAATTGCAGATCAACTGGCTGAAGCACCACTACCTAGAAAACAACCAATGGAGATCAAATTCCTAGATAGGGATGTTCTTGCTATTTCCACCAAACAATGGACCCTATACTTTGATGGATCCTATGCTCAACATGGCTCAGGTACTGGCATTCTGTTCATCACTCCTGAAGGGCACACCATACCAAGATCATATCGGCTCATGTTTCCATGCACAAATAACGTTGTTGAATATGAGGCACTGGTTATAGGCATCAAAATGGTCATGGAATGGAGAATCACAGAATTAAAAATCTATGGAGATTCACAACTAGTCATCAATCAAATCAACAATGACTACCAGACGAAGGACAACAAGTTGCTACCATACAAGTGAATGGTGGATGATTTTAAACAACATTTTGTACACATCACCTTCGAGCAAATGCCAAGGCTAGACAACAGAGTAGCCGATGCAATGGTTACTATGACCTCACTACTACAAATCCCAAAGCAACAGGAATCATTACGAGTTTCTGGTAGAGCAACTGTTCTCCCCAGCCTATGAGCATTCTGATTCGAATGTTATCTATGCCTTGATCGGTTCTAATTCTCCGTTATATGGACTGATATACGACTATCTTAAGAGCAATATCCTACCCATTGACCTATCCCGAAACCAAAAAAGCAACATTATCTGACAAGCCACTAGTTATACTCTCACTACTGATACTTTGTACCATCGAGGTCTAGATGGTACTCTTCTTCGTTGCCTTGATCATAATGAATCTGACTCTGCTTTACAAGAGCTTCATGAAAAGTATCTATGGAACATATTCAAGTGGTCTTGCTCTTGCTAAAAAGCTTTTAAGAATGGGATATTACTGGCCAATAATGGAAAAAGACTCTTATCACTTTACAAAGAAGTGTCCTAAATGCCAAATCCATGGCAATCTTATACATGCACCAGCATAGGAACTGCAACCATTCACAACATCCTGACCCTTTTGCTAGTGGGGACTAGACTTAGTTGGAAAAATTCATCCTTCATCTTTAAATGGACACAAATTAATTATAAATGCAATAGAATATTTTACCAAGTGGATTGAGGCAGTCCCCATGACCACAGTAACTGGGAAATAAATAGCCTCTTTCATCCTTAATTATCTGATCTGCAGATATGGCATTCCAAGCTCCATCATCATAGATAATGGATGACCTTTCAAGAACCAAGATGTGCGAGAACTATGTGAAAAATTCAAAATCCAACATCATTTCTCTACACCTTACTACCCCTAGGGGAATGGTCAGGCTGAAGCATCCAACAAAACAATATTGAAAATCCTAAAGAAAATAGTGAATGATGTAGGCAAAGATTGGCATGTACAGCTCAATCCAGTACTTTGGGCATACAAAACTAGCATCCGCACACCTATGGGAGCTACACCATATTCATTGGTATATGGATCGGAAGCAATTTTACCATTGGAGGTAGAAATTCCATCTTTCAGAGTCTCTTTGAAAGGCCTAATTCCAGATGAAGAGTATCGAGTCAACAGACTACAGGAGCTCAAACTTCTAGATGAAAGATGCCAATGTGCCTACACTCATCTCAAAGCATATCAACAATGCATGTGCAGAAGCTACAACCACAAGGACATTCCCAAAAATTTTAAAATTGGTGACCTAGTACTCAAGGAAAATCCTAGAAATCAGCAAGATTGGGAAAAGAAAGGGATATTTGAACCTAACTAGTTAGGTCCCTATGTCATCATATCAGCCTATGGATTAGGTGCTTATCAGCTAACAACTTCCAAAGGAGATGTGCTCGATGAACCAACTAACATCATCCATCTAAAGAAATACTACACTTGAGCAGTCTAATACATGGAAAAGTAAAAAAATCAAACAAAAAAAATATATCCAAAATCAAGAAAAAGGAAATAAAAAGGTGCAATAAAAGCAACTGGTGAAAACTTGGCAACAGGCGCTATTATGAGAGGATAGCTCCTCTATTTATATTTTACTGTTATATCCACAGTTAAGCACTATCGGCCATTGTCTGACATTTTATCATAATATCCATCCAGGACATACTTAGCATAGTCACTATCTTGGTTTATCCACATATCCTTTCACCGTATCTCACCATGGCTTGGTAATCACTATACATATCCACATTAAGAGGAACACTCAGCTAGGGGTAGCATTGATCAGAACTTGTAGCACATTCAAGACATCAAAACTTGTAGCAAACTCAGAACATCATATCCAACAAACAAACTCAACAATCACAAAAACCACACATTAATCACTTAACGAGATTCACAGAATATGATGGATGATTTTCTGAAGTATCAAATGTTTGCATCTTGCATAAAGTTTTGACTATTTTTGCACTTGAACTTTTTGAATTATTGGATCCTCTACATTTTCTCAATAAAAGCTTCAAAGCTAGAGAAAGTCATGGGGACTCCAATATTTTTTTTATTTTTTATTTTTTATTTTTCTGTTTGTGAGGCAATCATTTGTACTGTGTAGATACTTGTCTTGAGACGTGATTCAAAGCATATCACTGAAGACATGATCCCACATTGTGCATACAAATGGTTTAATTTTGTCTGTTTATATGCAATCCGCACTCAGGTCGTCCTGGTTCAATTATACCTTGATGCTTGTGCTATCTTGCAAAATCAAAATCATGTAAATTTTTCTCAAGTCATTATGGTTCAAGTATACCATCATGCTTGTATAAATTTTCAACATATCCCAAACAAATCAATGCTCAATGATGATACTTACAAAGAAAGCAAAAACATGTGACTATACAGGAATGACCAATGCAGAATGAGGATGCTCAAATCAATTAGTTGCATATCATTTTACAATTAGCTGCATATCATTTTACAATTAAGTTGCATATCATTTTAATCTTGCATTAGTATCATATCATACATCTCATTTTCAAGATACATCTCACAACATATAATTATCATACATCTCATTTTCAAGATACATCTCATAGCATATCATTATCATACATCTCATTTTCAAGATACATGTTACAACATATCATTATCATACATCTCATTTTCAAGATACATCTCCCAACATATCATTATCATACATCTCATTTTCAAGATACATCTCACAACATATCATTATCATACATCTCATTTTCAAGATACATCTCATAGTATATCATATCATACATCTCATTTTCAAGACACATCTCACAGCATATCAAATCATACATCTCATTTTCAAGATACATCTCATAAACATCATGCATTAACACATCATATTCAAGATACATGTCACAACATATCATTATCATACATCTCATTTTCAAGATACATCTCCCAACATATCATTATCATACATCTCATTTTCAAGATACATCTCACAACATATCATTATCATACATCTCATTTTCAAGATACATCTCACAATATATCATATCATACATCTCATTTTCAAGACACATCTCACAACATATCAAATCATACATCTCATTTTCAAGATACATCTCATAAACATCATGCATTAACACATCATATTCATCACATATCAAATCACATATATTTAAGCATCACATCATCATCATAGAAAAATCAAAATCCATAGAAAGCATAATCCATAACACATCACATAAGGATCAAACAAAATGGTGTCATATATATCTCTAAAATGATCAATGTGCAAAATATATCATGTCTATACTAATACAACAAAATGATTAAAATACAATAGAGACAATGTCTCTCAAGTATGACTATCACCTAAAGGAGAAGGTCTCACTGCAAATGTCCCAGCACCTGGATCTCCCGATGGATCCTGTCTGGGAGGCCCTATCACACCTCTGCTCTCTATCCTCAACCTGGTCTCTCAAGATTGACTAGATCTCGATGCTGTGAAACTCAACACTCGACACTCCCTGGGCACCACATCCTCATAATGCCTCCTGTAGTACTCAGCCTCCTTGGCTCTCAAAGCCATCTCTCTCAAGGTGTCTCTCATTGGGCCACCTGTTGTTGCTCTCTGCAAACTCTCTGCAAGCTCCTCTGATCGACCCCAACGCTCTATCTTTGTATCCCGCTCTTTGGTAAGCTGAGTAATCTAACATTGATGTGCCAACAACTATGCCTGCAACTACTACACTGACAACTACAAAGATCTAATCTACATGTCCTCCTGATGCATCAGAAACTGCATCTGCAGGGGTACCTGTGAAGGGGTACCCCTTGTCCCTCTACTTGTCCTCAGTGTTTGTGAAGGTAAAAAATCTAACCTCCTCCTCTGGGCTGGTTGTCTGAAATCATCATGCCCTCCCACCACCACTATCACCTCTCCAACCCTCTCCTCACCTCCAGCTCCAATAGCCAATCCTCCTCTCCCTCTATCCACCATAGCCCACCACACTACTCTCTGAACCCATATCCCTTTGTCACCACCATCACCACCCCTATCTCCTCTCCTTCCCCTATCCAATCTCCCCCTATCCCCTCACTGACCTCGGCCACCTCCTCCACCATCTCCACCATCGCCTCCTCCACCATCACCACCTCCCTCATCCACCTCTTCAATAGCCTCTCCCCATCTCCTTAGCCTCTCAGGCTGATCATCCTCATAATCATCAAAGGTGGGAATCATCTCCATTAGATCTGATATCCTCACCACTGCATGCGCTGCAAAGAGTGCTGCAAACTCATCAGTCATCCTTGCATCCACTATCTCAGGGGCATAGTCCCATATCTAGCCAGCTAAGTGAAAGAACTCCTCAACTACCATTGTGCTATCAATAGTGGGACCCCACTCTAGAGCATCCTATCTCCGTCAAGCATATAAACATGCTCCTTGTGGTATCCCCTGCTGTCGACCATACTGCCCTAACACCCGGCTATGCAGAAATCTCTTAATAGCAAAGGGCGTCCGCCCTATCAGATATCTGGACATGTATACATAGGGCATCTACATCCCATTTTCTTCCCATACCTCACAACCTGTATATGGTCACCAGATGACCGTATCGATATCATCGAAAACTCTTCTCTAGTGCTCTAGTTTTCCCAGCTTATGCTGGACAACTATCCCTCGATATCCATATGCATAAGCACACCCAGGAGGCCTATCTCTATCTGCCAGTGGCCTGGCTATGGGAATATGTTCCCATGCCCATACCTGTAGTAGTGTAACTCCAATGGATAGAATGATATACCCCAAGTATACCACCTGATGCAGATCCCTATATAAGTGGGCTAGCATAGCTGAGCCCCATGCAAATCGGTGATCCTATGTCACTATGTCCTCCAGGACCAACCCCCATCCTATAGCTAGTCCCTTCGACCTCTGGTCGAGACATAAGAAACCACCTATGAAACCTACCAGCACTAATGGTAGAGGAGCGTAATCCAAATCTAGGAACTCCTACTAGGGGATCTCGTATTCACAAACGATATCATCCTGAAGAATCTACTGAAGTGCCTCTGTCCCACCCTCCTCAGTCTGCTCATAAGGTAATAATGCACCTACTATAGGAATCCGCAAAATCTTGTAGAAATCCTCAGGCGTCACTGTGATCTTGCCTGTTGCCAAATGAAAGGTGTTCGTGTCACTATGCCACCTCTCAGCCAATGCTATTAATAAACCTCAGTTAACGATAAACCGAGGCATCTCTAACAAAGAGGATAGGCCACACCTCTCAATGATATCCCTGTCAGCCTGTGTCAATCGTGGTATCAATGACTAGGGTCTCAGAAATCACTCTCGTGACTAAACCACTCCAATGTGCTCCGGTCACAAAGCAGAACAAGTCCAATATCAGTTTCCTCATCAAAACAATTCATATCAAAATAAAATTCATATCAACTTGAAACTTTGAAAATCTAATCAAGCTCCACATAATATCAATCCATTTTCATATCAAATCATATCAGCTTGAAACACAACTCAAGTTCCACAATCAAATCAACTTGTGACACAACTCAAGTTTCACAATCAAATCAACTTGTAACACAACTCAAGTTTCACATCCATACCAGCTTGTAAAACAACTCAAGTTCCACAATCATTGCAGCTTGTAAAACAACTCAAGTTCAACATATATCAACTTGAAACATTGCAAATCAAATCAAGTTATATCGGAACTCCTATTGGACAACTTATCAAAACAATGACAGCAGAAATGCAGACTGACAATTCGCACCCATGCCAACAAAACTGGCATCAACCTACCAATTTTTTTCTTCATCCAAAAAAAATCACACTTTTCTCACACTTTTTCCGCCATGCGCTAAAAAATCTTATCTACACGCTAGCCTGCAGCTATGCACTACCCTGTCCTATCAAAGTGCTACCCAATCTACTCTACATGCTAGCCTACACCTACGCACTATCCCTTTTCTCCAACACGCCACCTAACCTACCCTAAGCGTTGAACCCCCCCATGCGGTATCTTACTTGGTTCCTGTGCTATAACCCTACCCCGCTGTGCTAGGTCACACCTATGTGCTACTTATGCCTACCCATGCAACCCCCTAGGAACCCTATGCGCTAGGTCTAACCTAGGTGCTACCCATTCTCTCCTACGCACTACCCTATGCACCCTCTACACTAACTTACATCGATGCACTACCCTAACCTATATAGACGCTACCCTAGATCCTAAAGCACTACGCGTTGTAGAACTTATCGTATGCGCTATGGGTTTTACCCGATGCGCTAAACCGTTAAATCCACGTGACATAAATTAAAAACATGCCTAAAAAGAATAAAATAAAAAGCCAAAAGGGGTCAAAAGGGCTGACTTACCGGTGGTCCATACACGGTGGGCCTCCGATACCTTTGAATGTGCTCAAATCAATGCGAAGAATAGGGAACTGGCATGTTGACTTTTCTCCAAGTGTCACTTTCTCCAAGGTCAACAAGCACAAATGAGACAAAAAGAAATCACTTTTTCCCTTTTATAGGGTAAATCGAAATTAGAGTTACATAGAGGAATGTGTAAATTGCTCATGGTGTCTCATACAACCCTACCAAACATCATTAACGGGAGATGAATCAAATAACCGCATTCAACATAGCCAAAAAATTTACAATGCAATGAAATTTATCAAATTTATCCAAATCAAATCAAATGTTCAAAATTTTGAGTCATCTCCCGAGGGGGCATTATCAACATCATTTATCAAATCTGGGGTACAACATGAAAATCTAAAAATGACATAACACTGATCATAACCAAATCATGATGACAAATCATTTTCTTTGAATCAACATGTGCACACACGTCACTTCAAAGAGGGGCAAAATGTAGACATATAAAAATGACCATATTCCTAAATGAATATGCAATGCTCATTTATTCTCATTCCTCTATTTAGTTAAATCTAATTTAATTAAATCACCCACATTCTTCTATTTAATTAAATAAATTATTTAATTTATTTAGTTAAATTCACTTAAACCCTTTATGTCATTTAATTGAATAAATCATTTTATTTAATTAAATCCCTTCTCCTTACTTTTTAATTAAATTTACATTTAATTAATAGTTTACCCCAATTGAATAAATCTAATTTATTTAATTTACCAACTTGCAACCAAATTGAAATAAAACATTTTATTTTAATTAATCCTATTATCCCTCATCCACTTGCATTTTCCTACATTGCCCACTTGCATCCTAACCCTATTCCTAATTTATTCTAGAATCCATCTAATCTTAATCAATTAACCCAAACCCATTCATTATCCCCTTTCGGTAAATTTGAGGAGGTCACTACTCAAATTTGGAGTAAAGTCTTCTAAAGGTATTAAAGCCTTTATTCATTCAACAAGCTAACTTGTTGAATACCCCCAAATTTGGAAAGACCCTTACAAATTTGTCCCCAAATTCTTCAAACCATTAATGGTTAACTAACCCTTAGTGGCATGGTTAGAGACTTTTTGCCTAATTCAACCTTCATCTAACCCAAGGGTCTCATCTAGCATTCATTGCTTTGACTATGGTTATCCCTTTAACCCTTGCACAAGAGTTTACCCTTTGGGTAAAAGCTTTATCCATTGGATAACCCTAACCTAACCTTAACCCTTACCTCCTAAGGTAACCATGAGGTCTTCTCAAGCATTTAATGCTTCTTTCATCTCCTCTCAAGCAGTCTTTTGTTGACAATTGTCAACATTTCATTGGTAAAAATTGTAAACATGGATTGATAATTTTCAATCTTGACCATCCATTGCCCTATTTTCACTATAAATAGAGCTCCCATTCCTCCATTTTAAGGATCCATGCAAGCTTTTAGTATCTCATTTATGCTCAAATTTATCAATACATCTAGCTTCTCTTTGTAATAGGAATTAATCTAATAAGCATTTTAGAGTATTTCCTTTATCATTAGCTTAAATCATTAACTAGTGTATCATGTTAGGACAGTATTGCTACTAACCTTGTCATCTTATAATCTAGTTTACTTCATTTGTAAAATCATGCATAGATAGGATGCATTTCATGCTAAAATCAATCTAAAGCATCCCTTGTTCTTGCATTCGTCATCCCTAAGTCACTTTGCTCAGTGATTTGAGAGCAAAGGTATTGGCTTGAGGGACTTTGTGAGATAGAGAACCATGGAACCTACTTTGGGAAGTTGAGTCATTCATCATGACTTCATAACTTGCACCAAGAAGTCTCGTGGGTGTGTGGACAAGTCTCTTTGAACACATTTTTCACCTTTTAAGTTTCATTGACCCGCTTTTCCCGCACACAATAATATATATATATTACAAGTTATATTATATTTATTAGTTTATCATAGAATTATATCAACAATTATGTTTTTAACTTGTTATTAAAATTCATTTTTTCAACCAAACACATATCAAGATTCTTTTTCATATTATTTTTTCTACTTCACCAAAGTTTATATGCAGTTCTTTTAAAAAAAAATTATTGAAAAATTATTTTACTTTAACCTAATAGATTTGTAACTTTGAGACCATATGGGTGAAGAATACAAAAAAATGATTATGAACTATATAATTTACTTATATCATTGAAAAATGTAGCTTTTGATTTGAGAAAATATAATATGAGTTTTTGATAAGGATAAACGGGTTTTACAAGGACCCGAAACCTAAAGTTTTACAACAGCCGGCCAACAACCAATCCAGCAAGAAACAATAGCAAAACAGGGGAGAAACCCCAAATAGAAACAAAAACAAAAGAAACGCGGACAAACAAGCCAAAGAAAAAAAGCTCTCAGTTAAGAGAGAGCATCAGATCCTTGTTCCTTTGGATGGAAATCATGTTGATTTCCTCAAGCTCCTCCATTATGAATCTAGAGGTACCCTTGTTGTTGCTTCTGCTCATGGTTCTGGAACTGGGTCCAGTGGTTTTTTTGTCTCCAGTAGCCACATCATCTCCACCAAGATCTTTCACTGGGTCACTGTGGAAGGATCTATAATCAACAACCATCTCATTAATCTTTTGAAGCCCTCAATGTTGTTGTTCATGGCTTCTTTAGTAATGTCGACCAGATTCTTGAGATTTTTCTTAATCTCAACCATGGATTGTTCCACTTTATCAATCCTTTGTTTATGGTTACATTTCATTACCTCAATATTCTGAGAGAGTTTTTGAGTCATGATCATGAGTTTCTCCGGCTTGTTGGGTTCAGGGGAAGCAATGAAAATGTCAATTATTTCTTTAACTCCAATTTTGAGGGTGTCAATTTCACACTCGACCCACTTCCAACAACACTCCTAGCTTTTGGTGGCTTCCGTGACAAGATTCATCAGACTACCATTCTTCCCCTGATTATCTTTCTAGACATTGATAGGGATTTCTAGTTTAATCCCTTGGTCAGTAATCTTCAGGCTCTAATCCTTCGCCGCCATCTTTTTCTTTTTGGTGAGGGGTTCGGCCTTGGAGATCAGCTGCTTGTTGGTTTTGTATTTACTAGATCCCCATCTAAGGGGGTTCTTGCTGTTGAGCGTCTCAGGAGTGACCATATTTTGCTTTTCATCTACAAGTTCATGTTTAGGGTCATCAACAAGAACCCCACTATCATCTAGGTCCATCTCTAAATAAGAGACATCTTGGACCTCCGTCTGCAGATCAATCTCGGCAAGCGGGGGCACAATTTCATGGGATTTAGCATGTTCCATGATAAGGACAATAAGTCCCTGATGAAGAATAGGGTTGTTAGGGTTTTCCAGGTGCTTTTCCAGGCTATTCTCAAGGGAGGAGGCAAGATAGTAGGGAACAAAGATAATTTTACCGTGGCGAAAATGATTTAAGATAGTGAAATGGTAGGAGAAGATACTTGCATACCTGCCATCAAGGGTGATATACCTCATTATAAACTTTGCCATGTCAGCCCATGGGGCCATGAGGTCTTTTCTATTATAGCTACCATCGGCCATCTTGGTGACTCTAGAGCGCTCCTTGTCTTTGTCGAAGAAACTCAACAAGTCCTCCTCCCCAATTTTTCTATCCTTGTAAAGCCTTCTTCCAGTCGTAGCCAAACCAGTGATCGTCGCCACCAAAGTTTCATCAATCTGATAATTGACAACATAAGCCCTGAGACTCCCATTTTTCTATCCATTAAAAGGCCTCTATAATTAGAGGAGAGGGACCATGAAGCCGGTCCAGGTAGGGGATGAGACCACCATCAATGACTTCGTGCCAAACATCTTTATTCATTTTCCACTTCTCGCAAGTAGAGGGATCTTGTCTATATGTATCCCCTCCCATTGTGCTCCTAGTTGCTAGACAATAGGAGATCACTATCGCCAACCAGTCATAGAAAATGGGCCACACCCAAAGGATATCAAAATAGTAGCAGAAAAACCACACAATGAGATAGGAAAACTAGTCGCCGAGGAGGTTTCTAGACTTTTTATTAGGGAAAAATAGAAAGATTCATTTCCCTATCAACTCAGTCATGTCATGATGAGGGATCATTGATTAACGTAGTAATCATTATGTGCCAAATCGCACAAATTTTTCAAGGAAAGAATCCCTGCTACTCCACCAATTGGTTTCCACGTATCCCACCGCCATATTGACCAATAGATCCGCCGCCTTATTGCCTTCCCAGTATATGTGCAAGATTTTGAAATCCGTCAGAACATTAATTATATTTCGGAAGTCCTTGATCAAGCTGGCAATTGTCGAACTAGGATCTATGTGACCACTTAAGCAGTTGATAGTGTTTAGCTAGTTGGACTCTAGCCACACTTTAGTAAACCCCTCTCTTTTGGCCATGTGTAGCCCAATGTGAGCAGCATTGGCTTCCGCATAGTGGTTGAAAATATAATATGAGTTAAAAAGGTGGCCACTAACTAAAATATTATGCAATACTTGTATTCTATATTAGTATTATAATATTAAAATTACTGCATATATTATATTATATTATTATATTATGTAGTATAATATATCATTTATAACATTATATATTAAGTTATAAATATTGCATTTTGAGATATTAATTTTTTGTTTATAAATGGAAACTTGCCTGTTTTTATATACACAGTTCTTAGTGGAAGTTTTTGAAGTTTTTTATTTTTGAAGTATCTTAGTGTTAAAAAATATAGAGATTGGCTCTTGCGAAGGGTGCAGGTGAATGCATTGGGAGTACATGCCATGGAACGACCATGTTCCAGTGTGAATTACAGAACCCTCGGTGACTTTTCATGGACAAATCAACGATAGGGACCTCGATCAACTATTTCTTCTACATAACCCACAACTAAGAAGAGAAATCAAGGATTTTATTGGTGAGCAGATTTTGTCCCTTCAAGCCAAAAGAATTCTTTTTCCCTATCAACTTCTCAGTTCTTTCATGTCCAATTCTCTTGACCTCTTGCAATCGATTCCCCTGCTTGAACTAGTGCTTTTTAAGTTGTTAAGGCAGAATGTGCTTGCACCTGCCTCATTCTATGAAGCCCTGGTCAATTATAATCTATGGCAGGGGTTGGCTCTCCTAGGGGGCCTGTTTCCACAATATTATATTCAATCCAGCCATGCTTAGATGGTGCTTTATGATTGAATCAAGCATGCCCTCGAAAGGCAAAACTTCCATCATGTGAAGAATGGTCTACAACAATTTGGAAGACAACTGGATGAGCATATTGTGCATAGAATCAAAATCAAAGTTGGGGCTCTCATGGTGATCCTGGAAGTAAAAAATGTTGATCCCTATCTACCAATTCCACAACCGGTGGAAAGGGGATGGGCTTCAGATAGAATACCAAACCTCAATGCACCGGTGCAGGATGGGATCTCGGGATGGATTAGCTCTTCTCAGCCCAAAGTGGCTAAGGAGTGGGAAAATATCACATCGACTCCTTTGAGAGATGTCAGACTGTGACAATACACAGAGGTCAATTTCTGGGAGGTCCTCTATCACCCTCAAGAAGATGGAGTGCCGGTGTGATGGGAGGTAGTTATTCCAACCTTCGATGCCCCTGAAAATCAAATCGAGGGTGATGCTGCCATGGAAGAGTAAAATGACTTTGGCTCTATTTTTTGCTGATTAGAATATGCTCCATTTTGATCTATAAGGAAATCTGTTGGCAACCGATTGCCTGAAACATTTTGACTGCTTCTTGTTTTTACTGGTGTTGGTCTTTTCATTTATTTCCACTGGTATAACAAAACTGGTAGTGGAGACATCTTGTTAATCAGCAAGGTAGTACCGGTAATGGAGGCTCTTTTATGAACCGGTTAATAGGACAACATACCGATAGCAAAGTTCTGCTATAACACATCCGGTAACCTGTTGTGGAAGCTCTACAGTGTTTCGACAACCAGTATTCTTCTTTCCAAGTCTCCATGACAATCGATTGAGGGGGTGGTTTTTAAGGTTTCTTTTGGATTTGTCCTGCTCCGTTGTTCTCAATTTTGGCCTCTATGAGGTTTGTACTATGGGCAGGTTCTATCTTTCTCTTCGGATCTTTGGGGGGTTCCTTCTTATAGCCTCGATTCCTCTTTGTTCATTGTATTTGAGCAAGGATATAGGGTTTTCTTCCTGGTTCTTTCCCTATTGAACTCTTGAATCAATTTTCTTATTAATATATATATATATATATATATGTATATATATATATATGTATATATATATATATATGTATATATATATATATATGTATATATATATATATGTATATATATATATATGTATATATATATATATACATCTATATATATATACATATATATATATATACATATATATATATATACATATATATATATACATATATATATATATATATATATATACATGTATCAGTGGCTTGCCACTTTTGTTTAAAAAAACAAAAACATTATATATTATTATATTTTATTAATATAATATATTTTTATATCATATTTTAGCATTATTTTTATTCTTAGCTTAACTATACACTAAATATATTTAAGTAAAAAAGCATATTATATGTATTAATATTATAATAATATTATTACTATTATATGTTATCAATTATTATTATATTATATTATATTATATTATATTACAATATTATTAGATCATATTATACTATTTTGTTATTCTAATATAATGTTAACTAAAATAATAATAAAATGGCACAAAAACTTCTCATTCTCACCCATGATATCATACATAAACTCAATTAACATAAGACTTTAAATTTTAATATTTTTTAAATTGTCAAATTAAATTATTTTCAAATCAATACATTAACTATAACAAATATTATTTAAAAAATAAATTAAATTTATAACTTTATCTTTAAGATACCATTACTATTATCATATTAACCAAATAAATAATAAAATTGTCTTGTCGATTGAATAATAGTTGGCATCAATGAACCACAAAATGGGTGGAGACTGGTGTCACAGGAGGATGGTGGTCACCTATGCCTACACGAGCTAGGGGAAAGACTCAGTCATGATTGTTTTTTTATTCTCATTATACTTCTTCTAGTGCATGGGGGTTCATCGAACATGGCTAGGGGTGGTGTCGTTTGATGTGGGAGCTTATTGCTAGATTGAGGTGGTTTTGGTGTGTCCATGGGTGTTTTTTCTAGCTACTGATGTGTGCTATAGGTGGTGGTACAGGTACGGCCGTGTGAGGGTTGGCATTTTTCTCTTTAGGGTTTTAATTTTTTTCCTCTTTCTGTTGGTTGGGTGTTTTTCCCTCATGCTTGGGGGCCTTCATGTGTTTGTTTTTCTATGCGGAGGTCTTGCATGGTTGCTCAAGGAGGCTTTGGTGGTGGTTTGAACATGTTTTTTTGAGATACATTGTTAAGGAGTGACTCTCCTTTGTGCATGCAAGATAATCTTGTATTTGGTCTGATGGGTTCAAACATGGGAGAACAATCATCTCAAGCTAGAATTTTTAGACCAATGAAGGTTAATGGTTGCCTAGCCAAGAGTGATAATAGGCCAGTGGTTGTGATCCCTCCTGATTTAGTTGAGTAAGATATCATTTATTTATCTAATCATACTCTGGTCTACAATTTCATGGGGATTCAAGTGTCCTTTTCTTTCTTGGAATCTTGGGCTCGATGGACATGTTATCAAGAGGGCAAAATGAAGGTGAGCTTATCTTCTAACGACTATTTTTTGGTGGTGTTTTCATCCCTTGCTGGCATAAATAGGGTTTTTCAAGAGGGACCCTATTTCTATAACCAAGTTGGTCTCTTCATTACGCCATGGCATGGTGGTTTCAACACTACTGAAGAGCTTCCATCATGGGTTCCATTTTGAGTGAGACTTTTGTGGTTCTCCTTGGAATTTTGGACAGAGGATATCCTCAATTTAATTGTAGTGCAATTGGGTAAGCCAGTAGGACCTTCATGGAAGACAATGGAGAAAAAGGTAATCTCTTATGCAGGCGCATTTGTGTTGAAATTGATTTGAATATGCCTTTACCAGATTCTATAGAGATCCAGTTGGGTCCAAACTCTTGGATACAATGGCTTGATTATGAGACTTTTCCATTCTATTATCAGACTTGTCATGAGTGTGGAAATTTGCAACGGATGTGCCCAAAATCTAAAACCTTAGGGATTTCTAGAGGGGGGTCGATTGGTCCCCCACCTAAGCAAGATAAAGGGAAAGCTCATATGGTGGAATATAAGGAGGGCTTTATTCTAGTGAAAACTTGTAAAAAGGGAAGAGGACCAGAAAAGGCCCTTCATGATAGACAAACTAATAAGGTATTCAATAGGTTTGAGGCTTTGGATGATCTAGATCAGTTCGGTAGGGCTATTAGAAATATGTCGAGCTCTTAGGAGCTCTTGTCTTTAGGGGTTCTTGATAAGGTTCAGTGCATTGATAATTAGACTGCTTCTCAAGAGGTTGATTTAGGGGTGCAAATGGATATAGATGAACCTATGGGGGATTGAGGTGATTTGAGGCCTAGTGAAGGTATTGAAATACAAGAGAGGCTAGGTTTGGCATGCTCTAGGTTGCCTTTAGAGAAATATTTACAAGGGGAAAACAAAAGCAAAGATACTTCATCTGTGTTTCATATCCATCAAAAGATTTTAAAAAAAAGAGGCCTCTGAGAAGATCTCTAAGGTGGGTAGGAAGAAGGATCAAGAGAAGGTTAAGCTAGTTGGAGAGATGTTGGTGGTATCTAGTTCTGTAAAGACTATTTATTCTCACTTTCCATCCTCTCAAAAATGATTGTTCTTTCTTGGAATGTAAGGGGGTTGAATAAAACCCCCCAAACAAAAGGCTATTCATGAGTTGATTGGTTCTTGCTCTCTTAATGTGGTCTTCATTCAAGAAACCAAGTTATCTGTTGATGGCATGCTTAATAAGGTATCTTTTTTATGGTGTTTTGATGCACTATCAAACAAAGAATAAAGTATTGAATATTCTATCCTCTCTTGAGTAAAGACTCTCAAATGATGAAGATTCATATAAGGATCACTTGAGATGACTTCAAGGTTCTTTTATATAAGGTCTTAACTTGTGGGATAGCTTCAATTGTATTGATATGATTTGTTGTACCTACGAGGGGACTTATGTTGAACTCCTAAATGCTTGAATGATGCTGGAAAGTATAACTCACTTGATTAAAGAAAGGAAAAAGGATAAGGGTTAGGAGAGATCTAATTCTAACTCTAGGAATGTAAGAGCGATGGACGATCTTTGATGAAATTCAAGTAAGTCTTGCTTCGACATGTAGCGAACATGACCACAAGGCTAGAGTGATCTTCTAAGGATAGCTTTAAATTTTTTATATCATCACCACAAGCAATGACACCATCTTGTTGATGCATATCAATGAAGAAGTGATAATTGAAGTTAAGCTTTATCTGAATGATTCTAGTTGACTATGCAAGGCACTTTACCATCAGTAAGGTGTTAGTAGTATGGACATTTGAATTTCACCATTAATCATACAAAGTTCCTCCATTCATCTAAATAATTGAGAAGAATAGAGACCATGCAAATTGTTGAATCAACACATAGATTCACCATATCTTCAATGAAGTTTACATGCTTCTTGCAACAATGTCTTAGCAACAATCTTTGCCTTCTCTTTCTACTCTACTCTAAAATGTTATCTACTATTGAGCTACTAACTATTGACTATTCTTGAACTACTGACTATTCACTATTGATTGTTAACTTTACAAATGAAGTGAGGCATCATATAGTGCTCTCATTACACTTTAGTGGCTCATATCAATTTGAGATCAATGACAAAGATTACAAGATAGAAACCCTATTGCAAAGATTTAATGCTTGACCAATGATATAATTACATTTGATGGGACACATGTCCTTAAAAAAATCAATGAATAGGTGACGGTGGTAGGTACATTGAATTTTGTGCCCTTGTAGTAGATATCCCCTTCAATGGATGAGTTAGGTACATTGAATCTGGATGCCTCCTCATGAGTGATGTGATTGGATGTAATGATGACTTGGTGCCACCTATTGTTCATAAAAAATGATTAACCCAAGTACACCTGCAATTGATCTATGAAGTAGCCAATTCAATCTATGAAGAACCTCAGGGCTTGGACAACATGACAAGGATATGAATCCTCCTACTCTTCAGGATTTGCAAAACCTAGGCGGGTATACCTTTGATGCTTAAAATTTAGACTCATTACCCACATATGATAGCATCAATAAAGCATATAGATCTCATAAATGGTTCAAAAACAAGGAGGGTACTGTAGATAGGCTAAATCTACATTGACAACTCAACAATGTTTGAATCATGAGATGGAGGGACACTACCATAGAACATAAAACAAAAGATATTCTGATTTTGGATTTTTAAATGATGTTCTGACAACCCTTCAATGTTACAAAAGACCAGTGCATTATCTAGGCCACAGAGTCATGCATAAAACTGAAAGAGAGATCACAGTTACTAGTTATTTTCCATATTAAATTCTCATGTATTAATGCCTTACACTAACACAATCCTCTACTCTGTCACAAAACCATACTCATACATATCCAATTTACACACTCAAAATCACTAATGCGGGATTTCAGGATTTAAATCCTTCCTTGAAGAATACTCAAAAACACACATTACACTCTCAGAGAAGACTGAAAGAAACAAATCCAAATTACCCTTGATAAAATGAAATTGTATGAACTTGAATAGTATTTTGTAGACAATTTTGTGGGAACTCACACATGCCTTGCATATGTGTAAACCTGCAAACTGAAACAAAACTTACAGCAAAGAAAACACTGAAAACCTCAAAGAACACACTCTCATTTGCCAAAATAAAAAGATGCCATCACTGGAACCTACAATTTTGGATTTCTCCCTTGGAGAAAATCTCTCAAAAATAGGAACCCCTACAATTGAGAAGAATTGGTAATAAGAAGGAAAGGGAAAAAGATCAGAATCCATCAGAACATGCCAAGTGTCTCCTTTGTCCCTAACTGCAAAAATATCTTCTTCATTCCCATGGAAACTGCTCTCTAAATATCCCATATTTGTTTAAACTAACTCTATAACTGCATTCCTCATTTCAAGAGCTTTCTGGCAATATATAATACTTCATATTTTTGCCAAAAATAGACCTCTGGGTGAATTAATCACTCATGTTGCTCTGTCATTTAAATTTTTGAATTTTTAATATAGTTTGCACTATACAATTTAACTTTGATTTTTCCCTCTTTTTTGGCTTGACGCCCTGCCACGTGGCTGTCTCTAATTAGTTGATAGGATCCACTGGGCACCATCTGGGATGACACCTCATCACTCTGCCATGTGTCTGCCACCAAGCTGCTTGCTCATCGCCATGTGTCTACCACCTATGTGCCACTGGACAACGACCTCACCGGGACCCGCCTGCTGGACCGCCAACTAGACCTGCCACCTAGATTTCGCCCTTTCGTGATAGGTAACTGGCATGCATCTTTGAGCTCCGAAATCACGCGAGCCGTTGGATCTTTCCGGACTTGCTTGGTCTTTACCTCGATTTCCATGCACGTGGTTTTTCGTCACCTACCTACCTCGAGATATGTGCCCATGTGGGGTCCATCTGTCACCACCCAGTCAGCCTCCTCGATCACCTCAGGAAGCGTGCCCGCGTGCATGGGGTCCGCTTGGGCACCCATGAGCACCATCCGTCAAAAGCTTCTGAGCTTTGACATTATACTTGGGTGGAAATGTATATTTAAATACCAAAAAAAACCCCTCCACAACCAATGTGGGATAATGCATTCTGCCTAGGAATATTTTTTGAGCTTTTCCTAGGTCTTTCATGGCGTTTTCTGTCATTTTTATTGCTTTTTTTCAACGGTTCTTTTCACCGCCACAGAGAGGACACTGGAAAAGGAGATGGAGTGTGGCATTTACAACAACCATTGCATTTAAAAGCCTTTTAAAACCTTGCTTGCAAACTTTAACGCAACACAGGAGGGAGGACAATTTCAACCTTTGGCATTTGCAACGAAGGATTTTGAAATGCCCTTTCACCAAATTTTGTTCCATGTGCTACCAATAGCATTTGCTTGGAAGATTGCAATGACATCAGAAAGTTTAAAGGCCTCTCAAAACCATGTTTAACACACAGGAAGAAATTGCAATTGTTTGGAATTTATACAGCCTTTCAAACACCACATAAGCCACACCAAATTGCAATTGTTTGAAGTTTCTGAGCCCTCCAAACTCCACTTCATGCAAAGGGGAGAGATGCTTGGTCAAATTGCAATTGGTTGGAAAGTTTAAATTACCTTCACACTGCCCTTTGCTTCCAATGCAAGGGAGGCTCCACACCTACCATCTGCATTAAATTTGAAAATTTTAATAAACATCTCCACCACTCATGTCAGCAGGAAAATAAATTGGTTTCAAATCTACCACGATGCCATTTGCATTTGTCTGAAAGTTTATTTATATTTTAGCACTTCCCACAGAAAATTCCACCTTCTAGCTCATGACAGGGATGATGCTGACTGACAAAGTTGAATGTTTATTTCTTCATTTGCTGAAAGTTTTAAATTGCTGAAGGTTTTAAATCTGCACTCCCCAGCCATTGTTGAAATCTTTTGAGGGCTGCCAACACGTGGGAGAAGGAAGGAGGCTCCATCAATTTGTTTCAGCAATTAACCTTGCCATGCTATTTGTTTCGAAGTTTCAAAGAAAACCCCCTCCAATCTGGAAACTGGGAATGCTTTATACCAATAACACTTACTTCAAATTTTCAATAAAACATCTAATCACTCATCTTGTATGAGCCTCCAGCAGCATCCTTGATGTTAAAATTCTCTAATTTGCCACATTCAAATTCACATTTGGTGTTGGAGTCTCTCTCACTGTCCAACTGGCGAATTGCAATCGAACCAATATGGATACACATATATTGCTAGGAAAAAAGAACATTTCGTCATTAAAATTAAAGCACAGGCATGAGCCAGGTCGGGCCCCAAAGTGGGTCCGAATAAAAAAAAATTTCGTTTTCATGCAACTGACCTCTGAAATAACTCAGGAACCTTAAAATTACCTCTACAATTGATTAGCATCATTTTCGGATCATCAATCTAAGTTTTACGACTTTCAGGCACTTACACTATATTTTCGCATTTAATAGCGAACACGTAATTTTCAAAGTGGTCAAAACACCTTTCTGGACCTCGCCATCTGACACGCGTGTACTCTAGTATACAAGCATGAATTTTTCTAAACGGTTTCTCAAGAAGAGTCCCGAGCGAAGAGATATTAATTTTCAAAAATGCCCAACTAGCTTTGTTGACACTGCGGACCTGACGAAGTCAATGTTCTGGCAACACATGATGCCTTTCTCAAAAAAATAAAACGACCTCCGTAGACCCTCAAATTTGAAACACAAGTACCTTGAAGTACATATTAAAACTTAGAATTCTCAGCTCGACCAAAAGCCTGACTGGGTGTAAATGGCGTGCTCATGAAAATGGCTACATTAACTGATATAACACTGAAAGTACAGATCACTGAAAATGATGACTCAATGAACCCTTTTGAAAACTGATCAAATGGATTGGTAGGAGCCTAAAACTAGAAATATAGCTTGTCATCTATACCAATAATAGCCCAGAATAAACATTTTGTCATGACACTTACTGAGGCAACTTTTACACTTATGCGAAACAGGGCTCCGACTAGCTATCGAAATAGGGACTTGTCAAACCATACAAAGTGCAAACAGTTCAAGCTTTTAAAACTGAGCAAATGGATTCATAAGAAGTTGAAATTTTACAAGCTAACTCACATTTATGCATAAAATTTAATCCATTTTGAAATTATTTATGACAATTAATAGGGCAAAAGATGTAATCACTCAAAGTAGGCTACTCAATAAAATCTGCATTTGTGCCTAAGATGCACTTTCAACTCACCCCTCGGAATGGGTACCTGGTAAACTTATCCAAACTGAATTCTAAAATTTGCACATCACTGCATAGGCCAAATGAAAGGTGTAGGACATGTTTCCTGAACCTTACCCTTTGAAAAATCAACTAGCTCCATTTTGCCCTCTCTCTAACTAGGCCATTCAAACTGACTCATTTGGAAATACAAAGCAAAAAATTGAATTGGGCCTCAAAAAATGACTCAATTTTAATGAGTCCCAATAGTGGCTCTGACTGGGGATGGTTGATTACAAGATCAACACAAGAATCCAGAATCTATGGTTAAGCAGACCACCCAAAAATGGATCTTATCTCCTCTCTTCTCGAAAACATGGCTTCCTTATTCTACCCAAATAGTAGGGCATTTTATTGAAAACCACACAACTAAAGCAAAGCAACTGTATAAAATATACAACTTATAAATGGCCCCGAGCCATTAAAACTGAAATCAATTCTTACCTCTGTTGAACACATGACTTTCATTTCCACAAACTGGAGGTAAACTGGAAGTTTCATTCACATCTTCCTGATCAATGACACTTCCATTTCTAATCAGTTGATCACATAAAACATAATTAGCAGCATGTTCATAATCATAAAATCCTTGAAAACCAAACAAATGCTAAAAGGGCTGATCACTAGGTGACATAAGAGTGCCATACTCTTTACCATTCTTTCCTAGCTGAAAAGAAAAGTGGCCTAACTTATTCTGAAAGTTGAAAACATCAGGCACATCTCTATTGCTAGTTTTCTCAAATGATGAACACTCTTCCACAATGATGGCTTGCAAACTAGAGAGGAAAACTTCGTCATAACATGACTGCAATTCATCTTGTAGATCACAATTTCTATCAGCCTCTTGCACAAGTAAAAACACATGATCATCACTTATCAATGGTTCATTTCCCACTTGCAAATCTGAGAAAACTACTTCAAATTTGTCATTCTTTTTAACAACAAGATCCACACAATGCATACCAGAATTTGAGTTCATATCAACATATGAATCTACATTATCACACCTATCAATCTTATATGCATTTTCATCTTGTCCATCACTCAAATCAAGAATAGGGAGAGAATCAACAACATATGTATCATACTTCACATCCTCAAAAACATCATCAGTATCATAACATGTACTGGTTGGGTATGAGAGATTGGGTACATGTTTGGATGCATACCTCTGAAGATCAGTAGCTAAGAGTTCTGAAATTTGTTCACTACTTAGTGAACCTTCTTCTTCATTTTCATTTTCCTTGGCTTCATCCTCTGAGCCATAAACATTATCCCAATCTGATAAAGGTATTAGATCAGTAGTGCTCATGTCTTTATGCACATTCATTTCATCATTACAACAACTCGCATCTGCATCATAGCCTTTATCATGCTGCTCATAAAGTGCTGCTATATGTTGCAACATAGTTTCATAACTTTGATTGCAAACATTTTGTGGATTGAAATTAACAACAAGGTGATCCATATCATTAAAATCTAAAACCTCAACGGGCTCATGATTACTCGAATAATTACTTATGTTCTCACAAATTTCTTCTTGCTCTGAATACACATCTAAACTATCATGCTGGGAATAAGAAACACCTTCAACATCATAGGAGGCATATCCACTCACGGATTCATCTCCCTCACTGTCCTCAATCTTGTGTACATTTTCAGATTTCATTCTTTTATACATGCAACACTCTCTTCTCTCAAGATTCTAGACCAATTAACTAAGTCAGGCTCATCAAGCTCTAAAAATAATTCAATCAAAACAGACTCATGGGGTCTAGCATCAGCTAGAAACTCATTTAATGCAGATATGAATCTTTCATAAAAAATATATGATGACTCTTCCTCTTTTCTTTTCCCTGTTTTCTTTCTTAAAAACCAGATGAATTTCTCTTGGATCTTTTGAAGACATACTTTAATTTCTCTATCAATCTCTTTTAGATTTGACAAAGGATTTTAAGATCTAGGAACTACATCTAGATCTATCAGGTTTAAAACATCTAGTGAACCATTATCATGCTGATGCATTTTAGTATTTCATGAATTCTTTTCAAAATATTGCAGTCATTAATTTTCAGAATTATACACACTTCTCCCATCACTTATGACTGAAATTTATTGTAAAACATGAAGCACGCGTACTGCAAATTTCTTTTCCTTTCAAAGGTGATTGTTTCACCTTATAAGGAACATAATTATTTCATAAAAACTTTGAGGAATATTTGGTAAAATAACTGTTGCTGTTGTTCACTTCTTATTTCTCTTTGACTGGACCTTCAATCTTTGAGCTCCAAGCCTATGTTACCTCTTTGCTGCAAGCTCACCAAATCCTTTAAATTTTTTACAATAGTGCACACTGGTGCAGAGATCTTTCAGAGTCACCACTCATTGCTGTGAGAATTTATAAAATCATTTATAGAACATGAACAGATCTGGACTCACACAAAGATAAAAGGATAACAAATTTTCAACACTTAGCATATAACACTACCAAGCAAAGAACTGCAGATCTGAAAATGGTTTCAGATTTATACCACTTTTATGACTCTTTCCTCAAATGGATATGGCTAGACTGACAGATTTGACTTGACAAAATTTTTACATCTCCATCCCCAGTAGAGTTGCCATTTTTGTTGTTCATCAAAAATGATTAACCCAAGTACACCTGCAATTGATCTATGAAGTAGCCAATTCAATCTATGAAGAACCTCAAGGCTTTGACAACATGACAAGGATATGAATCCTTCTACTCTTCAGGCTCTGTAAAACCTAGGTGGGTATACATTTGATGCTTAAAATTAGACTCATTACCCACATATGACAACATCAATAAAGTAGATAGATCTCATAAACGGTTCAAAAACAAGGAGGGTAGTATAGATAGGCTAAATCTACATTGACAACTCAACAATGTTTGAATCATGAGATGGAGGGACACTACCATAGAACATAAAACAAAAGATATTCTGATTTTGGATTTTTAAATGATGTTCTGACAACCCTTCAATGTTACAAAAGACCAGTGCCTTATCTAGGCCATAGAGTCATGCATTTAAAACTGAAAGAGAGACCTCAGTTACTAGTTATTTTCAATATTAAATTCTCATGTATTAATGCCTTACACTAACACAATCCTCTGCTCTCTCACAAAACCATACTCATACATATCCAATTTACATACTCAAAATAACTAATGCGGGATTTTAGGATTTAAATCCTTCCTTGAAGAATACCCAAAAACACACATTACACTCTCAGAGAAGACTGAAAGAAACAAATCCAAAATACCCTTGATAAAATGAAATTGTATGAACTTGAATGGTATTTTGGAGACAATTGTATGAACTTGAATTGTATGAACTTGAATGGTATGAAAGTACGGATCACTGAAAATGATGACTCAATGAACCCTTTTGAAAACCGATCAAACAGATTTGTAGGAGCCTAAAACTGGAAACATAGCTTGTCATCTATACCAATAATAGCCTGGAATAAACATTTTGTCATGACACTTACTGAGGCAACTTTTACACTCATGCAAAACAGGGCTCTGACTAGCTATCGAAACAGGGACTTGTCAAACCATACAAAGTGCAAACAGTTCGAGCTTTGAAAATTGAGCAAATGGATTCCTAAGAACTTGAAATTTTACAAGTTAAGTCACATTTATGCATAAAATTCAATTCATTTTGTAATTCTTCATGACGATTAACAAGGCAAAAGATGTAATCACTCAAAGTAGGCTACTCAATAAAATCTGCATTTGTGCCTAAAATGCACTTTCAACTCACCCCTCGAAATGGGTACCTGGTAAACTTATCGAAACTGAATTCTAAAAGTTGCACATCACTGCATAGGCCAAATGAAAGGTGTAGGACATGTTTCCCGAACCTTACCCTCTGAAAATCAACTGGCTCCATTTTGCCCTCTCTCTAACCAGGCCATTCAAACTGACTCATTTGGAAATGCAAAGCAAAAATTTGAATTGGGCCTCAAAACTTCACTCAATTTTAATGAGTCCCAACACCACCTTAGCTTGATTGATTGTGTAACTCATCGCATTTGTTTAATTGAATGCGGTATATCTCTTGGCACTCAACATTAGCGAGCACTTGATGTGATGATGACTCCGCTCATGTCGATCTTCTAACTTTGATTAACTCTTCTGGAACTTGCCTTGTTGCGATCACCAGCATTCGTGAACCTTCATCGAACTATATTGGCAATGATTCTTGGATTTCCGAAGGAAATTCAAGATTGTGAAAGTTTCATCTTTCAATGCTTGATGTTGATGAGTTAGTCATCATGTAGACTCCTTTGTCTTGATGTTACATTTGGTGTAGACATTGTCTTGCCTATTTTTTATCCTTATCACACCTTAGAATGCATTTCATGCTTAGAGTGACTCCAGTTCCTACCTTATATGAGCTTGCGACTTGACAATGCAACCTCTTCCTTCTTGATAAAAGCTTGGCACGATCTTGCCATGATGCACTTGTAAGAGTCGGCTAAGTTAGTGTCACATAATGACAATCGATTGCGAACATGTAATCGATTACTTAGACATAAAAACCTTAATAAAAATCTTGTAATTCTACGTCAAGCCTTCAACCATTGATCGAACATAATCATCTTAAGTTAATAATAATCTCTTCAAAATTTCAAATGACATGAAGAAAGATACTACAATCAAGACAATGCAATAACCGAATGAGAGAAACCAAATCCACCTAAGACACAATCTGATCAAAAGATGTCTGAATAGGCTTATTTCAGTCCTGGTACTAATTTGGTCACTTTTCGAATACTTTGATCAATGGAGTGATCAAAAGTGATACCGATTCGCTGTCTTCAACAATGTTGTTGGCTTTACATGCATTCGTTGTTCTCTTTGCTGACCTGTAGTCACACCCAAATATTAATCACTGTATGTTATGATCAGATTCACACCCATTCACCATCGGCAATCTCACCTTTCAAATCACCAACTTTGTCGATATGAAAGAAATAATATTACCACTCTTGATGACAAGGCAATCTGTTTTGATGAGTGGATAATGTCAAGTTCGCTGCCTTTATATTGGCTGTCAACTATGAATAGCTATGTCTTGAATTGGAATCGCTTTGTTCCCAGTTGACCACTGAATATAACCTTAGTCCCTCTGTCGAAATCTTTGCAAGTGGTGATGAATATACTGCAAGGTATTGATATCAAAATTGACAAATCAACATCACTGTCGAAATCGAATTTGCCATGATGAATACAAATCGCCTAATTGATTCTTTCTTTTATTTACCTCAATGAAATCGCTATGTATGCTGATCACAATGGTCACAGAGGATATAGAATCAGATCGAACCCTTGAATAGAGAATTGCCTTCGCTGTACATAATGATCTCGCCATTACTTTGCTAATGAAGGCAGTTTGGAAATCGCTGCATATCATCTTCGAAATCACACAAACCTAAAGTCGCTACCTGATATAATCAAATCAGCAAATGAAGATCGACTGGAGTGCTAGATCGCTGTCAATATCAAATCATCAACCTGGTAGGATGACATAAAATTGATTCAAGATAAATACCGCCTTGACTTGATGATCAACCTTATTGAATCGGTGGTGATAGGAGATAGTATCAATTCGCTGTGGTGAAAATCGCATGTCATAGATTGTTTATGGAGGTTATATGAACTCAAATTCGACTCCTCAAACTGCTGGCAAAACACAATCGCTGATGATTAAAGAATCTGCAAAAGGAAATCAATCGCAATTTAATCAAATGGAATGATCAAATTGAAGCTTATAATCGTTCAAAAGGTCAATACCTCATCACGTCTATTGAGCTCATATCATTAAATGAGCTGATGCCGCCATATGATGGATTGAAAAGAAAATCGGTTTTGAATGTAAGGCATCAAACACTGATCGATTACTATTGGATCTGCAGCTTAGAGCTTTACTTTGGATATTGATTGACATTGAACCTCATAATGTTTCAAGACGTCGACTTTAATATTTGTGTTTGTGCGATCACTGTCATTTACTATCATCATCGAGTTTTGAACTTCGTTTTGAATATAGCATGGGAGCTCTTAATGCTAGGGTGACGTCATTGAGTAGTCGACTTCATCAACATCGTTATTATCTCCTTGTTCGTTGTGCTGATTAGGCGACTTTTATCGGTCACATGATACTCGTTGTTGTCGCCAAGGACATTTCTTTCACCGTGCGATCCATATTTGAACTCTCATCGAAGAGCTCCGGGCTTGGGTCTTTAAATAAGATCACTGGCCGATCATTAAATGAGAATATAAATTGGATGGGTATCTCTGTTTAATGTGACCCAATGATATTCTTATTTGAGCTTCTTCGTCCTTTCATCTCCTCACTCTCATCGCATTTAACAGATACATCATTATCGGTCTTTTCTCATTCATTTAATGTCATCTAATTAACGGCATCGAACTTGATTTGTTCATTGTACAATTGAATATTGAAATCGTTTTGAAGCGACTTGCATCACTAAAAGCAGTGATGAGCAATGCATGAAAAGTGCAATGCTTTCAAGAAGTAATGCTTTTGAGAAGCAATGTCATTGAAAGGCAACACTGAAAAGCAGTAATGCTCTTGAGAGACATTGCTTGTTTTGCATGCCTTAATCAATTTTTTGTGATTTTCTTTTTTTTTTTTTGTATTTTTCATTGTTTTGATTTTTTTTTGAATTTTTGAATTTTAAAATGATTCTTATTATATGCTTAAGTGGCATAAAAAATACATTTTTAATTTCAGTCTATGGTAAGGAGATTTTTAAAAAAATTTAAATTCTTCATATTTTAAATCTGAAATGGGACCCAAGTAATGTCACGTAAGTGGGGGATGGAAAGGCTAGAAATAAAGAGTGAGGTGGATGGATAGGGGGGATATGGTGAAATAAGGGGATGACGATGAGAGTTATAAGGAATAAAGAAAATGCAAGGGTGATGGTAGGTGGTAAGGGGTTTAGGAAATAAGAGTATAGACGTTTCAGGTTATAAGGAGTTAATAAGAGATTGGGTGTAGTGTGTAGAGGGTGAGATTGGGTGTAGGGTGTACGGGTTAGATAGGGGTAGGGTAGGGGTAGATGATAGGTTAGGATGGGTAGGATAAAGAAAGGGGTAGGATGGAAGGGTGATGGAAGATTGGGAGATATAAGGGATAGGCTAGGGGAAGGAAATAGTGAGGATAGGAGAGTAGTTTAGGATATAAGGTGTAGGTAGTGAGGGGTAGTGGATAGGTAGGTTAATGATAAGTAGGAAGAGATGGTAATCGAAGGTAGGGTAAATAGAGGATAGGGAGGGTGTTAGGGGATAGGTTAGTATAAGATAGGAAGGAAGGTAATTAAGGAAATGGATGAAGTTAGGAAATGGGGAAGATAAAGAGGCGTAGGTGTAGAAAGTGTAGACGTATAAAAATGACCACTTTTCTAAAGTGAATATTTAATGTTTATTTTTTCTCATTCTTTTATTTAATTAAATCTAATTTAATTAAATCATTCACATTCATCTATTTGATTAAATAAGTTATTCAATTTATTTAATTAAATTCACCTAGGTCTTTCATATCCATTTAATTAAATAAATCACTTTATTTAATTAAATCCCCTTTCTACTCTTTTTAATTAAATTTACATTTAATTAAATTGTTCGCTTCAAATAAATAAATCTAATTTATCTATTTAAATCTCCCAGTTGTATTTATGCAAGTTGCATCTATTTTTGTTGAAATAAAGCAATTTATTTTAATTAAAATTACCCTCCATCCACTTGCATTTTCCTACATCTCCCACTTGCCTCTTTAAACCCCCCTTCTAGATTCTTCTAATCACTTCTAAATTCGCCTAACCCATCTACTAAATATTGTCACATCCCTAAACAAAGGGAAGTCACTTCTCAAACCCTCAAAGTCTTTGAAAACCATTAAAGGTTTTATATCTTCAACAAGTTAACCTTGAAAGTCTTCCAGACCATTAATGGTTAACTCAACCCTCTTGCATGATTAGAGACTTTATCTCTAACTCAACCCTCATCTAACCCAAGGGTCTCATCAAGCATTCATTACTTTGACCATGGTTATTCCTTTAACCCTTGCACAAGAGTTTATCCTTTGGGTAAAAGCTTTATCCATTGGATAACCTTAACCTAACCTTAACCCTTACCTCCTAAGGTAACCATGAGGTCTTCTCAATCATTTAAAGCTTCTTAATCTTCTCTTAAGGAGTGTCTTGTTGACAATTGTCGCCATTTCATTGGTGAGAATTGAGTGCATGGATTGATAGCTTTCAATCCTAGCCTTTGATAAGATTATCCAATCTTGACTATCCATTGCCCTGTTTTTCCTATAAATAGAGCCCCGATTCCCTCATTATCATATCCAAGTCTTTAGCATCACACTTATAGGCATTTTACTAAGAATTTTGTCTCTCTTTGAAATAGAAATAATCTAATAAATATTTTAGAAGCATTTCTATCATCACAAATAATCATATTAAGCTAGTATATCATGTTAGGATAGTTCTTTTGCTAATATTTTCATCTTCTCATCATATACATGCTAGTTTAATTCATATTTATTAATATCATGCATATTTAGGATGGCATTCATATTAGATTGATCAAAACATCCCTCATTCTCATGATTGTCATCCTTAAGTCACTTTGCTCAGTGATCTAAGAGAAAAGGTATTGACTTGAGGGGTCTTGTGAGATAGAGAACAATGGAACATCCCTTGGGAAGTTGAGCTATTCTCTATAGCTCCATAACTTGCACCGAGAGTCCCATTGGTGTGTGGACTAGTCCCAAACAAACATTTTTTGTTTTATCGCACCACTTTTCTTGCATACATTTCTGGCGCACACTGTGGGGCATAACCCCATTTATCAAATCAGTTTTGATGTAGGACTAACTTTGCAGGTACGCGGAAAACTTGAATTAGCACGTGGATACCATTCTGTAGCGCATCTGGTCTGTTCTTTGGTGCATCTTGCTAACTGTTTAGGACGTTGATACCATACCTTAGCACATACTAACTTAACTTTAGCGCATAGCATTTTTGCTATTTCTTGTAGGTCTCAACACTTTGAAACATTAGTGTAGCGCATTCAGACAACAACGTATCGTATCTGGGCTTTTGGCTAGTGCACCGGTGCTATTATGTAGCGCGCTTGGTCTGTAGATTAATGCATGACAAACATAGAAAGAAAAATAAAATTGTAACAAAGACAGAAAAATAGACTTGTAGAAGTCCACCTGGAAAACCTCTTTTGCTAGCTTTTTTTTTTTTTTTTAACAAAATACTAACAGTTGTCTATAGGGTTGGGAGATTTTCTTTTACTAGTTTAGGCATTTGGCTAAAATTTTCTTATTACTAACTTTATTAAAGTTAGTTATTTAAAAAGTTTTTTTCATTTCCTTATTGGTAAAATAAACTCATTTTCATTTTGGGTTTTAAAAAAGAACAACAAACAAAACCTTACCTTGCTTTCATAGGAAGAGAAAACACTTCATTTTTGGTTTTTAAAAAGAAAAAGACAAACCTTTATTTGTGCAAAGTCTTGAAAAGAACGTCACCATCCTTTGGTGTCTAAAATTATCCATTACGTTTTCTTGCATAAGTTAAAGAACCTCACTTGTTTTCAAGTTCTAGATAAAGAAAAAGGGAAATCTTTTCCCTATCGAATTCATTTTGTTGACCATCTCAAAAATTTTGCTTTGTTGACCAGGATTTCATTACTTAGCTTAAAAAATCACTGTTTTAGGAGTTAAAAAGAACACCATTCTTTTTGAAGCAACATCTCCAAAAAGAAGTTAGCAAATCATTGCTTTGAAGGATAAAAAGAACTTTGTGTGCCTTGTCTCGAAAGTGGAAGGTATATTCTCTCCCCTTAATTGGGTGACCAAAAAGCCAAACCACTCTTACGCTTTTAGTATTTCAAGCATTTACAACATTTAGTAGGTCTGCCCTCCCAAGTTTCTCTTATAGTGCCATTTAAATGGTCGGTGAGAGGGGAATGACCTAAGTGGGAAACAACTTTATCTCCAAGTGTTCCAACCCACTATAATCAAAAGTGGAGAGTGATGAAAGTCCCTTCAACAGTTTCACTAAGTGATTAGCTTTCCCCCAGTATTTTTACGATATGTAAAGTCTTTGTTCTAAAGGTTGGAAAGCCTCCCGAGGGAGTTTATCACTGACGGTCGAACATGTAGCTTGATCACAAACCTTAGAAATAGAAACCTTGAGCCGAGTCAGTATCCAGACATCTTCAATATCATAGTGCAAGGGTGGGGAAGAATCCGCCCCAAAGATTACTCACCATATATCTCCCAAGATAGATACTAAATTGTGAAGAAATTCATTTTGGGTTATTTTTTGGCAAAAGGCAAAAAACGGGCACCCCCTAGGGGGTGACACGACTGTTTGAGCTGACAGAGTATCAAGACTAGTGGGTTATGGTATTGTTGATGACCCTTGAATAAAAATTCTTCCTGAATTGTATTTTTTGTATCCAAACTTGTGAAAAACTTGGGGATTTGAACACATCCTTGTAGAACATACACTCTTTGTTTAGAATAGGCAAAAATGGTTGTCTTTTTTGTGTTGTGTTTGCATTTTATACTTCATAAAATCATCCATGAAAATTGAAAAAGTGTTAAAATTTTCAGAAAACCCACAAACAAAACAAAACAGAGTAGTTTAGCGCGTAGGAGCCACATCCTAGTGCATCTGAACCAAACTTTAGCACGTCAAAGCTTAAACTTAGGGAAATCATCTTCAAACTAGCACATAACCCTCTGAACATTTGGCAACTAAACATTAGCGCATTGAAGCATCAACCTAGCGCATTGGGGGCAAACTGTAGCACTTTGAGTAAAAAAAAAGCACTTTTTAAGGACAGATTAGCGCATAACCATTCCTAAAATAGAAGAAGTCAAAACTCTAGTTTTGATAATGTGGCTAAGTCTTCATTAGGTATTATCACCTTACCCATCACAGTGGGACCTGTTACTTTGCCTACTCCTATCCATGTTATGTCGGGAAATCTAACATACAACTTGCTATTAGGGAGACCTTGGATGGGGGAAAGCCCGCATGAAAAATGGAGAAGAAGGGGGGACCTCGGGACTTGTTTTAGGAACAAGCGTTGCACGAAAGGATGTGAGGAGAATAGCACATCTTGTCTATGTCTTAGCGCATAGGTAAAACTATGAAAAATAGAGAGCAAAACTGAACATTCTTGAAAAATTTTAAACATCAGTTTTGAATACCCTTTTGGATCTTTAGTCGACCTCATTGAGAAAAACTTGAATCAGAACATCAGAAACTATTCCAAAATGATCAAACAATCAAACAAGTCATTCTTAGAACAACAGTTGTCAAAATCTGAAACTAGCTAAGGATAACACTTTCTCTTATCGAAATCGGGTAACATCATCACACTGATCAAAAGGTCCGCCAATTAAATGAATTCCATCATCAAAACATACCTATTTTAAACCTAAGTTATCAAAATGGGTTTCCATATCGGGAAACTCTTATTCCATATCATTTGACGTACTTTGTCGTGAGGGGGCATCTAAACCTTCATTTGATAAAATAGGCTTAAGTTTTCAAACAAAGTATCATAATCCAACCAAATCAAAGGAAACCATTGATCACCTATGTATGACCACTCCTTATATTTTAAGAAGAAAAAGTCTTCATCACAACACTAAGTTGAAGAAACGACAACCTAGTTCATAGAAACTTGCTAAACAGAATAGATTTCTCTACATCAATCGCCAACTCTTCAAATCTTATTGTACATTTCTCTATCATATTCACTTATATCTTTAAGACAAATCAAACAAATTTGACGACGAGTCATTGAGAAGTAGAGCATTTTGCGAAAAATCAGCATTCAACCAACACTTAAATCGTGGAGGAAAGATCAATCCAGCTTTCTTCCTGGAAGTTTGCATCACTTATAACATAGCTCAATTTGATCCACCAACCCTCAAACAAGAAGAAGAAGAAGAGTTCGTCCCCTTTCTCACAAAAAGTTTCTATTAGATGCCCATTGTCACTCACTCTCAATGAAACAAGCAAAGCAAACCACAACCAGAGTCCAATATAGGTTGAAGATTATCAAATCCTTTCGAGTATCCAAATCTAGAGGGCACAAAGATTACTGAGGAGCTCCTCCAAGAATATCAAGAAAGCACCTCCCTTCAAAAACTTATGGAAAGACTCATAGAGGCCGACAAAGAAAAATAATTGCTCATGCTAACAAGCAAAGGAGCTAGGATCCCTGAAGACTTCGATACTGAAATCTTTAGGACAAGGTCTTGAGATTATACTTATCAAGAATAACAAAGAGAAGATGAAGCACATGACCCTGAGCAAAACATACCTGAGCAAAACATGCCAGAACACACACATACCCGAACTAGGGATAATGAAAGGGAAGAACTCTTCGCTTGACAAACAAATGCACCTTTGGTTGCTCTTACACAATAAATGCAAATGTTGCAAAGACAAATGCAGGGCATGCAACAGGGAACCACAGTACGGTATTCCTTAAACAAAATTTGTCCTTACCCTTTTGACAGGAGCTTAAACATGATACCATTTCCCTCGAATTCAGATATACCCAACTATGATAAATATGATGGTAAGAGTGATCCCTGTGATCATGTTCAAGAGTTTTGTACCATGAGCCTTGAGTTTTCCCACAATGACACTTATTTGATGAGACTATTCCCAAGAAGTTTGGGAGGACAAACAATGGAGTGGTTATCCAAAATTACACCTCATGTTAGATCCTTTGATGAGTCAGTCAATAAATTTATCACTCAATACTCCTACAATATTCAACATGCAATCACCATTCTAGATGTCTGTAATACCAAACAGAAAAACAATGAAACATTCATGGTGTTTCTTCAACGTTGGAGACAGATGGTTTTGAGATATCCCCGAGATGTGCCTGAAAAGGAAAAGATGGAAATTTTCATTGATAATTTAAATAGCAAGATGAGTTACATACTCAAGCTCCAATGCATACCATATTTTGCCAAATTAATCAAAAATAAAATTCAAGTAGAGGAAGCATGTGTCAAAAAGGGAACATTGAAATTCTTCAAAGAAGGAACTAACTCATCTAACTCTCACTTTAACAATCAGAACAACAATAACAACTTAGACAAATCCAGGTTTTGGACCGGAAAAATAATGCTAGAAATGAGGGAGGAACCGATGTTAATGATATAAAGTCCAAACAACCAATATTGGCTTTATCAGGTAATCCTTAGGTTGCCAAAAATCAAAAGGGTGCTAACCAAAACACTAGCACTTATGCACCAAATACCAATCCGGGACCTTCAAATGCGAACAACACCAACAATACCCAAGGCAATAATACAAATTGAGGACCTAATCCAAATACGAGGGGTAACACCAACAATTTTCCAAATAGATGCATTTACACACCTTTGGGGCAATCCTTAGAATCAACATTCTATGAACTTCTAGAAAACAAAATCATCACATTACCAGCCATAAACAACTTCGAACCTTAGATTAAACCACCTTGGTGGAGTGACTCACACTTCTGTGATTTCCATCGGAACAAAGGCCATCACACAAATGACTGCATGAGACTTAGAAACATTGTTCAAGACATGATTGATCGAGGTGATTTAATAGTTGATGGTCTCAAAACAAATGGTGATCATGATGCTTTTCAAAATCCTCTTCCAAATTACAACAAAGAAGGAGCTTCATCATCAAATGATACACGAGGAGCTTGCATCAATCATTTGTACAACAACACTATCAATCATATATCAACAGAGGATAACCAGATAAACGTCATAAAAATCAAAGACAAACAAGATCATACATGAATCAATATAACAACTCGAGCTCAAAAATATGTTTTAAAAGGGCACACATCAACATCAACTACTATTCCAAAGACTCAATATGATTTGGTAAGTCAACTGCGAAGAACCCCTACTCAAATATACATACTTGAGTTGTTAAAACTTTCACCAAAACATAAAGACATCCTGGAACAAGCACTCATGGAAACAAATGTACCTAAGGATCTGGATATTGACAAATTTCAAGCCATGGTGGCCACATGACAAGGCCTCATAATCTCACCTTTTTTGAGCATGATAATATCTCATTGAGCCATCTGCACAGTACTCCTCTTCACATTGAATTCTTAGTCTACAAACATCTAGTTAAAAGAGTAGTAATAGATGGAGGAGCTTGTCTCAATATTTGTACCTTAAAACTTATCTATGTATTAGGGTTCTCTGAACAGTCTATTGATCCACACAAAAAGATCACCATCAAAGCATATGATGATGAAGAGAGATCATCCAAGGGAACCGTGATACTACCAATTCAAGTAGGACCAATACAAAGAGATACTAAATGCCAAGTCTTAGACATAGACCTCACATATAATTTTTATTGGGTCATCCTTGGATACATGAAATGTAAGCAGTCCCATCAACTTACCATCAGTGTATCAAATTTCCATATAATGGGTAGGAGATTTCTATATCAGTAGATAATAACCCCTTTCAACATTGCAATGCTACGGGGATAGCCCAAGACAGCTTGGTTCCACACAACAGGGAAGCTCAAACTTCCTCAAGATCAGCATCAAGAAAAGCTCAAATCTTTATCCATGGATTTCTAACAAAAAATGAAAATCAAAGAGCAAGGCATGGGAGAATACTCTTTCGAACCCATGTGTCTCACCAACTTATCAACATCACCAAGTCTCATGGACAACCTTCTACATCGACACATCAAGCAACTCAACCCATCACCAAGTTTGATGGCAAGTTCATTCAATTGGGTACATTAGCACATGAGTCCAAAGAAAAGAACATCCTTAGTTGGCTATACAAGGATGAAGGAGAAGAGAAAGCTGCTACTATGGAAGTAGCTATACCAACACAATAATATGAAAAATGATACCTGATCATGAAATGGATGGGGTACAATGGCAAAGGACCTATAGGCAAGCATCAAGAAGGCATCACAGAACCATTGGATCCTCCTTCACAGTTTTTGAGAGACAAAACATGATTGGGCTATGGACACACTCTACCCCCAAAGCAGAAACCAAATAAATATCAAAAACCTCAATGGAAAGCAAATAAGAAATACAATGAAGACTCATAGCAAGAGGTCCTACATCAAGCAGCAGAAACAATAAGGAAAGAGCGAGAACGCCAAGAAAAAGAGAAACAACAAGAAGAGTTGGCCATTCAAAGAGAAGAAGCATCTTATAAGGAAGTACACCACGTTCAGGAATTTGTTGCAAACAAGATAGAATCACCCTGTGAAGAAATCACTACTCCCCAAAAAGAAATAGTATATGAACAGATGCAAAGAGTACAAGCAGAATCTGATATGGAATCCGAGAAAACTACCAAACTGGTAACCATTATCAGGGATCTCTTTTGACCTTAGAACATACCTGTTAGGAACATTGAAAGACTCTGGGATACTACTTTCAAAATAGATTATAATGACTATGAATGGGGCAGCTGTTGAAATGATACTGAAGATATTCCTTAAAATACTATTCATACACCCTTTTCTCAAGAAGGACAAGGCACAGAGTCTAGACTACTTGAATTTGGTCCACAACATATCTACGAAGCTAAAGAAAATGAGCAACGACATTACAAGAAAGTCTACATAGAAGATGATACCATTGAAGACCTCAACAAAATCATTAACTTATCCCACATCCTGGACAACCTTAATGATTCTTCTATCATGTCACTTACCGCAGCTGAACTCGACCCACCCAATGACTCTTTACTACTCGTATTTCCTGATCTCATAGACTAGGATGAACCTGAAAACCATGACATACCTATTTTCCTAGATGATGACTCCATTATCCATTACCTATGTACTGTCAACCAGGAAACAAACTCTACCAACAAACAAAGTAACAACATTTGCAATCAGGAGAGTGCTAAGTTTTTCAGTCGCAAAAATGAAAGAAATAAAGGATCTAATGCTGAAAACCAGTCAATGGCAGCACTAGATCACAAAAAAGTCAAAATAAAAAATGCATTCGAGGGTGAAAACCTTTTTAAGGCACCTAAGGATGGAAGACTTGACACTCTTCCTAAACACTATCAGGAGCAATCACCCATATTGATTGAGCCCACTCAATCAATCAACATTGGTACAGAAGAAGCAGCTAAAAACATACACCTAGCAGAATCTTTAACAGAAGAAGAAAAACCAATTTATCAAATTCTTCAAAGAAAAGCAAATCAATTTTTCTTGGTCCTATGTAGATATGCCTAGGATTGATCTGAACTTGATCATGCATCATTTATCTATTGCTACAGGAGGTAATCCAGTCAAGAAAAAATTGAGAAAAATGAATCCGCATGTAACATTAATGGTCAAAGCTTAACTAAAGAAGTTACTAGACATTGGATTTATTCGACCTATAGACTATCCTGAATGGATTTCAAACATTGTGTCAGTTTCAAAGCCAGATGGAAGCATCAACATATGCATAGATTTTAGGGATGTTAACAAAGCTTATCCAAAGGACGACTTTCCTTTTCCCAGCATCGACATAATTGTAGACCTCACAGTAGGCCATGCAAGGCTATCATTAATGGATGGTTTTTCTAGCTATAATCAAATCAAGATAGCTCCAGAGGATCAAGATAAAGTAGCTTTCACCTGTCCTTGGGGAACGTATTGTTGGAATGTCATGCCTTTTGGCTTAAATAATGTTGGGGCAACTTATCAAAGAGCAATGACGACAATCTTTCATGATATGATGCATACCTTCATGGAGGACTATGTGGATGACTTACTGGCTAGGTCATTTTCCAGGGCAAAACATTTGGGCATATTAGAGAAAATATTTCAAAGATTGGAAAAATTAAAAGTTAGGCTCAACCCTAAGAAGTGTGTCTTTGGGGTAACATTAGGCAAATTATTAGCCTACATTGTGTCTGAAAAAGGCATTGAAGTAGATCTAGTGAAGGTACAGGCCATCATGGAGATGCCACCTCCCAAGAACATTAGCTAGCTAAGATCTCTGCAAGGATGGCTATAATCTATCAAGCGATTCATAGCCCAATTAGCAGATACAAGTCTACCATTCAATCATTTGCTACATAAAAATATACCATTTAGATGGGAAGCCAAATGTGCAGAATCATTCTATCAGATCAAGCAATATCTAATGAATCCACCAATTCTAGTATTACCCATATCAGGGAAGCCACTTATTCTCTACATATCCACAACAGACATATCATTGGGGGCACTATTAGCACAAGAAGATCAAGAAGGCAAGGAACAAGCTATCTATTACATCAGCAAGATTTTAAATGGATATGAGTTTAATTACACATTCATTGAGAAGGCTTGTTTAGCTATGTTGTTCGCCTCTCAAAAGTTCTGACATTACATGCTAGCTCACACAATCAAGCTACTAGCAAAAATTGATCCTCTCAAGTATTTACTTAGCAAAGCGGCTCTCATAGGAAGACTAGCTAAACGGGACATGATTCTTAGTGAATTTGATATCCAATACACAAGAGCGTCGGGGTATCAAGGGACAAGTAATTGCAGATCAATCAGCCGAAGCACCACTACTAGATAAGCAACCAATGGAGGTCAAATTTCCAGATAGGGATGTCCTTACTGTTACCACCAAGCAATGGACCCTGTACTTTGATGGTTCCTACACTCAACATGGCTCAGGTGCCAATATCTTGTTCGTCACTCCTGAAGGACACACCATACCAAGATCATATCGCCTCATGTTTCCATGCACAAATAACATTGCAGAGTATGAAGCACTGGTCACATGAATCAAAATAGTCATGGAATAGAGATGAATTGAAATATTCAAGGCAAAATCTCTAATATAACATCTTTGTGAGTGCCTATGAAAGGCCAACTAGTTTTCACTAGATCACTAATGAAGGTCTATGGAGGCTCCCAATTGGTCATAAATAAGATCAACAATGAATATCAGACAAAAGATGACAAGCTACTACCATACAAAAGAATGGTGGATGACTTCAAACAATATTTTGTACACATCACGTTCAAGCAAATACCAAGGTTGGACAACAGAGCAGCCGATGCAATGACTAATATCACTACATTGCTACAAATTTTGGAGCAACAAAGTCGTTATGAGTTTTTGGTAGAGAAACTATTTTCCCCAACCTATGACAGTTATGCATCCCATGTTATCTATGCCTTTATTGGTTCAGGATCTCCTTTATACGAGACAATATATGAGTATCTTAAAACCAATACCCTACCCATTGACCTTTCTCAGAACCAAAAATGTAACTTCATCCGACAAGCCGCCCGTTATACCCTAACTATTGATACCCTTTACCATCAAGCTCTAGATGGTACTTTTCTTCGTTGTCTTAATCGTAATGAATCTGACTCTGCTTTACACGAGCTTCAAAAAGGTATCTGTGGCACCCATTCAAGGGGTCATACTCTTGCTAAAAAACTTTTCAGAATGAGATATTACTAGCCAACAATGGAGAAAGACTCTTATCAATTTGCAAAGAAATGTCCTAAATGTCAGATCCATGGAAATCTTATCCATGTACCAGCATAGGAGTTGTAGCCATTTACAACATCTTGGCCTTTCTGTCAATGGGGACTTGATTTAGTAGGAAAAATACATCCTTCATCTTCAAATGGACACAATTTCATTATCACTGCAATAGAGTATTTTACAAAATGGATTGAAGCAGTCCCAATGACCACAGTAAGTGGAAAACAAATTGCCTCTTTCATTCTCAATTATCTGATCTACAGATACGACATTCCCAGTTCCATCATAATAGACAACGAGCGTCCCTTCAAAAATCAGGATGTACGAGAACTATGTGAACGATTCAAAATCCAACATCATTTCTCTATAGCTTATTACCCACAGGGGAATGGTCAAGAAGAGGCATAAAATAAAACAATATTGAAAATCCTAAAGAAAATAGTAAATGATGCAGGAAAGGATTGGCATGTACAACTCAATCCGACACTTTGGGCATACAAGACTAGCATGTAGACACCTACAGGAGCTACGCCATATTCATTGGTGTATGGATCAGAAGAAATTTTACCTCTAGAGGTAGAAATTCCATCACTCAAAGTATCTTTGAAAGGCCTCATCCTAGATGAGGAGTATTGGGTCAACAGATTGTAAGAACTAGAGCTTCTGGATGAAAAACACCAACATGCCTATAATCACCTCAAAGCATACCAGCAACACATGTGCAGAAGATACAACCACAAAGTCATCCCTAGGATTTTTAAAGTCGGTGATCTTGTACTCAAATAAAATCCTAGAAATCAACAGGATTGAGAAAATAAGGGAAAGTTTGAGCCTAACTGGTTGGGTCCCTATGTCATAATATCAGCCTATGGATCAGGTGCCTATCAGCTAACAACTTCAAAAGGCGATGTGCTTGATGAACCAGCCAACATCATCCATATGAAGAAATTCTATACTTGAGTGGTCTAATGCACAGAAAAAGTGAAAATACAAAATAAATACAAAAAAATAAAAAATCAGAAAAATTAAAAAAAAAGTAAAAATAAAATAAAAATCAAAAACAATAAAAAGGTGCAATACAAACAAATGGTCAAAACCTGGCAACAAGTGCTACTTGTGAGGGAACGTCTCCTCTATCTATCTTTTCTCATATCTTTTTGTATCCGAAGTCAAAAACCACTAGCCATCGCCCAACACTTAAACACCATTATCCTGGACATACTTAGCGTAGTCACTATCCTTGCTTATTTGAATATCAGTTTGTCATATCCCACCATGGCTTGTTAATCACTGTACATATCCACATCGATCAGTATCTATAACTAGGGGCAACATTTATCTAACTTTAGACAAACAAGAATCCAACATGTCAAACAAATCCTGTCAAGCAAAACTCTAGCAACCACGAAAACAAAACACTGATCCAAATAACAACTTCAAAACACATAATAGATGATTTTCTGAAGTATAATTTGTTTACATCTTGCATGAAGTTTTGACTATTTTTGCACTTGAACTTTTTTGAATTATTGGATCCCCTAGATTTTCTCAACAATGCCTCAAGCTAGAGAAAGTGGATGGAGACTCTGATATTTTTTTAGTTTTCTGTCTGTGAGGCGATCACTTGTACTGTGCAAATACTTGTCTTGAGATGTGATTCAAAACACATCACTGAAGACATAGTTCCACTTTGCACATACAAATGGTTCAATCTTATCTATTTATACGCAAGCAACACTCAGGTCATCTTGGTACAATTATACCTTGACGCTTCTGCCATCTTGCAATATCAAAAATCCATGTAAATTTTTCTTAGGTCATTATGGTTCAATTATACCATTATGCTTGTATAAATTTTCAATATATCAAACAACTCAATGATGATAAACACAAAGAAAGCAAAAACATGTGACTATACAGGAATGAAAAATGACAGAATGAGGATGATCAACTAGTTGCATATCATTTTACAATTAGTTGCATATCATTTCACAAATAGTTGCATAGCATTATCATACATCTCATTTTCACGATACAACTCACAACATATCATTATCATACATCTCATTTTCAAGATACATCTCATAGCATATCATTATCATACATCTCATTTTCAAGATACATCTCACAACATATCATTATCATACATCTCATTTTCAAGATACATCTCATAGCATACATCTCATTTTCAAGATACATCTCACAACATATCATTATCATACATCTCATTTTTAAGATACATCTCATAAGTCAATATCATCACATCATGAATCATACAATCATATTAATCAATATCAAATCAAAAGAATTTATCTAAGTATTGCATCATCATCATAGCACCATCATATCAATGCCTAAATCATCATCCATAAGCACATCACATGTGGATCGGAAAATCGGTGTCATATATATATATATATCAAATATGGTCAAAATATATAAAAGATGTCATATCTATCTAAATACAATGATCAAAATATAATAGAGACAAGTCTCTCAGGTATGACTATCTCCTGAGGTTGATGGTCTTGCACTAGATGTCCCAACACCTGGATCTCCTAGTGGATCATGTCGAGAAGGCTCGGTCACACCTCTACTCTCTATCCTCGAATGAGTCCACATGGATCGACTGGATCTCACTGCAACATAGCTAGGAGCTCTATGATCTCTAGGAACCACCTCCTCATATAAATGCCTAGAGTACTCAGCCTCCTTGGCTGCGTACTGCATCTCTCTCAATGTGTCTTTCATAGAACCACTAGCCACCACTCTCTCCAAGCTATCCGCCTGAGCCTCTACTCGACCTAAGCACTCTATCATCGTATCCCACTCTGTGGTAATTTGCGTAATCAGATACTGCTAAGCCAGTACCTGTGCCTGAAGCTGCTACACTGACAACTGTAGGGACCAAATCTGTGCTTCCTCTCGATGGGTGGGTACCCAAACCTGAATGGGTACCTATGTCGTGGTACCACCGATCCCTGTCCCTGTCTTAGGCATCGGTGGAGGTAATACATCTGATCTCCTCCTCTGAGTCAGTCGCCTAAAACCATTCATACCACCCACAACTGCTATCACCTTTCCCACTCGACCAACTCCACCAACTCCACCAACTCCAACCATCAAACCTACCCTCCCTCCCTCACCAACTGCTTGCCTGACTAATCCACCTCCTCTCCTCCCTCCATCTCCTCCTCGAATCCTCCCTTAATCTCCTCCATCCCCTCCTCTATCTCCTCATCTCCTTCTACCACCTCCCCTCCCATCTCCCCCATCATCTCCTCCACCATCCCCATATCCCTCCTCCATATCCTCTCCTCATCTCTCTGTCTCCCTAGCCTCTGGGGCTTCTCATCCTCATCATCATAAAAAGTGGGAATCATCTCTGCTAGATCTGATATCCATGCTATTGCATGAGCCATGAAGAGTGCTCCAAACTCCTTCATCATCCCAGCATCCACCACTCCAAACCCATAGTCCCATATCTGTCCAAATAAATGCATGTACTCCTCCACCACCACTGCACTATCAATAGTCGGACTCCACTTTGGCACATCCTGCCTCCGACGAGCATATAAACATGCTCCCTACAGTACACCCTGTTGTCGACCATACTATCGCTGAACTTGGTTGTGTAAGAACCTCTCAATGATAAAAGGCATTTGTACTATCAAGTATCACGACATATACACATAAGACATCTCTAGCTCGTCCTCTGCCCACACCTCGCAATCCATATACAATCTCTAAATGACCGTATCAATGTCATCCAACATTCTCCTCCAATGCTCTAGCTTGCCCAGCTTACGCTGGACAACTATCCCTGTGTACCCATATGCATAAGCCTGACCAACTAGCCTATCCCTATCTACAAGTGGCCTTGCTGTGGGACTGTGCTCCCAAGCCCACATCTGTAATAATGTGACCCCGGCTGATAAACTGTTGTATCCCAAATACACCACCTGGTGCAGATCTCTGTACAGATGGGCCAACATATAGGACCCCCATGCAAACCTCTGACCCTATGTCACCATATCCTCTAGCACCAATCCCCATCCCACTGCTAGTCCCTTCGACCTACGGTCGGGACACAAGAAGCCACCTATGAAGCCTGCTAGTACAAAAGGTAATGGAGCATAATCAAAATCTATGGAACCTACCAAGGGATCTCATATCCACAAATCTGATCATTATGAAATATCTGACGAAGAGCCTCTATCCCATCCTCCTCTGTCTGCTCATATGGCAATAATGCCCCTATCACTGGAATCCATAGAATCTGATAATAGTCCTCTGGAGTGACTGTCATCTCGCCAATGGCCCAATGGAAGGTGTTTGTATCACTGTGCCACCTCTCTGCCAATGCTGTCAGTAAACCTCAGTTAATGATATACCAAGGCATGTCCAGCAACGAAGATAATCCACACCTCTCAATGATATCTCTATCTTCCCATGTCAACCGAGGAATCAACGACCATGGTCTAGGAAATCGCTCCCGCGACTATAGTATGCCAAGTCGTTCCTGTCACAAGGAAAACATGTCCAAATATCAGTTCCCACATCTATCTGATATATCCAATAAAATTCCATATCAACTTGAAACAAATCCATATCAAATCAAGTTTCATATCGAAAATCAAATCCATATCGAAAATCAAATTCTATATCAACTTGAAACAAATCCATATCAAATCAAGTTTCATTTCAAAAATCAAATCCATATCGAAATAAAATTCCATATCAACTTGAAACAATGAAATATAAAATCAAGTTCCATATCGAATATCAAATCCATATCAAAAATTCAAATCAAAGACCCATATCGAGAAATCACATCAAAGATCCATAACGCAAGCAACTCAAAAATCCATATTGCAAGACTCATATCAAGAACCATATCGGAAATGATGAATTGGAATTCATATCAGACATAACATTCACGACAAAATTCAAAGATCCAAATCAACAGAAAATCAGGATCATCATTCAATCAATCAGCTTAGTACTTCAAACAACAAAAGCAATTTCGCAATCTATCAAAATTTGGACATCATCATAGTAAGCACAACATTGGCTAAGCACCCATCCTAAAAACACTTGACAGGCACCTACCCACCCCAAATCATCTTCCTTCATCTCTTTTTCCCCCGCAACATCACCTTTCCACTCCTTTCTAGCTAAATTTCTGCTCACGTGCTAAGAGATCTCTCCTATGCGCTAGCTAAACTCAGCTACATGCTATGACATTTACCCTATGCGCTACATCTACCCTATGCGCTACCTTGTTAGCGCTATGCGCTATTCTATCCTATACACTACCCTAAACCAACGATGCGCCATGTGATAATTCCTAGATGCTACCCTAGTTGGCAAACCCTACGCGCTAATTGTTCTATCATATGCGCTACGCACTGAACCTGATGCACTAAACCGTGAAAATCCAACACAAAAAATTCAAAACGTGCTCAAAATCGACAAAACAAAAAGCAAAAGGGCCCAAATTTGGATGACTTAGAGGTGGACCATACGTGATGGGCCTTTGGTATCGACGAACGCTCTCGAATCAGTGTGAAGCATAAGGAACCAACATCTTTTCACTCTCCAAATGCCAGTCTCACAAGAAGTCAATGGGTGCAAATAAAACAAATGAAATCACTTTTACCTTTTATAGGGTAAAAAGTCAACTTGGGTTGGTAAGTGGGGCATGTATTTTGCTCATTTTTCTCACTTTGACCCCTACCAAACACCATTGTTCAAGAAATGAATCAATTAAACACCGCATTCAACACATTCAAAATTTGAAAATGTAATTCAATTAAAAACGATTATCAGCTCAACCAAATTTTCAATTTTTTTGATTCATCTCTCGAGGGGGCATTATCAATATCATTTGTCAAATATGGGGTATGACATAGACATCATCACATCAATCAAATTTTGGTGAAACATCAATTTTCTTTGAATCAACATGTGCACACATGTCACTTCAAAGAGGGGCAAAATGTAAACGTATAAAAATGACCACTTTCCTAAAGTGAATATTTAATGTTCATTTTATTCTCATTCCTCTATTTAATTAAATCATTCACATTCATCTATTTGGTTAAATAAGTTATTCAATTTATTTAATTAAATTCACCTAGGTCTTTCATATCCATTTAATTGAATAAATCACTTTATTTAATTAAATCCCCTTTCTAGTCTTTTTAACTAAATTTACAATTGTTCACTTCAAATAAATAAATCTAATTTATCTATTTAAATCCCACACTTGTATTTATGCAAGTTGCATCTATTTTTGTTGAAATAAAGCAATTTATTTTAATTAAAATTACCCTCCATCCACTTGCATTTTCCTACATCTCCCACTTGCCTCTCTAAACCCCCCTTCTAGATTCTTCTAATCACTTCTAAATTAGCCTAACCCATCTACTAAATATTGTCACATCCCTAAACAAAGGGAAGTCACTTCTCAAACCCTCAAAGTCTTTGAAAACCATTATAGGCTTAATGTCTTCAACAAGTTAACCTTGAAATTCTTCCAAACCATTAATGGTTAACTCAACCCTCATCTAACCCAAGGGTCTCATTAAGCATTCATTTCTTTGACCATGGTTATTCCTTTAACCCTTGCACAAGAGTTTATCCTTTGTGTAAAAGTTTTATCCATTAGATAACCTTAACCTAACCTTAACCCTTACCTCCTAAGGTAACCATGAGGTCTTCTCAAGCATTTAAATTCTTCTTACATCTCCTCTCAAGCAGTCTCTTGTTGACAATTGTCACCATTTCATTGGTGAGAATTGAGTGCATGGATTGATAGCTTTCAATCCTAGCCCTTGATAAGATTATCCAATCTTGACCATCCATTGCCCTATTTTTCCTATAAATAGAGCCCCCATTCCTTCATTCTCATATCCAAGTCTTTAGAATCACACTTATAGGTATTTTACTAAGCATTTAGTCTCTCTTTGAAATAGAAATAATCTAATAAATATTTTAGAAGCATTTCTATCATCATAAATAATCATATTAAGCTAGTACATCATGTTAGGATAGTTCTTTTGCTAATGTTTTCTTCTTATCATCATATACATGCTATTTTAATTCTTATTTGTTAATATCATGCATATTTAGGATGGAATTCATGTTATGTTGATCAAAACATCCCTCATTCTCATGATTGTCATCCCTAAGTCACTTTGCTCAGTGATCTGAGGGCAAAGGCATTGACTTGAGGGGCCTTGTGAGATAGAGAACAATGGAACATCCCTTGGGAAGTTGAGCTATTCCCTATAGCTCCATAAATTGCACCAAGAGTCTCATTGGTGTGTGGACTAGTCCTGAGTACACATTTTCTGTTTCATCGTACCACTTTTCCTGCATAGATTTCTGGTGCCCACTGTGGGGCATAACCCCATTTATCAAATCATTTTTGATGTAGGACTAACTTTGTAGGTACGTGGAAAACTTGAATTAGCAAGTGGATACCATTTTGTAGCACATCCGGTCTATTCTTTGGTGCAACTTGCTGACTGTTTAGCACATTGATACCATACCTTAGCACATACCAACTTAAATTTAGCGCATAGCATTTCTACTATTTCTTGTAGGTCTCAGTGCTTTAAAACATCAATGTAGCACATTTAGACAACAATGTAGCGCATCTGGGCTTTTGGCTAGCACATCGGTGCCATTCTGTAGCGCATCTCGTCTGTAGATTAGCACATGACAGACACAGAAAGAAAAATAAAATTGTAACAAAGACTAAAAAATAGACAAAGGTCATCTTAAAATTAAAAATATATTTTTAATGCCACTTCAGCATTGAACAAGAGCCATCTTAAAATTCAAAAATTAAAAAATAAATAAAAATAAAAATATAGAAAAAATGAAAATCATGAAAATTTGTCTAAGGCATGCAAAATAAGCAATGTCTCTCAAGAGCATTACTGCTTTTAAGCAATGCCTCTCAAGAGAATTACTTCTTTTAAGAAATGCCCCTTAATGTCATTACTGCTTTTAAGCACTGCCTTTCAATGGCATTGCTTCTCAAAAGCATTGCACTTTTCATGCATTACTCATCACTGTTCCTAGTGATGCAAGTCACTTCAAAACGATTTCAATATTCAATTATATAATGAGCAAAACAACTTTGATGCATCTTCTCTATCAATTGGATGACATTAAATGAATGAGGTAAGATCGATAATGATGTATTTGTTAAATGCGATGAGAGTGAGGAGCTGAAAGGACGAAGAAGCCCGAATAAGAATATCATTGGGTCATATTAAACAACTAGCGCTTGCACCTAGGTAAGGTGCAATGTGTAAAGCCCATAGTAGTTTATATCACATTCGAGAGCTTCTGCATATTATTTGAATGTATATTATATGGTTGAAGTCAGGTGGTCCTCCATTGATAAAATCCAGTTGCCCCAACAAAGGCAGTTTGTCTTTTTGCTCATTTCTATGGTTGACCTACAAAAAGAAAGAAATTTTTTCGAGAACAAAAATTTCAAGGAGTGTATATACATACCTTGTTCGTGTACATGATCATCAAACTAACATAATTCATGATACTTGTATACACCTAAAATTGGTTCAAGATAAATTCACAATAGATTCCCAAAGCTCCAGCTTGATTAGTCATCATCAGACATCTCAACAAGATCAACAAGGGTCAAACGTGGTCCTCCCTTCATCTCATGGCTTATTGGAAAGAGTTAATACTTCTACAATCGCCTTAGCATGTCTCATCAAACATCAAAGTCTCATAGAAATCTTCACTTACTGCAAAGACAACACAATAGTCTTATTAATATGGTCTTCATCGGCATAAAACATCACTTCATAAATCATTACGTTTGTGTAAATTCTTGGTCTAGAAAATTATATGTCTATTTAGTAGAATGTAGAATAATTTTTTTTTATAAATTATTACAATGATCAATGTATATAGCAATAAGTGATCATTTAAATGATTGGATACAATATCATGTGGTGGGTCACTATAGCAATCTTGAATATTATCTTAAATTGTTCTACAACAACAAATAATATAGAAATAGAGAGACAAAACTAATCCATATATTGAAAAGAATTATTGATTATAAATAGTTTTAAAATAGAAAAATAATAAATTTATAAAATATTTATTACACATTTGCTAGTGATGATATTTTAATGTTTATAATATTATGATTTTCTTTCCCTAATCATTGTCATTTATTACTTGTAGTTGATGAACTTTTCTAGAAGTTGTTTCATTCCTATACATTGAAGAAAGTTAATTTTTTTTATTGAGTTGTGATTGTCAAATGTCTTTCATTATTTTATCACAAAATATTATGTGGATTCCTAGAGATGCACCCTTTTCTAATTTTAAAAATAAATATATTAACATATTTAATAATTACTTTATAATATTTTTATTAAATAACTTATGCTAGAAATTTTCAATAGATATTAAATTTCCACAATCCATGAGATAATAATCAACTACTTTTGGATTATATTGTCAGTGATTTTTTGCATCAACGTTTCGAAACACACACCAATCACACTTCGTGATCCATCATAATGATGAAAATAGTTTGAAAGCAAATATCTCTACTAAGAATAAAATTTGCAAACAAAAGAAAAAAGACAATTACAAAGCAACACAATCTAATTGAGGTGTAATACTAACCCTAACCCTAACCCTAATCCTAACCTAAGCTTTATCTTAGAAAGGAAACCTTAATTGTAATCAACCCTCAACACTATCTTTAAGCTAGCTACAATTTTTTTAAATATTTATTTTTAAAAGTAAATTTATTAAGAAGATAATAACCTAAATTATTATTTGTAAAAAATTAAATAGTAAAACAATTCAGATAATATTTTGTAATATTATATTTAGTTTTTTTGCTCTCTTATTTGTTGTCATTTAAAATAAAAATAGTTCAAGGTTAATTTAATGCATAGAAATGATAGATTGCAGCAAATATTCATAAATATTGTTTAAATACCACAATCAATATACGTTGTGAGATGGTGCAAAATAATCTACTTAAAAGAATTCAATACAAAATTCTTTATAGTATAAATTTTCAAAATATTATTTAAATACCAGAATTGATATTGTTTAAATACTACAAATAATATATGTTGTGAGATGGGGCAAAATAATTTACGTAAATAATTAAATACACAATTATTTAAAGTAGTATAAATTTTCAAATATCTAAGTTATAGTTTTATTTGAATAATTGTTGTCACATTAGCTTTTCATACAAATTACAAATTGGCCATGAACTTGAGTTTCTATTTTTGAGGATTTGTTAGAAACTTTTAGAGATAAAATGATAGGTTCCATATTATATAAGTTATTGAAAAAAATAATAGATCCAATATTGTCTTTGTTTTTGAATAACTTGTTAGGATAATCGGTGAACAACTGAGAGGGGGGGGGGGGGGGGGGTTGTGAATCAGTTGTTAACAAATTATATCAACCAAACCACTTATAACCTTTAACTGGGTCACATAAACATTAAGTACCGGAATAATAGAAACAGATATTGGTAAGCAATAATAATTAACCATAAAACATATAATCAACACAATGCAACCATACCACATAACACCATGATTTGTACATGGAAAACCTAGAAAGGGAAAAACCATGGTGGGAATCCTACCCACAGTTAGATGATACTTCTGTAGAAAGTATGTGATACAATGAGGGGCTTACACATGTAGGAAGGCACACTTCCTAGAGCGTACTGCTCATTACAAAAGAGTCTCACTGACTATAGAGAGGTTATAACCACCTCAAGACAAATGGACAACAATCTAGAATAATGAACTGCCAAAGATAGCATCTACCATGCCCGATTACAGTCGCGATTAAGCTCAATACTAGAGGCCTTTGACCTCTTCCTTAATCCCAATTCGATCACCTATGATCGCCCAAATCTCCTTCACCTATGATATTACATTTCCATTCACATACCATTCCATTCATGATCTACGATGAGATCTTACATCAATTTATACCAACCCTAAGGCCTAAACCAATTAGGTCAGGCGCCTAAAAGTTATTACCATAAGATCATTACATACATCCATATTACAGTGATATGCCATGTTGTCTTAAGACCAAAACAACAACAATCAATCCATAAATCATCCCGGTAACGTGTAGAGAACACATTAACATGATACCGGTCCATAACCTAGATAGGCACCAAACCTAATCTGGGTCCACTATGCCAAAGCAATGTCTTCAATCAGTTGAGGCATGATCAAAGAACATCTTCAGCATCCTGAAATCCATCTAGAAGCCACACCAACACCACTTATTCATCCTGTCAAGCTTTCTCAGTGAAAGCTATGCCGATTAAACCTTAAACCCATGTCGGTAAGGGTTTACAAGAGTGTGTTAGCATCAGATTATCAATTCAATACCAAATTACCAAAACATGCTCCAGAAGCATGTAACACATAAAATCAAACATACTCCATTGATCCAAAGATGCCAGAAGTGTCCAACAAATAGTCCTTCCTGTCGGTAACACTAGATCTTCTACCGGTAACCAAAAATTATCTATCGGTAACCAACCATAATAGCTAGTGTTGACATCAATGACAAAATATCAGTGCAACACATAATCAATTCATCCATAGTACCAAAAATATCCCCCTTTGGAATTGATGGCAACACTAGATGTGAAAAACATCTACGTACCACAAAATGCCAAATAAGTCTCCCCCTGTGGAAGACAACCAATAATCTTCTGAATATCAATAACTCTTCCCCTGTGAATAATATCTCTGTAAAGTTCTGAATTTATTTTTCACATCACTATCTCTCCCCCTTTGACATCAATGCCAGAAATCTGACAAAAATATCAAAGCGAGAATGTAAGCCTCTGAATCTCAAAGCTAACTACTCCCCTTGAGTAGTAGCATCACTCATCAGTGCTGGAATGAATAATATATCTAATAATGCATGTTCGACTAATGACAAATTGCATCAATCAAGTCTCTATCAGAGGGGTAGAAACCCCTAACATGTCTCTCAAATATTCAAATGATTCCTTAGACAACGGTTTAGTGAATATATCTGCAATCTGCTCTTTAGTCTTAGAGTGAAATACCGGATTTGTAGACATGTCAATAGCTGTAGAGTTATCAGAGTAGATAACTACCAGTTCACTACAATTTACCTTGATATCCTTCAACATTTTCTTCATCCATAAGACTCGAGTGCCATTAGTAGATAACTACCAGTTCACTACAATTTAGGCCGGGGAACTAAAGTCCAAGTCTCATTCTTCTCTATCTAATATAATTCATCTTCCATAGCCTTTAACCAATGTTTATCTTTACAACCTTCAATAACAAATGCCGGTTCAATTTGATAAATAAGACATACCTCTTCATTTCTCAGTCTTCTTATCATAACTCCCTTATTCCTATCTCCAATAATTTCATCTTACATACCTTGGTGTCTTTTGAACTTCAGGTTCACTGCTCTGATCATTTGTCAAAGTTGAATTTTCTAATTATACTGGTGTAACTGTCTCAGTTTCCTGTACCGGTTGAGGCATTATCAGTTTAGTTATGATCATTTCCATTGCCAGTTCCCTATCTTATGATATAGATTAATTTTTGTATTTCTCATCCACTTTCACATTAGCGCTCTCCACAATTTTTTGCAATCTTTTGTTATAACATCTATATGCTTTGCTTTGAATTGAATAAACAAGAAATATCCCTTCATCACATCTAGGATCAAAGTTCCCAATTGAATCACCCCTTTTGATATGGCATTTACTTCCAAAAATTCTAAAATATTTAATAGTAGGTGTATGTCCAAACCATAATTCATAAGGGGTCTTATCAGTTTCACCTTTGATGTGAACTCTATTGAATGTGTAGACTGTTGTACCCACTGCTTCTCTCCAGTAGATGTGAGGCAATTTGGCTTCCATCATCATAGTTCTTGCTGCATCAAAAATGGTTTTGTTCTTGCTTTCCACTACTCCATTCTACTGAGAAGTCTGAGGTGCGTATAACTGTCTTCTAATTCCATTTGTCTCACAATAACTATTAAATTCATGAGAAGTGAACTCACTGCCTTGATTTGATCTTAGACATTTGATTTTCAATCTAGTTTTTGTTTCAACCTTTTCTTTAAAGATCTTGAACTTCTCAAAGGCTTCAAACTTATCCCTAAGAAAATTTACCCACATCATTCTAGAATAATCATCAATTATTAGCATGAAATACCTATCACCTTGAAATCTTCTAGTCCTTGCTGGACCACATAAGTCAGTGTGAATCAAATCAAGCACATCATTAGATTTATCATGTATTCTCTTACAAGAAGTTCTAACTTGCTTTCCCAATTGACATTCCTTACATACCAGATTATGAGGCTTCATAATCTTAGGTATATCTTTAACTGCCTTTGTTGAACTAATCTTAGCAATACAATCAAAATTAACATGAAACAACCTTTTATGCCATAACCAAATCTCATCAATATGAGAAATCAAACATGTCTTATTCCTAGTATTCAAGTGAAAGATATTACCTCCAGTCTGAGTACTAGTTGCAATCTCCAAACTAGTTTTGTTAATGATTTTGCATTTTCTATCTTTAAACTGAAGTTGGAAACCCTTGTCCACCAATTGACCAACACTTAAGAGACTATGCTTTAAACCTTCTACATAATAGACATTATCAGCATTATACTTTCCATCCAGAGAAATAATACCTCTACATTTGATCATACATGCTTTGCAATCTCCAAATCTGACTTGACCGCCATTGTATTCTTCTAGGGACAAAAATTTTCTTTTATCTCTAGTCATATGATACAAGTATCCACTATCAATTACCCATTCATCCTTATCTTCAACTTTTGCTGCCAGGGCCTTTTGTTCATTCATGATAGCCAGTTTCAGTTCATCTTCCTTTAAAGCATAGAACACCCATTCCTTTCCATTGAAGGATCCACTAGCAGAGTCTGTTGTTGGTTCATCCTTAGACTCATCACTTACTCCTTCCTCATCTGCTATGTAGCATTGTTTTCTTTTCTTAAATCTATATCTGTTCTGATTAGGCTTAAGTTAACTCTTTCTTCAAATCTTGCATTCCTTTCAGGACATCTAGATGTGAAATGACCAATCTTATTACATGCAAAACATTTAAGAGGTGATTTTCCTTCATACTTACTTCCTGTCAGTCCTTTAGGTACTCTTCTAGCAAATAAGGCCTCAAGTTGCTCACATTCTTCATCTTCTTTCCTCATATCTTCTAATTCCTTTGCATATAGGGCTTTCCAATCACTTTTTCCAGTAGATGATGATGATACATGAAAAGAAGGTTCAGACTTTGCAGCTCCAGAAGATCCAAATTCTTCAAGCTCAAAAGCAGATAATTTCCCAATCAGAATGTCTTTGTTAACTGAAGTGTTTGGCATTGTTCTCAGCTCATTAATTGCAGTTGCCTTCATCTTGTAAGCCAGTGGAAGGGCTCTCAAGAATTTGGAAACTATTTCATCTACACTCAGAGATCCTCCACAATATTGAATTCCCATAACAAACTCATTTACTCTTTCCATAAACACAACAATTCTTTCATTATCTTCCATTGTCAAGTTTTCATACCTTACTCGATAACCATCAAGTTTAGCAATTTTGACAATAGAATCACCTTCATTCAGAGTTTTCAATTTATCCCACATAACCTTTGTTGATGATTTATCAGTCAATCCCATAATTTGTTGATTAGTAAGTGCACACAAGAGGTCTTTTCTAGCTCTGCAATCATTTTCAATATTCTTGTCTAGGTCTGCAAGAGCAGGATTACCAGATGCTAGATCATAAGGTGTGTATCCTTTCTTAGTGATCTCCCAAATATCCTTTCCAAGACATCTAAGATGAGTCTCCATTCAGAATTTCCATATCCCATAATTTGTTCCATCAATCTTAGGGATTTCTCTTCTGAAAATAGTTGGTGGATTTGAAGTGTTAGCTGCCATAGGATCTACCTCAAGCAGTTAAGCTTCTGCAAAAGAGGACTAAAGCTCTGATACCAATTGTTAAGATAACTGGTGAACAATTGAGAGGGGGGGGGGGTTGAATCAGTTGTTAACAGATTATATCAACTGAACCACTTTACAATCTTTAACCGGATCACATAAACATTAAGTACCGAAATAGTAGAAATAGATATCGATAGGCAATAAAACTTAACAATAAAATAAATAATCAACACAATGCAACCATACCACATAACACCATGACTTGTACATGGAAAACCTAAAAAAGGGAAAAACCATGGTGGGAAGCCTACCCATAGTCAGATGATACTTTTGCAGAAAGTATGTGATAAAATGAAGGGCCTGCACATGCAGGAAGGCACACTGCCTAGAGCGTACTTCTTATTACAAAAGAGTCTCACTAACTACATAGAGGTTATAACCACCTCAAGCTAAATGGATAACAATCGAGAATAATGAACTGCTAGAGATAGCATCTATCATGCCTGATTACAGTCTCAGTTAAGCTCAATACCAGAGGCCTTTGATATCTTCCTTAATCCCAATTCAATCACCTATGATCAACCAAATCTCCTTCACATATGATATTACATTTCCATTCACATACCATTCTATTCATGATCTACAATGAGATCTTACATCAATTTATACCAACCCTAAGGCCTAAAACCAATTAGGCCGACCACCTAAAAGATATTACAACAAGAACATTACATAAATCCATATTACAATGATATGTCATGTTGGCTTAAGACCAAAACAATAATAACCAATCCATAAATCATCCCAGTAACATGCAGAGAACACATTAATGTGATATCAGTCCATAACCTATATAGGCACTGGACCTAATCTGGGTCCACCATGACAAAGAAATGTCTTCAATCCGTTGAGGCATGATCAAAGAACATCTTTAGCATCCTGAAATCTATCTAGAAGCCACACCAACACCACTTATTCATCTTGTCAAGATTTCTCAGTGAAAGCTCTATTGCTTAAACCTTAAACCCATGTCGATAAGGGTTTACAAGAGTGTGTGATAGCATCTGATTATCAACTCAATACCAACTGACCAAAACATGCTCCAGAAGCATGTAACACATAAAATCAAACATACTCCATTGATGCAAACATGTCGGAAGTGTCCAATAGATAGTCCTTTCTACTGGTAACAATAGATCTTCTACCAGTAACCAAAACCTGTCTGCCGGTAACCAACCATAACATCTAGTGTTGACATCAATGACAAAACATCAATGCACCACATAATCAATTCTTCCATAGTGCCAACATAACTTTCCCTGGGATGTTTGAATGCAATACAATGGAGGAAAAGCTACTAAAAATATTAATTATAAATCCGCAAGTTTGTAATTATGAGAAATGTCACCAATTTAGAAATAGTGAAGAAGGAAAGTTATTTATGATGGGGAACTGAAATAAAATTAGATGAACTGACACATAATGAGATAAAATGAAGAAACAAATGAGTAATTCAATACTTTCTTCCTTGTTTTGGTCACAAAAATAATGGCTATGAATTATTGATTCCTTTAAGATTGAATGACTTGCAAACCAAAGTTTCTAATATATGAAAAGATCAAAAGAAATCCACTCTGACCATACAATCAAATATTGGATGAAGCGTATCATTCTTCCATTGCCTCAAATATTTATTTGCAAAATGCTTTTTCTTCCTACCCCACAAAACACGATCATTTGGAATAACTTGGAATATCTTCAAAGGATGGATCATGGGTCTGCTTGTAGATTTCATTCAATTTTAAAATGTATATTATGATACAATGTAGTTTATACGCTGTTAAAATAAGCAATCATTATTTGAAAAGTACGTCTAACACCATATCGAATGCGTTGGAAATCTATAACTATTACAAACTTATATATCCTTTTAAGATCTTAGCCTTTGGATTATATACCAGTATTAAAGAGCTATTTTGATAAGGGACTAATTTGACGTTATTGATATTGTCAGAGTTGGGTTGGACGTATGCCAGCTCTAAAGATTTCCCAAGTTATTTGAAGTCTAACGACATAGTGGCAATGGTTCACTAACCCTAAATTTAGGGTGTCCAAATAGATATTTATAGAAAAGATAAAATTCATTGAAATAAAAGTATTAGATTTTTTTGTTTATCTATAACTATCTCTTTATTACTCATAACTGTTTTTCCACTCCATTCGACAATGAAAGAAAAAGATGGTTTCGATACCTGAATCCTTGCCTTCTCCCTGCACAACAACCATTTATTGATCTAAACCAAAATCAAATAGAATGATTACTAAATATTCTATAAAAGATTATACAAAGTAAAATTCCCCACACATCTGTATGTATGAGTTTGTAAGAAGATCTTCACCCGCCAATGGTTCCACTCATCAATCTAATCAAGACCACCTTGAATAGTCCTTAAATATCTCATGTTGTTGAAATACCAATTGATAGTTTCATTCTCTACTACTCGCCTTGTTTCATATGCCATAAATTTTAACTTTGCAAACAATATTCTTATCAATAAAAGAGTAAGTTGGGGCGGTGCAGTTGAACGATGCTAGATGGAAGCAAAATACGTGGAAGCATGAAAATTTAACAACACCATCAAAAGTTTCTAGAAATTCAATTGGCCTTTGGTCTACTAGTGAAGTTGAATGGTTTCAAATGAGCCCACCAGGGATCAATTCTTGTTGAGTGCAAGGCTCGAACATCATAAGGGATGAGGTCGGGATCGTGCCCCAGGCGAATTTGGCAGAATGGATACCCCTCAATCCTTATCTCTTTGCCGAAGAGGTTCATCTTGTATTTGCTCATGCCCCCGTATCAGGTGGCAAAAAATACTTTGTGAAGGACCTCGCTGGGCTGTCAGCTCGCAGGATGTCTTGCTCGTAGGTCTGGACCTCCATAAAAAAAGTTTCCGAAAATAATAACAAAGAAATGAAAACTTCCAAAAACCGACCGACGTGAGACACCATTCCGGTGAGCAAGAGTAAGCCCTCGATTCTGTAGGGTGGTAAGAGATTTGTCTGAAACTATGTCTAGTTCCAAAATTTTTAAGGGAAAACAGAGAGAGAAAAAATCAGTAATCAAAAAAGGGAGAGATTATTTGACAACCATAAACAATAATAGTTTAACAGCGTGAGACAAATTTCCGATGTGGGCTGCCCCAATAGGGGATAGCCTATTAGCTAAAGATACCCATTCATTTTATATTCTCATTTAATGATCGGCCAGTGAGCTTATTTAAGAACCAAAGCCTGAAGCTCTTCGATGAGAGTTCAAATATGGATTTCATGGTGAAAGAAATGTCCTTGGCAACAACAATGAGTATCATGTGACATAAAAATTGCCTAATCAGCACAACAAACAAGGAGATAATAACGATGTTGATGAAGCCAACTACTCAATGACGTCGCCCTAGCATTAAGAGCTCCCATGGTATATTCAAAAATAAGTTCAAAACTCGATGATGATAGTAAATGACAGTGATCATGTAAAGATTAAAATGAGCAGAGAATCGAAAACCAAACAACAGAAAAAGAAAACACACAACGCAAGGTTTAACGTGGTTCACCACTAAGTGGCTACATCCACCAGAAATGCAGGGAATTATCTTATTAAACAAATATCCAATTACACAATACATTTAGTATGGGTTGCGTACAGCTATTTATATAAACATATCAGATATGAAGTGAAGAGTCTGGGGAAGACAAATAGTCATGTGACCGTTGGGCTTCATAAACCCAACAATCTCCCCCGTGAAGGCCAACTGGCACAACCATGCACTGGCATCCTTTTGTCTCCATTTTGATCCTTATGAAATCAGACCCATCGAAGATTTGAACTTCGCAAAACTCTATTCACAGACACTACGAACAAGTCATCTCCAAAACAGATCCAAATAAAAAACATCTTCTCTTATGCTCCCCTTCACACTGAACAAAGTATTGGAAAGATCATTAACTTGTTCGAAAAAGAACCCTCCATCCTGAAATAAATCATTCAGCATAGACATGCTATGATCATCTATGCTCCCTCGTGATAGAAAATTGAAAAACCTATCATCTTTGAAAATACTAACTTCAAACAGATTCCCTGAAGGCACCAACTTCACCGAATAATAGTGTAATGCTTCTCTGATCATGTCCAAACACAAAGGAGCATTATTATTGGTCTTCACCTGTTCCAGCTCTCCCTCAATGTTAAAGTGTTTGTTATCCATGTGGGCAACATCACCAGTCAGGGCCTGAATTATCCACTTCATCAATGGCATGACAAAACAAAGAATCCCTATGTAAAGAAGTTTAATTTTCTGTAAATTAAACCGTTCGGTAGGAGACTATCACCAGCTTCTAGAAGCCAAAGGTTTATGTACAAGTCCCAAACCCAATCCACCAGGATGATCTGATTGTCCGAGTAGCTCTAATCGATAGCCCGATGATCGGAAGCCATCTCAAGAGCCACGACGTTGAAGCTAAACACGTCGACGTCTATCATAGGCTTGCCAAAAACCATATACTCAGGAGACATGTAGCTAAAAATACCTCGAACAGAGACGATGGAATGGTGAGAGTCATCATCTTGGTTGAGAATCTCAGCCAACTCAAAGCCTCCATGTCGTGGGTTCAAATCCCCGTTGAGAAGAATGTTTGCAGATGTGATTCTCTTGTGCACAACGGTTTGTGCCCATTCTTCATGCAAATAAAGAAACCCCACAACGAGACTCTTGATGATCTTGTACCAGCTGGGCCAGTCCAGAACGAAAGATTTTTTCAGGAAATACAACATTTTGTTGAGAGAGAAATTCATCATGTAATCGTAAATAATGAAAACGTCGCCCTTTTTCGTTGAGCAGCCACGCAACTGCTCTGCCATTATTTCACCTTACATAGAGAGAAAAAGGAAACTGAGGTGGATGGAGCAGTCGCGACTTCGTTTTGGTACATAATCGATTTAAATTCAGCAACGCCCTGCTAAAACACCTCACCACTTCATCATCAATTCCAGATTTTTTTTTCTTCTGCTCTCTCTGTTACTTCTCTCCTTAAAATATTCCTTAAGCCTAGATCAGGGCTCGGCTTTAGAGACAAGGGATCCTATTTGGACTGCAGATTCAAATTGTACCTTGGGAGAACCCGACTTCTTGTTCTTCTACTCATAATCCTCGGTGACACAATCATCAATATCCATCCAATCAGATTGGTGTCTTAATAGATTTTGGTTGGGAGAAAACATCTTCGTCCTCTCCCTATGATGTCTAAAATGGCTTGGAGCAATGCCCATTGTCCTCCGCTCCTGTCAATGGTCGCTTTCGTTTCAAACCAAAAAATTGCCTTTGCAGTTCTTCATCTAAGTCCATAGGTTCGTAGTCTTCTATGAAATTATATGTGCAAAGGTTGTCATCATCATGGGAGTGCCTTTTTATTTTTTCCAAGGCCATACCATCTGCAGAGCCTTCTGAAGCCAAAATTTTTCCCAAGCCTCCTTGCCCTGCTACCTCACTCCAATTTGCACCCTCCTCATCCTGGGAGTCAACAACAGATTCAACTTGTGTCTCTGATCGGATACACTCTTCCTCCCGCAATCTCTTGAGTTCATCCTCTTCAACAACAACCTCTTTTCTAGCATCTTTTTGCTCAGAAATTCCAACATCTATACAGGGACTATCACGGCATTTAACCTTCACCACACGAATGCCAACAACTTCCCGACCATTAACAATTTGGCCAATAAGTGCCAAAGCTGGCTCAAGGGGAGAGCAAATGAGAATCTCAACATCCTTCTCTTTCGTTGGATTCTCCTCTTCAACTGAGTTCCCCTCTTTCTTCCAGCCATCCCACTAATGTACGCGGCGCTTGAAGCATACTTTTACATGGAACGTAAAACTGCCATAGAAGTTATAAATTTTACGTTCTCCTTCTTCCTCCATCTCTGTTCAAGCCAACATGGCTTTGATACCAATTGTAAAGATTAAAACGTGTAGAGAATTGAAAACCAAATAATAGAAAAAGAAAACACACAACACAAGGTTTAACGTGGTTCACCACTAAGTGGCTATGTACACCAGAAATGCAGAGAATTATCTTATTAACCAAATATCCAATTACACAGTACATTTAGTATGGGCTACACTCAGCCATTTATATAAACATGTCATATAGAAAGTGAAGAGTCTGGGGAAGACAAACAGTCATGTGACCATTGGGCTTCATATACCCAACCGATCGCACAAACACAAATATTTAAGTTGTCGCCTCGAAACATTGTAAGTTTAAATGTCAATCAACATCCAAAGTAAAGTTCTAAGCTGGCGATCTAATAGTAATCGATCAATGTTTGATGCCTTACATTCAAAACCGATTTTTGTCTTAATCCATCATATGTCCGCATCAACTCATTTAATGATATGAGCTCGATAGACGTGAAGAGGTGTTTACGTTTTGAACGATTATAAGCTTCAATTTGATCATTCCATTTGATCAAATTGTGATCGATTTACTTTTGTAGCTTCCTTAATCACCAGCGATTGTGTTTTGCCAGCAGTTTGAGGAATCAAATTTGAGTTCATATAATCTCCATCAACGATCTATGACTCATGCGATTTTCACCACAGCGAATTGATACTGTCTCCCATCACCACCGATTCAGTTAGGTTGATCTTGAAGTCAAGGCGGTATTTATCTTGAATCAATTTTATGTCATCCTCCCAGGTTTATGATTTGATATCTGCATTGACATCGATCTAGCACTTCAGTCGAACTTCATTTGCTGATTCGATTATATCAGGTAGGGACTTTGGGTTTGTGCGATTTCGAAGATGATATGCAACGATTTCCAACCTACCTTCATTAGCAAAGCAATGGCGAGATCATTATATACAGCGAAGGCAATTTTCTATTCAAGGGTTCGATCTGATTCTATATCCTCTGTGACCAGTGTGATCAACATACATAGCGATTTCATTGAGGTGAATAAAAGAAAGAATCAATTAGGCGATTTGTATTCATCACGACAAATTCCATTTCGACAGTGATGTTGATTTGTCGATTTTGATATCAATACCTTGCAGTATATTCATCACCACTTGCAACGATTTCGACAGAGGGACTAAGATGATATTCAGTGGTCAACTGGGAACAAAGCGATTCCAATTCAAGACATAGCTATTCATAGTTGACAGCCAATATAAAGGCAGCAAACTTGACCTTATCTACTCATCAAAACAGATTGCCTTGTCATCAAGAGTGGTGATATTATTTGTTTCAGATCGACAAAGTTGGTGATTTGTAAGGTGAGATTACCGATGGTGACTGGGTGCGAATCTGGTCATAACATACAGTGATTCATATTTGGGTGTGACTACAGGTCAGCAAAGAGAATAACGAATGCATGTAAAGCCAACAGCATTGTTGAAGACAGCGAATTGGTATCAATTTTGATCACTTCGTTGATCAAAGTATTCGAAAAGTGACCAAATTAGTGTCAGGACTGAAATAAGCCTATTCAAACATCTTTTGATTAGATTGTCTTAGGTGGATTTGGTTTCTTTCATTTGGTTATTGTATTGTCTTGATTGTAGTATCTTTCTTCATGTCAATTGAAATTTAAACAGATTATTATCAACTTAAGATGATTATGTTCAATCAATGGTTGAAGGCGTGATTTAGAATTACAAGATTTTTATTAAGGTTTTCATGCCTAAGTAATCGATTACATGTTGGCAACCAATTGCCATTACATGACACTAATTTAGCCGACTCTTACAGGTGCATCATAGCGAGATCACAACGAGCTCTCATCAAGAGGGAAGAGGTTGCATTGTCAAGTCGCAAGCTCATATGAGGCAGGAATTGGAGTTAGTCTAAACACGAAATGCATTCTAAGGTACGATGAGGATCAAGTATAGGTGAGACAAAGTCTACACCAAATGTCACATCAGGACAAAGGAATCAGCATGACGAGTAACTCATCAACATCGAGCATTCAAAGATAAAATTTTCACAATTTTGAATTTCCTTCGGGAATCCAAGAACCATTGCCAGTATAGCTAGATGAAGGGTCACAAATGTAGGTGATCGGAATAAGGCAAGTTCCATTAGAGTTAATTAAAGTTAGAAGATTGACATGAGCGGAGTCATCGTCACATCAAGTGATCACCAATGTTGAGTACCAAGAGATATGCCACATCAATTACACAAATGTGAGAAGTTACATAGTCAATCAAGCTGAGGTGGTGCCAAGTCATCATTACATCCAATCACATCACTTCATGAGGAGGCATCCAAATTTGATGTACCTAACTCATCCATTGAAGGGGATAACTACTAAAAGGGCACAAAGTTTGATGTACCTACCATCATCACCTATTCATTGAATTTTCTAAGTGTGTCCCATCAAATGATTATATCATTGGTCAAGCATTAAATGCTTTGCAATAGGCTTTCTATCTTGTAATCTTGGCCATTGAAATCTAATGAGAGCAACATATAAGGCCTCACTTCTTCATTTGTAAAGTTAATAACCAATAGTCAATAGTCAGTAGTTCAAGAATAGTCAATAGTTAGTAGCTCAATAGTAGATAGCATTTTATAGTAGAGTAGAAAGAGAAGGCAAAGATTGTTGCCAAGAAATTGTTGAAAGAAGCATGTAAACTTCAGTGAAGATATGGTCAGTGCTATGTGTTGATTCAACAATTTTCTATTGGCAATTGACACTCATCTGGTAAGGGTTAGTGACATTTTGGGTTGTCATTGATGGAAACTCATCTCCAGGTGCAAATATTCAATCATGATTCATTACTTTATTTTGTTTAGATTAACTGACATTCATTACATTTCATTGACATTCACTTTCCTTCACAACCGGCTAAGTCTTGATCTCGGTAACTAATCTCAGTAACATGTATTTGGAACCTGGTAATGGATAGGACCCGGCTAGGAGATCTTATGGCCTCGATTACTTATTTTATGGAATTTATGATAATGTGTGAAGGCAAATATGATCATTCAGATTATGTTTGACATTCATTATGATTTGACAACCAATAGGTTTATACTTTTCATTGAAGCCGACATGGTGGGAGTTAGAAGGATATTTAAGGAGATCCTTTCAGTGATAGAAGGAACAAGTTTTTTGGAATGCGAATTTTGGTTGCAAATTATTTAGGGATTATCAGTATGCATTTTGGTCAGTGATTAGAATCTTTTGTGTGTAGTTTCACGTGCACAACTTAACCAGTAGCAGAACAGGGTAGAACAGAGCATCAACAAACTGGTACACAGTGACGATTATCAGAGCATGAACCAGAACTTATCCAGCATGGTTAGATGCATATTATGAGCTCATTTTGTTTGTAATCATCTTGTAGTACTATGTAAGTCAGTGAGAATTTTGTTTGAATAGTGAGCTCTAGGCGGTTGGCCTGATTGCATGTGCAATCCCCTTCATGTAATATTTGTATACCTTGATCAAGTATATAGATATTGTGGATATCATACCCATCATGGTTTTTCAATTTACAGGGTTTTCAACATATAAATATTGGTGTTATGGTATTCCCTCTATCTATTATTTTTAGTGTATGCACTTTAATTTTATTTACTGTTAACTGGTTAATAAGCAATAAGTTGAAACTAACTTTACTGATAGAACACTGATTCACCCCCCCTCTCAGTGTTCTTGGATTCCAATAATTGGTATTAGAGCTTGGTTCCTCAAAAGAAGTCTAACTACTTGAGGAAGATCCAAAATTTGGAATCAATGGAAACCGGTTCTACAACAACAACTTCGACTTGCTCTTGAGGATCTTGATAATGAGCAGATGGAGAACAGTAAACTGAAAAATGAACTAATGTAAGCCTTAAACACATCATTTCATTCCAATGAAATATTTCAGTTGTTAAGGCTAAGAGAAGGGAACTCTGTGATCAATTAAAAAATTAGAACAATGATGAGAAAGATGCTATGAAGGATCAATGTCACAAACTCACTCAAGAGAATACTATCTTGAAGAATGAGATGCAAGCCCTAACCATGAGGATGTTGAAGGAGATTGGGGAAAAAAAGAAAAATGAAGAAAATATAGCTCAAGCATTGAATGATAGATCTCATGAATGCAACAGAATGACATATGAGAATGACTTGCTGAAACTTGAGTTGACTTAGTCCCAGAACAATGAACAAGAACTTGAAAGACAGATTATAATCATGAGATGACTTGGTCATTGCAAATGAGTACAAGGACAAGTTCAAGGATAATTCTACTAAACTTGATGAACTATTGAAGAATCAGAGAGATGCTAATGACAAGAGAGGTCTTGGTTATGAAGAAGGAGAAAGCTTTGCTACTACACAACAAGATCAATCATCCGGACAACAAAATCATACCAATAGTCAAAACTATAATAATTGGTAAGGAAGCCTAATGCTCACAAATTCAATGTTACATGTTTTGTTTGCAATAAATATGGTCATATGGCTAGTCAGTATAGAAAGAGGAATAATCAGAACAATACATCATTCACCGGTCTTGGAAATGTAAGATGTCATGCATGTAGAAAATTTGGACTTATGGGTGACCAATGCAGATCAAAGGGAAATCAAGAAAATCAATGGTTGAACCCACTGGCAACTAATGGAAATGCAGATGAGAAAGGAAAGGCAAAAGTGGAAGACATCAAAAAACAACATGAGAAACGATGGGTAAGAAAATCGGATACACCACAGGAAAATCACCCAGTAGAGTCATCAGGTCCTATATCGGTAGCAGAGACAACCAGTAACTAAGGCACTCTACCTTAGGGGTGGGCAAATCATTAAAGATAATGCGAATATCCCAGATTGGATTTGTAGTTAGAGAATTGTGATTGTGGATAGGTACTTAGGAAATTTTAGGAGTTTACTAAAACCTACTTGCAGACTATGTGTCCCAGTAATAGTTCTCGACATTATTTATGACAGTGAAAATTAGGGTTAACAGCTATAAAAGGGGAAAAGTAAAGTTATTTTCTTCACATAGTGATAGAGTGATTTAGAGACCAAGGTAATTTGTGCAAGCACTTTATCTTCAAAAGTTCATCTGCCGACAGTTTTTTGAGGTATTTTTCATTTGCAGAAACCCTAGTTTTGGTATCTAGTTATCATGGCTTCTTCGTCGAACAACAACACTCCTTTGGTACTAATGGAAATCAAGAACCGCCCCCGTCCAGTTTTCAAGAAGCATCCTTTCAAGTCACTTCTGGATGAACCTTTGGGAGCATTTTTGAGTGTTTGCCATGGTATTCTTCACACCGAAGATATTAGGGCATACATTCACTACAATATTGAGGATCTCAGAGGATATGAGTTGTCCTGCGTTTTCACAAAAAACCTAATTACCGACAACTAGCTAAAACCATAATTTTCTCACTTGTAGAGGAAGGGTTTCACGCAGTTCATGGATTTTCCCACTTTTGATGAGGCGGAATGGGTACGATACATTTTGAGCCATATTCATGGAGAGTTTATTCGGTTGGACTGGTTGTACAAGATTACAAAGGAAGTTATCAATAATGTCTTACACAACATTGGAGGTGTACCTAGCCCTATGTGCAAGCTTTCTAACACTGAACTCAACAAACTCACCGACGCTACTTTTGATGGATGATCTATGAGGGTTGATGATGTGAGGGATATTGATGTCAAGTTTGCCTTGATGATTATTGGTTACAAGGTCTACCAGTCTAACCGACTGAACTCTGGTTGACAATAATATTTTGGTTCCTCATCAAATGGTTAAGGAGGATGCACACTACGATCTTTGCAGTGTAAGTATTGAACAACTGGCTAGCACTCCACCTACTACCACTGTACTGGTTAGTGAGTCAAGTTTTACAATAGAGGATTTACCAACATATAATGTATAGAATGTAGAAGACACAAGGGTACATATAGATAAGGACACATATAATAAGGGTGCAGAGGATGTTCAGGATCCGGATAGAGCACTAAGTGGTGAAGCCACCGGTGCACAAGAGATAAAGGATTCTAAGCTTTCCTCTCTGATAGAATATGGTAAGGAAATTGTGGCAGATATCTCTTTTGGCTTGGAAATTGACACTTCAGCTATAGCCAAAGGGAACTTGTCACAACTTTCTATCAATTTTGACAAACCCTATCACAAGATGTCATCGGCTGAGAAAATTTTGGCAGCAGCAACACTTCAAGGTCAAGCATCCTAGGAGTTGGCTCAGGAAGAGTCAAAAGACATGGAATTAATCAAGCACAATTTTGAAGTTTTGAACCAGTTGGTACCAGAATTCCAAGCACAAGCAAGCGCAAGCTCATCTGGTAAACTAGAGGAAATTATTAATTTATTCCTAAGCACTATGATTCTTTATTCAAAATTTCATTGTCAGAGGCTAAAGATAAATTCATTGAGGGTCAGAAGCAGACATTTTTGCAAATGATTGAGTTTGACAAGGGTAAAATCCAAACTTTCTTGCAATCCATTGATGCAACATTGGTGGAAGGAGGTAGTGTATATAAGACTGGTCTAGATTTTGATAAGGTCACAAAATCCATAGACAAGCAACTATCAGATTGTAGGAACAATTTAATTCAGATTTCTAATTCTTACAACTCGGTAGTCAAATTTACAAGTTGTTTGGATGGTCCAATTTTGGTAGTTATGGATCAAATTTTCAAATTGGAGAAGGATAGGGACAACATAATAATGAGAGAAAATGCTTTGAAATCTCATTGGTCCCCGGGTGGATAATTTATTTTTTTATACGATTGAATGTATTTCTAGCATGCAGAAGGAGGATCCCACTACATCAGAGGAAATTAAATATTATGCCAGTCTCTTGAATGGATTCATCTCCATTCTTTACTCCCTTAAGCAAGGTTGGGATACCTACTTTTCATTTTTGAAGAATATGTATGCAGACATTTTAAAACATGTATAGAACCAACCTATGTTTATAACTATACATAATTCTTTGTGGGTACCCCACTTTGTCATTGGTGCCAAAGGGGGAGAGGAATAAAGTGAAAAATGTATATAGTTCTTAGGGGGAGAATCAGATGGATATAGCATATTCATGTATAGGTTAGGAGGTCAAGCAGATTTAGAGGCAGATTGGTGTTGTCACCATTTTTTACATGACTATTACCATCAATGCCAAAGGGGGAGATTGCTGGCAATTGACACTCACCCTATAAGGGTTAATGGCATTTTGGGTTATCATTGATGGCAACTCATCTCCAGGTGTAAATATTTTGTCAGGATTCATTACTTTGTTTTATTTGGGTTAACCGACATTCATTACACTTCACTGACATTCACTTTGCTTCATAGCCGGCTAAGTCTTGATCTTGGTAACGTGTATTTGGAACCCAGTAATGGATAGGACCCGACTAGGAGATCTTATGGCCCCGATTACTTATTTCATGGAATTTATGGTAATCTGTGAAAGCTGACATGATCATTGGGATTATGTTTGAAATTCATTATGATTCGGCAGCCGACAGGTTTATACTTTTCATTGAAGCCAACATGGTGGGAGTTCGAATGATATTTAAGGAGATCATTTTAGTAATAGATGGAACTGTTGGTATTATGGATGTGTTGTATTGGTTTTGTCATTGATGTCAGCACTTGTCAATACTTGTCAAAACTTATTAGCACTAGAGATCTTTGGTTAGTTCACCGACATGTTTAGTGACTTATGCACAGTCATCGGTATTTGGTTCACCGGTAGGTTATATTGTTCATCCGCACTGAGGATGATCTGTTATCATCTAGAGATTACTTGGTTATGTTGACGACATGGCTTGGACACTTGTTTTGGATATTTGGTTATTTGTCTAATCAAGTTTGCATATTTGTTGTTACCGGCAAATTGGTCTAGGTTATGGATTGGCAAGCATTATCTATTCCAGATCAGCACGACATATTATGGAGATAATTTATTGATTGGTTATTATTGTAAATGAATTGAGCTGACATGATGCATGGCATATTGATTCATTTGTAATTGATTTAATTGTAATATTTTTAGTGAGCCGACCTACACATTTGGTATATGCGAATATTAGCAGAGCTACTCACATAGACATTATTTGAAGATTCAAGGAAGGTTTAAAGAAGACAATCGAAGCTTAACTGGTACTGAATCCGGCATATGAAGATGCTACTTTGAGCAATACATTATCATTGGATTTAACCATCTAATTGTAGTCAGTGTGACTCCCATTTTGTGTTTGAGCAGTGAGCTCTAGGCAGTTGGCCTTTCTGCATGTGCAGACCCCATTTGTACACACATACTATATGTAGTAGTATCATATGATTGTAAGTAAGGTTTCCTACCATGGTTTTTCCCCTTACAGGGTTTCTACGTACAAATATATGTTTTATGTGTTGTGGATATTATTTGTCTTTCTGTTTCGTGCATTAATCTTTACCAGTATTGTTATTAACTATTAAACTATCAACTAGCATTATGTTTGGTTTACCGGTATTATGCATCAAGTTTGATTAAGTTATATTTGGGTTGAAATTAATAGACAACTGATTCACCCCCCCCTCTCAGTTGCCTCTAGGTCCTAACAGGAACAAGTTTTCTGGAATGCAAATTTTGGTTGTGAATTATTCAAGGATTATCGATATGCATTTTGGTCAGCAATTAGAAGCTTTTGTGTGTTGTTTCACGTGAACAACTTAACTGGTAGTAGAACAGGGCATCACAAATCATGAACAAACTAGTACATAGTGAAGGTTATCAGAGCATGAACCAAAACTTATCCAACATGGTTAGATGCAATTTATGAGTTTATTTTCTTTTTAATCATCTTGTAGTACTACGTAAGTCAGTGAGACTTATGTTTGAGCAGTGAGCTCTAAGCAATTGGCCAAATTGCATGTACAGTCCCTTTCATGTAATATTTGTAAACCTTGATTAAGTATATAGATATTGTGGGTATCATCCCCACCATGATTTTTCCCTTTGCAGGGTTTTCCACATACAAATATTGGTGTTATGGTGTTGCCTCTTTATGTGTTATTTAGAGTATGTACTTTATCGGTAGAACATTGATTCACCCCCCTCTCAATGTCCTTGGATTCTGACATTCGCACAATCTCTATACTTCTCAATTTGATTTCATGTTATTTAGATGAATGGAGGAACTTTGTATTATTAATGGTGAAATTTGTATGTCCATACTACTAACACCTTGTCGATGGTAAAGTGCCCTGCATAGTAACTTGGAATCATTCAACTAAAGCTTAACTTCAATTATCACTTCTTCATTGATATGCATCAACTATATGGTGTCTATGATTCTAGTGATGATATCAAAATCATAAAGCTATCCTTACAAGATTGCACTAGCCTTGTGGAGATGGTAACTACATGTCGAAGCAAGACTTAGTTGAATTTAATGAAAGATCATCCATCACTCTTACATTCCTAGTTAGAATTAGATCTTTCCTAACCCTTATCCTTATACCATTTTTTTAATCAAGTGAATTCCACATTTCAGCATCATTCAAGCATTCTGGTGTTCAATGTAAGTCCCCTTATAGGTACAACAAATTACATCAATACAATTGAAGCTATCTGACAAGTCAAGACCTGACATAAAGGAACCTTGAACTCATCTCAAGTGATCCTTATGTGAATCTTTAACATTTGAGAATCTTTACTTGAGAGAGGATAGACTATTCAATACAAATTATTCTGTGTTCAATAGTGCAACAAAACACTATCAACACATCCTTAATTTGGCCTAGAGGTAATTTTGAGTACATTAGGGCTCAAGGTAACTCTAGAGGTTTGGCTATTTTGTGGGATCTTTGTAGGCTAGTCCCACTATGGTGGATTTCCAATACGTCCTCTATCTCTTTGGTGTCCACTTGTTGTGTGACTAGGAAGATTCTACTTTTAATTAATATCTATGCCCCTACTGATATTATGGGTACTCACTTTGGTATCATATTAGGTTTGTTCAATCTATTGGCCCTTTATTTCCTTGGATTTTGGTAGGTGACTTTAATACTTTCTCTAGTTTGGGAGAGAGAAGAGGAGGAAATGCTATATTAGAACCTTATGCAAAGCTTCTGAGGAATAATATTGTATTCCTAAAGGTATTTGATGTCAAATCTACTAATGGGATGTTTACATGGAATAATAGAATATGCAAATCAAAGGCTATAGCTGAGAGTCTAGACAGATTCATTGTCTCCTTCTTTTGGATGGAGAATAGTTGGACTACCAACTTAGAAATTTGAGATTGGAAAGGTTTTGATCATGTTGGCATATGCACACTCCAATGAGACATTGTATGTGATTGAAGGTTTTGTCATTGATGGCAACCTTCAATCTTATGGCACCGGCAAAGGCATTATACCGGCATCAGCAAATCACACTCTACACTGACACTCAGGACACCAGCACCGGCACAGAAGAAAGGAAGTATACCGACACAGAGGCCGATAGGATTTTGTTATATTATATTTTGTTTATTATTGTAAAAATGTGTAAGCCGACTTGGCAAATTGTAAAATAACTCTTATATATAAGAGAGATCATTGTAGACATTAGATATAGGAGATATAAGCAAAAAGGAAAATATTAGGCAGACCTATTGTGCGAAATATAGGTTAAGGGGTATATGTAAAGAACAGAGCATGAACCGGCATTGAATCTGGCATTGAAGATGATATTGTAAAGTAGTACAAGATATTGGATTTGTATAATCCTTATTGTAAGTCAGTGAGACTTCCCATTGAGCAGTGAGCTCTAGGCAATTGGCCTTCCTGCATGTGCAGGCCCCTATTGTAAGTAATATTCTCTTATTGGCTAGTAAGTGAATAGTGTGGGTCACAAATCCCATCGAGGTTTTTCCCACACCGGGTTTCCTCGTTAAAATCTTGTGTTATGGTGTGCTTTTCATGTGGATGTTCTTGATTCCTTTTATTGCATTATTTCTTGCATACCAATACACTGTTATATTATGTTTTGCATGTTTTAAGTTAAGAAATTCCATTCACCCGTTAGATACTGATTCACCCCCCCTCTCAGTATCTGTGGGATCCCTAACAGATCATTGGCCGATCAAGTTATCAGTTGTTAGGTTTTGTGTGGCTAAGATTCCTTCTTTTAAGATTAAGTTGATATGGCTTTGGGAACCTTTACTCCATCTTATTATGCTTGATTGATGGAACAAGGGAAGGGTTTCTTATGTTACTACTATGTATTTATTTTCCAAGCAATTACAATTCATAAAATATAAGTTAAAAAAGTGGAACAGGTCACATTTTTGTAATTTAGTTTTGGTTAAAAGAAGTGCTTAGGTGTCAATTGATTCTATTACCCATCAAATTAGGGATCATGGCTTATTTGTTTTCTTATTAAGTGAGCAAGTTGTTGTGATTAAGAAATTAGAGGAATCAGAGATTAGGAAAGATATGTATTAGAAACAAAAGGATCGAGTTGATTGGTTACAAGAAGGGGATAGAAATACAAAAGTTTTTCATTATAAAGTAAAGGGAAAAAGATGGGGAAGTTATATTACTTCTCTCCTTTCCTTAGATGGAGTTCTTCTTTCCTTCCAGAAAGAGATTAATCAAGAAGACACTAGATTTTTTGAGAACTTATTTGTGGAGGATTCTACTCTTCTTACTATGGAGGAAGGGTTGGTGCTTAATTATATTCCTTCCATAGTTACTAATGAAATGAATGAAGACCTTTGTAATCCCATATTAATCTTTGTAGTTGAAGTAGTGGTGTTTGAAATGAAGAAGGGAAAAGTCCTAGGGCCTGATGGATTCCTTATTGAATTCTATCAATAATTCTAGGAAATCATTAAGATGGATCTTTTGGAAGTTGTGCAGGAATCCTTCAAGAAAAAATAAATGCTCAAGGCTATGAATGCTACATTTCTTGCTCTCATCTAAGAAAGGAGGGTACTAATTCCTTAGATTCCTTTAGAAGTGGTGTTGTGCAATATTCTCTATAAAATAATTACAAAACTGATTGCAGAATGACTTAAAACATGGCTAGAAAGATTAATCTCTGCTAAGAAAGGTGGTTTTGTGGTTGGAAGGTAGATCCTAGATGGGATCAAATTTTGCAGTAGAAGTTATGCATTCCATGGTAGTTTCTAAGGTGAAGGTTATGTTCATAAAGTTGGATATGGCCAAAGCATATAGGGTCAAATGGAGTTTCCTGCACATTAAATTCTTACTACTTTTTGGTTTAGTATTGAGTGGATCAGTTGGGTTTTGAGTTGCGTTACCTCCTCCTCGTTTGTGATTCTTATTAATGGTGAGCCCACTGAACCTTTTGGTGCATCAAGAGGTCTTTGACAGGGGGGGGCCCTCTCTCCCTACTTGTTCATTTTAATGGCTGAAGGATTAGGAAGATTTATCCAGTCTTCAGTTAATTATAGTTTGATCCAAGGTTGGAATTGGAGCTATAGACTTCCTCCTTCTCTTCTTCAATTTGTGGATGACACTACTCTTATGGGTGTGGTCAAAATCAATGAAGTTGCCAACTTTAGAAAAGATTTAGATATTTATATGAGGGCCTCAGGATGGAAGATTAATGAAAGGAAATCCTTTATTTTTGTTTTTAATATCCCTACTCTCATTCAAGCCAAGATTATGGTATTATAAGATTCCAAATTGAGACTCTCCCTTTTGTCTACCTTGGAATTCCTCTCTTAGGGTGTTGGTTTCGTGAAGGGTTCTAGAAGGAAATCTTGGATAAACTTCATCATAAGGTTAGTCATTAGACTAATAGATGGCTCTCAATTGCGAGCAAAGTGATGCTCTTGAAGTCTGTGGTTTAGGCACTTCCCATTTATAGGTGCTTTGTGTAGAGGGCTCCTACTAGCTTTATAAAGGATTTTGATGCCCTTTCTAGACAATTCTTATGGACAAGTAACTTACTTTCTCCAAAGTGGAGCTTGGTTAAATAGGACTCTATTTGCTCACATCAAGCGAGCATGAATGGTCATATTCCTGTAGCCAAACTATTTTGGAGGTGGTGTACCAATTAGGATTAGGTTTGGGCCAAAATTCTCAATGTCAAATATTTAGGAGGAGTGGATTGTAAGGATGTTCCCCAATGCAATTTTTCTAATAGTGGTTCTATGACTTGGAATACTTTGAAGAGAGGGGCACAATTGATTAAGCAAGACCTTTTCTTGATTTATAATAAGGGTGTTGAGGCCTTGTTCTAGTGGGATTCTTGGGACGGGTTCCCCCCTATTCTCTCTTAGTTTCCTCATGGTCAGGCTCTTAGTAAAATATTTCTTGATGCTGGTTGGCATCGGGTGGAGGATTTCAAATTTTCTTTGAGATTGGTGGAAGGGGAGGTTGTCAGATGGAAAGAACCACATGAGCAGCCTCCTAGAGGTTCTATGAATGATAGGGAGAATATTTCTAGGATTTTAAATGGTAGAATGTGCAATTCTTTAAAAGAGACAAATATTATTGCCTAGGTCCTAATCTTAAGGGCAGGTTTACTATGGCTTCAAGCTACCAAGAGATAGATAAGATGATCTTCGGGGAGGTGCATGTGCCTTGGTGGAAGTAGGTTTGGAATAGGTTTTCTTGGACCAAGTGTAATTTCTCCTTGTCGCTGGTGGTTTAGAATAGATGTCTCACCTAGGAGAACCTTCAAAAGTGAGGTTTCCAAGGGCCTTCTATTTGTACTCTCTATTGTAAAAATGAGTAGACCAATTCTCATTTTTTTTAATGTTTTTTTCTAAGGAAATATGGTATTGGTGGTGGGGATCCTGGAAGCATGCTTGTGTACATGATGATTATTTGGTTGATTATTAGAATAGTCTTGGTCGTTCTCCTACTAAGACTTCTTTCTTCTAGGTGGCTTAGGAGATTGGTCCTTGTTTTATTATTTGGCAAGTGTGGCTATAAAGAAACCACAAGATCTTTCATGATAAGAGGTTTTGGGCTAAGAAAATTTGGCTGAGAGTTATGAGCATGATACGGGAAACTCTATTGGCTCAGTGTGATCTCTCTATAGACATTGACCCTAGAGATGGGCGAGTTGTTCAAAACTTGATTTCTGGTAATAGTTCTAGAGATGGTCTTCATAAGAGGCAACAGTTTAAGGGTAGGCAAGCATAAAGGAAGGATCAATATGTTGGTAAGTGGTTTCCACCTCTTTCGAGGACCCTAAAGATTAACACTGGTGAGTCTTCTAGAGGAAATATTGGGCATATGCTAGAGTTGGAAGAGATAGCTTTGGAAATGTTGTCTTTTTGTTTTCTATCTATAAGGGCTTGCATACTAATAAATTTATGGAGGCTATGGTTGCCCTTTTGGCTCTTGAGAAAGGATGTGCTCTTGCATTTTGGCAAATTATTTGTGAGTCTAAGTTTCAAGTTGTGATTGATATGGTAAACCAATAGAGGTTGGATGATGTTGAGTGGCATTTTCTAGTGGCAGGTAGGCAGATCCTTTATTTGCAAGGCTCTTTGGATTCAGTTTACTTTTGTTATGTTCCTTGGGAGTGAAATAGGGTTGCTGATTATTTAGCTAAGTGGCTTCTAAGAGATTGAATGACTAGAATGTGGGTGATCGGGGATAGCTTAGCATGTTTTAGCTTAAGACACAAATCACTTAAATCATCACATGAAAAATGCTACACATGACACATAGATTTTTCACGTGGAAACCTAACTAGGAAAAACTATGGTGGGGATGAATACCCACAAGTTGCTTTTGAACTCTTTAGAAGTCCGCTCTGTTAGGAGCCTAGTCCAGTTAAAGAGTATTACAATAGGTTCTGCTAGGAACCGATCCTGTTAGAGATCACTCAGTTAAGGGATGGCTAAATACCCAGTTAAGGGTTAAACCCTATTAGAGGTTACCTTGTTAGAGGATTTCAAGAGCTCAATTAGTTTGAGTCACCCTATTAAAGGATTTACAACAAGCTGATTAAAGCTACTTGGTTAAGGGATTTTCCAACTCTTGAAGTGGTTAAAGATCCATAGGTATTACAATGATCTGATAATAGCACTCAATGCCTAATGCAGATGCGCTTAAGTTCCTTCCTTCTACACACACATAATGCAGGAATCAATCCTCTTATCTCATTTGGTCTAGCAAGAATCACATATCTCTTCACTTAGATATACACACACCATTTGCCAACAACCTCAGCATGAAACACAACATCGACCTTATAGGAAACAGATAGGTCAGTAGCATAAACCCTAAACCATAAACATTTAGGTTAAGCAATTCAGGCGGGTCAATCCTGGCCATTGAACACTTTGCATTTGAATACAAAAGTCTTAAACATATCTCAAGGCATTCTCCATCGTTCATTCTTCATCGCTTTCATGGTGGCTTGTAACCCATCAGGTGTTCTCCACCGTTTAGAGGGACTTTGCACATTCCCAAGGTAGATATGATCAATCTCCTTCATGCAAGATCCTTTACGCGCACAAGGCTGACATGGCACCATGATCTGATCTTCATTACAATTCTAACTCATCATACGATGTCATTAGTTGAATCACATAGGCTTGGAACACTTCAACCGAAAACCCTGAGGTCGAGACTACCAGCCGGTAGTCATGCAAAACTTCCATAAACTGGTTCTCATACCAACATGTCAGTTCATCTTATCACATATATTGGTTCACAATGTTATACCGGTTCTCTCATATACCAGCTCTTAGTATCATATCGATTCTTTTTCCAATTGCTTACTTCCATATACTAGTTCACTCTTTAGCATATTGACATCAATGACAACATACAATGTCATCATGTCTTCATACTAGTTCACATAAGCCAACAATCTCCCCCTTTGGCATTGATGGCAATATACAAAGATATATGTCCGCTTCATACCTTCTATCCCAATACTGCAGATATCTTCTCCGCTTCACTTCTTCTCCCCATTATTGTGGATATATTCTCCGCTTCACCTCTTCTCCCCCTTTGACAACAATGCCAAAGTGGAGGCACAAGCTTTCCTGTTCCACTATGCTTCTCCCCCTGAGGAGTAGCATCCTTCAACACATCAATCCTTAAAAAAATTGATCACTGCCATACCTAACTGATGTGGAGCACATATTTTCAGCTCACCTCTTGAAGGGGCATCACCCCTAATTCATCTCTCAAATAGGTAAATATAGCCTTTGGTAGAGGCTTGGTGAATATGTCTGCTAACTACTCCTTACTGGAAACATGTTCCAACACAACCTCCTTGTTCTAAACCTTTCCCCTCAAGATATGATACTTGATCTGAAAGTGCTTGGTTCTAGCATGCAAAACTAGATTCTTGGAAATGTTAATTGCACTTGTAATGTCACAAAATATGCTTACCGGTTCAGATATAGGAACTTTGAAGCCATTCAATACATGCTTCATCCAAATAGTCTGGGTGCAGTTCATAAAAGCTGCAACATACTCCACTTCTGTTGTAGACTAAGAGATACAACTCTGCTTTTTACTCATCCATGAGACCAGTCTACCACCGAGAAAGAATGCACCACTAGTTGTGCTCTTCTGGTCATCTACATTACCAGCCCAATTAGCATCTGTGAACACTTTCAGGTTGAAATCATTATCATATGGATACCATAACCCATAGTCAATAGTTCCCTTCAGATATCTAAGAATTCGCTTGACTGCTACCAAGTGGGATTCTCTAGTGCTTTGCTGAAACCGAGCGGTAATACCCACTGCATGTGCAATGTTTGGTCTGCTATGCACTACATAATGCAACTTACCAATCATTGATTGGTATTCCTTCTCATTTACCACCTCTGAGTCATCTTCTTTTGATAGCTTACAATCAGTCACCATTGGTGTACCAACCGGTTTACTATCTTCCATGCCAAAGGTCTTCAACACCTTCTTTGACATACTTGGACTGAGTAATAAAGATTCCATCTTTCATTTGTTGAATATGTAGTCCAATGAAGAACTTAATCTCCCCTATGAGTGACATTTCAAACTCCTTTTTCATCTCATCAACAAATTCATGACTCGTCTTGTCATCACCTCCAAAGATGATGTCATCAATAAATACTTCAGAGATCAGAATCTGATCTTCTTCTGATTTCAAGTAGATATTGCTATCTTCACTTGTTATTTCAAATCCAATCTTCACAAGATGGAAGTGCAAGCATTCATACCATGCTCTATGTGCCTGCTTCAGTCCATACAAGGCTTTATGTAGCCTACACACCATGTCACTATCTTCTGATAGGGCAAACCCATCTGGTTGCTCTATATATACCTCCTCTTCAAGTATTCCATTTAGGAATGCAGATTTTACATCCATTTGGTATACCTTGAATCCTTTAAAAGCTGCATATGCAAGAAGCATACAAACTCCTTCCAATTTGGCTACTTGGGCAAAGGTTTCTCCATAGTCTTCTCCTTCTTCTTGAGCATATCCTTTACATACTAGTTTGGCTTTGTTCCTTACCACTATGCCATCCTCATTCAGCTTGTTTCTGAAAACCCATTTGGTACCAATGACATTTTTATGCTCCGGTTTGGGTACCAAAGACCATGTACCATTCTTCTCTATCTGGTCAAGTTCCTCCTCCATTGCCTTTATCCAGTCTTCATCTTTATGTGCCTCTTTGAATGATTTAGGCTCAAATTCAGAGATCATACAAGAATTTTCTCCGACCTTTCTTCTTGTAAGGATTCCTGCATCCTTATCTCCTATGATCTACTTTGGATCATGATTCAGTTTGACATATCGAGGAATGCTCTTGACTGATTCCTCCTTCTTTTCTTCTTCATCATCATCAGCATCTATTGGTGTAGGGACACTGTTACCGGTACTTGGCTGATTAGCAACCGGTTCCCAGAAGGTTACTACTGGTTCATCTCTTACTTGCTTATTGCTGGTTTCCTTAGATTTTCCAGAATTTTCATCAACTCTAACATTGATCCTTTCAACAATTCTTTGAGTCCTATTGTTGAAACAATTGAGAGCTTTGTTCTTGGTGGAATATCCTAGGAATATTCTTTCATCACATTTTGCATCAAACTTTCTCTGATGTTCACTTCTCTTGATATAACATCTGCTACCAAACATTCTAAAGTAGCTTACCACTTGTATCTTACCAGTCCAATACACATAAGGAGTCTTATCCTTTCCTTTCTTGATGAGTACCTAGTTCATTGTGTATACTGCAGTGCTCACCGCTTCTCTCCAAAAGGTGTGAGTAACTTTTCCTTGGATCAACATAGTTCTACCTGCTTTAACCACAGTCCGGTTGTTTCTCTCTGCTAAGCCATTCTGCTGTGGAGTCCAATGGGCTAACAGTTGTCTCTTGATACCATTCTCTTCACAATATTTGTTGAATTCACCGAAAGTGAATTCCCCTCCTTGATCATTTCTAAGGCATTTGATTCTTCTACCACTTTCCTTTTCTACCAATGCTCTGAAAGCTTTGAACTTTCCAAAGGCTTCAGACTTGTCCTTCAAGAATGTGACCCACATCATTCTTGAGCAATCATCTGTAAGAATCATAAAATACCTATCTCCTTGCACACTCCTAGTTTTCATAGGACCACACAAATCAGTATGCACAAGATCAAGTAAATTGTCTGATGTTAAAGATTTACCTTTGAAAGTTGAGGAAGACATTTTCCCTAGTTGACATTCTCTGCACAAAGGATTTTTCGATTTTCTCAGCACCGACAATCCTCTGACTGCCTTGGTCTTACTGGCCTTCACAATGTTATCAAAGTTTACATGGCAGAGTCTCCTATGCCATATCCAGCTATCATCAAATTTAGCCATAAGACATGTACTTACATTTGCATTCAGCTGAAATAAGTTACCTTTGGTCTGCATACTGGTGGCCATCAATTCACCATTATATCCTTTGATTTTGCACACACCATTTTTGAATTCCATAATGAGTCCACTATCATTCAGCTAGGCAACACTCAATAGATTGTGTCTGAGACCTTCCACCCAATACACATTGTCAGCACTACTCTTTCCATTCAGAGAGATGGACCCTCTTCCTTTAACCATATATGGTGCATCATTACCAAAGCAAACCACACCACCATCATATTCTCCAAAAGATAGAAACTTGCTCTGGTCACCAGTCATATGGTGAGAACAACCACTATCAATAATCCACTCATTGGAATTATCAAAGCGGGACACAAGAGCTTTCTTGTCTGACACATCTTACTTTACTGCAACAAACACAATATCTTCATTCTCTTCATCTTTTGATTCCTCATCTGTGACACCTTCATCAACTACAACAAAATAGTTTCTCCGGTTTCCTCCTTTGAATTTCTTGAACCTCTTTGATTTGTCCTTGCTATCCCCATTAGGATAGTTTATAGAAATATGTCCTATGCTATTACAAGAAAAGCATTTCAAAGGGAGCTTACCTTTGTATTTACCGGTTCCTTTAGGAAGTTTCCTAGCAAGAAGAGCTTCAAATTCCATCAGGATCTCCTCATCATCCATTTCTCTACTCTGTCTTGGTTCACCACTGGTGCTTGCTTCTTTTCCTTTTTTGGATGGTACAACAGAAGCTCTAAAAGATGATTTAGTCTTTTGAATACTGCCATCAAAACTATTTAGCTCATAGGCTGTCAACTTTGCAATGATGGAGTCTAGGGATACCTTAATCTTGTCTATTGATCTCAACTCCTGAATAGCAGCAACCCTTATTGCATAGACCGGTAATAAGGATCTCAGAACTTTGCTTACCACAGTGCAATCTTCTATTTTACCACCTGCACCCTTGATATCTCCAACAACAGTTTTGATCCTTATTCCATACTATTGAATTGTCTCACCTTCAACCATCCGCATGTCTTCAAACTTCCCTCTAAGGCTTTCTTCCTTAGCTTGTTTTACATTCTCATCACCGCCATAGATATTCTCAAGAGTGTCCCATACTTCTTTGGGATTATCTTTATCCTAGACATCAATAAACTCAATGACAGATAAGTTGTTGATTAGGGCTTCCATGACTTGCCCATTCTCCTGTATTTCTCTCTTTTGATCATCGGTGAGAGTACCGGTAGGAATAACAAAATCATTCTCAATATAGCTCCAGTGTTGAGCACCCATGCTTCTGATGTAAATCTTCATTCTGTCCTTCTAAATTTTGAAGTTATCTCTGTTGAACTTTGGACCTTCTCTCTTCATCATTACGCTCTAATACCAATTGATAAATCAATGATGAACAATAAGTACCAAACCGCTACTGAGAGGGGGGGGGTTAATCAGCATAGTCACAAAATCATTTCCCAAACCAGTTTGATTGCAAACACTGCAAATGTCTAACAGACAGTAACACCGGTCTGAAACAGAATGCAACCGGGAAGGCTAGGAATGACTATGAGAAGCGTTAACTGGTTAATCACTTAGTTTTCCACTCAACTTAATACTACACTTCCATTTCACCTTTATGCATGAATAGGTAATCTAAAATATAATAATAGCTAGCTCAGCATGTTTTACCTTCAGACACAAATCACTTAAATCATCACATGAAAAATGCTACACATGACACACATATTTTTCACGTGGAAACCCAACTGGGAAAACCACGGTCGGGATGAATACCCACAAGCTGCTTTTGAACTCTTTAGAAGTCCACTCTGTTAGGAGCCTAGGACCTAGAGGACGATTTGATACCACTTGATAACTCAATGATGAACAATAAGTACCAAACCGCTACTGAGAGGGGGGGGGTGAATCAGTATAGTCACAAAATCATTTCCCGAACTAGTTTGACTGCAAACACTACAAATGTCTAATAGACAGTAACACCGGTTTGAAACAAAATGCAACCGGGAAGGCTAGGAATGACTGTGAGAAGCGTTAACTGGTTAATCACTTAGTTTTCCACTCAACTTAATACTACACTTCCATTTCACCTTTATGCATGAATAGGTAATCTAAAATATAATAACAGCTAACTCAGCATGTTTTACCTTCAGACACAAATCACTTAAATCATCACATGAAAAATGCTACACATGACACACATATTTTTCACATGGAAACCCAACTGGGAAAAACCATGGTGGGGATGAATACCCACAAGCTTCTTTTGAACTCTTTAGAAGTCTGCTCTGTTAGGAGCCTAGTCTGGTTAAAGACTGTTACAACAAGTTTTGCTAGGAACCAATCCTGTTAGAGATTACCTGGTTAAGGGATGGCTAAATACCCGGTTAAGGGTTAAACCCTGTTAGAGGTTACCTTGTTAGAGGATTTACAACAAGCTAATTAAAGCTACCCGATTAAGGGATTTTCCAACTATTGAAGTGGTTAAAGATCAACAGGTATTACAATGATCTGATAATAGCACTCAATACCTAATGCAGATCTGCTTAAGTTCCTTCCTTTTGCACACACACAATGTAGGAATCAATCTTCTTATCTCATCTAGTTTGGCAAGAATCATGTACCTCTTCACTTAGATACACACACACCATTTGCCAACAACCTCAGCATGAAACACAACATCGACCTAATAGGAAACAGATAGGTCGGTAGCATAAACCCTAAACACTAAACATTTAGGTTAAGCAATTCAAGCGGTTCAATCCTGGCCATTGAACACTTTGCATTTGAATACAAAATTCTTGAACATATCTCAAGACATTCTCCATCATTCATTCTTCACCGCTTTCATGGCGGCTTGTAACCCATCACGCATTCTCCACCGTTTACAGGGACTTCGCACATTCCTGAGGTAGATAGGATCAATCTCCTTCATGCAAGATACTTTACGCGCACAAGGTTGACATGGCATGATGATCTAATCTTCATTACAATTCTAACTCATCAAACGATGTCATCGGTTGAATCACACAGGCTTGGAACACTTCAATCGGAAACCTTGAGGTCGAGACTACCAACCGGTAGTCATGCAAAACTTCCATAAACTGGTTCTCATACCAGCATGTCAGTTCATCTTTTCACATATACTGGTTCACAATGTTATACCATTTCTCTCATATACCAGCTCTTAGTATCATACCAGTTCTCTTGCCAATTGCTTACTTCCATATACCGGTTCACTCTTCAGCATATTGACATCAATGACAACATACAATGTCATCATGTCTTCATACTGGTTCATATATGCCAACAAATTGAGACTAAGTGTAAAGACAACAAAGAAATGCTTATAACTTGAGACACAAATGTGGGATGAAGTTGTGCACCTAGAATTAGCAGTAAAATGTCGAGACAAAGCTCCCCTATAAATCTGAGTGAAAGTTGTCAAGACCGTGTTGAAAGTGTACTCGATCCTCCAAAAAATCTACACACCGAAAATGGTTTTTCCGTCTCTGAAAATGAAGCTTAAATTTGTAAATATAGTTGCACACCTGCAACCTACACACAAAAGAGAGAGGAAATGTTGTTGGGATTGGGAGTTTCCCTTTAGGTCAAACCCTCGTTTCAAAATTAACCAAATGATGAAAAGTACTTGCAAGTAAATGAGAGTAAATGATTGAAATAGAATTCACCTCAAGAGAGGATGCAATTGAAATGTTGATAGATTTGTTTGAAAGGATATGTAGAATTGAATGCTTTGAATGTTGATAGGGATCTCCTCTTCAATGGTTGAATCCTTGACTTGAACGCAACACCTAGCCTTGAAAGGAAACTTGAGATGCTCAATGCTTGAAAGGAATGCTTGAATGCAATTTCTCTTAGGATCGCAATTTCCACTTGTTTTTCCAATTTCTCTTATTGAACTTCTTGATCTCTCTTGAATTTATGCGAATGAGATGGGAAAATGTCTTATATACCTGCCAATTAGGGTTTATCATTGATTTTTTGTCTTAGGCCAACATAGAAAACCTTTTCCCACTTCCCATTGAAAAGCCCAAAATAGGGCAAGGACAAGGGTGCCACACCCCTATCCTAGGGGGAACAGGGGCGCCACGCCCCTGTCCTGCCCCAATCCTAGACAAGAAGTGCAGGAGGAAAGTGCGGGATGCAAGGAAATGCATGTTTTGGGAGGTGCGAGAATGTCTCGGGACTCTAATCAGGCTTAGGGATTCAGTTCACCAATGTGAAGAACTAAATATGGTCAAAAATTGCAGGGTCGCAATTTTATGACGTTACACCCACAAAGTCAAAAACTACAAAAAAAACAAGCTAAGCACAAAACAAAACACCAACACCCTACTGGAAAGAGTGCACCAATTGTGAGTTCTTTTGGATCATCTCCCTACTATGATTAAATATATATGTTAGAAGACATTAAATAAATTAATATAATTATATTGTATTATATTATTAAATATAATTATATAAATAAAATCATATTATTATATTTTATTTATGATGCCAACTATGATTTTGCTCCAATCGTATATAATATTGATATAATATTATTATATTATTAAATCTTATTTAATAATATTATAACTCTATTATAATATTATTGGATGACAATAATAACAATATTTATATTAAGATTAGTATATTACTACTAATAACACTATAGTCCTAACACTATCTCAATCTTGATTATTTAATATTTTATTAAGAGTATAATATTATAATAGATTATATTATATTTTTTATATTATAATAAATTATATCATATTTTTTATATTTATCAATAGTACATAATACTATTATATTCAAATTTTTAATATAATAATATTTTTTTATTATTTAATAATATTATATAAATATTTATTTTATGAATGAACGTACATCTAATAATTTATTTAATATATATAATCTTTCATATTTAATATTTTTAAACTCATACAATGGTGGAATTCTAAATCAAGATTCCTTCATTGTAATTCCTTTACATCTATAAATATGCTTTTGTCTTTATAAAAACTGATGCAACTTCTTTTTTTCTTTTCAATTTACACAAATTTTCTATTAGGAAAATTCTTGATCTCCTCTAAAATATATAAATAAAATCTTAATGAAGACATCTTTTATCCTCCTATGCACTATTGCACCACTTGTTTATTTTCATTTATCTTTTATTCAAGTGTTATGATGTGAATCAAGATCATAAATTCATTCAATTAGGGGCATGAATAAAAGGATAAAGGCTCTCCCAATACTCTTAAAAGATACTTGTAAACATTGTCAATCTTTTCAAAAATTCAAAGATTAAAATCTATTATAGCAAACAAATTTTAACAATCAAGTTTTTGTTGATCCATTCAGCCATTCAATTAGAAATATGAACAAAAAGATCAAGGTGCTCAGAATACTTCAAAGATATTTGTAAATATTGTCAATCTCTCTCAAAAAATTAAACATTAAAATCTATTGTGACAATCAAATTCTAGCAATCATTTTTTGTTGATTCTTAAAGTCATTCAATTAAGAATATAAATAAAAATACAAAAACTCTCACAATAATTCAAAAATATCTATAAACATTATCAATCTTTGTCAAAATATAAACATTAAAATCTATTATGAAAAACTCTAATAATCAATTTCTTATTGCTTGGTTCTTCATAAACATAAATCAAAGTTTAAATGCTAAATTGCTCACATTCATAAGATCAATACTATAAACAAAAATCAGTCAATTTTCATAAGAGGCACCAAATCCCATGTCTGATTTCTGAGTAATGCGTCCATTTCTTCAGGCATAGCACCCTGCCATTTGTCACAATTGACATCTATAAAGTGGGCTCTGCCTCTTCAGAAAAGAGGAGCTCATAATTCAAAAATTTGGATGGAATTCTTCTGTGTCTGGTAGACTTCCTTAAGTTGTATTGGCCGCCTAAATTGTCAACATTTTCTTGGCTCTGTCTCTACGAATTAATAATATTTTCTTTTGTATTGGCCTGCACTAGTTGCAAGACTTCTCTGTTTTGCGTTGAATCATTTGGTCCATCAACGCTATAATTCTTATGAGAAAGATGATTTGAGCATTTAGTAGAATCTCCCTTTCTAGCATAATGATGGTGTTTGTGATGATTAACAATATCCATTGGGAATGCATTTCTACCGAGATTGGTGAAATCGCAGCCAGCATGCCCGTGGGTAGTCTCCTCCGTGTTTGTACGCCGATCTCCTGCAAAATATTTAGTCGTGGTAGTCTTTGTTGACGGTAGGGAAATACGTGATGGAAGAGAGGATATCCCCTGTTCGGCCGGGAGGGAAAAATCTGCAGCGGAAGGAGCAGGGAAACCATGCGGTGCACGAGAGCCTTTAGGAGGAGGAGAGTCATGGGGAAAGTGAGAATCAAGACAGCAAGTGTAGCCTCCATCCTTCAACGTGCTCGGGGTAGTAAACAGCCTATCTTCATGGGAATCGTTCTCAAACATTTCACCCTCTAGATTATAATCAACATTATAAGAATCACTAGTCGAGTCTTCATTAGAATCCGTAGCCATGCTACTCGAAACAGAGGATGACATGCTCACTGGGAGAGGGGATAAAAAAGAAGTGGGAGAAGAGCTTTGTATGAGATTTGTTAATCTACCTGTATTGCCCTGTTGGCGATGAGCTCTAGGTGACTCTTTAAACACCATGAAAGGGATACATTCCTTCCCATCTACTGTTTCTGATTGGAGGGCAGAGAATGTCTTTTCATCAAAGACTATATCTCGACTACGGACAACCTTCTGATGAATGGGATCTCATAGTCGAAAACCAAACTGATCTTCACCATAGCCCAAAAAAATACACTACTGAGATTTGGGATCCAGTTTTATTCGTCTTTCTTTCGGAACATGCACGTAGGCTTCACATCCAAATACCCAGATGTGTGAATAAGAAATCCGCTTTCCCAGCTACTCTTCTTCCTGAATGCCAAAATCCAAGCGAGATGAAGGGCTTCGGTTAATCAAATAGACTGTTGTATTGCGCGCTTCCACCCAAAATTCTTTGCATAAACCTGCATTTGAAAGCATAGATCGTTCCTTTTCCAAAATCGTCCTATTTAACCTCTCCACTCCACCATTCTCTTGAGGTGTAAACGGAACGACTTTAATTCTATGAATACCATTATCAACACAAAAAGAATTAAATTTTGAGGAGCAAAACTCTCCTCCATTATCCATTTTGAGACACTTAATCTTGTGTCCATTCTGATTTTCAGCAAGGCCTTTGAACAATTTAAATTTTGACAAAACTTCAGATTTCTTCGAAATCATATAAATCCACACTTTCCGTGTAAAATCATCTACAAAAGTGACAAAATAGTTAGCTCCGCCAATAGAAGTTACCTCAGTAGGCCCAAAGATGTCATAATGAATCAACTCCAAAGGTGTACCTTTCTTCTCATTGCCGGTCTTCAAGAAGCTGACCCGCTTTTGCTTGCCATAAAGGCAATGTTCACTAAAACCCAAATCAACAGCTTTGAGACCCAGGAGCTGATTTTGTGTGAGCATTACAATGAGCCCTTTTTTGCTCATGTGTCCAAGCCTTTGATGCCAAAGGCCCGCTTCATTCTCCTCAACCGCCATCGCAGCTCCCACTTCACCATGACCCTCAAATACATAAAGGCTGCCAATTTTATCACCCTTGGCAACAACATGGTACCTTGGCTTTCGTTCCAAGTATCCAGAAGGAAATGAACATGAAGACCTTATGCAAACAATTGACCAATTGAAATTAAATTTCTCCTCAATTTAGGAACATGCCTTACATCTTTAAGCAACCATTGTTTTCCCCCTTCCAGCGGTAACATAATGTCACCCTTGCCAACAATTTCGCAGACTTTATTGTTGCCAAGGAAAACATTTCCAAATTGGCCTTCTTGGAAATTCATATATGCATCCAAGCAAGATGTGGCATGATAGGATGTGCCGGAATCAAGCACCCATGAATGTGAAGTACAATATGTGGTTGAAAGGATAAGAATGCTATCACCATTTTCATACGCGGTATTGGCTTTTCTATCCCGCACCTTCTCTTGTGCCTTTTTGTAATTTCTACAATCCTTTTTCATATGCCCTGATTTTCTGCAAAACCAATAGTCACTATTTCTACTTCTTGACTTCGATCTTCTTGCAGATTTTGATCGTTTATAATTGTTACTTCTGCCTCTAGTATGGCTCCTTCCTCTATTTTTGGTGCTCACAACTGTTAAAGCTTCACCGATTGAGGAATCTTGATTCTTTCATCTCATATCTTTGGTGAGAAGAGTAGATGCTACGTCATCAAAAACCAGCTTGTTTTTGCTGGATACTGAAGTACTAACTGCTGTTACAACACCATCCGAGCTGCTTGGTAAAGAACGTAACAAAAGAACAACCTTGCTCTCATCATCTTGTGTCATTCCCACCGAGGTTGCTTGACTGATCAATGTATTAAATTCATTGATATGGTTAGGCATTGCACAACCTTCATCTTAAGCTTATAAAGCTTCTTCATGATAAACACCTTATTTGAAGTCAATGCCATAGCATACATGGTTGTTAGTTTATCCCATACTTCTTTGGTTGTTGATTCACTTGTGATGTTGAAAAGGACATTATTTGACAGTGAGAGAAACACTGTTTCTCTTACTTTTTTGTCAAGAGTTCCCTAGTCTCCATCTGACATTGTAGTCGACTTCTTCGACTTCCCCTCAAGTGCGAGTGAGAGGTCTTGCTTGATCAGCAAGGATTCCATCTGTACTTTCCACAACCCGAAATTCTGCTTGGAAAATTTCTCCACCTTCGCTTCTTCCATGATTTCGGAATTTCAACCACCGAAATCTCAACCGCGATTTAACCTCGCTCTGATACCAATTGTGAAGATAAAGGAACCAGAAAATTGCAGACAAATACATATAAAGAATATTAAATAGAAAACACATACACAGTAAATAAAGATTGACACAATTATTTACAGTGGTTCGGCTTAAATGCCTACATCCACGTTAAGAGCAGGGGAAATTTTATTGCCAAAGTTTGTACAGCTTCACTACATTTGAGTATCTACGAAGGAGAATATATATAGAAAAATAACCCTTCACATTGGAAGGTCAACAGTCCAACGAAAGGTTGCCAGTTGGGCTTCACTTTCATAACAATTGATGAACACTTACCGAATCAAATCCGAAAATTTCAATTATAATTCCTATTATCAAAATCCAACAAAATATACATTTATTTAATCTCTCTGCGGGTAACTCTGCATTTGTTTTTTGGAGTCCCCATGTATCGATCTGTGTATTTGATCAGCCTATATATTTAATGTAAAGGTATACAATTACCCTCCCAGGAACAAACATTGCATGGTAATGCTCAAGCATTTCATCTTTCACAAAACTGTAGACCAGTCCTTTGAGATTCAAACTAGTGTACTGTCTCCTCAACGAATACAGAGAAGTTTGTGAAAAATCAATTCATAAGTTGAGGCCATTGTCAATCCACTTGAGTCTCAAACTCCTGTAATATGATGCTTTCAAACATGTACCCTGCATTTATTTGAAGAGGGTTGTCTTTTTAGAATGTGAGATAATCGCACAGGGTTCAATATGAATTTTTTTCACCCTCCAATAAATATCTGTTTATTATAGTCAAAGATTAATTGAATCAGAAGTAAGATTAATTGAATCAGAAGTGTTGTTGGTGAATATAATATATGGAATGTCAATAATGATGTAATGTGATGATTAAATCATGATGTTTTAATTCTTGCCATCAAAATTTAAACCTCTATAATATATATTTGTATTAAAGCAAAAGAACTTAAATCAAAATTATTTATTACACAATCTATATTTTTTAAAAGAAAGCGCATGAACGCTAGTAATGTTAAAAACATAAGAAAAATATAGTGCACAATAATTCTTGCATTCTTATTCGTGACTCCACATTCTCCGAAGAGATGATCATGAAAGGAATATCCTTCAATGTTAGTGACTCTTGTTACATAGAAATTGTCCAAGAGAGTAAGAAAATAGAACCCATTTCACTTTTCATATTTCCAAATGAACTTGATATTTCTCAACAAGACTAGAATAGTTATGAACAGAAGAGCGATTGAATACCTTGACTCTCCTAAGCAAGTCTTAACCAGTGAGGCCCAACATATTGCCATATTCATCTTAATTTCCTACATCACATGACACACAGAGAAGGATTCAATCAAATTTAAATGGGATGAAGAAATTCCAAGACACAAAGTCATAAATTGTCTCAAGAGCTTGGATTCAACACTACATACATCAACATTGAGGCCTTCATAGTGATTTTTCAACACAAGAAATTCTAGAGCTTTTCTCACACAATCAACACCTCGTAATTGTTGGGTATATGAAGCCCAACGGTCACATGCAAGACTCTTCATTTCGTATCTGATATGTTTATATAAATGGCTGAGTGCAACCCATACTGGATGTACAGTGTAATTGGATATTTGGTTAATAAGATATTTCCTTGCATTTTTGGTGGACGTAGCCACTAAGTGGTGAACCACGTTAAACCTTGTGTTGTGTGTTTCTTTTCTGTTGTTTTATTTTCGATTCTCTGCTTGTTTTAATCTTTACAATTGGTATCAAAGCCATGTTGGCTTGAGAAGAGATGGAGGAAGAAGGAGAAGGTAAAACTTATAACTTCTATGGAAGTTTTACATTCCATGTAAAACTATGCTTCAAGCGCCGCATACATTGGTGGGATGGTTGGAAGAAAGAGGGGGACTCAGTTGAAGAGGAGAGACCAATGAAAGGAAAGGATGTTGGGATTCTTATTTGCTCCCCCCTTGAGCCATCCTTGGCACTTATTGGCCAAAATGTTAATGGTTGGGAAGTTATTGGCATTTGTGTGGTGAAGGTTGAACGTCGTGATAGTCCTTGTATAGACGCTAGAATTTTTTAGCAGAAAGATGCTAGAAAAGAGGTTGTTGTTGAAGAGGATGAACTTAAGAGCTTGCGGGAGGAAGAGTGTATGCCATTGGAGACCCAAGTTGAATTTGCTGTTGACTCCTGGGATGAGGAGAGTGCAGATTGGAGTGAGGTAGCAGTGGAAGAAATTTGGCTTCTGAGGGCTCTGCAGATGGCATGGCCTTGGTAAAAATAAAAATGCACTCCCATGATGATGACAACCTTTGCATAGATAATTTCATAGAAGAATACAAACCTATGGACTTAGATGAAGAAGTGCAAAGACGATTTTCTGGTTTGAAGAGAAAGTAGCCATTAACAGGAGTAGAGGACAACGGGCATCGCTCCAAGCGGTTTTAGGCATTGTACAGAGAGAAGGAAGATGTTTTCTCTCGACCAAAGTCTATTAAGACTCACCAACCCGATTGGATGGATGTGGATGATAGTATCAACGTGGATAATGAGCAGCCTCGCATGAAGGAGGTAAACAAATCATTGTAGATGGAGGAGAACATGCTGGATTCGTGGAATAATATTTCAAAGAATCTCTTTTATGCAAACAGGGAGGAGGCAATATTGACGACTACCGTAAAGGAAGAGGCAGAGTATCCTCGCCTCAATAAGGAGGAAATTGTTTTTCAAATAAAAAAAGTTCAGCTTTCAAATTTTATTAAGTTTGATAGAATTAGGAGAAGGTTCATTCGAAGTTTTCTTGAGAAGATTTTGGCAATGTTAAAATCTTTGCTGGGTCTGGTTCGAATGTAAGATCGAACATGGAAGCAGGGATGCCAGTGCATGGCAATACTGGTTGGTCTTCATGAGGGAGATTGTTGGGTATATGAAGCACAACGGTCACATGATTGTTTGTCTTCCTGAGACTCTTCATTTCCTATATGATATGTTTATATAAATGGCTAAGTGCAGCCCATATTGGATGTACTATGTAATTGGATATTTGGTTAATAAGATAATTCCCTGCATTTCTGGTGGACGTAGCCACTTAGTGGTGAACCACGTAAAACCTTGTGTTGTGTGTTTCTTTTCTGTTGTTTTATTTTCGATTCTCTGCTCATTTTAATCTTTACAGTAATTGCTAATGCCAATAAATGAATTGATCATAAAACAGAGCATTCTCTAATCCCATCAAAGCCAATGTAAACATTTCAGAATTGGTACAAACAACATCTTTTGTATGGACAATGTTGTAAACCATAAAACTGATACTCAATTCCAACCTTTAATTAGTTTGATCAATCATTGTAGAAAATTATAAATTATAAACAAAAAATATATATTCTATCTTTAATCTTTATTTTAAATAATTTAAAAAAGTCATTTTCCTGTATTCCTATTAGTTATAGTAAGTGAAAAATTCACTAATGAAAGAGTAGAATATTCAGTTTAAAAATTTATACACTCGACCAAAATCAAGGATTATGTAAAGTTATGGAATGATTTGTAACTTTCGTTTAGACATTCTTTGGCTGTATTATACAATGTAAATCAGTCGACTAGTTTTTCGGTTTCAAGTTGTGGGAGCCTGGTAGAGCCCACAAGCAAGCTAGTTGTTGCTAGTTCTTTTAGGTTTTTTTTTCTTTCTCGTGTGTGCTGCTGGTTGAAGCTACCTTTCATTTCTCTCATGTGTTTCTTCATGGAAAGGTCTGGGTCCTCTATGTCCCTACTACCCAGATTATTTTGTGGGTTCAAGGACCCTTTCAAATTTCTTCTGGTTCTGTTTGTTATCAGTCGACTAGTTTTTCAGTTTCAAGTTGTGGGAGCCTAGTAAAGCCCACAAGTGAGCTAGTTGCTGCTAGTTCTTTCAGGTTTTTTCATTTCAGCTCCCTGTTGGTAGCTTCATTTTGTAATTGCATTGTTTCAATATATATAATATTATTAATAACTAATGTACAATCTAGCTACAAATATAATAAAGATTTGTTGTTACTTATTGCTATCAAAGATATTGTTACATCCCTATCATTTCATATGTACAAACCATAGTTTTATTGCAGAAATAATTAATCTTCTTTAAAGTGGATATGACATATAGGAGTTGTAATGCATGCCTCCATGATACTCTAGGCATCACTTTTTCCAAGTGAAATAAACACTTCTTCCACTTAGTGTGGGCAAATAATCTCACATGGAAGATTTTATGAATTATAAGATTGGGGATGAAGTTTTTAAATATCTAATTTGCTTGAAATCATTTCTTATACACATTGTGTGTTATAGAGAGTTATAGATTGTTTTAAAGATTTCATTTGTCATGAGATATTTAAATTCTAGTTCCTTTCACTTTGGGTTTAAAGTATTTTAGTTTTTACTTTATATAATTTTTTAATTTGATACTTATTGTTTAATTATTAGATTCATTTAAATTGATTTCTGCTAACACACATACATTCTATTAGATTAGTCTATATTAAGTGTTGTAAATTATTATTTTTGATATTTTTTTGAAAAATTAATAATGTAATTATCTAAATTTGAATAATGCCTAGATATGGATAACTTTTGAATAATTTTGTATCCATTCATAAGTCTAGATAAGGATAAAGCATGTATAAATTGTAGAAGAATATATTTTGAGATACATTTAACTCATAGTTTAGAGTTAAACCAAGTTTGGTTTAAAGATTAATTATATTAATTCCTATTTAGGATTGGTGTCATTTTGACAAAAAAGGTTAATATGATTGAATATGAATAAGAAGTATATTTTTTGTTAAATTTGAGTCATGATTTCAATTTAGAGTTTCAAACATTCATCAAACTAAAATAACTAATCTTTCAACAATGATGGAATATCCCAATCACCACCTATATCATCCAAGCATCGTTGATTCTAGAACTAAATAAACCTATCTTTTTATTTAATTATAGTACATACTTCAATTTAAACTATCTATCCTAGCTCAATTAATAGATAATTATTTTTATTTATTTGTTTAATGTAGACTTATATACATAATTTCTTTTCTTATAATAAAAATAGATAATGATCTTAATATCCATTAAACATCTTAAAAAAATATACAATTATTATCTTTTTTAAAGTGAAAGATAAATACAAATTCTCATACATATTACACAACTTATCATATCTAACTACCTTTCATATACTTAATATAAAATATATATTCTACTTATTAAAATATTGTAGTTCATATAAAAATGTGTTTACCAAATGAGCTTCCTCCACATGCTATTGTTAAAATAAAAGAAAACAACATATATACTTATCTCTATCTTTCTATTCCTCTATCATAGTGCGACCTCTCTCTCTCTCTCTCTCTCTCTCTCTCTCTCTCTCTCTCTCTCTCTCTCTCTCTCTCTCTCTCTCTCTCTCTCTCTCTCCCTCTACCTCTCTCTATATCTCTATCTATTTTTCTCCCTCTTCCTCTCCCCATCTATCTTCATCTCTACTTTTATGTACTCTAACCTAACCATACAAATGGCAGGAACCTGATGCTTTGCATCTCTTGTTGGTATAGTATTTGTACTCTAGAATTTGAGTCTTGCAATATATTTATACTATTTATTGATAATAATTATTTTACATATAAATTAATACAGTGATAAAATGTTTATTCATATGAACTTTCATGAATAAAGAGAATTTATAAATTAAATAAAATTATCTTATATATTTAATTTAATAATACGTATAAAATATGTCAAGAGATATTTCTCTTGATACACCCACTTGACCTTATGGTGAAAAAATATTAAAAATAATTTCCTTTGGCATATTTTAAATATATTATTAAATTAGATATATATAAGCTAGTAGTATCCCCAATGCAACATGTAAGACATTAAATAAGTTAATATATATTTATATAATATTGTATTATTAAATATAATTATACTAATATATAACAATATTATTATATTATAATCATATTAAATTATTAGTACATTAAGATAACAATATTATATTATATTATATTAAAGAATAGTATAGTGATAATAATAGCATTATAACCCTAACTCTATCTCAACCTTAACTATGTAATTTATTGATAGGGTTAAATTATGGATAGGTTTCAGAATGTATTCGAGTTATATTTTAATTAGCATTATGGTTTGATCGCAATTAGGTTTAGGTTAAGGTTAGGTTGGGGTTGGGGTTCAATTAGATAGAACTCTTTGAGTTAGGATCTAACTGTGGTTAAGCTTTGATTGTGGCAAGGGTTTAATTATAGTTATGGTTAAAGTATTAGAATTTAATTAGGGTTAAATTAGGGATATTAGTTAATTGAATCAAGGTTATGGTTGAATTAAGATTAGAGCTCAATCAGGGTTAGTGTTTGGGTTAGAATTTAATTAGGATTAGGATTCAATTAGGGTTAGGTTGGGAGAATTCAATTATGGTTAGGTTTTAGGCTAGAATTTAATTAAAATTGGTGTTCAATTAGGGTTAGGTTCATGTTTAGGGTTGGGGTTTAATTATGATTAGATTAGGGTTCAAATTGGAGATGTGATTTACTTATAGGGCTAGAGTTATGTTCAAGGTTGGGCTATGTTTAGGTTTAAACTTTGGTAAAATTATGTTTAGGTTTAAGGTTGGGCTACAATTAGGGAACCATTATTCTAGGATAATGCTTGAGGTAAGTATTGAGGTTCAGTTAGAATCAGTGTTGGTGTTAGGGCTAGGGTTCAATTAGTTTTAGGATTAGTATTATAATTAAATAATTGTTTAAATAGAGTTAGAGTTGTGTTAGGATTCAAATAGGTTTATGTTTTAAGGACAAATCATGGTCTTAGGGTTAGGGTTCTATATTAAAAGTTTGGTTTTCAAGTTATGGTTAAGGTTTAATTAGGGTTATGGGTTATGTTACCATAAAGATTCAATTAGGTTTGGGTTATATTTGGTTTAGACTAGGGATAGTGTGAAGGTTAGGTTGGGTTTAAATTTGAGATTACTTTAGGGTTAGCATGAAAATTAGGTTGGGTTTAAAGTTGAGGTAAATTTATGGTTAGGGAACTCAGGTTCAAGATAGGGTTTAATAATGGTTAGTGTTAACTTAGGGTTAGGTTATCATAAGGGTTTAATTATATTTTGTAGTGTCCTAAATTGTACTCCCTTATAATTTCAACCACATTTGATCCCTCACCTTGGTGTGTGCAATTTGAGGCCTGACTAGGACATGATTATGCTCTTACTTTGCATATTAATCATCATTTACACTAAATACATCATTTTTCCCTCAAAATTTGGAGCTTTATTGGGCACGAACAAGGTACCATGCCCTAGTCCCCTCTCAGGACTAGTGTGCCACACCCTAGTCCTCCCAATTAGGGCCTAGATTTTGGCCTCTTAATGGACTTAAAATTTGAGTAGGAAATCTAGCTTTTTGTCAGCTCATGTTTGAAAATTAGTTTTTTTTTCCAATGGGCAAGTATAAGAAGAGGTCTACCCCTCTCATTTAGACATCCACAAACATGAAATTGAATTCAACATCAAGCAATCAAGAATTCAAGTTCAAGCAAGCAATAAATCAATCTTCATTCAATCATTACAACAGAGATAGAGTCAAGATTCAAGCATTGGAGTTGACATTCATGTTCTATGTTTTTAATTAAGATAAACAGGGACCCAAAACCCAAATCCATACAACAAAAGCTTAAAATAGTAGTGAACTAGACCAAAACCAACAGCCAAATGACATAAAAAATAGGGGAAACACCCCACAACACCAAACCAAACAAAGTCACCTACTCAAAACAACCAACAACACTAACAAAAAAAATCTATCCAAGAGCATGCATGAGCTCAGAATTCTTCTGTATAACATTCCTATTAGTTTCCTCGAGCTCCTCCATTATGAATCTCGTGGTGCTCCTCTCCTAGTTTCTACTTCTCATTCTGGTGTAAGGACTGATAGTTACCTACGTGTACACCCCCTAAGAACTTGTCTCCGGATTATTCTTATTTGACCTGACAGTTGAAGGCGAAATACTATTAATTAGCTGAGCTTTCTGAGAAACAATTTTCTCATTAACCTTTTTAAGACATTCATGTTCTATGTTATTGAAGATTTCATGAAATAATTATTCCATGTGGAGATAAACAAAACTTTACAAGGATGTATATCATTTATCTTTTTAGTCATTATTCAACATCTTCCTCAAAAGGAGAACATTTCCATTACGACATTTCAATCAGATTTCATTTCTATTTCATTGTTAATTTCAAAACTGGGGTTTGACCTAAGGAAAACCCTTATTCCCAACCTATTTCCCTTCTCTAGTGTGTGTAGAAATAGGTACAAAGTTGTAATCCTCGGGATAAGCTTTATTTACAATGACGAATAGATCCCCCAAAGTAGTGCAAAAAGTTGGGAGAACTTGAATGACGGTCGCTCCACTCTTGACAAATCATGAGCTCCTTCTAGGAACAAGTCCAAATCCTCTTACAATCCTCAGACCCAAGTTTGTTGCTCAATCCGTGATTGTAGGGTTAGTGCAGGATCAAGGGGGGCCAAAAAGTGGCGATGTGAAAAAAATAGCCTTCTTCACTTGCCTAAAAATGCAAAAATCGATGTTCACTTTTTGCTTGGCCTGGGTGTCAATACACCTTGGCTTGGTAATTACCTATGCAAATTGGATATCCGAATTTTATTTGTAATTTTAATTTAAAAAATATATTATATATTACATATTATATAATATATAATATATATAATATAATAATATATTATATAATATAATAATATATTATATAATATAATAATATATTATATAATATAATAATATATTATATTATATATATTATATAATATTATATTATAATATAATAATATATTATATAATACGTATTATATAATATATAATTATATTTTATAATATAATACAATATGTATTATATAATATAATAATATATTATATAATATATTATATGTATTAAATAATATATTATTATATTATAATATAATATAATAATATATTATTTAATACATATAATATATTATATAATATATTATTATATTATATATATTATATTATATTATATTATATATATATTATAATATATAATATAATATAATATTATATATTATATAATATAATAATACATTATATAATATATGGGTGGCCAATTGATCTCAAAATTTGAGGCACTTAGAGATTGAATCTGAAAAAACTTCAGTAATAGAAAATGTAGTTCTCGGAGTCTACTTTTCAAATATGTAATTTATTTCAAAACCCACATGGTAAAAATTGCTTTTTAGTAGGCATGTTTAAAAATCACTTTTTCGATTGGAAATTGTAGATGGCACGCGTGCAGAAGGTGTTGAGCGGCCGAGCTAGGGTTTCGAAGCCCTAGCTCGCGGGAAGTCTTAGGTGCAGGTGCTGCAGGGGAGGGGAGTGAAGGTTATCGGGGGTGAGCGGCGAGCTGGGCGCGGTTGGAGGGAAGAGCTACTGCGTCGGCTGTTGGAGGAAGATTGGCTGCGCGGGTGTTTGGGGAGGTGGCGCAGGAGGAAGGGCTTCGGTAGGCTGCGGGTTGTGGGCTCCCGGTGGGACTCCCGTGGGGTTTGGGGGTTCAGTTTGGGGGTTCTTTTAGGAGGAGCTTGGAAGGGGGAGCTGTTGGGGCGGTGTTTTCCCTTGGGTTTCTTCGGGTTGGGGTTTTTGGTTGGCCTTTGTGGCCCTTAAAACTTATTGAGATACGATGTCGTGTTTTGGTGGTGAGGCCTCTCAGGGGGCTCCAGCCATGGATTTCCGTGCAGCGGTGGGCTCTAAACCCCCACCTCAGAATATGAGGACATTTTCCAATACCCTTTTTTCCTCAAAACCGGGGACTAGAAGTAATGGTAATTCTCGCCTTACGAAGATTAACGGGTGCTTGGAGAGATGTAGTGAAAGGCTGAAGCTGGTCATTCCTCCAGAGATGATAGCAGAAGATGTGGAATACTTTTCTAAACACTCGCTCTACTGCAAATTTCTAGGAATGAGGGTCTCCCTGCAGTTCTTGGAAAACTGGGTGCAGAGGTCTTGGGCACCAGATGGGGAAATGGAGATTATGCTGCTGGCGAACAATTATTTTATGGTTACTTTCAATTGTATGGAGGACCAAAATAGGGTTTTTGAAGGAGGCCCATATTTTCACAATCAGGTGGGGTTGTTCATCAAACCTTGGCATGCAGGTTTTAACCCTTCGGAGGAGCTCCCAAATAGGGTTCCTGTATGGGTTCGGTTACCACGTCTTCCAGTGGAATGTTGTCGAGAGGACGTGTTAAGGATGCTAGCAGCACTGCTGGGGAAACTAGTGGGATCTTCATCGCAAACCCTAGGGAGAAAGGTAATGACCTTTGCGTGCATTTGTGTTGAAATTGATCTCAGTAAACCATTACCAGATGCTGTAGATATGTGTGTGGGCTCTTACTCATGGGTTCAACAGCTAGACTATGGGACTCTACCCTTTCGTTGTCGACTGTGTCATGAGTATGGTCATCTTCAACGTAAATGCCCTAGATATAAACCAGTGGTGTCCCAACCTCAACATCAGGCTCAGGGTCAAGATAGGGTGGATAAAGGTAAAAGTGCTATGGTGGCTGATGTTGTGGGGGCTGAGGTGTTTGTTCCAGTGAAGACAAGGAACAGAAATCAGGGCCAGAAGAGGTCCCTTCAGGAGAGACAGGAGGAGGATACTTTTAATAGATTTGAAGCGCTGGACGACCTCATCCATCAGGAAGTGAATCTGGGATTTACCCCATTGGATCAGGGGGCTTCAGGGGAGGCACCGGAAAAAGCTAGGGAGGACTTTTCCCAGGCCTTGGTAGTGACTGGAGACCAACAAATGGAGTTGGAGCAAGCTGTAGGGGCTGAGCTGGGACTCAACCCTAGTTTGGAGGCGATTTTGGGTTGGGGGGAGGGGTCCCCGATAGCCCTAAAATTGGAACTGGCTGGAGCTAGGACTAGTAAGGCTTCTGTTCACCTGGGTCTTTATTTGAAGGATTTTAAGAAAAGTGCCTCAGAAAAAATCTCAAAGGCTGGCAGAAAGAAGGATGTGGATAAAATCAAAATGATGGGAGAGAATTTGATTGAGTTAGGGTCAGTAAAGACCTTGGATTCTCACTTTTCGAACCCTCCCAAATGATCATACTCTCATGGAATGTAAGGGGCTTAAACAACGACCCTAGACAAAAAACTGTTCGGGATTTGATCAGGAATCATGCTCCTGATATCCTTTTCTTGCAAGAAACTAAACTGTTAGTGGAGAGTATGATGGGTCTTGTGCCAAAGCTGTGGGGGCATGGCGAATGTCAGTGTGATGGGGCAGCTGGATCCGCTGGAGGAGTTGCCTGTCTTTGGAACCCTCTAAGGCTTCATCCTGTTTGGTGGGCAGCGTCCAGATCCTTGATATCCGGGGTGCTTTCTAGCCTCGAGACTGGGGAGGTCATTTTGTTTTCAAACATCTATGCTCCCAATGATCTTCAGGGTAAGCATAACTTATGGTCTCATGTTGTTGGTATGCGAAGGTTGGCCCCTTTTCATCCTTGGATTATGGCAGGAGATTTCAATGCCATTCTGGAGTTAAGTGAGAAGAAGGGGGGTGTCATGCGGTTGGAACCGTCTTCAGTCCTCTTCCAGGATAGTATCTCCCGGTTGTAGTTGGTTGACATCAAGCCTAGCAATGGCGTGTTCACTTGAAACAACAGGAGAGTTGGTGAGAATTGGATCGCTGAGCGGTTGGATCGCTTTCTGGTGTCTTGTTTTTGGATTGGCGGGGGGTGGTCCACAACTTCTGAGATTCTTGACTGGAGAGGGTCAGACCATTGGCCCATCAAGTTGGTTTCGTCCTCGGCTCAGGCTGCCCGCTCACCTTCTTTCACATTTCAACTTATGTGGCTTAGGGACCCCTCTTTATAGGATCTGGTGGCGGACTAGTGGAGGAAAGGCAGGCCGGCCTTTGGCACTACCATGTTCACCTTTGCCAAACAACTGCAATTTGTTAAGTGCCAGCTTAAACAGTGGAATCGGCTAGGGTTTGGGAACATCTTTCGTGAGAAGAAAGCTGCCCAAATTGTGTTGAGTGAGATCACCAGGGAAATCAGAGAGCATGGGTTGTCAGAGGATTTGCTCAGAGAGGAAGACAAGGTTGTCAAGGTGGTTGAGGAATGGGAGACTAGGAAAGAAGTTTATTAGAAGCAGAGAGCCCGCATTGATTGGCTGAAGGAGGGGGACAAGAATACGACTTTCTTCTTCAACTCGGTGAAAGCTAGGAGACACGGAAATTCCATTCCTATTTTGGTTAATGATAGAGGTGAGCAGTGCTTATCCTTGCAGGAGATGTCTAGGGAGGCTCTTCAGTTTTTCCAGACCCTCTTTAAGGAAGAATCCCAGGGGGAAACAGAGGAGGAGAATTTGGTTCTTGCCTGCATCCCTTCTCTTGTCTCAAGGGAGATGAATGAGCAACTTCTGGGGCCTATCTTGATGGAAGAACTTGAGAGGATTGTCTTCCATATGAGGAAAGGGAAGGCTCCTGGACTGGATGGGTTCCCGGTTGAGTTCTTTCAAGAGTTCTAGGATATTATCAAGCTTGATTTATTGGATGTAGTCCAGGAATCCCAGAGAAATAAGAAAATGCTTAGGGCTTTGAATGCGACCTTCATTGCTTTAATCCCCAAATGTGAAGGGGCTGACCGGTTAGGTCAGTTCCACCCCATCTCTCTTTGCAATGTGATTTACAAGATCATCTCTAAGTTGATTACAGACAGATTGAAGAAGTGCCTGGGGAGTGTTATTTCGGAGGAGCAAAGTGGGTTTGTGGAAGGCTGCCAAATTCTAGATGGGGTGGTCATTGCTACGGAAACCATCCACTCTAGGGCAACCTCCAAGGAAAAGGCTATGTTTATCAAGCTGGATATGGCCAAGGCTTATGATAGAGTTCGGTGGTCCTTCCTTCAGAAGATCCTCAGGGCTTTTGGTTTTGCTGATGAATGGATCCAGTGGGTGATGAGTTGTGTTACGTCCACCTCTTTTTCGGTGCTTATCAATGGGGATCATACTGAGTTGTTCGGGGCCTCTCGGGTCTCCACCAGGGGGATCCCCTCTCCCCTTATTTATTCATTCTTCTTGCTGAGGGTCTGGGGAGGCTGATTAAGCATAATGTGGCCCTGGGTAATATACAACGTTGGAATTGGGGTAATGACCTGCAGCCACAGTCTCACTTGCAGTTTGTGGATGATACAGCCCTTATGGGGCTAGCCTGGATCAACGAAGCTTCCAATTTACGGAAGGTCTTGGATGTATATCTTGCGGCGTCTGGCCAGAGGATTAATGAGGATAAGTCTTCTATCCTCTTTTTCAACACTCCAGAAGACATCCAAAGGAGGATTGCTATTATTATGAGATTCCAAATTGGCTCCCTGCCTTTGACCTATTTAGGAATCCCTATCTCTCCTAGCAACCCTCCTAGGGAGTCGTGGCAGGGGATTTTGGATAAATTCTGATCGAAGGTTGATCACTGGACCCATAGATGGTTATCCTTTGCAGGGAGGGTTCAAATGATTTAGTCGATGGTTCAGGCATTGCCGACCTATCGATGTATGCTTCAGGTGGCACCTAAGTGGTTCTTGAAGGGCTTGGATTCTCTGGCTAGGCAGTTCTTATGGGCAGGAAATCTTTCAGCTTCCAAGTGGAGTATGGTCAACTGGGACCTGGTATGTAGCCCAAAGCACGCAAGGGGGCTTGGGTTAAGGCAATATATTCTTTTTGGGGAGGCTCTTGCAGCTAAACTGTATTGGAGGTGGTGTGTTGAGCAGGATCAAAGTTGGGCCAGGATTCTGGCCAATAAATATATGCAGAGGATCCCGTTGGAGGAAATCCCTAGATATCTGCTTGAAGGAAAGGGCTCTTCGATCTGGAACATGCTTAAGCGGGGGGCCTCTCTCATTAAGGTAGGGCTTTTCTGGATTTGCAGAAGGGGGGAAGAGGTCCTTTTCTGGAAAGACTCTTGGGATGGTTATCCTCCCATCCTTGATTAGTTTCCTAACCTTGGAAACCTGGGCCAAAGGTTTTTGGACGCAGGATGGTCAAGGGTGAGTGATTTTAAGGTGGTCTACAGGTGCGATCAGTTGGATTTGGAAAGGTGGAAGAATGCTGATGAGTGGCCGGTGGTTGGGATGGAGGAAGAATGTGCTGAGCTGCAGGGCATTTTGGCAAATAGACACTGTAGCTCTCTTAAGGGGAGGGATGGGCTAGCTTGGTCCCCAAATCCTAAGGGCGTCTTTTCTGTGGCTAGTGGTTACTGGGAATTGATGAGGCGAAGACTTGAGGGAAGGGAAGTGAATTGGTGGAAACAGGTATGGAATAATGCTTCTTGGCTGAAGTGTAATTGCTTTGCTTGGACTTTGGCTTGGAATAGATGTCTTACATGGGACAATATCTGCAAGTGGGGATTCTTGGGGCCCTCTATCTGTGTTCTGTGTGGTAACGGGGAGGAAGATTCCTCTCATCTATTTTTCAGATGCCCTTTCTCTATGCTTATCTGGCACTATTGGTGGGGGGTGTGGAAGCATCCTTGTGTCCATGCTGATTCTCTAGTGGAATTTTGGAGCAGTTTGGGTAGACCTCCTATTCCGTCCTCCTTTATCCAAACTATTTGGTATATTGGGCCCATTTTCATCCTGTGGCAAATCTGGCTCGAAAGGAACATGAGGATTTTTCGTGAGGCCAAATTGTTTGTTCAACAAGTCTAGAATAGGATCACAGTTATGATTCAGGAGACAATGGAAGCTAAGTGTGAGGTGACCTTCCCGCTGGGTAGAGACGAGGTAGATTCTGTGAGTAGGCTTGGATTGCAGGAGCTTTCTCCGACCTCTGTTTGTGTCCGAAGAAGTAGACGGGCTATTAAGAAGGTGCAAAGGGTGGGAAGGTGGGTACCCCCTCAGGAGGAGTTTATCAAGATTAACACTGATGGCTCATCTAGGGGTAACCCAGGCCCGACTGGAATAGGGGGTGTTGGCAGGAACAACAGGGGGGAGGTTGTTTTCTTTTTCTCGATTCATAAAGGATGGCAGTCTAATAATCTTATGGAGGGTTTAGCGATTCTTTATGCTTTGGAGAGGGCTTTGACGCTGGGTTGTAGGAAGGTGATTTGTGAATCGGATTCACAAATTGTTGTTAATTTGTTGAGTGAGCAGAAGGTGAGTGGGATTCAGTGGCAATTGGCAGGGATTGTGCAACAGATTCTCCAAATTAGCTCCTTAATGGAGCAGGTGTCCTTTATCCATATTCCTTGGGAATGGAATGGAGGGGCTGATTGTTTGGCCAAGTGGGCCTCAAACCAAGATAGTGATTGGAAAGTGGAAGGTTGGGAGCATCTCTCTGGGGACTATTGTCAGGAATTGCAGAAGATTTTCACTGAGGACATGGATGGTAATGAAGCTGGTTGAGGTGTGGTTGGCTTGGTTGTTTTCTCTAGGGGCCTTGGGGCTTTGCCTATTTGTGTAATGCATTTTTCTGATGTTCAATAAAGTTTTTACCCTTTTATTAAAAAAAAATCACTTTTTCAAAATGCCTATTTCATGACCATACCACACATGTACGACCACCATATTTTGACGTAGATATATTAATTTTTGCAAATCCTTCTGGGAAAAGATACCTAAGACACCAAATATTGATGAGAATATTTTTTCTTATTTTTTAATTGAATATATTATTTTTAATCAATTTTTAATTGACTATAAAGTACATTTTCAAAAAATCTGGTGTACGACCACCATAATTTGATGAAAATTTCATATTTTTTAATTTGTTCTTTTTTAATATTCAAATAATTGTATGTAGATTGATGTCATATAATTTATTTTCCAAAAAACCTAAAAACAAAAAAAGTTATTGAAGTTTTATTGAACCTCACTATTTTACATTTAGGTACCACTTTTGATTAATAATAATACAAAAATAGTAAAAATAATCATATCACTATTAAATTTAGATTTTTTAAATCAGGACAGTGAGAGCTCTAATGGGTTTTCGTTTCATCAAAATTACGATTAGGAAGACCTTAAAAAAAATACAGCAAGGCATATAAATGGCCTTAGCCATTTTTTGGAGGTCCAAGCATAGGCTTGGTCCCACCAAGCCTAACCCTAAACCAAAACTGAGGCATAGGTGTGTTTCTTGCTCCATCTTTTATGAAACAGGCACTCATTATTTAAAATTCAAAAAACGGCCACCCATTTTGAAATTTGTAGCATTTGAAGAAACATGTGCCCATTTTTAGAAACGTGTACCTATTTTTAAAAATTTAAGAAATAGGTGCCTATTTCTAAAAATCATGCACTTGTTTCTCTATAGTGGTCCGATCCTAAATGGGCACCTATTTTTCAAAACGTGCACCCGTTTTATTTTTATGGGTCAAGGCCCCGAAGCTAAACGGGTGTCCGTTTCTTAAAAAACAAGCACTCGTTTCTAGTGGCAAATGTTTTTGCTAATAGAATTCCACGGAATTGGAACCCAACTTCTTGCACCAACCCATATTATTATATTATATATGTTATTTTAAAATAATTTAAGTATAAAAATTGGATATCTGATTTTCTGAGACAAATATATTTCGATAGTGATAGCCCGTGAGTCATTTTTAACTCACGGACTACACGATTTTATCAATATCCGATATTCGGTGCACCTGATATCCAGTGTTTTGGCAAAAAATTGCTAAAAAATAGATTGAAAGGTAAGAATTTTATCATTTTCAATCATGTTCATTCATTTTTTGTATTTTTTGTTAATGTTTATTTGATTTTTCATTCAAAATATGGTTTTTTTTCATGAAAACTAGGTTTTTTTAAATCAAATACCTAATTGTTTAAATTTGTTAACTAAATTTAATTATTTACATTCAATTATGTTAAAAATCGGGGATAACAATGAAAACACTGACCAACCACAACTATAACAACCAAACCCTCATTTTCCAAACCCCCCCTCAATTCAAGATTTGATTGCATAAAATTTGAATGAATTGAGGGGGATTGCAGAAGTATATCGTAGGATCCCTCGTCTAAACCCAATGTTTGATCCTCTCACATTGATCATAAAGAGTATGAAAACCATGACTGAGAAGCACAATGTTGCCCTTTTGTGGCAAGATTCTATGAGGGAAAAATATGCAGATGGCTTGTCGTATAAGGATATCAAGAATCTCGAGATATCCAAAGCCGATATCGCCTCATTGTTTGTCAATCCCCGTACTGGTCAACCCATAGATCCCAAAAAAACAAAAGTTTCTATTAAATGGTGCACAAATGATGGGATTGTGAAAAGCTTTTGGGATCGTTGGTGGATGGTTTTCGACAAACCACCCAACAACAATTTTGATATCCCCTTCTATTTCATAAAAAAAATTGTATGTTGAGTTTGTTTTATGCAAAAATGTGAACTACTTTGACATCCAACCTTTCCAAAGTGTAGGTTTAGGTATGCCCCAAAATAGACCTGGGGCAGTCAGAGTAGTCCAGAGCCCATATGTCCCCCCTTCTCCCATTGATCCCCCACCTGCAGTGCAGCATCCTGATATCATTTGTGAGGCAGCTTCATGGACCATATCGACTATTCACTCTTTGAGTAGCCTTTTGGTTTCTCAGGCTAGGTTAGTAGCTTAGCCTACTCTTGATGGTAGTGGTGCATCCAGTGGCATTGACACGTCATCCTCGGCTCCACACATATGTGTGCCCCATAGTTGTGTCATGTGTGGGCACATATGCTTGGGTCCAGTTGGATAGCCCATTGATCCTCCTCTGGATAGTGCATATTATGAGGTGCATGAGATGCATGATGCACCAGATATTATTACACAGACTGGAGGATACCCTGGGGAGTCCTCACATGCTATAGGCGAGGAGGCACCATCATCATACATTGATGATGTAGTGGTAAGATTTGTATTTTCACAGTTCATGTTATATTTTAATAAAATATTTATAATCTAGATAATATTAAGTGCTAATTTTTATTTACATGGTCTATTTAACCATTGATGATTGAGAAGGAGTTGAGATAGATTCAGGAGGGCACCTTGTCGGCCATTTCAGTTGACCTCGATATCTTGACAGTACATATACTATTGCACCTAGTCGTGTTGGCATTTTTTATGTTTATGTTGTGATTGTCATTGATGGACACACACTTCCATTGAGATCCTCTTTATATGTATGAGTTAGAGCACAACCGGTATGTTGTATTATAGTCTTTAGACTATTGATGTTTTGTAGAATGTGTTTCCCGGTCTGAAGGGGCATGTTGACTCCAAGTGGTTCGAGGGATTAAAGCGGCATAACACATTTTTACCAGTCTTCATTTTTGTCAAACCGGCAACCAGCATTTTGTATGAACCGGTAATACTCTGTGATGAGTTACGATCCATCGATTGTTTGATGGTGCCGACACATTAACGGTGCTTTTTGTGTCGTGGTACCAAGTATGTCCAGGTTCATTGAACCTAGGAAATTGTAATGTAATCCTATTGGACCGACATGAAATTTGATTCCTTTATAAGGACATCATGTCTAGGGTTTTAGGTTGTTGATGTGGATATAGTGAATGTTTATGTTGTTGCTAGGGTTTAAGGTGATTGAGGTATTGGAGAGAATATGAATGTGTAGAAGACTGAAGTAATGCTGGAGTGCATTAGGAACAAGCTACCAAGGATCTAACCAAGTAGTTTGTGCAACTAGCTAGATCAAACACTTATTGATTACTCACATCTTTGACAAGTCTATAGCTCTTAACCGGGTAGGCCCAAAAGCCTTTTGTATATCCTCTAACAAGGTGGTTCACATCTGTGGATCTAAAATCCTCTAGCAAGGCAGTCTTTAATCGGACTTATCTCCTAACAGAGATTGAGATTCCTAATAGGATATGTTCTGGTAAAGAACATTGTAAGACCTTAACTGGTCTGACCTTCACCGATCTGGTTCCTATTCTGCAGATAGTTACTTGTGAGTTCCATCTCACCGTGGTTTTTCCCATTTGGCTTTCCACGTCGAAATCTCTTGTGTTATGGTGTTTGTGCTTCTGTGGGTGAATGCATTATTAGCTATTTGGTTTGCATATTTGTTAACTGGTTTGTCTGCTAAATTGTTTTAGCGGTTTACTGTCAGTCTTGCAAAGTGTTTAATTGCAAATATTTTTGGCATACTAATTCACCCCCCCTCTTAGTATTCATAAATTGGTATCAGAGCCAACCTTTCTATAAGTTTAACCGCTTGGAAAGAGGTATGGGGGAATACACTTTGAGGGAACTTACCCACCGGCTTACTCAGTCTGAGCAAGCCTATGATGATCTTATGGTCAGATACAAGGCATCTCAAGAAAAAAGAAGAGAATGTGTAGAAAAGCTGATGGAGCTATCTGAAAATAGTTCTTCAGATGAAGCACACATGGAAGCCCTAATTGCTGAAGTAAATAAGTTGAATGAATCAAACTCCAACTTGAGAAAGGAGTTGGAAGGACGGACTATCTGGATGTGTCAAGAGCTTGAGAACCAGAGGAAAGCTGAAGATCTGGTGAAAGAAAGAGATCATGAGATCTCCAAGATGAAACAAGAGATGAGTGCCCTAAATGCTCAACTCCATGCAAGCAAAGTGGAAAAGGAAGACATGCAAGGAGAACTGAACACTACCATCTCTGAGAATGAAAACGTATTGGAAACAAATGCTGCTATTTCCAAAGAACTCTCTGAGTCAAAGGAAATACTTGCTAAGTTCAACAAGAGTACTATCAAGCTAGAGCAAAAGCTTGAATTTGCCAAACCGGTCAAGAATACCAATGGACTTGGTTATTCTGGTCATGAGGAAGGTGAGACCTCTGGTACAAATGCTAGAACATCAAATAAACAACCAACATCAAAGGATAAAGGTAAGAAAAAGTTTAAACCTATTTTCTTTAACTGTCTCAAAGAAGGACATAGTGCAAATGTGTGTAGGAGTAAGGCTTACAACAATTTTCCTTATTTCCTAAATGATAAGCCTAGATCCTATAGAGTTGATGGTAATTGTTATGCATGCAACAAGTATGGGCATAGAGCATCTGAATGCAGGTTTGTTATGAATAATACTGGAAGATATCCTCAGAGGACCCAAGGAGTTGGTCCTGAACCTTTTGTGAACTAGAATCACAACCGGTTTAATGCCTTCAATCATTAGCCAAGAAGCGGTGGTTATCAAGCAGCAACTGGATGGAGAGAAAATTGTATGATCTATCATGGTCATGGTCACACTACTGCAACATGCAGAAGGAAGAATGGAAACATGAACAATGGACCTTAGAGAGCACCTGGATTGGTCTTCTATCACTACAACAAATTGGGTCACATTGCTAGATTTTGTAGATTAAGAAAGAACATATCTAATGATATACCGGTCACTCCGGAAGGAAACATTGATGTTGACATTGTTCAAGTGGACATGAACAAAATCTGGAAGGAGAAGCCAGTGGTGGTACAAGAGGAACCAGTTTCTACACCTAGTGTGGAAATCACGAAACCAACAAACTAAGCTTCAGAAAAGCTTAGGGGGAGAAAACAACGAAATGTTTTGAACCCCTAGTTTACACCGGTAAAAGACCTTTAACCGGTATGTTATACCTATTGTTTGGTAGAAGACCGGAAATGGTAAAAAGGCAAATTAGGGTTTACGCCCTAATGGAGGAGCATTAATGATGGTAGGTGAGGAATATGTTTAAAAGCATTTTTCAAATCATTTCTCACTATCAGTTTTCGAATGAAGAAATTTTTTTCAAACAGCAGAGTGACGAAAAGGCGATTTGAGCAGAGATTTTGAGAAATTGAGAAACTGTGAAGGACATTCAAATTCAAACTAGAAACAGTCAAGTGGAGAACACAAAGCGATGATTCAACAACTGATAGAGTGTGAAGTGAAGGAGAATTGGCAAGCCCTAATTTCACGTGTTTCAAAAGGTATTTTTCAAGTTATTAAGATTTCTATCATGGCTTCTGCATCTCATACCAGTTCTAGTGCATCTGTCGAGTCTGCAAGTTTTATTCAATGAAAGTCCAAGTATAATGCCCTATCACAAGTTTCGGCTAGTGTGATAGTAGAAGAGGGAATTTCTAACTACATAGATTGCAAGATTGAAGACCTAGGGTCTCCAGCTATCCACACCTAGTTAGGTTTATTTTGTGGAAAAGGTAAGAAGATCAAACGAGAGTTTAATATTTTGGAGAAGAAAAAGCTCCACAATGTTGTTTACTTCCTAGAGGATTTCACAGAGGATCATATAAGGATCATTCTGAGCAGAGTCCATAGTGATAAGATGTACCTAGAGAGAACACATGATATCACACCGCAGACAATTCATGCAGTCACTGGATTCTACAACACAGGGGAAGTGCCAGCCCTGAGGACGGTAAGCAAAACTGAAATGTCCAAGCTCACCGGAACAGTGAGTGACTCACGAGGCATGTCAGTAAATTCTATCAAGGATGATTTGGTGAAGTATGCATGCATGGTGATTGGATACCGGACATTCTCAGCCAATAGAATTAACTTTGTATCTATTGCAGTAGTAAATGCCGCTTACCAGATGATAAAGGAGGATGCATCATTTGATATGTGCACCAGTATACAGAGACAACTCTTGTTGAATCTAAAGTCGATCAAATAGGATAATGCACTTAGGTTCAAGTTTGGACAACTACTAGTTGGGTTGTTCTTCTATTTCCAAGGCTACTTTCTAGGAGTAGGAGATGTCCAATGGTCTGGTGACCAACTGGTGACCAAGCAAATCTTGGAAAGCATTGAAGCAATTAGAACCGGCTACCCTAATGTTCTGAATAAGTATTTTGATGAGTTCAAAAGGAAAATGAGCCAAAGAGTGAGGATATCAGGTGACATCATCAAGAAATATGAAGACGATATCTGCTTCACCATCCAAGTAGATAAATGCATAATGGAGGTTGTTGATCCTAGACAGGAAGAAGTGGAGCCAATGGGCTATGAGGTGATGTATGATATGCTGGAAGGGTATGCCTCTACCCTTATTGCCTCACTGCTTGATCCTAAGGCAAAGAGAACCAACACCTACCTAGAGAGGATAGCACTGGTTGAGGAACCACCAGCAATGAAAGAAAAAGAACTGGCAGTAAAGAAGGCAAAGGCAGTGCCTGCAACATCAACACTAGTTACTACTGCAACTCCAAAAGTGACCAAGTGGTCACTAGCCAAGAAGAAACCGAAAGCAGCACTGACTAAAGTGTTCGAGAGAAAGAGGAAGACAAGGAATACCTATCCAAACTCAGAAGAAACTGTGTCTGAGGAAAAGCTAAAGAAAACACGTCAAGCAAAGAGGAAGACAAAGAATGAACCAACATCATCTGCACCGGTAAATATAGATATATCTTCCTATAAACCTTTGACACATTGTCAAAGAACAATAAAGAATGTTAGGAGAAAAGTGCTAAATGACTTAATTGAGAGTTTTGATGACTTTAATGATGATGAAAAGGAAGTGGTTGAAAAGGAAATAATTCAGTATTTATGTGTTAATGACCGGTTGCCCTCAAAGATTAAGTCTCGGACACTGGACTCTTTATATATGTCATTAGACAATAGATGGCACATTGCCATAGAAAAAGAACAGGAAATTAGGGAGAAAGTTTTTGCACAGTACTTTCCCGACCTGTCAAATTTTGAATTGTTTGATGTTATTGCCCAAAATAAAGGACTCTTCTTCACTAGAAGAAGAAGACTTTGGCTATTAGAAGGTAGAGTTGATGATGTTGAAAAAGACACTCATCTATATATGAGAACCATTGTCCAAACTCACAAAGCGCGTCTAGCCAACCGCCAAGCTGAAAAAGAATCGGTTATATCCAAACCGGATGAAGTATTTGATGATGAAGGAAATCTGGTTGTTGAACCGATCGACACCATTGATGTCAATGCTCTAGACGTTGAGGATGTTACTCAGGAAACACCATCTGAGGCAATAGGATAGAAGCAATAGGCTAAATAGGTTGATAAGCAAGCCGAGGAAAGACAGGAAGCGACAAAGGAAGAGGTAGAGTAGAGGAAAAAGGATGAAGAAGAGAAGCAGAAAAGGGATGAAGAAGAGAGAAAGAAGAAGGATGAAGAAGAGAAGAAGAAGAAAGATGAAGAAGAGAGAAAGAAGAATGATGAAGAAGAGAAGAAGAAGAAATATGAAGAGGAGAAGAAGAAGAAGGATGAAGAAGAGAAAAAGAAGCAAGAAGATGAAAAGAAAAAGAAGGAAGAAGAAGATAAGGAATAGGAGAAGAAGAAGGAAGCAGAGAAGAAGAAGAAGGAAGAGGAAGAAAAAGAAGAGGAAAAGAGGAGAGAAGCAGAGAAAAGGAAGAAGGAAAAGGAAGATAAGGAAGTGGAGAAGAGGAGAGTAGTAGAGAAGAAGAAAGTGGAAGAGGACAAGGTAGGAGAAGCAGAGAAGAGCACCCAGATGGAGACTCTGAAGGCAACCAAGAGTCAAGCCAAACTAGTTGATCTGTCTAGTCCTATCGATCTCCAATCTGCAAGTGAAATAGAGCTAATACAGAGCATCAAGGTAGCTCAAGAGTGCCTTGAAATCATTCGACAGAAGAAGGAGTAGGATGCAAATCAAGCATCTATGGATACACTTACCAGTTTGATACCTGATACAAATCTTGCCAACACTGATTCATCACTAGCTAAACTCAATCTCGTATGCACAGTAGTGGATGATCAGGTGTAGAGCCTTGAAGAGGTAGTAGAGGCTAATGTCAAGAAGGAGCATCAAAAAGCTCTTAATATAGCTCTGGTGAAGAAGTTGAATGAGCTCCGGACTGAACTGAAGCAAGAACAAAAGGATATAAGGGACGCTATAGATGAGGGGAATCTGCTACTCAACAAGATCTGCCAACCCCATTTGTTTTATGATGATGTGCTAGCTCAAAAGCAAACACTTGAAATGGACTTGTAGTCCTACTTGTGCACATTCAAGCTACCTTATGATTCCTTTACAAATTATGGGCAAACCGTTCACTAGTTTCACATCCAGTCAGAAAAAATGGAGCAAGAGATCAGCACTTGGTCTAGAGATTTGCAGGAGCTACAACTGGTTCTACTCCCACGATTGCAAATTCTTCAGAAGTGCTATCTGAACCTGGATGCCCTAACAATTACATAGGAGATGAGCACAATTTATGCCATGGAAGAACAGGTCTCCCAGATGCAGATAGAGCGACAAGTAGCCACCTCCCTACTTGAGTCCTGGTCTTTGTCGATGAAACAATTCTTGCAGGACTTTAAATCTGTTTTTGACAAGTATCATTCCTTGTTGTCATAAACTTTATTATTTTTAATATCAAATGAAAATAGGGTTGTTCAGCTATACTTTGTCATTGTTGGCAAAGAGGGAGAAGAATTCTATTTGGAGAAGTATATGGTAATCAAAATTTTATTATATGCTCTGAATATCTCAATGTTTATTCTCTATATGCAATAGTGCTATACATTGTATTGTTAAAGGGATAGTGTATATGCTTAGGGGGAGCAATTTTGCTAATGGCATGATTTTGTTGTAAAACACTTAGATGTCAAAATTTTTATTTTCCTAAGTGTTGCCATCAATGCCAAAGGGGGAGATTGTTGGCATTTTTTATGTTTATATTGTGATTGTCATTGATGGACACACACTTGCATTGAGATCCTCTTTATATGTATGAGTTAGAGCACAACCAGTATTTGTTCCAATCGGTATGTTGTATTATAGTCTTTAGACTATTGATGTTTTGTAGAATGTGTTTCCCGGTCTGAAGTGGCATGTTGACTCCAAGCAGTTCGAGGGATTAAAGCGGCATAACACATTTTAACTAGTCTTCATTTTTGTCAAACCGACAACCAGAATTTTGTATGAACCGATAACACTCTGTGATGAGTTACCAACTGGCATTTTTTTATGAGTTACCATCCACTGATTGTTTGATGGTGCCAACACATTAACGATGCTTTTTGTGTCATGGTACCAAGTATGTCCAGGTTCATTGAACCTAGGAAATTGTAATGTAATCCTATTGGACCGACATGAAATTCGATTCCTTTATAAGGACATCATGTCTAGGGTTTTAGGTTGTTGATGTGGATATAGCTAAAGTTTATGTTGTTGCTAGGGTTTAAGGTGATTGAAGTATTGGAGAGAATATGAATGTGTAGAAGACTGAAGTAATGCTAGAGTGCACTAGGAACGAGCTACCAAGGATCTAACCAAGGAGTCTGTGCAACTAGCTAGATCAAACACTTATTGTTTACTCACATTTTTGACAAGTCTGTAGCCCTTAACCGGGTAAGCCCAAAAGCCTTTTGTAAATCCTCTAACAAGGTGGTTCACATCTGTGGATCTAAAATCCTCTAGCAAGGTAGTCTTTAATCAGACTTATCTCCTAACAGAGATTGAGATTCCTAACGGGATCTATTCTGGTAAAGAACATTGTAAGACCTTAATCGGTCTGACCTTCACTGGTCTGGTTCCTATTTAGCAGATAGATACTTATGAGTTCCATCTCACCATGGTTTTTCCCATTTGGGTTTCCACTTTAAAATCTCTTGTGTTATGGTGTTTGTGCTTCTGTGGGTGAATGCATTATTAGCTATTTGGTTTGCATATTTGTTAACCGGTTTGTTTGCTAAATTATTTTAGCGGTTTACTGTCAGTCTTGCAAAGTGTTTAAGTGCAAAGATTTTTGGCATACTAATTCACCCCCCCCTCTTAGTATTCATCAATTCGTTTGTATTTTATTGTACATACATGCTCATCATTTATATTGGTATTAATTAGATTATTTAGTAACTTGCATGTATATCTTATTTTACTCTTGTAGGGCACAAGCAACACTAGTGCGAGGTAGTGTGATTTAGGATCTGGTAGTGCAGTTGGAGACAAGGGAAAGGTAATTGAATGCAAATATGATTGAATGAATAATTTAAATAACTTATAGTGATTATACATGTCTAGACATAGATTGATAGTTTCATATACTTGTTGTGTATATATACAAAGAATTCTTAGCTTCACATCCTTGATGACTACACCCAGTATACATAGAGAAGAAGAAGAGATGCCTCGAGTAGATGTGTGTTTATTTTATTTTTTGATTAGTAGATATAATTTGTTATTATCAGTGACAATTATATGCTAACTTGTATCAATGTCATGTTTTTGAACATATGTAGGTTGTGTATGAAAATATTCAAAACACACCTCCTCTACTGAAGACATACATCAAGAGTCCTACAAAGCTGAAGAGAAAACATGGAGATGAGGTAAATATGAATAGTTCAATTATAGTTCATTTTTATGTTAACCTTTCGAATGTGAATTATACAATATAACTAATATTAATCGTGGTTTGTTTTTCTTGTGCATGATCCTTTAGAGCCGAGCAATGTTGTGAAGAGGATCAATTTTGATGATCCATCAGCAACTTAGGATGTTATAGATAGTTTTGGGATGCTTACATGTCTAGTTGGCAAGTATATTTTGTATATGGACATACGTTCACATATTTAGACATACATTTTGTTTCAGTTGGCATTTATGCCATATTTGTGTATGGACATACATTTGTAATCATTTGATATTTTTATATATATAGAAGATATTCGATCATATAAATTGTTGCTCATCTGTGCATGGTGTTATCATAGAAATCTTTAATCTTCATTCCAATAATTAACAATGATTAATAATGGTTATTTAATGAACAATACAATTCATTTCATTTCATCGTAAGTGTTGTTTGTATAATGAACAATATAATTCATTTAATGAACAATACAATACAATTCATTTAATGAACAATACAATTTATGAACAGTACAATTCATTTAATCAACAATACAATACAATTCATTCAATGAACAATACAATTCATGAGCAATACAATTCATTTGATGAAAAATACAATACAATTAATTTAATGAACAATACTTGATACAATTCATTATTACCCTATGCATGGTCCTATTTTTCCCACACCTCGATCGAACACTCGGGGTTTTATTAGGGCAGCATTTTTTTGGTTGGCAAAAAAATCATTAGTCTCACTCAATTGAATGTTGTCGCGTGGCCGTTTTCTTGTTAAGCTTGTCGCAATGACAAACCATCAACTTTGACATGTCCAGTTAGGCATTATTACCCTATGCATGCTCCTATTTTGCATCCCCACTTGATCGAACACTCGGGGTCATACCCTCCTGAAATCAAACTTTGACGGGCCCTAACTCAGAATCCGTGGCACCTACGAATGATCTGTTTGAACCTACCGGGCCATGAGAGGGGTCCCTACAAAATCCTATCTTGGTTTTTCAATTTTCCCTATAGTTTTATTAGGGAAGCAATTTTTCGGTTGGCAAAAAAATCGTCAGTCTCACTCAATCGAATGTTGTCGTGTGGCCAATTTCTTGTTCAGCTCGTCACGATGACAAACCGTCAGCTCTAACATGTCTAGTTAGGCATTATTACCCTATGCATTCTCCTATTTCTCGCCCCCCCTTCACTTGGTTGAACGCTTGGGGTCATACCCTACTGGCGTCGTCCCTTGAGAGCCCTAAGTGCTCAATATTGTCAAACTTTGATGGGCCCTAACTCAGAATCCATGGAACCTATGAATGATCTGTTTACACCTTCGGAGCTATGAGAGGGGTCCCTAAAAAGGCCTATCTTGGTTTTTCAATTTTTCCTACGGTTTTGTTAAGGCAGCAACTTTTTGGTTGGCAAAAAATCATCAGTCTCACTCAATTGAATGTTGTTGCGTGGCCAATTTCTCATTCAGCTCGTCGTGATGATGAATCATCAAATTTGACATGTCCAGTTAGGCATTATTACCCTATGCATGCTCCTATTTCCCCCCCCCCCCACTCGGTCGAACACTCGGGGTGATACCCTACTAGCGTCGTCCCTTGAGCACCCTAAGTGCTCAAAATTGTCAAACTTTGACGGGCCCTAACTCAGAATCCGTGGCACCTTCAAATGATCTATTTGAACCTATGAGTCCATGAGAGGGGTCTCTACAAAAGCCTATCTTGGTTTTTCAATTTTCCCTATGGTTTTATTAGGGTAGCAATTTTTTGGTTGGCGAAAAATCATCAGTCTCACTCAATCAAATGTTGTCGCGTGGCCAATTTCTTGTTCATCTTGTCACGATGATGAACCTGTAAAGCGGAAAATCGTGATCGAACCCTAGTTGCTCTCCCCTCTTCCAACTCCAAGGAGAGAGAAGGGAGGTTCGCTAGGGTTGATGGTTTTCACTTAGGGGAGAGACTTTACATTCAAAAGAGGGGTTGAAACCCACAAGATCCAATCCCACGCAATGCAAGATTGGATGCTAAATGTGTTTCAAGGGTTAAGAAAGCAAGGCTACCCTCTTTTGTAAAGAATGTGCATAGAAGAATTAAGCTAGGAATGCATAGAAAGTGACAAAGATTCGCTTATAAACTGAGATAGGAATACAGTATGAAGCTGCGGACCTAGAATTAACAGTAAAATGTCGATACGGCGCTGTCCTACAAATTTGAGCAAAAGTTGTCGGGACGATGGCGCCCGGTGCCACGGTCCTCCGAAAAATCCGCAAAACGAAGGGGGATCTGTTTGTCTCTGCACAAGGATTCCAGATCTTCAATTTCAGCCGTGTACCTACAACCTACACACAGAAAAGCGAAGACGATTGGGGGGTTAGGGATTAGGGGTTTGCCTTTAGGTCAAACCCCGGTTTTGGAATTAACCAAGAAATGAGCAAGTGCTGTAAATGTAAATGTATGTAAAACAAGTACTAATACCTTGTTCTAAGGATGTTTGTATCCTTATGTGCGAAGGTATAGATGTTGTATGTTGTATGTTGTAGCATGTAGTATGTCATCTCCTCTTCAATGGTTGAATCCTTGACTTGAATGCAACACTTAGCCTTGAATGGAGACTTGAAATGATCAATTGCTTGAAGGAATGCTTGAATGCTTGAGTATAGTTTCCACGCTTTGTACACATATCCTCTTCATGCCAAATGAGAGAGAAAAATGTAGTTTATATACTTGTCATTTAGGGTTGATAGACTGATTTTCCCGACCTTAGGCCGACCAGGAAAGTTAATTTCCAAATTGCAAACAAAAAGACCCGAGACCCCTTAGGAGACCGAGCCCAAAATAGGACCCAGGGACCAGGGCACTGGGCGCCATGGTCCATGGGACCAGGGCACTGGGCGCCCTGGTCCTGAAGGACCAGGGCGCTGGGTGCTCTGGTCCCACCTCCCGGGATAGCAGGGTGCAAGGAGGTTCAGGCCAGGGTGCTTGAAAAATGCAGTTTTCAGTGTCGTAATCAGGTTTCGGGGTCTCCATTCAGGTTGTGTGTTGCGTCGCCATCGTGAAGACCGAAATGCAGTCAAAAATGCAAGTGTCACAATTTTAGGACGCTACATTTAGCCCCCACTTTAGCGGGAGAATGTATGCTCATACTTCCGGTAAAGTACAAGGAAACAACATTGAAAGACTTTCACCACGTCAAGGAGGCAAGACACACCAAGCCCCCAGTGGACTAAGGATCTTACGACTTCGATTGACAAAGTAAAAGGGAAGATCATGAGGGAGAACCATGACTGTCAGTAGTAAGGTTCCCTCACTATGAGTCATGCAAGAAAGATATCAAAAATTTTCAAGGCAAGGCTAAATTTGCCAAGAAATTTTCAAGTATCTTGAAAAGATATGAACGGGATGTATGCCCCCCTACGTTAAAGAGATCACACACGCCTCACCGGGGGTGATTGTTTTAACATAGTGATACATATAAGAAATGAGAAAGGAGCACGTTATCGCAAGGATTTAGCCCCCAAGTGTGAGATAAACCCAAGGATAATAGACACAAAACACAAAGCATGAGGTGACCTCGCTTTCCTCGGGGTCAGTATGATGTATGCATAATTGTTCTTCATTCCCCAATCAAGGAAGGTCACCTAGAAGAAGGGAACACATGTGTCTTTTGAGTCAACATGAGAGAGATCAAGAGATCTCAATGCTTTGCATCATCCTCAAGTAGACAACACTAAGGACAACAAATAGAAGAATGAGAATAACATATAGAAGAAGTAACAAAAGAGAGGGAGAGAATCTGCTATGCTAATGTAACTAGTCTAGCACGTCATCTACCCCCCGATCTTGCTGATCAATGTTTCGGGAAGGTAGGGAACACGCTAGAGGAGGAACATCCAACACAGCAGATGGAGCTATCACAAGATCCAAACAAGGGGTATTTTCATGTTCCAAACCACGTTGTTCTTGTCTAGGAGCTAGGATAAGTGCTTTAGAAAATTCATTAGATAAATGGTTATCAATATCAACAAGTTCATATTCACTATCAGAAGCAAGAGAAGTAACATTTTCATCATGAATAACATTTTCATCTATAGCATCATCAAGATTTATAAAAATAGGGTCTTTAATTCGCACAGGATCAAGACCATCATGCATCTTATGTTTTGGAGATTTTGGAGAAAATGGAATAATGCTTGTTGAAGGTGTTTTTGGAGATTGCAAAGTTTGAGAAGCAGCTGCTTGAGCTCTAAGACGACGCTTTCGTCGACGTTCGCGTGCAGAACGATTTCGTCTAGTCTTAGTAGGAAGTGGAGAAGATTGAGGAGGAGGAATGTTCTCATCCTTAGCACTTGGGTGTTTAGGTTGTGGTCTCTTAGGCTGAATAATAAGAGAAGAAGAAGGTCTCTTCTCTCTATAGAAGGAAGGAGGAGGCACTGCTCCATACAAAGGAGGAATATTTGGTTTAGGAAGAAGACCAAGTCCATCATGACGAGGAGGTATAGGTCTACTTTTAGAAGGTTTATTAGGCATAGACATAATCACATCCATGGGAACGGGTTGGGAATCTTCTTGAGGAAAGACATTAGTTTTATCTTTCAAAGGAAGAACTTCCTTCTCAAGAATGATAGGAATATCAAGTTTAGGTGTTCTAGGTTCAGTTAGAGATAGGATCATATCTGTTTTCCACTTTTGATAAGATTTGAAAAGATGATCACTTCATGGAGGAAGAGATTGGAATTGTTTAGGCCAAAAGTAATCAAGAGGAACGCTAGAAGTTCTTTCAGCTGGTTTAAAGAGACTATGATTGACAGTAACAACTTCACCATTATGGGGAAATTTAAAGCACTTATGAATAGGAGAAGCAATAGCCTTCATGGAAGATAGCCAAGGATAGCCAAGCTTCACACGAAATTGTTCGAAAGATGGAATAATAGCAAAGTTCACATCAACAGATTTGTTATGGACCTCAATAGGCAATGTAATAGAACCAATTGCAGGAGAAGAAAATGCATCAAATAGTTTCACAATCACATCTATTTTGTCATATATCACTTGATTCAATTGCAAAGTAAAAAGAAATTCTTCAGTAATAACATTAACCATGCACGAAGGATCAATAAGCACTCCACAGCAAGGTGTGTTCTTGACTTTTGCAACTATGTATAAAGGACCATCAGGTGCCCTAATGGTTTCACTGGAATCAAATGTGATGGAAGGTTCTTTAGAGTTTTCTTGCTGCTCTACAAAGTTAATCACATTCGGAGTCATAGACACAAGACCATCAGATGAGAGAGAAGAATCATTAGCCTCAATTGCATTAGAGGTATGAGAAGGTAATGGATCAGTGAAAATCTGAAGATTTTGATTAGGAGGAGCTACAGATGTATTGCCTTTATCATTCACTCCCGAAATAGAAATAGTATTATTATCCATCAAATCTTGAATTTTACCCTTTAAAGAAAAACATTTTTCAGTATCATGCCCAGGCTGACGATGAAATTGACAAAAAGCTTTGTTATCAAAATAAGGTGAAGTAATCTTTGCAGGATCAATTTGCCTTATAGGAGGAAGAGTAAGCAGATTTTGTTCCAATAACTTATTCATAATACTATGCAATGATTCATTCAAAGGAGTATACTTTCTTTCTTTCTTGAAAAATTTAGAAATAGGAGGCACACCTGATGCTGCATTCACATTGTTGTTGATGATGTTTTCATTGAATTTGATGGAATCTCTGTTCGGTTTAAACTTCCCAAATGGTTGTTGACTGCTATCACCCTTATCACTCGGAGCCATAGGATGTGATTGTTCCATTTGACTCACAGTCAGTTGATAATTGTGAAGAGTTGCACACAACTGTTGGAAAGAAGTAAACTCAGAAAATAGAGGTTTGTCTTGAATATCTTTTTGTAAATTAGAAATGAAGATTCTTTGAATATCATTGTCATGCACTGGAAAAGAAATTTGAGCATACAAATGCTTATATCTACCAATGAAATCAGTCACTTTTTCTTTAACACCTTGTTTACAATGCATTAAATCAATCAAAGTAACTTTAGGACTTATATTGTTTTGAAATTGTTGAATGAAAGCATTTGCAAGTTGTTCGAAAGAAGTAATAGAATAAGAAGGCAACGAGCAATACCATTGTAGGGCTTTGTCTCTTAATGTTCTAGTGAACAATTTTGCAAGCAACCTTTGGTCATAAGCAAAATCAGTACATATTGTTTGAAAAGTCTTAACATGTGTTAGAGGATCACCTTTACCATTATAAAGCTCCAAATGCGGGATTTCAACATGTTTAGGGGGAATAGCTCGAACAATATCAAGAGAAAATGGGCTCGCAACATCAAATGTGGGCACACTAAACTTAGATTGATTCATAGAGACAATTTGTTGCTGTAAAGAAGAGACAGTTTGTGCAAGATTGTTAATGGTCGCTTCAGTCAAAGAGTTCATATTAGATGTGTTATATTGAGATGAAGGTGTTATGTTATTGAAAGAAGGTAAAGAGTAAGGTGGTGGGACTCTATGATAATTAGTCATAGGAGATGATTGGACAGGAGGGACACTACAAGGAGGAATGGAATGGTTGAATGAATTGCCCCCTTGCGTCATGTTCATTTGTGGAGATGTAATAGGAACACTCATTGAAGGGACGAATGAAGAAATCGGATTGAATGAAGGAAGAGGGTTAATTGAAGAAGAGGGATTGCCCCCATGACTAGTAATCACGGGAGGAATGTCTTGTATAGAAGTAGTCATTATGTTTGATGTAAAGGTAGGTATGCTAGCAATAGAAGTCATCAAAGGAATAGAATGATTGACTTGAGTAGGAGGTTGTGTATAACCCAAATTTATAGCACAACTCTTCATAGGCATCACATTCGAATTCACAATGTGTGAAATACCACGCAAAATATCAATTCCATTCTTATCACTTTGAAGCATATGTTTTAGACCCTCAATTAAAGGAAGAGCTTGACTATCGGGATACTCATGAGACATCCATTGGTGAAAATCGTCAAATTGGTTATCCAATTTTGAAAGTTGTTCTACAGAAACCTCATGGAGAGCTTCTTCATCATTAGGAGGATTAGAGGAATTACCCATGTCCTCGTTAAAAAGGCTATTCAAATTAGGTTCCATCTCCTCAGTAGTTAAACCTTGGAAAGACTTAATTCTACGGCTTCGTCTAACGGGAGTAGTGTAAGTAGGGCTTATTGTTGTAAAACTCATGCACTAGAAAGAGAGAGAAGATTTTGAATTTAGAGGTAGCAATTTTCAGTAAAATCAGCCAATCTTCTGGATTTAAGCTGTTAAATGCAATCACGACAGTCTCCCGAAATTTCAGAAAAAATGTCCGGGACCGTGGCGCTCGGAGTGCAACACGGTCCTTGCAACTTTTTTCAAAATTTGCAGGGATGAAAGGTATGATGATTTTAAAGCTAATCTGAAAAAATTGAGTGATTTTACGATCTGTAGATAGGCCAAATTAAAGTTGCAAATTCAAAATTGAACCCTACCAAGATTGTCGAAAAATGAAAAAATTTGAATTTTGAAAAAGAGAGTGAAACTGAAATTTTGAATTTTATGATTTTAGAGGGAATGTCAAGAGCAATGCAAATTTTGAAATTTAAAAATTGACCCAATTTCACACAAAATTCAATTTTGAAAGCAGAAATTAAAGTTGTTGTAATTAGGCATTTAATTTCAAAAGTCACAAATTGCAAGAATTTGAAGAAAGCACTGAAATTTCGAATGAATGCAAACACACTTTTCAGATTTAGGACAGTAAGAACACAATTTTGACACAAAATTTCAATTTCGATGATTTTTGAATGTTTAGAAGCCTTAATCCAAGCAATCACAAGACCAACTTTGACTGTAATTTTGAAAGTGTTATAATTGATAAAATCAGCCAAAATTCTGGATTTTAGCAGGAAAATACAGTAAGATCTCACTCCCGAAATTTCAGAAAAAATGTCAGGAACGATGGCGCTCGGAGTGCACACGGTCCTCGCAACTTTTTTCCAAATTTTCAGGGATGAAAGATATTGTGATTTTATGCCGGAATCCAAAGTTACAGCTGATTTGGAGATGTTTTGATCAGTGAAATTGTCGAACAAAGGTTGAATCAAGAGGGTTTCAAAAATTAAGGTTTTGACACTTAACCACTTAATTTTCAAAATTAAAGCACAAATATGAATTGATAATTTGTAATAGAAGGGTAGATCTGAAACAAGCATTAACATTTAGACATTTCACAAGCTTGATTACTAAAAAGAAAATTTAGGGTTTTTATGCAATTAACCTCTAAAATTTTGCAAAAGATCAAACATGGAAATGCAATCAAGGAATCCAATTTTCAGATCTAAGCATGAATAATCAGAAAGGATGTTCACGTCAGGTTCACCAAAATGTAAAGCGGAAAATCGCGATCGAACCCTAGTTGCTCTCCCCTCTTCCAACTCCGAGGAGAGAGAAGGGAGGTTCGCTAGGGTTGATGGTTTTCACTTAGGGGAGAGACTTTACATTCAAAAGAGGGGTTGAAACCCACAAGATCCAATCCCACGCAATGCAAGATTGGATGATAAATGTGTTTCAAGGGTTAAGAAAGCAAGGCTACCCTCTTTTGTAAAGAATGTGCATAGAAGAATTAAGCTAGGAATGCATAGAAAGTGACAAAGATTCGCTTATAAACTGAGATAGGAATACAGTATGAAGCTGCGGACCTGGAATTAACAGTAAAATGTCGATACGGCGCTGTCCTGCAAATTTGAGCAAAAGTTGTCGGGACGATGGCGCCCAGCGCCACGGTCCTCCGAAAAATCCACGAAACGAAGGGGGATCTGTTCGTCTCTGCACAAGGATTCCAGATCTTCAATTTCAGCCGCGTACCTGCAACCTACACACAGAAAAGTGAAGACGATTGGGGGGTTAGGGATTAGGGGTTTGTCTTTAGGTCAAACCCCGATTTTGGAATTAACCAAGAAATGAGCAAGTGCTGTAAATGTAAATGTATGTAAAACAAGTACTAATACCTTGTTCTAAGGATGTTTGTATCCTTATGTGCGAAGGTATAGATGTTGTATGTTGTATGTTGTAGCATGTAGTATGTGATCTCCTCTTCAATGGTTGAATCCTTGACTTGAATGCAACACTTAGCCTTGAATGGAGACTTGAAATGATCAATTGCTTGAAGGAATGCTTGAATGCTTGAATGCTTGAGTATAGTTTCCATGCTTTGTACACATATCCTCTTCATGCCAAATGAGAGAGAAAAATGTAGTTTATATACTTGTCATTTAGGGCTGATAGACTGATTTTCCCGACCTTAGGCCGACCAGGAAAGTTAATTTCCAAATTGCAAACAAAAAGACCCGAGACCCGTTAGGAGACTGGGGCCAAAATAGGACCCAGGGACCAAGGCGCTGGGCGCCATGGTCCTGGGGACCAGGGCACTGGGCGCCTTGGTCCTGAAGGACCAGGGCGCTGGGCGCTCTAGTCCCACCTCCCGGGACAGCAGGGTGCAAGGAGGTTCAGGCCAGGGTGCTTGAAAAATGTAGTTTTCAGTGTCGTAATCAGGTTTTGGGGTCTCCATTCAGGTTGCGTGTTGTGTCGCCATCGTGAAGACCGAAATGCAGTCAAAATTGCAAGTGTCACAATTTTAGGACGCTACAGAACCATCAGCTCTGACATGTCCAGTTAGGCATTATTACCCTATGGATGCTCCTATTTTTCCCCCCCTCTTGGTCGAACGCTCAGGGTCATACCCTACCGGCATTGTCCCTTGAGCGCCCTAAGTGGACAAAATTATCAAAATTTGACGGGCCCTACTTTGGAATCTGTGGCACCTATGAATTATCTGTTTGAACCTATGGGGCCACAAAAGGGGTCCCTAAAAAATCCTATCTCGATTTTTCAAGTTGCCCTATGGTTTTATTAGGGCAGCATTTTTTTGGTTGGCGAAAAAATCGTTAGTCTCACTCAATCGAATGTTGTCGCGTGGCCAATTTCTCATTCAACTCATCGCGATGATGAACCATCAGCTTTGACTTGTCCAGTTAGGCATTATTATCCTATGCATGCTCCTATTTTGTCCCCCCACTCGGTCGAACGCTCGGGGTCATAACCTACCGGCGTCGTCCCTTGAGAGCCCTAAGTGCTCAAAATTGTCAAACTTTGACGGGCCCTAACTCGGAATCTATGGCACCTGTGAACAATCCATTTGAACCTACAGGGCCATGAGAGAGATACCTACAAAATCCTATCTTGGTTTTTTAAGTTTCCCTACGGTTTTATTAGGGCAGCCATTTTTTGGTTGGCAAAAAATTCGTCAGTCTCACTCAATCGAATGTTGTCGTGTGGCCAATTTCTAGTGTGAACCTGTATTTTTAAGAATTGTTAGTCTACACATAAAATGCATGGATGAACATAAAGGCTTCATGATAATCACTTCAACTAAAATGCATAATAGTAAATGAAAAGGTCGGATTATATACCACAAAAATATGTCCCTTCGAATTATATCAATAGAACCCACTATGTTGATGCAAATAACATAATGTGATACTATTGTATATCATAAAAAAAGACCTGCACGAGCATAAAGGTTTTGCGATAATTATATCATAAAAAATTGTCAAATAGTGTTCTCTAATAACGAAAATTGTAAAGCTCATCAAATGCATAATAATAAGTCATGTTGCAAAAATACGTCCCTTCCGATTATATCGAGTGTACCCGCTATGTGCATGTAAAAACCGTGTTGCCAAAAAAAAATGTTCATCAATAGACCTACATTTTCAACACATCCTTAATATACATGTAACAAACTTGATCATTAAGGTTTAATGATCATTGTTTGAAATGAAGTGCATGATAAAAAAAAATAAGGCACCATGAAAGACCTACTACTCAAGTGTGCCTGAAGGGTCATCTGTTTTCTTAAGAGTATCTAGTATTGCTTCATGATCAATAGTAGTCACTATCCATAGCTCTTTGGTTTTTGGTTTTGCTTGATGCTTCAACAACTTGACATTTGTAGCTATAATAAGGTGTGAATACATTATAATGGTTTTGTGTCTCTCATAGTCTTCAAGTGCAAGTATGCCATTCTTTCTAATCATGTATGTTTGCAACCAAGTTCCCACAACAACAACTGAACCTGTAGGATATGTGAACCCATCATCATCTGTCACTGGTTGTGTTCGCTTTTGTTTTCCCTGTACACATCATGCCAACCAATATTCTGATCTCTCTTCATTCCCTTGCGGTGCGACAACTGCAAAAACATGTCCTGGCTGTACAAGATCTGATAGATAATCATACTCAAGTGAACTTTCCATGTCATCATTTAACAAGGATATTATTTGAGATAAAGGAGTTAGATAGTGGGGAACTCACGTATCAACCCACTCACTTGACTTGCATTGATCCCAATCACACCAAACACAACTCTGACAAAAACAAGCCAATGCTCATGTCCAAATGGTCCATGTACTTGTATATGAGTTGAGAAATGAATGCATCTTTGAAGAATCTTTAATTGTTTGACAATCTAATCTATCTCCCATTGTTCCCTCCTCAACCAACCAAAAGAATCTGCTCACTGCTGAATCAAGAGTACCTCCATATGACAATGCTGAACTACACTAATCAACAATAGAACGCGCATTAGAGAAATTTGCACCTGAAATCCTCAATTTTTGCTTAACTAGAGTTCTCTTCAAACATGCACCCTCTCCATCATGCTCTTCATTCCCATGCCATGCCTCAAAAAAATACCAAATATGAGGTATACGCCTCTCTACATGCATTCTACTCAAGCAATAAAACATACCGGCATTATTGAATTGACCCATACAGTTATCTGACCATATTATATGCCGGTCAATTGCAATATCTTTCTCATGCAAGAACTCAAAAAAATTCTCAAAAGAATGTTGCACATACTCGGACGAGTGTGATCTATCATCACTCATATAAAAAGGATACTCCCTGATTATCTTCCTATCCTCTTATGTACTATTAGGAGCACGTCTATATGTAATGTGAACAAAAATAGCAATTTGGATTGAACTGTAGTATTGAGACTGTACCTCATTCTGTGGTTTTAATGTATAGTTCTTTGCAAAATCAACCACCGATATAATAGTGCCAATCAGGAAAGAGTTCTTACACATCCTGAACTGTTGATCCAACCACTGAGACCTATGGGTGTTCCTTGCATACTTGTAGAAAATATTTTCCTTAAAATCCAAAATAAAATCAGTTATACTCACTTCTCTTGATACTAATTCGCATCTAGAACCTTCACCTCCACTCTTCAAAGTATATTTCACTGTCTCGTATCTTTTTTTCTCAATATAATTCTTTCCAAACTTGTGTTCGCTACCCTCATGAAAACATGAAACAAACTTTGACAACCCACCACATTATGAGTACTTCTCATTCAAAGAATCATTTCTATAGAAATAGCAGCCATCATCTCTAGGGCATAAAAATAGATCTTGCAAGTCTCTTGATGATCTTGGAAATAGCATTGCACCACACTCCTGCAACATCTCATTAGTATGCATCGTAGAACAAATATGACATAAAAGTTCATGGAACATTGAAAACTCCACATGTGTAAAGCGGAAAAATCATGATCGAACCCTAGTTGCTCTCCCCTCTTCTGACTCCGAGGAGAGAGAAGGGAGGTTCGCTAGGATTCGATGGTTTTTCACTTAGGGGAGAGACTTTACATTCAAAAGAGGGGTTGAAACTCATAAGATCCAATCCCACACAATGTAAGATTGGATGCTAAATGAATTTCAAGGGTTAGGAAAGCAAGGCTACCCTCTTTTGTAAAGAAATGTTGTAAAGGAAATTAAGCTAAGCATGCATAGAAAGTCATAAAGATTCGCTTATAAACTGAGTTCGGGTTATAGGATGAAGCTGTGGACCTGGAATTAGTAGTAAAATGTCGATACGGCGCTGTCCTGCAAATTTGAGCAAAAGTTGTCGGGACGATGGCGCCCGACGCCACGGTCCTCCGAAAAATCCGCGAAACGAAGGGGGATCTGTTCGTCTCTGCACAAGGATTCCAGATCTTCAATTTCAGCCGCGTACCTGCAACCTACACACAGAAAAGCGAAGACGATTGGGGGGTTAGGGATTAGGGGTTTGCCTTTAGCTCAAACCCCGATTTTGGAATTAACCAAGAAATGAGCAAGAGCTGTAAATGTAAATGACTGTAAAACAAGTACTAATACCTTGTTCTAAGGATGTTTGTATCCTTATGTGTGAAGGTTTAGATGTTGTATGTTGTATGTTGTAGCATGTAGTATATGATCTCCTCTTCAATGGTTGAATCCTTGTCTTGAATGCAAAACTTAGCCTTGAATGGAAACTTGAAATGATCAATTGCTTGAAGGAATGCTTGAATGCTTGAATGCTTGAGTATAATTTCCACGCTTTGTACACATATCCTCTTCATCATCGATTTGTCATATCCAAATGAGAGAGAAAAATGTAGTTTATATACTTGTCATTTAGGGCTGATAGACTGATTTTCCCGACCTTAGGCCGACTAGGAAAGTTAATTTCCAATTTGCAAACAAAAAGACCCGAGACCCCTTAGGAGACCGGGCCCAAAAATAGGACCCAGGGACCAGGGCGCTGGGCGCCATGGTCCTGGGGACTAGGGCGCTGGGTGCCTTGGTCCTGAGGGACCAGGGCGCTGGGCGCTCTGGTCCCACCTCCCGGGACATCAGGGTGCAAGGAGGTTCAGGCCAGGGTACTTGAAAAATGCAGTTTTCAGTGTCGTGAGCAAGTTTCAGGGTCTCCATTCAGGTTACGTGTTGCGTCGCCATCGTGAAGACCGAAATGCAGTCAAAATTGCAAGTGTCACAATTTTAGGACGCTACATTTAGCCCCCACTTTAGCGGGAGTATGTATGCTCATACTTCCGATAAAGTACAAGGAAACAACATTGAAAGACTTTCACCACGTCAAGGAGGCAAGACACACCAAGCCCCCAGTGGACTAAGGATCTTACGACTGCGATTGACAAAGTAAAAGGGAAGATCACGAAGGAGAACCATGACTGTCAGTAGTAAGGCTCCCTCACTATGAGTCATGCAAGAAAGATATCAAAAATTTTCAAGGCAAGGCTAAATTTGCCAAGAAATTTTCAAGTATCTTGAAAAGATATGAACGGGATGTATGCGCCCCTATGTTAAAGCGATTGCACACGCCTCACCGGGGGTGATTGTTTTAACGTAGTGATACACATAAGAAATGAGAAAGGAAAGGAGCACGTTATCGCAAGGATTTAGCCCCCAAGTGTGAGATAAACCCAAGGATAATAGACACAAAACACAAAGCACGAGGTGACTTTGCTTTCCTTGGGGTCAGTATGCTGTATGATAAGTTATGTATATATATCATATGTATGTATGCATAATTGTTCTTCATTCCCCAATCAAGGAAGGTCACCTAGAAGAAGGGAACACATGTGTCTTTTGAGTCAACATGAGAGAGACCGAGAGATCTCAATGCTTTGCATCGTCCTCAAGTAGACAATACCAAGGACAACAAATAGAAGAATGAGAATAACATATAGAAGAAGTAACAAAAGAGAGGAGGAGAGAATCTGCTATGCTAATGTAACTAGTCTAGCACGTCATCTACCCCCCGATCTTGCTGATCAATGTTTTGGGAAGGCAGGGAACACGCTAGAGGAGGAACATCCAACATAGCAGATGGAGCTATCACAAGATCCAAACAAGGGCTATGTTCATGTTCTGAGCCACATTGTTCTTGTCTAGGAGCTAGGATAAGTGCTTTAGAAAATTCATTAGATAAATGGTTATCAATATCAACAAGTTCATATTCACTATCAGAAGCAAGAGGAGTAACATTTTCATCATGAATAACATTTTCATCCATATCATCATCAAGATTTATAAAAATAGGATCTTTAACTCGCACCGGATCAAGACCATCATGCATCTTATGTTTAGGAGATTTCGGCTCAATTTCCGGCTGAGGAGAAAATGGAATAATGCTTGTTGAAGGTGTTTTTGGAGATTGTAAAGTTTGAGCTCTAAGACGACGCTTTCGCCGGCGTTCACGTGCAGAACGATTTCGTCTAGTCTTAGTAGGAAGTGAAGAAGACTGAGGAGGAGGAATGTTCTCATCCTTAGCACTTGGGTGTTTAGGTTGTGGTCTCTTAGGCTGAATAATAGGAGAAGAAGAAAGTCTCTTCTCTCTATAAAAAGAAGGAGGAGGAACTGCTCCATATAAAGGAGGAATTTTTGGTTTAGGGAGAAGACCAAGTCCATCATGACGAGGAGGTATAGGTCTACTCTTAGGAAGTTTATTAGGTATAGACATAGTCACATCCATAGGGATGGGTTGAGAATCTTCTTGAGGAAAGACATTAGTTTTATATTTCAAAGGAAGAACTTCCTTTTCAAGAACGATAGGAATGTCAAGTTTAGGTGTTCTAGGTTCACTTAAAGATAGGATCATATCTGTTTTCCACTTTTGATAAGATTTGAAAAGATGATCACTTCGCGAAGGAAGGGATTGGAATTGTTTAGGCCAAAAGTAATCAAGAGGAACACTAGAGGTTCTTTCAGCTGGTTTAAAGAGACTATGATTGACAGTAACAACTTCACCATTATGGGGAAATTTCAAACACTTATGTATAGGAGAAGCAATAGCTTTCATGGAAGATAGCCAAGGATAACCAAGCTTCACATGAAATTGTTCGGAAGATGGAATAATAGCAAAGTTCACATCAAGAGATTTGTTATGGACCTTAATAGGCAATGTAATAGAACCAATTGCAGGAGAAGAAAATGCATCAAATAGTTTCACAATCACATCTGTTTTGTCATATATCACTTGATTCAATTGCAAAGTAAAAAGAAATTCTTCAGTAATAACATTAACCATGCACGAAGGATCAATAAGCACTCCACGGCAAGGTGTATTCTTAACTTTTGCAACTATGTATAAAGGACCATCAGGTGCCCTAATGGTTTCACTGGAATCAAATGTGATGGAAGGTTCTTTAGGGATTTCTTGCTGCTCTACAAAGTTAATCACATTCGGAGTCACAGACACAAGACCATCAGATGAGAGAGAGGAATCATTAGGCTCAATTGCATTAGAGGTATGAGAAGGCAATGGATTGGTGAAAATCTGAATATTTTGGTTAGGAGGAGCTACAGATGTGTTGCCTTTATCATTCACTCTAGAAACAGAGATAGTATTGTTATCAATCAAATCTTGAATTTTACCCTTTAAAGAAAAACATTTTTCAGTATCATGCCCAGGCTGACGATGAAATTGACAAAAAGATTTGTTATCAAAATAAGGTGAAGTAATCTTTCCAGGATCAAATTGTCTTATAGGAGGAAGAGTAAGCACATTTTGTTCCAATAACTTATTCATAATACTATGCAATGATTCATTCAAAGGAGTATACTTTCTTTCTTTCTTGAAAAATTTAGAAATAGGAGGCACACTTGATGCTGCATTCACATTGTTGTTGATGATGTTTTCATTGAATTTGATGGAATCTCTGTTTGGTTTAAACTTCCCAAATGGTTGTTGACTTCTATCACCCTTATCACTCGGAGCCATAGGATGTGATTGTTCCATTTGACTCACAGTCAGTTGATAATTGTGAAGAGTTGCACACAACTGTTGGAAAGAAGTAACCTCAGAAAACAGAAGTTTGTCTCAAATATCTTTTTGTAAATTAGAAATAAAGATTTTTTGAATATCATTGTCAGGCACTGGAAAAGAAATTTGAGCATACAAATGCTTATATCTACCAATGAAATCAGTCACTTTTTCTTTAACACTTTGTTTACAATGCATTAAATCAATCAAAGTAACTTTAGGACTTATATTGTTTTGAAATTGTTGAATGAAAGCATTTGCAAGTTGTTCGAAAGAAGTAATAGAATAAGAAGGCAATGAGCAATACCATTGTAGGGATTTGTCTCTTAATGTTCTAGTGAATAGTTTTGCAAGCAACCTTTGGTCATAAGCAAAATCGGTACATATTGTTTGAAAAGTCTTAACATGTGTTAGAGGATCTCCTTTACCATTATAAAGTTCCAAATGCGGGATTTCAACATGTTTAGGAGGGATAGCTCGAACAATGTCAAGAGAAAGTGGGCTCGCAACATCAAATGTGGGCACACTAAACTTAGATTGATTCATAGAGGCAATTTGTTGTTGTAAAGAAGAGACAGTTTGTGCAAGATTGTTAATGGTCGCTTCAGTCGAAGAGTTCATATTGGATGTGTTAGATTGAGATGGAGGTGTTATGTTATTGAAAGAAGGTAGAGAGTAAGGTGGTGGGACTCTATGATAATTAGTCATAGGAGATGATTGGATAGGAGGAATACTACAAGGAGGAATGGAATGGTTAAATGAATTGCCCCCTTGCGTCATGTTCATTTGTGGAGATGTAATAGGGACACTAATTGAAGGAATGAATGAAGAAGTCGGATTGAATGAAGGAAGAGGGTTAATTGAAGAAGAAGGGTTGCCCCCATGACTAGTAATCATGGGAGGAATGTCTTGTATAGAAGTAGCCATGATGTTTGATGTAAAGGTAGGTATACTAGCAATAGGAGTTGTCAAAGGAATAGAATGATTGACTTGTGTAGGAGGTTGTGTATAACCCAAAGTTTCAGCACAACTCTTCATAGGCATCACATTTGAATCCACAATGTGTGCAATACCACGCAAAATATCAATTCCATTCTTATCACTTTGAAGCATACGTTTTAGACCCTCAATTAAAGAAAGAGCTTGACTATCAGGGTATTCTTGAGACATCCATTGTCGAAAATCGTCAAATTGGTTATCCAATTTTGAAAGTTGTTCTTCAGAAACCTCATGGAGAGCTTCTTCATCATTAGGAGGATTAAAGGAATTACCCATGTCCTCGTTAAAAAGGCTATTCAAATTAGGTTCCATCTCCTCAGTAGTTAAACCTCGGAAAGACTTAATTCTACGGCTTCATCTAACGGGAATAGTGTAAGTAGGGCTTATTGTTGTAAAACTCATGCACTAGAAAGAGAGAGAAGATTTTGAATTTAGAGGTAGCAATTTTTAGTAAAATCAGCCAATCTTTTGGATTTAAGCTGTTAAATGCAATCACAACAGTCTCCTGAAATTTCGGAAAAAATGTCCGGGACCGTGGCGCTCGGAGTGCAACACGGTCCTTGCAAGTTTTTTCGAAATTTGCAGGGATGAAAGGTATGATGATTTTAGAGCTAATCTGAAAAAATTGAGTGATTTTATGATGTGTAGATAGGCCAAATTAAAGTTGTAATCTCAAAATTGAACCCTACCAAGATTGTCGAAAAATGCAAAATTTGAATTTTGAAAAAGAGAGGGAAACTTGAAATTTTGAATTTTATGATTTTAGAGGGAATGTCAAGAGTAATGCAAATTTTGAATTTTGAAAATTGACTCAATTTCACGCAAAATTCAATTTTGAAAGTGGAAATCAAAGTTGTTGTAATTAAGCACTTAATTTCAAAAGTCACAAAATGCAAGAATTTGAATAAAGCACTGAAATTTTTAATGAATGATAACACACTTTTCAGATTTAGGACAGTAAGAACACAATTTTGACACAAAATTTCAATTTCAATGATTTTTAAATGTTTAGAAGCCTTAATCCAAGCAATCACAAGACCAACTTTGACTGTTATTTTGAAGGTGTTAAAATTGATAAAATCAGCCAAAATTCTGGATTTTAGTAGGAAAATACAGTAAGATCTCGATCCCGAAATTTCGGAAAAAATGTCGGGGACGATGGCGCTCGGCGCCACGGTCCTCGCAACTTTTTTCCAAATTTTTAGGGATGAAAGATATTGTGATTTTATTGCGGAGTCCAAAGTTACAGCTGATTTGGAGATGTTTTGATCAGTGAATTTGTCGGACAAAGGTTGAATCAAGAGGGTTTCAAAAATTAGGGTTTTGACACTTAACCACTTAATTTTCAGAATTAAAGCACAAATATGAATTAAAAATTTGTAATAGAAGGGCAGATCTGAAACAGGCATTAACATTTAGACATTTCGCAGGTTCAATTGCTAAAACGAAAATTTAGGGTTTTTATGCAATCACCTCTAAAATTTTGCAAAAGATCAAACATGGAAATGTAATCAATTTTTTTTTTCAGATCTAAGCATGAAAAATCAGAAAGGATGTTCACGTCGGGTTCACCAAAATGTAAAGTGGAAAAATCGCGATCGAACCCTAGTTGCTCTCCCCTCTTCCGACTCCGAGGAGAGAGAAGGGAGGTTCGCTAGGATTCGATGGTTTTTCACTTAGGGGAGAGACTTTACATTCAAAAGAGGGGTTGAAACTCATAAGATCCAATCCCACACAATGTAAGATTGGATGCTAAATGAATTTCAAGGGTTAGGAAAGCAAGGCTACCCTCTTTTGTAAAGAAATGTTGTTAAGGAAATTAAGCTAAGCATGCATAGAAAGTCATAAAGATTCGCTTATAAACTGAGTTCGGGTTATAGGATGAAGCTGCGGACCTGGAATTAGCAGTAAAATGTCGATACGGTGCTGTCCTACAAATTTGAGCAAAATTTGTCGGGACGATGGCCCCCGGTGCCACGGTCCTTCGAAAAATCCATGAAACGAAGGGGGATCTGTTCGTCTCTGCACAAGGATTCTAGATCTTCAATTTCAGCCGCGTACCTGCAACCTACACACAGAAAAGCGAAGACAATTGGGGGGTTAGGGATTAGGGGTTTGCCTTTAGCTCAAACTCCGGTTTTGGAATTAACCAAGAAATGAGCAAGAGCTGTAAATGTAAATGACTATAAAACAAGTACTAATACCTTGTTCTAAGGATGTTTGTATCCTTATGTGCGAAGGTTTAGATGTTGTATGTTGTATGTTGTAGCATGTAGTATATGATCTCCTCTTCAATGGTTGAATCCTTGTCTTGAATGCAACACTTAGCCTTGAATGGAGACTTGAAATGATCAATTGCTTGAAGGAATGCTTGAATGCTTGAATGCTTGAGTATAATTTCCACGCTTTGTACACATATCCTCTTCATCATCTATTTGTCATATCCAAATGAGCGAGAAAAATGTAGTTTATATACTTGTCATTTAGGGCTGATAGACTGATTTTCCCGACCTTAGGTCGACCAGGAAAGTTAATTTCCAATTTGCAAACAAAAAGACCCGAGACCCCTTAGGAGACCGGGCCCAAAAATAGGACCCAGGGACCAGGGCGCTGGGCGCCATGGTCCTGGGGACCAAGGCGCTAGGCGCCCTGGTCCTGAGGGACCAGGGCGCTGGGGGCTCTGGTCCCACCTCCCAGGACATCAGGGTGCAAGGAGGTTCAGGCCAGGGTACTTGAAAAATGCAGTTTTCAGTGTCGTGAGCAAGTTTCAGGGTCTCCATTCAGGTTGCGTGTTGCGTCGCCATCGTGAAGACCAAAATGCAGTCGAAATTGCAAGTGTCACAATTTTAGGACACTACAGCATGGTACTTGCAACAACAAGTATTGTGAATCTTAAGAGGAACACAATAAAATGGCTTCAAATATTCAAAGGCCCTTTGTGATATTTGCAAAGTTGGATGTAATTCACAAAAAAAATTGTACAATATTGTTTGGCTTGATTCCAATAAATGTTTGGGATGCAGTGTGCGATCTCGATTGCCGATTCTTATTTTCAAAATGTCCTTTACATTGGGTGACACTCTAGAATTAGAGTGCCAAAATTGTTGAATCTCCTCCTTCACATTGTCAGTCAACTTTCTATCAACATGTGGAAGCCTCTCACCAAATGCCTATGTATCTTGTTGAAGTGGATCGTCAAGTCTTTGTCTTCGTGCAAGTGCTCTATCCAAATTTTTATGGTTTATGTTAAAATCAACACAAGTTTGTCTCATTTGATGAGCCTTCCTCAATTGATGGCTTACTAGGAGGTTGTAATCACTCTTCGAGCGGCTCTCTTATCTCTTTCTTTGGTATTCTTTGCAATAGAATTTAGAGAGTCAAATAGATTTTTTACAATAATAGAATTTAAATCCATCTTCTTGTTCATACGAATCTTCAATTTGTTTAGCAATGATCTCATCTTTATCATCTTTACCAATTGAACAAAGAGTTGGCATTGCTCGATCAATGTCTTATTGCTAAAATTTTAGTTGAAAAGTTGTGTAGTCCACAACCGAACGGTTCTTGTTGACCTCTTGCCTTCAAGATTCACAATAATGTTCTCATCGATTTCAAATAACCATTTTGGGGTTCTTGAAGGTCTTGGATTTCAACTTTGTCTTTCATCCATGAGAGGGTCTTCATTTCTAAAGTAATTAGGTGTTACATATGGTTGACCTGGTTGAGAAATTCCACCTTCAATGTTAAAGTTTTCCACATTTTCACCTCCTATGTCAAAATTTTCCACATGTTGAGCATTTTCATTATCACTTTCAATATTTTTAAAATTTTTAATATTTTCACTTTCAAAATCTACATTTTCATTTTCAATAACTTGTGGCACATTTTCAAACTCAATTTCCTCTTCACTTGAAGTAACATTAGCAATATTTAACATACCTTGTCTTCTCCTCCTATGACATTCTCTATCTGTTTCTCTATACACTTCAATTTGGTCATTTGAAAGTTTTCTTTTCCATTTAGACTTACAATGACTACTACTCCCCATTTCCCTCCACACATATGCTCCTACGTGATTGACAATGTAAGTTTTCACTTTAAGAATCTCCCAAAAGCACAAATTTGTCTCTACCTATTTGAAAACCCATGATCCTTGATAGAAAACATAATATGCAAACTGTGGGTCATTGGAATCCGCAAAATGGCCCACAAGGATTTTTTTTCTTTTTTTTTGTACAAAAATCAGATATCCGATTTTATTGGATATCCAATTTTAATGTATAAATTTGTGGTCCCCAAAAAATTTCCCATTGCTGCCTTTTATTTACTGAACTGCCACATTAATGGCAATGGCAGAAAACTGATATCCGATTAAATCCGATATCAGATTTTATTAGTCATATTTTAGAGAGAGAGAGAGAGAGAGAGAGAGACCATATGACACCATACAACCCAAAGAGACCCCTTAGGACACCATATGACCCCTAACAACATGATTTGGTGTCTTAAGGGGTCCTATGGTGTTGTTAGGGGTCATATGGTGTCCATAGGGGTCATATGGTGTATTGGGACACCATATGACCCCTAATGACACCATATTGGGTCACTTTGGGTCATATTATGTCCTAAGGGGTCGTAAGACATAATATGACCCAAAGTGACCCAATATGGTGTCATTAGGAGTCATATGGTCTCCTAAGGGGTCGTAGGACACAATATGACCCCTTAGGACACAATATGACCCAAAGCAACCCAATATGGTGTCATTAAGGGTCATATGGTGTCCTAAGAGGTCATAAGGGTTCATGGGACACCATATAACCCCTTAGGACACCATATGACCCCTAATGACACAATTTGGTGTCTTAAGGGGTCATATGGTGTCCCAAGACATCATATGACAACTATGGACACCATATGACCCCTAAAGACACCATAGGACCCCTTAAGACACCAAATCATGTCGTTGTAGGTCATACGGTGTCCTATGGGGTCGTAGGACACAATATGACCCCTGAGGACACAATATGACCCAAAGCAACCCAATACGGTGTCATTAGGGGTCATATAGTGTCCTAAGAGGTCATAAGGGTTCATGGTACACCATATAACCCCTTAGGACACCATATGACCCCTAACGGCACAATTTGGTATCTTAAGCGGTCCTATGGTGTCCCAAGACACCATATGACCCCTATGGACACCATATGACCCGTAACGACACCATAAGACCCCTTAAGACACCAAATCGTGTCATTAGGGGTCTTATGGTATCCTAATGGGTCGTAGGACACAATATGACCCCTTAGGACACAATATGACCCAAAGTAACCCAATATGGTGTCATTAGGGGTCATATGTTGTCCCAATACTCCATATGACACCTATGGACACCATATGACCCTTATGGACACCATATGACCCCTAACAACACCATAGGACCCCTTAAGGCACCAAATCATGTCATTAGGGGTCATATGGTGTCCTAATGGGTCATAGGACACAATATGACCCCTTAGGACACAATATGACCCAAAATGACCCAATATGGTGTCATTAGGGGTCATATGTTGTCCCAATACTCCATATGACCCCTATGAACACCATATGGCCCCTAACAACACCATAGGACCCCTTAAGACACCAAATCATGTCGCTAGGCATCATATGGTGTCCTAAGGGGTCATTAGACACAATATGACCCCTTATGACACAATATGACCCAAAGCGACCCAATATAGTGTCATAACAGGTCGTATGGTGTCTCAAGACACTATATGACCCCTATGGACACCATAGGACCCCTTAAGACACCAAATTGTGTCATTATGGGTCATATGGTGTCCCATGAACCCTTATGACCTCTTAGGATACCATATGACCCCTAATGACACCATAATGTTTTATGACCCCTTAGGACACAATATGACCCAAAGTGACCCAATGTGGCTTCATTAGGGGTTGTATGGTGTCCCAAGACACCATATGACCCCTATGGACACCATATGACCCCTAACAACACCATAGGACCGCTTAAAACACCAAATCATTTTGTTAGAGGCCATACGGTGTCCTAAGGGGTTGTAGGACACATTATGACCCAAAGCGATGTAATATGGTGTCATTAGGGGTTATATGGTGTCCTAAGAGGTCATAAGGGTTCATTAGATACTATATAACCCCTTAGGACACCATGTGACCCCTAACAACACAATTTGGTGTCTCAAGGGGTCCTATGGTATCCCAAGACACCATATGATCTCTATGGACACCATATGACCCCTAACAACACCATAGGACCCCTTAAGACACCAAATCATCTCGTTAGGGGTCATATGATGTCTTAAGGGGTCATAGGACATAATATCACCCCTTAGGACATAATATGACCCAAAGCGACCCAATATGGTTTCATTAGGGGTCATATGGTGTCCTAAGAGGTCATAAGGGTTCATGGGACACCATATAACCCCTAAGGACACCATATGACCCCTAACGACACAATTTGGTATCTTAAGGTGTTCTATGGTGTCCCAAGACACCATATGACCCCTATGGACACCATATGCCCCTAACGACACCATAGGACCCCTTAAGACACCAAATCATATTGTTAGGGGTTATATGGTGTCCTAAGGGGTCGTAGGACACAATATGACCCCTTAGGAGACAATATGACCCAAAACAACCCAATATGGTGTCATTAGGGCTCATATGGTGTCCCAAGACACCATATGACCCCTATGGACACCATATGACCCCCAAGAACACCAACAGACCCCTTAAAACACCAAATCATGTTGTCAAGGGTCATATGGTGTCCTAAGGGGTCGTAGGAGACAATATGACCCCTTAGGACACAATATGACCCAAAGTGACCCAATATGGTGTCATTAGGGGTCATATGGTGTCCTACGACCCATTAGGACACCATATGACCCCTTACGACACCATATGACACCTTACAACACCATATGGTGTCATAAGGTGTTCTATGGTGTCCATAGGGGTCATATGGTGTCCTACGATCACTTAGGACACCATATGACCCCTTAAGACACCATATTTGGTCTTTATGGGTCATATTGTGTCCTAGTGGGTCATATTATGTCATATGACCCCTTTAAGGCATCATATGACCCCTTAGGACATCATATGACCCCTAATGACACCATATTGGGTCACTTTAGGTCATTTGGTCTCTTACTACCCCTTAAGACAACATATGACCCAAAACGACACAATTTGATGTCTTAAGGGGTCATATGGTGTCCTAGGACACCATATGATTCCTATGGACACCATATGACCCCTAATGACACCATATGGTGTCATAAGGGGTCTTATGTTGTCTTTAGGGGTCATATGGTGTCCCATGAACCCTTATGACCCCTTAGGACACTATATGACCCGTTATGACACCATATTGGGTCACTTTGCATCCTATGGTGTCTTAATCTCTCTCTCTCCCCTAATCTCTCTATATCCCTCTCCCCTAATCTTTCCATCTATATCTCTCTCCCCTAATCTCTCTATCTCTCTCTCTCCCTTCCCCCCCTCTCTCTCTCTCTCTCTCTCTCTCTCTCTCCCTTTCCCTTCCCCTACCCATCTCTCCCTTACTCCTCCCCATCTCTCTCTCTCCCCTAAGCTCTCTCTATCCCTCCCCTCTCCCTCCCTCTCTCTCTCTCTCCCCCCACTCCCCCCTCTCCCTCTCCCTCTCCCTCTCCCTCTCCCTCATATCATATACTAATTTATTATAAATTAATATATTAATATATTAATAAACATTAGATTACTTATGGACAAATCTAGTTAGAGAATTTACTGATTATATTGGATATCCGATTTTTGTAGTCAAATTTTCAAATTTCAAATTTTGGCTTGGGAATGCTTTGGTATTTGGCTTGGAAGTGACAAGTCTAGAAAGTCAATTGAAAAACCGTGTTTTTTAGTATTCCTTGATTTTCGAAACTTTACACTAGTGGTTGATGACTTTTTTTGTAGCCAAAATTGATAAAACGAAAAGGTGTTTTTAAAGACGTTCCTAGCTTTCCAACAATATAAGGCTTGTCTTATTTCGACTTTAATAAATAATTATTATTTATTTTCTAATTGAATTCTGACAATAGTCCTGATTGATATACTGATTGAAAAACACTCATAACTTTCAAACGGTATAACATTTTTTGAACCCGAAATATGTATCACATCCTATGCTTCGTCTACTATAGGGAAAAATTTTAAAAAAATAAAATTCATAAGGTTTTGGCGAAGTTAACGTGGTCAGATGTAGGAGTTTCTAAATTTCTGAAAAAGCTGTAGTAAAAATTCATAAATAATTATTTACTTTATAAAAAATTAAAAAAATATGTGTCACATCTAGACATGAGTCTAATACTTATATTATATATATTATTTGATTGTGATTAGGGTGGTCAGACATACATCTACTTCTTATTTTTTTCCTGAAAATTTAGTACCACTACATTGAAATTTGAAATTTTCATCAAATAGGATTTTTTTTTCCAAAAAACAACTAGTATCTTAGAAACTACATTCAATTTTCTATATATTCTCTTTTTACATATTTTTAAAATAATGTTCACAACTTATTCAAATTTTCATGTCAAGTTGCATAACTCTGATTTTCTGAAATTTCATTGCCACTTAAGGGCCTGTTTTGCCACACCATGATCCTGCACATACCTTGTAGCTTAATATTTATGCATTTTTACATCAATTTCCGGCACATTTATGCTAATTTCAATAAATTCAATAAACCAATTCAAATCAAGGAAAAGAAGAGGGCATATTCAACCCCCTAGAATTACATTAGTATTTAGACCTCTTAAGTTTAGATCTATCCAATTCCTATCTTTCTCTAATGTAATGGTCCTCAAGAAAAAATAGTGGTTTTACTACATTCAATAGTGGAAACCCTAATTTTTTACCACTACATTTTGGTGAACCTAACTCCTTACACCCACAGTTTTGATTTTTGTTCTCATATCTTACTGTTTAGGCAAATTCAAACCCAAATTTACATTTACAATTTACAATTTTCATTTAATTTCAAAAATTTAGATTTTAATTTCACAAAAACCCTAATTTTTAATTCTAAAATTAAGCTTGTGGGTTGTCTAATTTGGATTTATCATTTTAGATCTAATCATTCATTTCATTGAAAATTCAAATTTTCCCTCATAGATCTCATTTTCAAATTGAATTACATAAATAAAGTGGTTGAATTTATAAAAAACCTTAATTTATATTTCTAAATCTTACCATGTGAGTTGCATAATTTTTTTCAAAATAATTTTTAGACCTGATCTTTATGAATGTTATGCTATGATCTATATGCATTTATCTTTGAAATTCACAAATACAATTTCTTAATCAATTATTTTCACAAAATTGTGCATTGTTTAATCATAATTTTTAAATTTAAATTCAATTTTTCCTCTTTTGTGCATGAGTTTTATTACTATTAGTCCTCCACATAATATTCCCATGAAAAGAAGTTGTATAATTAAGTCTTGCCAAGGTTTAGTTACTAAGGATATGGAGCATAATTTAAAAAACTTATTTCATGAGAATGTGGGTAGTTCTTCTATTCCAAATTTTGATGTTGTTTATCCCCATTTTTACATAGTTCTCATGAAGAAGGTGAATCACTAACAAGGGTTTCGATGGACCAATTGGAGAAGATTGACAATGAATTTGAAAATCTTCAACAGTGGATGAGTCAACATTACCTAGAAAGTGAGGATATCCCATTGATTGAAGGATTAAAAAGAATGGTTTGAAATGATAAAATTGGTCTTGATTTGTTGCATGGCCTTGCTCATATTGTTAACACTAATATCGTTCTTTTGAAAAGTTTTGTTGAAGCCCTTGGTTATAGTCATCCTCCTAGTCAAGTTAATCATTCTATTCCTATGACTATTTCTATGACTAGTGTGCATACTTTTACATCCAACATCATAACTACTTTGACACAAAATGTTGTTCATACACACGTTAGTCAAAGGGGCAATATTGCTAGTCAAAACTCTTTCATTCCTCCTTCTGTGAGTATTCCATCTGTTACCCAATCATCTCCCATACTTTCCTATCATAGTGTCACACCTCCTTACTCTCAACCTCCTCCTTCACTTAACAATGTTTCTCCTCTATTCCAATCCATCATGTCGAATTTCAATCCATCCACCAAAGCAACCATAAATAGCCTAGTCCAAACCTTGTCATCTTTATAACAACAAATATCTTCCATGAACCAATCCAATTATAAGGTGCACACATTTGATGTAATAGGCCTATTATCTAATGATAGTGTTCATGTCGTCCCCTCTAAACACGTGGAAGTCCCTCAATTGGATAATGGAAAAGGTGATTCTATGACTCATGTGAGAACATTTCAAAATTTGTGTAGTGATTTTGCTTATTATCAAAGAATTTTGGCTAAATTGTTTACTAGAACATTTATATCTATAAAGATTTGCAATGGTATTGTTCTTTTCCTTCTTATTCTATTAAATCATTTCAACAATTGGCTAACTCTTTCACTCAACAATTTCACAATAATATTGTTTCTAAGATTACTTTGACTTATTTAATGCATTGTAAGCAAGGAATTGAAGAAAAAGTCATTGATTTTATTGGTAGATATAAACATTTATATGATCAAATTTCTTATCCTATGCTTGATCAAGATGTTCAAAGAATTTTCATTTATAATTTGTAAAAAGACATTAGGGATAAGCTTCTCTTTTCTAAGTTTTCTTCCTTTATGCAGTTGTGTGTAGCACTTCATAAGTGTCATCTTCAAGTGAGTCTATTTGAATAATCCCCTTCAATGACTCCAATTAATAAGAATGAATGTGTTCAACAACCTCTTGCATAGTTTAAACCAGACAAGAGATTCATCAATTTCAATCACAACAACAATACTTAGGTAGCAGCAGTGACAATAGGTATGCCTCATTTATCCAAGTATTTACAAAATAGTTTACTCCTCTTTCTGGATCTTTTCATACAATTATGACACAATTATTGAGTAAGAATGTTTCTAAAAAAATTCCTCCCATAAAAATAATTAACACAACCAAACCTTTGCCTCCTCATTATGATATCAAAGATTTTTGCCAATACCATCATCAACCCGATCATGATATTAGAAAAGTGTTATTCCCTAAAGATGAAAATTCAAGACCTTATTGATAATAATACCATATCTATAGCTGGTGAAAATGACAAAGGCAGAAAATTTGTAGCTCCTAATCAAAATATTTTTGAATCTTTACCAATCCTTTTCCTTCTCATTCTACTAATGTGATTGGGTCTAGGAATCTTGCCTCTTCCCCTAATGATCTCGGCCTTGAATGTAATAATGTGGTGAATATCCTACACCTCCTAATGACCTATGTATTTCCTTTGATCCTAGTGAGACTATTGAAGCACTTTATGGCCCACTATATATCACTGAGGATTAGAGACATTCTTTCAAGAGGTGTGCTCATTGATCTCACATGTACGGTGAATGTCACCACTAAAGAGTATCTTTATGCCTTACAATTACATCAAGTAACAAATGATAAATCTAATGTTTCTCTCTTTAACATAGGGGCATACATTATGCTCAATGTTTCTCTCTTTTTCATATTTTGATACTCAAGTTACTTAGCAAACTTAGCTTTTTGCTTTGTAATTTTGCTATTTTTCTTTTAATGACTCATAGTAAATGAACCTTACTAGGCTAGTAGTCATGGTTCTCTATATGATGTCCCTTTTATCTTGATTTTAAAAGTTGTAAGATACCTAAATTCCACTAGGGGCTTGGTGTGTCTTGTCTCCTTAGCATCTTGATAAAATCTTTTCAATGAGAACCTTTCTAATTTACCAAGAGAATGCTTAGTCTCATACTCCAGCTAAAGTAGGGGCTAAATGTAGTGTCCTAAACTATACCCCCTTATAATTTTGACTTCATTTGATCCCTCACCTTAGCATTCCTTCTTTGAGACCTGAATAGGATGTGATTATGTTCTTGCTTTACATATTTATCATCATTTTCACTAAATACATCATCCTGCCCTCTAAATTTGGAGCCCGATTGCACAAGGCTAGGGTGCCACATCCTAGTCCCCTCTTAGGATTAGGGTGTCATGCCTTGGTCCACCCAATTAGGGCCTAAATTTGGGCTTCTTAATGGTCTTAAAATTTAAGCAAGAAATATAGCTTTGTGTCAACTCATGTCAGAAAATTAGTTTGTTTTTTGATGGGGAAGTATAAAAAAAGGTCAACCCCTCTCATTGGGACATTTACATACATGAAATATAATTTTACATCAAGAAATCGAGCATTCAAGTTCAAGAAAGAAAGCAATCATTCTTCATTCAAGCAGTAGAGAAAAGATAGAGTCAAGATTCAAAAATTGGAGTTGACATTCATGTTCTATATTATTGAAAATAAAAACTGCATTTTTCTTTTTCTGGATCTGTAACCACAATTCTATCTATCACTTTTATAGTTTCTTTCAAATAAGATGATCTATGCATGGAATCCGTGGTGATCTTAGGAATTTTAGGTTTCTTGGCAATGTACAAGATTACGCTAGAATTTCACACTGCCCTTGGAAACCTCCGAGCAATGAGTGGGTCCAAGAGAGATCACAACAAAAAGGACAATTATCACTATGGGATACAAGAAATTTCACAAGAAATGGATTAAAAGAGAAAGAAATTGGACATAGGCTCCCCAAGGAGACTCAAAACCCAAAGGAGAATCTAAGGAAACTATTGCAGGATCTAGGAAGACAAAGGGTAAAGACCCATATGAAATATGACCTAAAGAATGAAATGGAGGGAAAAGTCAAGATCAAGTCCAAAGGAAAGTGTGACGGACCTAGAGTTTGGCATGTAGATGGAATGGAGAAAAAAAATTCCGCTAAAACCCACAATACTAGAATAGGGGAGGGTAGAATATGTGGGCACACTTCTTGAGAGGAAATAAAGAGGGATATATGAGATTTTAGAGACCAGGAGGTATGTGATATAAGGAGGACCCACCAACAAGACAAAGAACATATGGGAAATCTACAGGGGTAAATAGGATACCCATTCGCAAAGACCCAAAAATACTCAATCGGAGCTCCAGGATGTACTCAAATAACTAGAAAAAGGGAAAGGGGAAAGAAGTAGATGGGGTCCAAAAGTGGTGCAAATTTGTAAACCTCCTTGCGAGACACATGAGAAAGTCTGGAAAAAGAAGAATCTGGGGAGCAATTTATTTGTAATATCATCAGAGATAACTGAGGCAATGGTAGACAAACTAAAGGAGATTTCTTTAATTGTCGAATGGGGAGGAGATGGAATGGGTGAAGGGTCTTCTAAGGATATAATTGGTTGGTGGAAGAAAATATACCCAAATAAGGTATGTATACGATCTCTTTAAAATGGATGCTTTCTTATAGAATGCATAGATCTATATTTAAAGCATGAAATATTAAATGGTAGTACTGATTTCTATAAAGGAATCAGTTTTGCTAAGACAAAATGGATCCCTAAATTTCATTCAAGTAAATTTAAGATTCATAAAACTCTAAAATGGTTCATAATGAAGGGTCTACCAACTAAAAAATGGGGTGAATAAGAAATCACGAGGATAGGAGATGATATGGGCTCATTTAACGGAGCAGATGAGGATTTCCTAAATGGGAAAATAGGGGATGCAACAAAGATATGTGTAGAAATTGATATGGACACGAGAACATATAATGATTTAGAAATAGTCACAAAAGGAGGCAAATGGAAACATGTTAAAAGTTTGGATAAGGGTATTCTAGATCGGGTCCTCCATAGGGAAAAAATACAAGAAGGACCTTCAACAATAAGAGAGGATCAACCAAGTGGAAGACAAGAAGAAGAGATACAAGGAGAAATAAAGTTGAAAAATAGACAGGAAGAAGGAAGCCCTCTTAAAAGGAGAAGACAAGAGAATTAAAGGATAAAACCAAAGGACGAATGTCAAGAGGAGAGAATGGATTATGAAAATAACATTCCTTCTTTAATGCACAAAAATGACAAGGAAGTTGACTTCGTGGTTCTTTTAAAATATGCTGAGGATTTAAGACATAATATATCAATAATTAGAAACAGTAAGGAGTAAAGTCAATAGAGAAAAAATGAATCTCAACAGATGCATAGAAAGGAAAATGATAAAAAAAAGAGATATACAAAAGTCAGATAAGAAGGGAAAGGAAATAAAAGAAACATATGAGGAGAGGTCTAGTGGAGATTAGAGAGATTGGATGGAGTTTGAGGCACAAAATATTGAAGAAAGAATGCTAGAGAAAATCAAATCAAAGAATAAGGACCCAAAAATCCTTGAAAGAAAAGGAAGGAAAAGAACATCTAATAGGACTAAACTAAACATCTCTACTATTCAGGTACAAAACAAGAAAAAGAAAAATAGTAAAAGCTTTGGGAAGGGGCTTAACCTTCCCCATATGCAATGAAGATAATAACTTGGAATGTTAGGGGCATAAACAGGTCCCTAACAAATGGCGCTTAATTAAGAATCATATAGAGAAAGCTAATGTGGACATATGTTTACTGCAAGAAACTGAGATTCAAAAGATCTAAAGTGTGAGAAGAATGGATAAATGGAAGAATCAAAATGCTTATTTTATTAATTTGGAAGGAGCTTTAGGAGGTCAAGGCATACTATGGAACCCATGGAAGGTGGAGATCATAATAATAGATGAAAGAAATTGTTGGATAGTAGGCAGATGCAAAAATTTTTAAACTAATGACACATTTCACATTATCAATGTCTATGGTCCAACCAAAACCATGTAGAAAAAGGAGGTATGAGAGTAGTTAACAATGAGGATAGAAGGAATGAAAGGGTAGGAAATACTTGTAGTAGGATGTTTTAATGCCACTAGGATTAATCTAGAAAAAAGAGGAGGGCTCATGAAAATAACAACAAACCAAGACTTCCAAAATTTCATAGATAAACATAATCTAAAATATATGCAAACAAGAAATGGTATCTTTACATGGACAAACAAGAGGAAAGATTTCACCAACATTGTTGAAAGACTTCAAAAATTCTTGTTGAATGATAATTGGGATGGTTTAACACAATTTTATGATGTATTCATTCTTCCTCTCATAGGATCAGATCATTTTCTAGTACAAATGTCCTAGCTCCAAAACCAAACTCCTTTAGGGATACCTTTCAATTTTGAAAATATGTGGCTCAGGGACCCAAATTTGGAAAGACTAATTGCTAAATGGAGGAAGGAGATCAACTAGAAAGAACATACACAAATGTATCAACTAAATAACAAACTAAAATATGCCAAAATGAGGCTAAAAATTAAAGTATTTTTAAAGACATTTTTCAGGAGAAATGGAGAGTAGAAGAGGAATTAGAGAACATTAATGAAAGGATAATCAAGAAATATGAATTGCAAGAAATATTGGCAAGAGAAGAATGCTACTGGAGACAAAAATAAAGGGAAGTATGGCTAAAAGAGGAGGACAAGAATACAAAATTCTTCCACAATTCTTCAATGGAAAAGAAGGAAATAAGCAAATTTATGAATATATATAGGATGGATTGAAGAAGAACCCAAAATATGGAAGAAGTTAACAAAGAGGCAACAAATTTCTATGAGGCAATGTTAAATAAAATGTCACAGGACAATAAGGTAATAAGGGAAGAGTTCTTAAATACAATCCCCAAAGCCATCTCAGACTAGCAGAAGAAGGAACTATTCAGGCCAGTATTAGAGGATGAAGTCAAAAACAATAGTTTTTTAGATGAATCTTGAAAAGGCTCCTGGCCCAAATGGGTTCTCGCCTAGTTTCACTCAAAGATTCTGGGATATAGTGGATCATACATACAATAGTGGAGGAATCAAGTAATATGAAGATGATACTAAAATCCATAACCATACCTTCCTAGATTTGATACCAAAGAAGAAGATGGTGGAATCTATGGGAGACTTTAAACCAATTGCATTATGCAATACTACATAACAGATAGTATCTAAAGTAATTTCCAATCACTTTAAAAATGTTTTAAACTCTCTCATATCAGAAGACCAAAGTGCCTTTGCTCTAGGGGGATAAATAGTATAGGGATAATAATATCCCATGAAGCAATTCATTCAACAAGAAAATCAAAATAGAAAGGGATGATTATAAAACTGAATATCATGAAACCATATGACTTAGTGAACAAAGAGTTCTTGAAGGAAATACTAGACAAATTTGGATTTGCAAATGAATGGATCCAATGGCTAGATGAGTACATATCAAATCTAATGTTCTATATGTTAATGAATGGTGGAGCACATGGATTTTTAGTTCAAAAAGAGGTATAAGGAAAGGAGACCCAATTTCCTCATTCTTGTTTATAATTATGGTTGAAGCTTTGGGTAGAGGAATAAACAAAATCAAGGAAGAAGGAAAATGGTATGGAATGCAGGTAGTTGAGGGAGTGGCCCCTATAACCCACCAACAATTTATGAATGACACTATATTATTTGGGAAATCTAATAGAAAGGAAGCTAGGATGACTAAGTCACTACTCAATAAATATTGTGAAGCTTTAGGCCAACAAATAAATTGGAGCAAGTCAAAAATCTTCTTCCTTAACACCCAACGAAGTCTTCAAATGGATTTGGATAAAAATTCCTTGGAATGTCCTTAGGGATACCACTCTTTCAAGGAAAGAATAAAAAGGAATATTGGCAGAGACTAGTTTCAAGATATGCAGACAAGATGAGTTCTTGGAAAAGGAAATGGATTTCATCAGTAGGAATATTGCTGATGATAAAATAAATGCTCTCAGCACTTCTAGTTTACTGTACATCTTTCTTAAAAATCCCCATTGGATTAAGTGCAAAAATGGTCAAAAGTATGAAAAGATTATTTTGGAATGGCATGAGTGACCAAAATAGAATACCTTTGATAAATTGGGACAAACTATGTAAGCCAAAAAATGTAGGTGGGGCAGGTCTGAGAAACTTAACGACAATGAATTTGGCTATGGGTGTGAAACTAGTATGGAATCTATACACAAACAGTAACAAAAAATGGACCACTATTCTAAGAAGGAAGTATTTAAACTCAACCAAACCGATCACTATCCTGAAGGTGAGGGACCCCCCTAGAGGCTTAGTAGTATGAAACTACATCTTGGAAAGCTGAGACATAATAACAAAATTCATCACTTGGGAAATAGGTAATGGAGAGCAAGCTTTATTTTGGTCAGATTCATGGAATAGTAATAAAAATCTAGAGGAATACTCTAACCAGGAAGACATAAGAAGAGAAAATTTATTGAAATGGGGATCAAAGCTCAAAGACTATGGGGAAGTATCAATAGAAAAGGGTTTGACAAATTGGAAATGGAAATTGCTAGAAGAACTCCATGTACCAAAATATTAAAAAAAATATCTTAGGGATTTACTTCAAGAAATATGGATTATAATCACAAATGATCCAAATAGTATAAGATGGTGTGGGTAAAAAATGGGCTCTTATAAGGTTGGCCTTATATATAAAATTAAAGAAATTTCTCTAACTAAAGATGATTGGCCAAGAAAATTATTATGGAGTAAATATTGCTTTTTGGAGTTAGGATTTTTCGCTTTGCTGGGAATCTAAGGAAAGGTGTTACTCAAGATCTCTTAAGAAAAATGAGATATCAAGTGGCAAATATATGTGTTCTTTGTAAAGAGAGTGAAGAGTCAGTGGATCATTTATTACTAGATTTCCATTACTCAACCAAATGTTGGAATGCTATACAGGAAAAGTTAGAAGTCTACTACCTAAACCTCAACACTTGTTAAGTCCAGTTCCAAATATGGAATGAAATGGGGAAAAAGAGTCTTTATGAATCAGTATGGTAGATAACTCCTTCAGTGGTAATGTGGGAGAAATGGAAGGAGAGAAACAAAAGGATATTTCACAATAAGAAAATTTTGGTAGAGGTTCTTATCAGAAAAATAGAAGACTAGATAGTTGAATTAGTTAATATAGTTACAAAGGAAAAAATGGGGAAATGTTTTACACTAAGTTTGTGGGATGAGAGCATAGGAAAGTGATTTAAGGGACTTGTCATTCCTACAAATAACCAAGTAGGTTGGAGAAAGAAAGGGAATGATAGTAGAGAAAGTATGAGATGGTCCCCCCACAAGTAGTTTGGATCAAGATCAACTTTGATGGAGTTGTTAAAGAGAATCTGGGTTTGGGAGGAAGAGGATGTGTAGTTAGGAATGAAGAGGAAGCAATCATATCTCAAGAATTAGTATCTATAGGGATATCATTTAATAATGTGGCAGAAATTAAAGCGGCTTTGCTAGGTTTGAGATTGCGAGTTAAACTTGGAGCAAAAAAAATCACCTTCAAGGGGACTCCCTAATAATAATCAATGTCATTTATAATAATAGAGCCCCAAATTGGATTATGTACAAATTGGTAACCCCAATTTGAGAAGTTCTAACAAAAATGGAGGACTTCAAAGTGACCCATATATATAGAGAATGGAATGGAGTAGCTGATAATTTATCAAAAGCAACGGCTAACAAGAATTGTACTCTAAGTTTAAGGATAGGGTAATAACAATATGATTTTTGCATTCTAACATAAGAGGAATTGGAATTTAAATTTGAATGGAGCATGTAGTATCTATTATATCTACTATAATGATTTAAAGGAGAGGGGAGAAATGGCTAGAACCTAATAAATGTGATGAGACCCTAAAGTAGGCAAAATTACGATTTTAAAATAGCTATGAAGATAATGGTATACTCATAAAATTGACGGATTGCCAAGACATGTGACCTAGAGTGAGGATTGATTTAGACAAAGAGGTAATTGGACAAAATACAATATAATATATGAAGAGACATATGCTTGGATCCTATTCAGCATAAAAGGACAAAAAATCCAACTTTCATTCACTTCCAGACTGGCTTTGTGGGAATACCAAAGCAATCAATCATGGAAAATCAAGGGAAAAGAATGGATTTTTAAGACAATTAAATAATGATATAGTAAAGAGGATCCAAAAATTATATCAAATAAGACAAAGTGCAAGGAAAATAGATGAAGTTTCCAGAAATAGACATTAGACTTAATCAACATCTCTAGACGGAGATATGATGGAGACCCCAAATCACCTAATAGTTGAGAAAAGGAAGATAGCTTTTTTAGGAGTGATCACAGACAAAAGACTAAATACTATTTTCAAACAAGAGCATCTGTTAGTACTTCATGCAATGAAATTAGTTTTAGGTGATGAATTTCTAATGGTGGACTAGAGGTATCACGTTAACTCCAATGTATCTTCAATGTTTAAGGCATTAGCACTAGATAGATGTTTGAGTAACGAGATAGGAATGAATCTAACCAAGGAATTATTTAAAGCCCAATTCTTGGGAAGTATGGAGGAAACGCTGAGAAATATAGAAGAAAACAAGATTCCTCTACCCAAGGATTAAGATAAAGAAGGGGAAGAGATAGAAAAACTACCAATAATTTTGATAGATGATGAAATAGAGTATCATGATAACAAAGAAAGAGCCATAAAGTTCCTAAACTTCCTTCTAAATTGGACTAATGTGGTGGTCAATCCTGACCCCAAGTGGATAGAAAATTTCATGGAACATGAACGTTTAGAGATGTAGAATGAAGGGAGCGGCCCAGATGATGAAGATCAGGAGGAAATGAAGGAGTAAAAGGGATGTGAAGGTTAGAGATGAAAGATTTTGATATGCTTTCAGTTATTTTACCCATCATTTTGAAGAAATGTTTGAAAATACGAGTCGACGGTATTAGTATAGAATATAGTAGATTGTCCATGATAATGAATCTATGATTATAATCTAGATGATAGAAGTATCTTAGGAACTATCATGGGCCTACATACATTTGTTGTAATTTTTAATCTTAGAAAACTATACATATGGGTAAATTAGTATAGTGGTAAGAATTATGCTACAAATAGTGTTGATCTATGAGACTTGGATACCAAAGATGTATCTTTTTTCTTTATTAATGAAGGGGACTGGCCCTAACCAATAGTTTAATTATAAAAAAAAAACCTCATGAAACCCTAATGTCGTGTGGAGACAAACAAAAATTCACAGTGAGGTATATCATTTGCATTTTTAGTCATTATTTAGCATCTCCCTCAAAAGGAGAACATTTCCATTACTGCAATTCAATCATATTTAATTTCTATTTCATGGTTAATTCCAAAACCAGCATTTGACCTAATGCAAACCCATATTCCTAGATAATTTCCCTTCTCTAGTGTGTGCAGGAATAGGTACGAAGTTGTAATCTTCAGGATAAGCTTTATTTACACTGACAAATCGATCCCCCATTGAAGTGCAAAAAATTGGGAGGTCCAAAATGACTATCACTCTGGTCCTAGAAAATCAGGAGCTCCTTCTGGGAATAGGTATGAATCCTCCTACAATCCTCAGATCTAGGTTTGTGTTTCAATTCAAATTATTGTAGCTTACTGTTTATGCATTTTTACGTCAATTTCCAACACCTTTATTCTAATTTCAGTAGATTTAGTAAATCAATTCAAATCAAGGGAAAGAATAGGGCATATTCAACCCCCTCAAATCATATCAGTATTCAGACCTCTTAGGTTTAGATCTATCTAATTCCTATATTTACCTAATGTAATGATCCCCAAGTAACAAATTAGTGGTTTCTTCCTTCTATGGTGGAAACCCTAATTTGTTCACCCTACTACACATTTATATTAGGGTTAGGGTTATGTTGGGTTAGGGTTGGGGTTAATATTAGGTGATTTTTTAAATTTATTACTATAAGATAAATCTTGGGGTAGGTTTAGGGTTCAAATAGAGTTAAAGTTATTGTTTAATTAACATTATTATTTAAGCACAGTTAGGGCTCGAGTTAACATTAGATTAGGGTTGGGGTTCAACCAAAGGAAAATATTTGAGTTAAGGTTTAGTCATAGTTAGGGTTTGGTTATGGTAAGGGTATATTTATAGTTAAGATTATAAAAAGAGTTAGATTAGGGTTAGGGTTTTAAAATTAGGATTATATTTCAATTAGGATTAGGATTTGAGGTAGAATTCAATTAGAATCAGGGTTCATGTTCTTGCAAGATTTTAATTCTAGTGTTAGAGCTAGGTTTAGGGTTAATTTATTGCTACGTTTTGATAACAATAAGATTAGGACTAGGGTAAGGTAAGGCTACAATTAGGGTTACTATTCTTGGATATTTCTTGGGGTAAGGGCTATTGTTCAATTACAATTAGTTTAAGGGTTATAGGGGTAGGTTTCAATCATGAATAGGGTTACTATTACAATTCAATTAAGGTTTAATAAGGCTTAGAGTTGGGGTTGGGATTCAAATAGGGTTAGAATTTAAGGATAAAGCATGGTGTTAGTGTTAGGTTCTATAATAAAAAAATATTTTAAGGTTAGGGTTAAGTTTTATCTAACGTTATGGTTATGTTAGCATAAATATTCAATTAGTTAAATTAGGTTTAGATAATCGATATTTTCAAGGTTGGTGTTTGATTATGGTAATAATTTAATTATAATTAGGGTTAGTATTAGAATTAAATTAGGGTAAATATTGGGGTTATTATTCAATTATTTTAGGGTTAGAGTTCAACTATGATTAGAGTTCAATTAGGGTTAGGGTTTGGGCTAGAATTTAATTACAATTAGTATTTAATTAGGTTTCAAGTTGCAAATAGAGTTTAATTCTAAGGTTAGTCTTAAGTGTAGGGTTAGGTTAGAGTTAGGTTTCAATTATGGTTAGATTCTAAGGTTTAGGGTTAAGGTTAGGCTACAATTAAGGTTACTAGTATAGGATAATGCTTGTGATAATGATTCAAGTTTAATTAAAATTAGTGTTGGCAATATAACATTATAACAGACATTGAGAAGATTGTTGATGATTATGGATATAACTGATTAAGGATGTTTACTGTCTTGATATTATTATTTTATCATTGATGTCAAGAAATTGATTTTCTAACTCAGTATGATGTTGCCATATCTTGAGAAGTATGATTTGAAGAATATAAAGATGTCGGCAAAGAAATAGAAAGAATATGATGAATAAGGGGATGAATAAGGTATTCAATGGGCAACTATTACCGAGTCAGACAATGATGAGATCATGATGTTTAGATTTTAACCCTAAGGAACATAGTTGGTAAACCCTAAGGTTATTTCTATTGGTTAATGAAGGTGGAATGTCTACCGAGTGAAGTTTAGTATTTATCGAGTTGTAACCGAGCTATAACAGAATGCATTAAATGGTTACATGCATTATTTAATGAAGGAAGCTGATGAGCTGGAACTTATTGAATGATTGGTATGTCGTAAATATAGTTTGTTAATGAATCTATGGCAAAGGAAAGTTGGCATGAAGATCTACAGTTCAGATTGAACCACAATACCCTGGCACAAGTTCCAAGAAATGTATGCAAGTTCCTAGGTGGGGTAAAATGTTTTTCAGATCGAAAGATGCATTGAACTTGGACAAGTTTGAAGATCTGATGGCTATGATTGATCATGGGAAATGTGATCAAGGAGATTAAGTGGTTAGCTAATTGTTTATAAATAGGGAACTGTTGATAAAAAATGTATGCGGGCAAGTGTATGAATAGGGATGCTACATGGTGATTACCGAGCACAGAAGCTTGAAGACCTGTTTGAATAATAGAGTATAGAAGCCCAACAGATGGACAAGATTAGTTCTATGTCTAGATTGTATTGAACAAATAAGAATCTTCTTTAGCATTTTAGATGTGAAGTTGCATATAGATTTTTATTACTGTTATTTTGTGAAAGTGATAGAAAATCTCTTAACTGAGTGGACTTAACAGTCTTATTTGTAAAACCCTCTAGCAAGGTGACATTCTGATTGAGTGTTTGAAATCCTTTAACAAGGTTACTTCTAACAAGGTGAAGATCCTAACAGATCTGAGGGAAATCCCTTAACCGGGCCACATCTAGCAATGTGTTTGTAATCTTTAACAGGATTTGCTTTTAACCGAGCATACTCTAGAAGATTATATTTCTTAGTGGGTCTGAAATCCCACAGTGGTTTTTCCCTATTTGGGTTTCCACAATAATCTGGTGTTATGAGGTTTATGATGTTTCTATTCTTTTGAGTTTGCATGTTTGACAGTTATTGTTATATTACTAAAGTATATGTTACCGAGGTTGAATCTGATGTTTTTATGGAAGATTAAGTTTGTATGATTCACATTCCCCTCTCAGCTTGTTGGCTATTGGATCTGTACTTACATTAAGTATCAGAACTATCAATTGGTATCAGAGCTTTGGACTCTAGAAGAAAATTTTAAAGGCACTTGAGTTAAAGATCCAAAGATGTATAAGAGGGATGCACCGAAGCTGAACAAGTCAAGTTTCTCTACATGGCAGAAAAGGATGAAGCTACATCTATCAGGAGTTGCAGAATATGTTGTATACTATCTGGAGAATGATTTTGTTACACCGAGCACCTATCCATTGACTATGGAAGAGATAAAGGAAAAGCAAGAACATATTCAAGCAATGATTGAAATAACATCTCCATTGACCGACTCAGAGTTTAATGATCTAGAAGGCTGCAATGATGCAAAGGCAATGTGGGATAAGCTCATATTAGTGTATGGAGGAGATGAACATGTTCAAAGAGAAAAAGTAGATAGTCTAAGAGGACAACTTGAATCTATGAGGATGAAGAAAGGTGAGAACATAACTCAGTATAGTACAAGACTAAAGGAGATTGTCAATCAAATCAAAGGAGTAGGTGGAACTATTGAAGAAAAGAATATAACAAGTAAGTTTTTAGGAACCCTTCTACTGGCTTATGCAATCCGAGTCTCTGCAATCAATGAATTGAGGTCTGTACCTAATATGCCAATTTCTTTAGATGCTACTATTGGTAAGCTACATGCATTTGAGTTAAGTAACTTTGATAATAGTGGATCTTCGGTAAATAAAGTTGAATCTGCATTTAGTTCTTTTCATCTTGATGAATATAATGATTACAATGAAAGAAAGTATAAGTACTCTGAAGGAGATCACAACGGAGCAAGTGAAAGATTTCGTAAGAACATGGAAGAAGTACACAAACTGTATGAGGAAATCAGAAAGCAGGAAGAGTTTGAAGCACTATTAGCTAGAAGGTTACCGAGAGGCAAAGGTAAGTATAAAGAAAAACTGCCTTTGAAATGTTTCAATTGTGATAAGATAGGACATATAGCTTCTAACTTTCCTGACAAAGATTCCACTGAAAAGAGAGATTACTGAGATGAAAGACAAAAAGATAATCATTACAGAGGACACCGAGACTTCAGAAGAAGAGATAGAAAGACATGTTTAATAGCTGATGAGGAATCCAATGATGATAAATCAGATGAAACTGATACAAAGGAAGTAGTTTATATGGCTATCAAATATGGATTAGATGAAGAAAGGTACGAAGAAAAATCCCTAATATCTCACATAAACACTAATGATTCTTGGATCATAGATAGTGGATGCTCACATCATATGACAGGAGATAAAC